>NC_064825.1:23351979-23976979 GCF_024166365.1 Elephas maximus indicus | reverse complement strand
GTATTATGTAATGAGTTTGCAGCTAGTTTTTAACTGACAAAAGACTGAAGTGTGTTCAAGACAAAAGTGGCTGTCAACGTGGTATCTGCAAATATCCGGGGAAGAAGTATGCAAAGTAGTCGGAATTTCTCAGTGGAACAAGTATAATCTACAGATTGGATCGATATACTTCTCTTTGGCATACAGTCATACTACAGATACGCTTCTTCAAATGTATCTCCATACTGTTGAGCCTAATAAATCTTCAAAAAAAAAAAAAAACTTAAAAATGAGTTACTGCACTAATAATAACTTCCTATTGGAAGCCATGACATTTGCAAAGAAGACTTACTCCTTGTCTTAAAGAAGGCCCTATAGGACAGAGCAGAAGTGTCCCATCGGGTTTCCAAGGAGCGGCTGGTGGATTTGAACTACCAATCCTTTGATTAGCAGCTGTAGCTCTCAACTACTGCGTCACCAGGGCTCCACTGAAATAAAATGTCTTTCAGTTTAATTTTGCTTGTTATTTTAAACAAAGACGTATTCATTATTTTCTAATGGTAAAACACTGTTATAGACTATGGCAAGTTAAAAAAAAAATGGCAAGTAAAGGATTGGATAATTCATGATTTTGGCATCAGTGAGCCCACCGGCATGCTCCAAAGTTATTTAATCATATCAGGGTTGAAGTTTGTGAGGAACAAATGCTGAATATAATTGGGAGTTGGGAGATCTAATCAGTTGTATCTTCCTTCAAGCGCCCAGGCTGTTTCTTATAAGTATTCTTGAAAAGATTAAAAAAAAAAAAAAAAAACTCCTCCTACAATTAAGTCCCAAATCAGGCTAAACATGAATAACTTGGGTTGGGACAAGGGCAAGAATTATGGTTTTTCATTTATAATGGGGAAGTAGAGCTGGGTAGAGCTGGACCAACATTCTCAATAAAAAGAAGTTGCTTGATCAAGATTATTTTCTGTGTCTGGATATTTAGGGTATTTGGGGCAAACATGTACGGTTCCTCATGGCAGCCTGTGAATGGAAGCTGCTCCACAATTTCTATGCAGGATGGGTTTTGGAATGGAAATCTGGTTTGAAGGGAAGGGAAGGGTTTATCTTACAGCTACTGTCAAGAACTGTGACAGGCCTGAGAATGCGTTCTACTTTCAAGCTAACAAGCTAGCCTGCTACAGTTTCATGGATGCTGGAAGATAACACAAGGCACCTGGTACAAGGCAGGGAATTTACTACTTACTGCACAGCAAGCCACATGAGATACGGACTTGTCATTTCCCCTTGCCTCCAAGTCCCCTGGGGATGATTGGGAAGGGTCAAGGAGGATGCTACACATGTCATGGGTTTTATCACAGGAGGGGAGCCCCAAGTTTAGGGAACTTGGATCTTTTATAGGGACTGCAAGCAAACTTGCCCTTTGTCTCAAAAGGAAACATTATCTTTATTACAAAGGGCAGTAAACAAACCTGCCCCAAGCTATAGAGGGAGATGGTTTCTCTATCTTCCAATATTGTTTACTATACAAAGATCCTTGAAAACATAGTTTGGGACAAAGGTTGTCAGTGCCTCTGCTCACAAGAAGTGTATAAATGTGAGAGACCCATGGAGAATTGTCTTCCAACATCTACATTTTTTATAAATCATAATTTTAGTTTATGCTTGCTTGAGAATTATTTTGAGAGACTAAAAGAGGTTGTGGGTAGGCAAGCAAAGCCCTCCTAAGCAACTGCTTGGCTCTGACAATAGCTAAATATATTTAAATTGTTTCAGTAATTTTATTAATTGATTTATATATACTATAGTCTCAAATCATGGAATCTTAGTGTTCTAAACAGACTTAGTCATGTTTGGCCTCTTTGAAGACATCTTTGGTAGGTGGATATACATCCCTTGCTCACATACCTTTAGAACAGGAGCTTCTTATCTTATGCATTCATTTCCTGAGGGCTTATTTTGTCCAGAGACTGTGCTAGGTGCTGGGGACACATGTATGGAAGAGAGAGGTCTTTTTTTCTTTTTTTTGGTCAAGAAGCTATCCCAGTAATAGAGGAAAAGAGTAAGCATATTTATAGAGAAGTGTATAGTAAGCACATTACCTATAGAGGAGGATATCCAGCTTAGTCTCATGTATCACTGAAGGGTCATTTGGGAGATGTGCATTTTTAATTGAATCATAGGGGATATACATTATCTAGGCAACAGGTAAGAAGGATAGTCTAGGAGGAGGAAATAATATGTGCAGATAAATGGATAAGAGAAAGGACATGGTACATTCAGGCCTCATCAAGCCATTGATGTAGAGATGTGTTTGATACAAATGGTTATAGAGACTGCATGGAAGGCAGGCATTAGAATACATGGAGAGTTATGAGTCAAGCTAAGGAGTTTTGAAAATTTATGGTCAGGCTTTTTAGAAGGTTAGTGATAGAATCAGATCTGAATTTTAAAAGGACCCTTCTGATAGCCTTAAGGAGAATTGATTTGGGAGGACTAAAGTTTAGATGAGAAGATTATAAGCAGGGAAAAAGCTTAGAAAGCTATTATAGTAATCAAGATCTAAATTAAGCATGTGCCAATGTGAGTGGAGAAGAGATGGTTAAAAGGACATTTAAGAAATAGAATCAGTAGGACTTGGTAACAGGTGCAGTATTGGGAATAAGGAAGAAAGTCTAGAATGACTTTATCATTTGTCATAGTGCAACTGTTTGAGAAAACAATTCTGGGAGAAGAGCAGTGTGTGTGCATTGGGGGCGCTGAGAGGAATTCTGAGGTCATTTTGGACACATTTATTTTGTGCTTGATAAAATTTAAATGCAGTCACTGCCTACTGAAGAAACAGGATCAAGGGTGGAATCATGGAGAGCATCAACATTTAAGGGACAGCTGCAGTCATTATCAATGCTGTATTATTATAGTTCCTGGAAAATTGGTGTTTTTACGAGTAGGACTATCATTTCTTCTAAAAGCAAAAAATAAAATAAATAAGTCATTTGAAACAGCAGAAGCATGTTTTCTCTCCACTTGTGGAAGTAAGGGTATCATTACAGAGATTTCATTATAAGTAGACAGTATTGTCAAAATATGCAGTCCCCAGCTTTGCCAAAACTGGATGAAGGTTTGAAACTTCTAGAAAAGGAATACTCTCATGGATTTTTTTTTTAGTTGAAAAAACTATTAGAAAAGTATTTACTTCTATGTAATGACCCTGTTTTTAAAAAAAAGAAACAAAAAACAGTGGACTTTAAAAATTATAAAAGAGAGCCATTTGCTAAAAGCATACATTGGAAGCATTTATTTTGTGCCCCTGTGACAAAATTAGGTTCGTTTTTTTAAAAAACATAGATACTGATTTGACCTTCAAGAGAATCTGCTTTGATACTGATTACTGTACTATTTTATTTCTTCTTAGACATTCATTTAAGGGTTTTTATTATTCCGGTAAAATTGATTTAGTATATACAAAAGCATTCTCTTAATAGACCTAGTCATCTGGAAGGGTTGGCATTCCATTAGATTTTCCTATGCTCTTTGATGCATTCTTTTAACTATGTTATTTTGACCAGGTTTTAGTTTAAACAATGTAAGAAAATGAAAAAAAAAAGAATAATTCCTGGATTTGCAGTAAAAATTAATGGCCTCTTCAGAGCATCCTAATGTCAATAATATTTCTTGGTTGGTAAACTTAAGATACAATGTCCTCTGTCACTATCAAACAACAGAATTTAAGGGTTTCTATCACTTCTGCCAGACGCTCCTTGGAAACTCTGTGGGGCAGTTCTACTCTGTCCTATAGGGTCGCTATGAGTTGGAATCGACTTGATGGCACTGGGTTTGGTTTTGGTTATCACTTCTGCTGTTTGCCAGTTTATTAGCAAATTAAAAGCAACATTGAAGATAATTAGTACTGGCGTGGGTATGGAAGACTTAACCTTCTCACACATGGTTTGTAGGAAAATATTAGGCAGTATGTATCAAACGACCAAATAAGTATATATTACCTTCCACCCATAAGTTGCACTTCTAGGATATATAACTCTAACGTAATTATTGAGAAACTGTACAAAGTTTTATATGCAAAATTGGCAACTATATATTCATTTGAAACAACATAAAAATATGTCAGAAGAGGGGTTTTTAAATAAATCTTGATAGATTCATAGTGAAATCGTATCTAACCATTACAAACACTGATAAGAATTATACTTCTTGGCACAAGGTATCCTAATACATCATTAACTAAAAAAAAAAAAAAATTCCAAATAATATTTATTCTGACTAGATGGAGCCCAATTAATCCTATTTTGAGTCCTGTTAATTCAAAGTACAGAAGTCCAATAAAAAGGGTATAATTTAATTTCAAATACTTGATGTGAAAGGCACATTGTTTTTTTTTTTTTTTTTTAATTGTACTAGCTTCTCGTTAAACTATTAGTATGCATACGGTTTTGTGACATCAGTTACCAACCCCATGATATGTCAACACTCTCCCTTCTTGACGTTGGGTTTCCTATTACCAGCTTTCCTGTCCCCTCCTGCCTTCTAGTCCTTGCCCCTGGGCTGGTGTGCCCCTTTAGTCTCATTTTGTTGTATGGGCCTGTCTAATCTTTGGCTGAAGGATAAACCTCAGGAGTGACTTCATTACTGACTAAAAGTGTGCCCAGAGGCCGTACTGTCAGGGTTTCTCTAGTCTCTGTCAGGCCAGTAAGTCTGGTCTTTTATTTGTGAGTTAGAACTTTTTCTACATTTTTCTCCAGCTTTATCCAAGACCCTCTATTGTGATCCCTGTCAGAGCAGTCAGTGGTGGTAGCCAAGTATCATTTAGTCATGCTGGACTCAGTCTGGTGGAGGCAGTGGTAGTTGTGGTCCATTAGTCCTTTGAACTAATCTTTCCCTTGTGTCTTTGATTTTCTTCATTCTCCCTTGCTCCCGACAGGGTGAGACCAGTAGAGTATCTTAGATAGCTGCTCACAAGCTTTTCAGACCCCAGATACTACACACCAAAGTAGAATGTAGAACATATTCTTTTTCAACTATGTTGTGCCAGTTGAGCTAGATGTTCCCCCAGGCCTTGTCTGCACAGCCCTCAGCCCAGTAATTCAATCCCTGGGGGAGTTTGGATGTGTCTGTGGAGCTTCCCTGACCTTGGAAAGGTACATTCTTAATGCACAACAAAATACTTTCAAAATTCCACCTTTTCAGCTCACCACTTTCCATATCTTCCAACTGAATTGTACCTCATCATTGGTCCTGGATGTTGACTGTTTTCCCAGCCCCTTTCAGCCTTAGCTCTAGGCTTGAGTCTTTCCTGAAGCAAATCACCTGTCTGTTCTTCCAGCTATGCTTTTCCCTACTCATTTCCCTGTTTCTGTGTCATAAAAGTCCAGAAGACTGGGAAGTTTAACATCTGTGATAACAAAAGCACACTTCCTTCTATCAGTTTTGGGGGAGAGAGTGTGGAATGATCTATGAACACTCCAAAGCTAATATATTTATTATAATCTTATTTTAAAAGTATGTTTATCACCCAGGGTTCTCTAGAGAAACAGAAGCACTCCCTCTCTTTCTATCTCTCATTGAAACAAAAGAGAGAGATTTCAAGGGATTGGCTAATTCAATTGGGGTGGGGGAGAGGGGCTGGCAAGTCCAAAATTCATAGATCAGCCGGCATCTGGAGACTCCTGCAAGCTTGCATCCTAATATCCATAAAAAAAAAAAAAAAAGAAAGAGTACAGAGTAAAGAGGGTGAGTTCTGCCAGAATATCTATTTATAGTCTGAAGCAGAACAACCCTTAAAGAAACTTCCCTTTCAATGGATTGATTGATTACATTGCATTAGATTGCATTATTATGAAAGGTGATTACGTTACCTTACATTATATTACATGACATTACATTATAGAAGAGCAACTAGACTAGTATTTGGCCAAACCACTGAGAACTATAGCCTAGCCAAGCTGACACATAAAACTGACCATCACTCTATGTATATATAAACACTTAACAATATATATAATCTGGAAGGATATACATCAAAATATTAAAGAATGATTATTACACAGTGGTACAGTTTCAATTACTCTGTTATATACTTTTCTATACATTCTGAATTTCTTAAAATAAGCAAATATTGCTCTTATAATCAGAAGATACAACAATGTTATTTCAAGATGGCTTATAACAAATTTATTAAGGATAATTTGTTTTGAAATTGGTTTGGTGTTACCTTTATTCAATGCTAAGCATATACAAAAAAAAACCAAAAACCAAACCCATTGCCTTCAAATCAATTCTAACTTATAGAGACCCTAAAGGACAGAGTAGAACAGCTCCATAGGGTTTCCAAGGCTGAAATCTTTACAGAACCAGGCTGCCACACCTTTATCCCCAAGAGTGCTAGATGGGTTTGAACTGTTGAGGACATACACCAGGTCTCAAATGTTAGATAAGCAGACCCATGATAGCCTTTGCTACTGGGAACTCTCTCTCAAGGAATGTTGCCAGATGGAAACCCCAGGTTCTGTTTGGTATGATTTGTTGCAACCAATAAACAAGAGGCTGAGGTGGGACCGCAGAAAGGCACCTTTATTTCATTGTGCAAGGAAAGGAGCAATCGTGGCTGCTGCTTCCAACACTGCTCACAGGCAGCTTTGGGAGGCGGGTTTTTACAGAGAGCAGACAAGGAAATGTAAACTTATTATGAATATTCAGGATTGACCCAGAGTAGCATTTTGAGTCCTCATCAAGATAAGAACAATGAAAATTTTCTGAGTTGGGAGGGAAAAGAGAATTTTCTACATACATTTAGCTCCCAGGAGCATATGAAAAGCTACCCCTGAGATACTTCTATGATAAACTAAGGATAGAAAGAACACTGAGAATCTGTCTTAATGGGAATTTTACTTAATGGAATGGGTGTGAAGCCCACCCATTCTGATCCTAGAGGATTGTGGGAAGAAAGGCAGCAAGGTATGGTGAAGGGTTAATGCCTCTGTTTTCTCTTTGTGATAATAAAAGCTGAGTACATGTTAGTGAGAATAGTCTGGGAGAGACTTCAGGCTTCTAGGAGAGGACTACATTCAGCAGGATATAACTTCCAGCAACGTGTAGAAGTCAAAGCATAGCATTGGGGAGTGGAGGTCGTCAGACAGATGACAATAGATGAACTCTAGGCAGCAGCTTTGCTTCTGCTCCTGTGTGTGAGAACGTGAGATTTGGAAGTGTAAGGCCATGAGGGACAGCTGGAAGAATCTGCAGGTCCGAACTGCCTGTGGTCAGGATAAAGAGGCCAATGAGTTGTAGACTCTTCCACTAGAGTTGGTGGCTGCCAGAGCCACAGCTTTGAAAGGCCAGCTTTGTGGTCAGACCAGACGAGTCACTCTGTATCTGAGACCAGCAAGGATTCAGAAAACAAAACCTAGACTAGAAGGCTGCTTCCCCCCTGCAGTTATGATGGCACAAATTATCTTACATGCTCAGAAACCATCTGATACCATTTAGGAGGAGAAAAGGAGAGAGAAGAATACAGGAGAAAATAAAAGACTAATAATTTACCAGAAAAAGAATGAATAGAAGAATTTCTTTAAATCTAAGCATACTGAGATGCTGATGTTCATTAAAAAAAAAAAAAAAAAAAGTTTCTCTTTCCCTCTGTGTCCCTCCTACTCAATTGTGTGTAAGGCTCAGGAGGGAGATTAAGGACCCAAAAAAACCCAGTGCCCTCGAGTCGACTCCAGTTACGGAGAAACAAAGATGTCATTGAACAATTCAAAGTACAGTGTGTTGAATTTTTCGTTCCTCTGCATTTGTCTTCTGTGGTTGTCCCAGGTAGAGGGTTTGTTTTGTAGGATCAAGCCTTGTCTTGATTATTAGAAGTAAGAAAATAGACATTAAGATCTCTGGGGGTCCTTCACATTCAGGGGGTGGGGAGAAGGTGTGGGGGAGTCTATGATTCTATATTGTAAACACATCATCTAAAACCATGACCCATTAAAAAAAAAAAAGAAACATTGCTGTCAAGTTGATTCTAACCCATAGCAACCATATAGGATGGAGTAGAACTGGCCCATGGGGTTTTCAAGACTGAAATCTTTAAGGAAGCCAACTGCCACATCCTTTTCCTGTGGAGTGGCTGAAGGGTTGGAACCACCCACCTTTCGGTTAGTAGCCAAGCTCTTTAACCACTGCGTCACCAGGGCTCCTTCCCATGAGGAACAGGAGCAGCTAAATATTAAGTTAGAAACCTAAGGGTCATTGATATATATCTGAGCATCCCACTGGATCGACTGCAGCTAGAATATAATCAAAGCACAGCTAGGGTATAATCAAAGCACAGGGAGAACAGAGGAGAGTGATTCTAACTAATTGTCAAGAGACCTAATACTAGTTCCAGCACTGTCACTGATTTGCTTTAGGATCTTGAACAAGCACGTTAACTTATCTAAAACAATTTGTTCTTATGGGCAGTTCATATGTAATGAAACCTTGGTGGCATAGTGGTTACGAGCTACGGCTGCTAACCAAAGGTCGGCAGTTCGAATCCATCAGGCACTCCTTGGAAACTCTATGGGGCAGTTCTACTCTGTCCTATAGGGTCCCTATGAGTCAGAATCGACTTGACGGCAATGGGTTTGGGGTTTTTTTGTTTTGTTTTGTTCTAATGTGGATGTCAGTGGGTCTGGACTAGATAATATCTGAGGTCCTTTTTAATTCTAGCATTCTATAATTCTCTGATAAGACTTTATTCTTTGAAAACCGTTTGAAATCCTTTAGAGCTATACCTTATATTTTCTCTTAGGGGGCATTATGCCAGCTTAAACATTTAAGAAAGCAAGAAAAGATCAATCAACAAGAAGGTGATGTAATGCAATGGTTAAGGATATGAACTCTGGGGTTGGGCGTCCTGGGTTAAGATTCTGCTCCATTGTTTAAAGCTGTGTGATCTTACTTAAATTGTAGAAGCCTCAATGTTTTCCTATCTTGTTATTGTCAGGTGCCATTGAGCTGGTTCCACTCATTGTGACCCTGTGCACAATAGAATGAAACAATGATGGGTCCTGTGCCATCCTCACAATCATTGCTATGTTTGAGCCCATTGTTGCAGCCACTGTGTCAATCCATCTCAATGAGGATATTCCTCTTTTTCACTGACCCTCTGCCGTACAAAGCGTGACATCCTTTTCCAAAGACTGGTCCCTCCTAATTACACGTCCAAAGTCTTGAGACAAAATTTCTACATCTTCGCTTCCAAGGAGCATCCTGGCTGTACTTCTTCCAAGACAGAATTGTTTGTTTTCCTGACAGTCCATGGTATATTCGGAAACCCTGATAGCATAGTGGTTAAGAGCTATGGCTGATAACCAAAAGGTTGGCAGTTCGAATCTACCAGGCACTCCTTGGAATCCCTAGGGGGTAGTTCTATTCTGTCTTATAGGGTTGCTATGAGTTGGAATTGACTCAACAGCAATGGGTGTGTCTTTTTTTTTTTAATGGAATATTCAATATTTTTTGCCAACACCGTAATTCAAAGGCATCAATTCTTCTTAGGTCTTCCTTATTCATTGCCCAGCTTTCACAAGCATTGCGGCGATTGGAAATATCATGGCTTGGGTGAGGCACTCCTTACTCCTTAAAGGGTCAGCTTTGCTTTTCAACACTTTTAAGAGGTCTTTTGTGCATATTTGCATAGTGCAATACATTGTTTGATTTTTTGACTACTGCTTCCATGGGCGTTTATTGTGGCTCCAAGTAAAAAGAAATCCTTGATAATGTCAATATTTTCTCCATTGATCATAGTGTTGCTGATTGGTCCAGTTGTAAGGATTTTTGTTTTCTTTATGTTGAGGTGTAAACCATACTGAAGGTTGTAGTTTTCAATCTTTGTCAGCAAGTGCTTCAAGCCTTCTTCACTTTCAGCAAGCAAGGTTGTATTATCTGAATACCAGGTTGTTAATGTGTCTTCCTCCAATCTGATGCCCTGTTCTTCTTAATATAGTCCAGCTTCGCAGATTATTTGCTCAGCGTACAGATGAAATAAGTATGGTGAAAGGATACAACCCTGATGCACACCTTTTCTGATTTTAAACCACAAAGTGCCCCGTTGTTCTGTTTGAATAACTGCCTGTTGATCTATGTACAGGTTCTTCATGGGCACAATTAAATGTTCCAGAATTCCCCTGCTTTGCAATGTTATCCATAATTTGTTATGATCTGTTTTGGTTATCTAGTGCTACTATAACAGAAATATCACAGGTGGATGGCTTGAACAAACAGAAGTTTATTCTCTCACAGTCTAGGAGGCTTGAAGTCCATATGCAGGGTATCGGCTCCAGGGAAGGCTTTCTCTCTCTGTAGGCTCTAGAGGAAGGTCTTTGTCATCAACCTTCCCCTGGACTAGGAGCTTCTCAGCACAGGAACCTTGAGTCCAAAGGATACACTCTGCTCCCAGCACTGCTTTCTTGGTGGCATGAGGTCCCCATGTCTCTGCTTGTTTCTCTCTTTTATATCTCAAAAGAGATTGGCTTAAACAGCTGACAGGAGGAGAAGTCACTGGGAGCCAGCCACTCGTTTTGGAGCCTGGAGTGTGGCATCCCAGCAGGGGAACCTTGGCACTGGGCTTTGGACTGGGAGTGGAGGAACTGACCATGGCTTATGACACAGCAGAAGCAAAGGACATGGGCCTGACCCTTGGGGACAATCTCGACCCAGCCAAAACACACAGGCTACACACCCCTCAGGAATCTCAGATAAAACAGACATCACCAAGCAAGATAAGTAACTTTGTCTATATTCCAGGGTGCTACTCTCTCCTACCTATCTGATCCTTCCCCTCCCCTTCCCAGGCGGCTGGCTTCATTAACATTGGAATTTCCTGAGCCAGAGAGTGAAGTGCTCTGTGGTTTTATTTTATTTTATTTTTTTGGTCTTTTCCTAACCCATTCTCCTGGCCTGAGAGAAGCAACTACAAAAAACCCAGGGACCAAAAATCCTTCCCTAATTGGACTAAAAACACAGAACCAGCTCCAGCCAAACATATGTGATCCACAGTCTTGGGCTTTCATCCTTACAGGGAACAAGGTGGCTATTACAATGCAAAGGCATTTCTGATAGGGATCTGACTGTAATTGTTTTAGCGGATTACTGGAAAGACAAGTTTCCCAGGTCTGATATCTCTGAGTAATCAACAGAGACCTCACTGACCCACAACAGGGAACTGAGGCCTGAAGCTCCCCCCAGACCACCTAGCCTCCTACCTTAGGGGTGTAAGGAGGGTGACACATACCAATCTGTAGAGGAACTTGCATTGGGGCCTAAGGTACAGCTGCAGAGCCCACCCACCAAGGTGCTTTCGGAAGAGAAACACACCTACCTCACTGACACTTGGGGGAAGTCTGCCAGCATCCTGCCCCCCCGGAGTGTGACCCCCTGCTGCTACTAGAATCTGGTGCACACAACTATCACCACTACTCCTCAAGGTGGATAGGTGATAGTCTATAACACACACTTGGTGACCCAAAATCAGATTCTACTCAAGAATAGCGAATGGACTCTTAGGCTTATACATCTGGCAACAGCCCAAACCAGCTGGTAGTAGGACATAAGTGATTCAAGGGCTACAACAATCAAGACAGCACAATCTAGTAGCCCATCTACATATATTGAAAGAAAACAAAACAAGATAAGACTCAGCGAGCAAATATAGAATAAATCACTACAATATCTTAGAGATGGCTCGGAGACAGCAGTCGATATCAAACCACATAAAGAAGCAGACCATGATTGCTTCTACAACTCCCCAAACTAAAGAATCAAAATCTTTCCCAAATGAAGATACAATCCTGGAATTGCCAGATGCAGAATATAAAAAACTAATTTACAGAATGCTTCAAGACATCAGGGATGACCTCAGAAATGAAATAAGCCAACCTACAGAAAAAGCCAAGGAACATGCTGATAAAGCAGTTGAAGAACTCAAAAAGATTATTCAAGAACATAATGGAAAAATTAATAAGCTGCAAGAATCCATAGAGAGACAGCATTCAGAAATCCAAAAGATTAACAACAAAATTACAGAATTAGACAACGCAATAGGAAGTCAGAGGAGCAGACTTGAGCAATTGGAATGCAGGGTGGGGAAACTGAAGGATAAGGGAATTGACACCAATATAGCTGAAAAAAAATCAGATAAAAGAAGTAAAAAAAATGAAGAAACACTAAGAATCATGTGGGACTCTATCAAGAAGAATAACTTGTGTGTGATTGGAGTCCCAGAACAGGGAGGGATAACAGAAAATACAGAGAGAATAGTTGAAGATCTGTTGGCAGAAAACTTCCCTGACATCAAGAAAGACGAAAGGATATCTATCCAAGATGCTCATCGAACCCCATTTAAGATTGATCCAAAAAGAAAATCACCAAGACATATTATCATCAAACTTGCCAAAACCAAAGATAAAGAGAAAATTTTAAAAGCAGCCAGGGATAGAACAAAGGTCTCCTACAAAGGAGAATCAATAAGAATAAGTTCAGACTACTCAGCAGAAACCATGCAGTCAAGAAGGCAATGGGATGACATATATAGAGCACTGAAGGAGAAAAACTGCCAGCCAAGGATCATATATCCAGCAAAACTCTCTCTCAAATATGAAGGTGAAATTAAAACATTTACAGAAACACAAGCTTAGAGAATTCACAAAAACCAAACCAAAGCTACAAGAAATACTAAAGGAAATTGTTTGGTCAGAAAACCAATAATATCAGATACCAGCACAACACAAGGTCACAGAACAGAACATCCTGATATCAACTCAAATAGGGAAGTCACAAAAACAAATTAAGATTAATTTTAAAAAGAAAAAACCTCTCAAAACCGGGAATCATTGAAGTCAATATGTAAAAGATCACAAAAATCAAAAAGAGGGACTAAATACAGGTGGCATAGAACTGCCATATGGAGAGGGATACAAGGCGATATAGGACAATAGAAGTTAGGTTTTTATTTAGAAAAATAGGGGTAAATATTAAGGTAACCACAAAGAGGTATAACAACTCCATAAATCAAAATAAAAACCAAGAAAAACATAATGACTCAGCAAACATAAAGTCAAATACTATGAAAATGAGGAACACACAATTTACAAAGAAAAACATCTCAGCACAAAAAAGTAAGTGGAAAAATGAAATTGTCAACAACACACATAAAAAGGCAACAAAAAGACAGCACTAAACACATACTTATCTATAATTATGCTGAATATAAATGGACTAAATGCACCAATAAAGAGACAGAGAGTCTCAGACTGGATAAAGAAACACGATCCATCTGTATGCTGCCTACAAGAGACACACCTTAGACTTAGAGACACAAACAAACTAAAACTCAAAGGATGGAAAAAAATATATCAAGCAAACAATAAGCAAAAAAGAAGAGGAGTAGCAATATTAATTTCTGACAAAATAGACTTTAAAGTTAAATCCACCACAAAGGATAAAGAAGGACACTACATAATGATTAAAGGGACAATTGGCCAGGAAGATATGACCATATTAAATATTTATGCACCCAATGACAGGGCTGCAAGATATATAAAACAAACTTTAACAGATCTGAAAAGTGAGATAGACACCTCCACAATTATAGTAGGAGACTTCAACACACCACTTTCGGAGAAGGACAGGACTTCCAGTAAGAAGCTCAATAGAGTCACGGAACACCTAATTGCTACAATCAACCAACTTGACCTCATAGACTTATACAGAACACTCCACCCAACTGCTGCAAAGTGTACTTTTTTTCCTAGCGCACGTGGAACATTCTCTAGAATAGACCACATATTAGGTCATAAAACAAACCTTTGCAGAATCCAAAACATCGAAATATTACAAAGCATCTTCTCAGACCATAAGGCCATAAAGGTGGAAATCAATAACAGAAAAATTAGGGAAAAGAAATCAAATACTTGGAAACTGAACAATACCCTGCTCAAAAAAGACTGGGTTATAGAAGATATTAAGGAGGGAATAAAGAAATTCATAGAATGCAACAAGAATGAAAACACTTCCTATCAAAACCTCTGGGACACAGCAAAAGCAGTGCTCAGAGATCAATTTATATCAGTAAATGCACACATACAAAAAGGAGAAAGAGCCAAAATCGGAGAACTGTCCCTACAACTTGAACAAATAGAAAGTGAGCAACAAAAGAATCCATCAGGCACCAGAAGAAAACAAATAATAAAAATTAGAGCTGAATTAAATGAATTAGAGAACAGAAAAACAATTGAAAGAATTAACAAAGCCAAAAGCTGGTTCTTTGAAAAAGTTAACAAAATTGATAAATCATTGGCCAGACTGACTAAAGAAATACAGGAAAGGAAACAAATAACCTGAATAAGAAATGAGATGGGCCACATCCCAACAGACCCAACTGAAATTAAAAGAATCATATCAGATTATTATGAAAAATTGTACTCTAACAAATTTGCAAACCTAGAAGAAATGAATGAATTCCTATAAAAACACTACCTACCTAAACTAACACAATCAGAAGTAGAACAACTGAATAGACCCATAACAAAAAAAGAGATTGAAACGGTAATCAAAAAACTCCCAACAAAAAAAAGCCCTGGCCCGGACGGCTTTACTGCAGAGTTCTACCAAACTTTCAGAGAAGAGTTAACACCACTACTACTAAAGGTATTTCAAAGCATAGAAAATGATGGAATACTACCTAACTCATTCTATGAAGCCACCATCTCCCTGATACCAAAACCAGGTAAAGACACCACAAAAAAAGAAAATTATAGACCTATATCCCTCATGAACATAGATGCAAAAATCTTCAACAAAATTCTAGCCAGTAGAATTCAACAACATATCAAAAAAATAATCCACCACGACCAAGTGGGATTTATACCAGGTATGCAAGGCTGGTTTAATATTTGAAAAACCATTAATGTAATCCACCACAGAAATAAAACAAAAGACAAAAACCACATGATCTTATCAATTGATGCAGAAAAGGCGTCTGACAAAGTCCAACACCATTTATAATACAAACTCTCAGTAAAATAGGAATAGAAGGAAAATTCCTCAACATAATAAAGGGCATCTATTTTTATACAAAGCCAACAGCCAACATCACCCTAAATGGAGAGAGCCTGAAAGCATTTCCCTTGAGAAGGGGAAACAGACAAGGATGCCCTTTATCACCGCTCTTATTCAACATTGTGCTAGAGGTCCTAGCCAGAGCAATTAGGCTAGACAAAGAAATAAAGGGCATCCGGATTGGCAAGGAGGAAGTAAAATTATCTCTATTTGCAGATGACATGATCTTATACACAGAAAACCCTAAGGAATCCTCCAGAAAACTACTGAAACTAATAGAATAGTTTGGCAGAGTCTCAGGTTATAAGATAAACATACAACAATCACTTGGATTCCTCTACATCAACAAAAAGAACACTGAAGAGGAAGTCACCAAATCAATACTATTCACAGTAGCCCCCAAGAAGATAAAATACTTAGGAATAAACTTTACCAAAGATATAAAAGACCTATACAAAGAAAACTACTACAAGAAACTAAAAAGGACCTACTTACGTGGAAAAACATACCTTGCTCATGGACAGGAAGACTTAACATAGTAAAAATGTCTGTTCTACCAAAAGCCATCTATACATACAATGCATTTCCGATCCAAAAGCCAATGCATTTTTTAATGTGATAGAGAAACAAATCACCAACTTCATATGGAAGGGAAAGAAGCCCCGGATAAGTAAAGCATTACTGAAAAAGAAGGAAGTGGGGGGCCTCACTCTACCTGATTTTAGAACCTATTATACAGCCACAGCAGTCAAAACAGCCTGGTACTGGTACAACAACAGGCACATAGACCAATGGAACAGAATTGAGAAAAAAAACCCAGTGGGGTTTTTTTTTTGAACCCAGATATAAATCCATCCACATATGAGCAGCTGATATTTGACAAAGGACCAGTGGCAGTTAATTGGGGAAAAGATAGTCTTTTTAACAAATGGTGCTGGCATATCTGGACGTCCATTTGCAAAAAAATGAAACAGGACCCATACCTCACACCATGCACAAAAACTAACTCCAAGTGGGTCAAAGACCTAAACATAAAGACTAAAACAATAAAGATCATGGAAGAAAAAAATAGGGACAACGTTAGGAGCCCTAAAACAAGACATAAACAGAATAGAAAACATTACCAAAAATGATGAAGAGAAACCAGATAACTGGGAGCTCCTAAAAATCAAACACCTATGCTCATCTAAAGACTTCACCAAAAGAGTAAAAAGACCACCTACAGATTGGGAAAGAATTTTCGGCTACGACATCTCCGACCAGCGCCTGATCTCTAAAATCTACATGATTCTCTTAAAACTCAACCACAAGAAGACAAACAACCCAATCAAGAAGTGGGCAAAGGATATGAACACACACTTCACTAAAAAAGATATTCAGGCAGCTAACAGATACATGGGAAAATGCTCTCGATCATTAGCCATTAGAGAAATACATATTAAAGGTACGATGAGATTCCATCTCACTCCAGCAAGGCTGGCATTAATCCAAAAAACACAAAATAATAAATGTTGGAGAGGCTGCGGAGAGATTGGAACTCATACACTGCTGGTGGGAATGCAAAATGGTACAACCATTTTGGAAATCTGTCTGGCATTTTCTTAAAAAGAAATACCACTCCTCAGAATATACCCTAGAGAAATAAGAGCCTTCACAGGAACAGATATATGCACACCTATGTTTATTGCAGCTCTGTTTACAATAGCAAAAAGCTGGAGGCAACCAAGGTGTCCATCAACGGATGAATGGTTAAATAAATTGTGGTATATTCACACAATGGAATACTATGCATCAGTAAAGAACAGTGACGAATCTGTGAAACATTTCATAACATGGAGGAACCTGGAAGGCATTATGCTGAGTGAAATTAGTCAGAGACAAAAGGAAAAATAGTGTATAAGACCACTATTAAAAGATCTTGAGAAATAGTATAAACTGAGAAGAACACATACTTTTGTGGTTATGAGGAGGGGAGGGAGGGAGGGTGGAAGAGGGTTATTTACTGATTAGTTAGTAGATAAGAACTACTTTAGGTGAAGGGAAGGACAATACTCAGTACACGGAAGCTCAGCTCAACTGGACTGGACCAAAAGCAAAGAAGTTTCCGGGATAAACTGAATGGTTCAAAGGTCAGCGGAGCAAGGGCAGGGGTTTGGGCGCTATGGCTTAAGGGGACTTCTAAGTCAATTGGCAAAATAATTCTATTATGAAAACATTCTGCATCCCACTTTGAAGTGTGGCATCTGGGGTCTTAAATGCTAACAAGCGGCCATCTAAGATGCATCAATTGGTCTCAATCCACCTGGATCAAAGGAGAATAAAGATCACCAAGGTCACATGGTAACTATGAGCCCAAGAGACAGAAAGGGCCACATGAACCAGAGACTTACATCATCCTGAGACCAGAAGAGCTAAATGGTGCCCGGCCACAACTGATGACTGCCCTGACAGGGAGCACAACAGAGAACCCCTCAGGGAGTAGGAGAACAATGGGATGCAGACCCCAAATTCTCATAAAAAGACCAGACTTAATGGTCTGACTGAGACTAGAAGAATCCCGGCGGTCATGGTCTCCAAACCTTCTGTTGGCCCAGGTCAGGAACCATTCCGAAGATAACTCATCAGACATGGAAGGGACTGGACAATGGGTTGGAGAGAGTTGCTGATGAAGAGTGAGCTACTTGTATCAGGTGGACACTTGAGACTGTGTTGGCATCTCCTGTCTGGAGGGGAGATGGGAGGGTAGAGAGGTTTATAAACTGGCAAAACTGTCACGAAAGGAGAGACTGGAAGGAGGGAACAGGCTGACTCATTAGGGGGAGAGTAAGTGGGAGTATGGAGTAAGGTGTATGTAAGCTTATATGTGACAGACTGACTTGATTTGTAAACTTTCACTTAAAGCACAATAAAAATTATTAAAAAAAAAGAAATTGGCTTAAGGCACAATCCAATCTTGTGGATTGAGTCCCATCTCATTAACATAACTGCCACTAATTCCATCTCATTAACATCATAGAGATAGGATTTACAACACATAGGAAAATCGGATCAGATGACAAAATGGCGAATAATCACACAATACTGGGAATCATGGCCTAGCCAAATTAAAAATATATTTTTGGGGGACACAATTCAATGCATGACATGATTCATACAGTCGAATGCTTTTGCATAGTCAATAAAACACAGGTAAACATCTTTCTGATATTCCCTGTGTCATGGTCATCTAGGGCTGCTATAACAGAAATACCACAAGTGGATGGCTTCAACAAACAGAATTTTGTTCTCTCATAGTTCAGGAGGCTAGAAGTCCCGATTCAGAGCATCAGCTCCAGGGAAAGCCTTTCTCTCTCTGTCGGCTCTGGAGGAGGGTCCTTGTCATCAATCTTGCCCTGGTCTAGGAGCTTCTCTGAGCAGGAACCCTGGGTCTAAAGGGTGCACTCTGCTCCTGGCACTGCTTTCTTGGTCATATGAGGTTCCCAACTTTCTGCTTGCTTCCCTTTCCTTTTATCTCTTATAAGATAAAACGTGGTGGAGGCCATACCCTAGGGAAACTCCCTTTACATTGGTTCAGGGATGTGACCTGAGCAAGGGTGTTCATCTCACCCTAATCCTCTTTAACCACAGGCAGAGATTATGATTTATAACACATAGGAAAATCACAAAATGGAGGACAACCACACAATACTGGGAATCATGGCCTTACCAAGTTGACACATATTTTGGGGGGACACAATTCAATCCATAACACTGTGCTTTCAGCTAAGATCCATCTGACATCAGCAGTGATATCTTTCATTCCCTGTCCTTTTCTGAATCTGGCTTGAATTTCTAGCAGTTCCTTGTTGAGGTACTGCTGCAACCATTTTTGAATTATCTTCAGCAAAATTTTACTTGTGTGTGATATTAGTTATATTGTTAGATAATTTCTGCATTCTGTTGGATCATTTCCTTTGAAATGGGCACAAATATGGATCTCTTTCAGTCAGTTGGCTAGGTAGTGTCTTCCAAATGCCTTGGCATAAAGAGTGAGCACCTCCAGCACTGCATCCCTTTGTTGAAACTTCTCAGTTGGTATTTTGGCAATTCCTGGAGTGTCTTTCTATGTAAACTGAAGACAATAATAACATCAGTCTCCTCCTCATTCTACTCCTCTTATCCCTTATGATGTCCATTCAATTCTTTCACTTAAGCATTCAGCCTGTATTTATTCAACACGTACTCTGTGGCAAGCACTCTCCCAGATACTCTATTTTCCTATTAGAAACCTAGTGGGAAAAAATCTGGAGAGAAAAGATACTTCCAGAGTCAAGCTCAAGTTTTTGAAGACAGCAGATAACCTGTAATGAGGAGGAAAGAGTCTTCCTTTTCCTCCTTAAATAGTCTTTGTATTTTATGATTTTGATTGTTATCATTATTTATTTATTACAAAGGTACAGCTTTGAGCTATTTTCTCTAATGATTTTATATAGGTGTTGAAATCTAAACATTAAGTGGATGTATGAGTATATATTAGGGCAACTGTTCTCTACCTTATACTGACTTACACATGGAAAACACAGTGGATGATTTTGAACTGGTATACCTGTACTCTAACGGTGTATCCAACTTTTCTTCCAATAAAGAATGCATGCCCATGTATGCACTAGAGACTGGTCTTATAATAGGAATATCATTGAATCGTCCATAATTTATTTTACAAAGCATATTATTTACAAATTATTTGTGAAACATTTTATTACTGGTGGGTTGCAGCACTGCCCTTAAGAACTATTGCTTTATAGACTTTGAAATTTCAAGACACTAGGAGATTTCAAGCTGGGAAATCTAGATTTAACTCTTTGTTCTGCTAAATAATAGAAGAAGTAAATACTAATTATGTGCTAGTGGGCAAAGACACCAATTTCTGTGAGCTTCATTTTACTCAGGTGATATAAATATTTCTCTCCTCACAGAATTATTGTGAGGTCCAAGTAATGTCAGGTATAAGAAAGTCCACTGCACAAATATTATTTGTATTTTTTGAGATCTCTTTAGATTGCTATTTGATTTTGGGTCTTTTTAGCCTGGCATTGCCTACTGTTCTAAGCTAGTCTGAATGGAAATTTTTTTTTTAAGTGCTTTTTATGATATACTAGACAGAAATATGGGTGGTAGACATCATGGGGAGTTTTTATTCCTAGATTTTTTTGTAGCCCGTGTCCTCACTTTTTCCAAATTACGACACTTTTTCTATGGAGTGTGAGTGCGGAATGGTGGAAAGTTTCTTAAAAGTAATAAGATTTATATGGCTATCTCTGCTTGTTCAAAAGGTGTTCATGATGCTATCAAATGACTGTTTTTTGGGTACCTACCTCAAGTTAGGGAAACCCTGGTGGCGTAGTGGTTAAGTCCTATGGCTGCTAACCAAAGGGTCGGCAGTTTGAATCTGCCAGGTGCTCCCTGGAAACTCTATGAGGTGGTTCTACTCCGTCCTACAGGGTCGCTATGAGTCGGAATCGACTCGACAGCACTGGGTTTGGTTTGGTTTTCTCGGTACCTCAAATAGGGCAAGTTCAAAACAATACTTCTTAATGGGGGTAAATAAATAGAATTGTTTATGGATTCTTCTACCTTCTGAGTTTTATTGTTGTTTATTCTCTGAGTACTAGGGGAGCTTGTAGAGCTTTAGAGATAGTCTAAGCCTAGGAAATACTGAAAAGTGACTATTGCAATTACTTACATTAAATTTTGTATTTATACATGGCCAATATATATATATTTTTTAATACCTATGAGCTGCTCTTTGTTGACTATTTCTCAGTATGTTCAACATGTATATCTATTTAGAAGAGATTGCTTTAATTTTCTTTTTTTTTTTCAGAGCCGCACCTTAGACAACCAAATCACAATCTCTGAAGGTGGAGTACAGCAAACCACATTCTTAATAGGCACCTGAGCTGATTTTTATGGATTCTAGGGATTTGTCTTTCATTGAAGTATCTGCCAATTAGCTTCAGTCAATAGTCCACCAGGAAGCAAGTATGAAAACATAGGTCAGAGGAGGATAGAAATTCTAATTAGGTCTTAGTAATGCTGAATCCTCTCTTTCCAGCGGGAAAAATGATAGATAGAAATTTGGGTCAAGGCTAAAACTTAACATTTTGTTTCTGTTAATGATCAGTGGATTACTGATTGTACCCTCTCTTTCCTGTTTCAAACTGTTCTGGGACTCTAATTTATGTGTAGCCAAGTAAATCTTGACTTGCATGGCAGATGTTTTATCGTTATTATCATTTTATCATTATAAGCAATCACTTTAATAACTCTCATTATATTTATTTTACAAGAGGTGGCTTGCTTCACTGCTTCCTTGGGATGAAGTAACATTACTTTCATTGGAAATGTGTTCTAAAAATGGTAAATCTTGTTAGGCTTCCTTGAGAAGGAAGCTTTATTAAGCAAATATTTAAGGGGTATGTACAATATGAAAAGCATAGGGATAGTTTTCTTAAGATATGAATACAGTATGATCTCTACCCTGTGGAAATTAAAAAAAAAAAATTAAAGAGTCTATATGCATCAAGGAAACCCTGGTGGCGTAGTGGTTAAGTATTATGGCTGCTACCCAAGCGATCAGCAGTTTGAATCCACCAGGCACTCCTTGGAAACTCTGTGGGGCAGTTCTACTCTGTCCTATAGGGTCGCTATGAGTTGGAATTGACTTGACGGCAGTGGGTTTGGGTTTTTATACTTCATCAAATATCATTCAATTTCCTGACATTTTATGAGCACAAATTCTGACCGCCTAGCATGGTACCATTTGCCAATCAAAAGATCAGTGAAAGCATTATGAGTCAATTTATATTCTGATGAAAGAATTTGTTATGTCAAATTCTTATATGTCTTATTTCTGTTGAATGAAGACAAGAGCATGACAAATTCCTAAGAGCAGAATGGACTGTGCTTTACTTCCTAAGCAGTAGTAAAGATATTTCTTCATCCTCTGTAATATAAATCTGAAATAGCGTGAAAAATTTTATGACCATTAGTTAAAAAAAAAAAGAAAGATTCAATTTACATTTGGAAAGTCATTATAGGTGCTTTATAATAATACTTTTGAAATTGCCTAACTCTTTTTTTTTCTAACTTATCTGCTTCACATAATGGCCTTATTAACATACACCTTTGGTGGTGGTGTCATTTGAATTGATATTAACATTCTCTTTAGAGCTAAGCATTAGTACTTTCCTGCAGAACAAATAACATATTACACATATGGTTTGGTAATGAAAAATTGTTTCTTTACTTTGATGCCTTCTCTTTTTGACACCATCCTGCTGCCCAAATTTTAAACCCTTTGCTATAGGCACTTGTTTATACAGTGGACATTATTTAACATGGATGTGGTCTGAGTGTCCTAAGGAACAATAAGTTATGACAGCATCTTACTAGGAAGCTTGATCCTGTCATACAGAACCCCTTCCCTGGGACTCATGTTTTTGAACAGGCTTCCCTCTGTCTTCTGGTAGGTAACAGAGGCAAAGAAGGTAACCCACACTCACAGCTACAAGTAGAGAGCTGGACTGAATTCCTTAAGGAAAAGTATTTTGGGAGTTCAGAAAAAGGAGAGATGAAGAAGAGAATTCCTAGGCTCCCTTTTATTAGGATCTTTCCAGTTTGGGAACCTGACTCTGAGGTTGGAATCAGTGTTTAATCAGAATGAAAACATAACTTTCCTAGCCACATGTATTTCAGTATGTCATTAATAGACTAGTGAAAGTGATTTAGCAGCTATCCCTGTGTGGCACAAATGGTTAAGTGCTTGACTACTACCCAAAAAGCTGGCAGTTCGAAGCTACCCAGAGGTGCCTCGGAACTCAGGACTAGCAATGTGCTTCCCTGTGGAGCAGTTGTACTCTATACAAGTGGGGTTGCCGTGAGTTGGAATCGCAACTAACAACATCTTCAACTCTGTTATCGCTATCTATCTATCTAATCTCTGTGTCTTACTGTTGTTGTTAGGTGCCATCGAGTCAGTTCTGACTCACAGCAATGCTGTATACAACAGAACGGAACACTGCCCGGTCCTGCACCATCCTTACAGATGTTGTTATGCTTGAGCTCATTGTTTGCAATCCACCATGCTGAGGGTCTTCCTCTTTTCCACTGACCCTGTACTTTGCCAAGCATGATGTCCTCCTCCAGGGACTGATCCCTCCTGACAACATGTCCAAAGTATGTAAGACGCAGTCTCGCCATCCTTGCTTCTAAGGAACATTCTGGTTGTACTTCTTCCAAGACAGATTTGTTCATTCTTTTGGCAGTCCGTGGTATATTCAATATTCTTTGCCAACACCACAATTCAAAGCTGACGTATTTAACCAATAATGTGGGCTAAGTTCTGATTTACTAATTATTCAGCTGTTTTGCTAAAGTCTCAAATACAAGTCCCCTCTGATGTTGGTAGGGATGTTTAACCTAATAAGCCTACTTGGTATTTTCTGCAAATACCTGTGTTCAAAGTGGGCAGAACAAACAGAATTCAGAGATGGGTGTCTGGGCAGGGTCATTCCTATTCAGATATGGGACCAATTCACACTGATAAGAGTCTAAATGCTTAATTTCTGGTGACTCAATTATATTTTCAATTCCATTCAAACAAATATGTTTCTCAAGTACGTATCATCCTTTCTAACTGTGAGGAATTTCAGGTAAAATTTCAAAAGAAATACTTTCAAAACTGCTCTTCTCCAAATCATGCCCCTTACCTCCTCCAAAACTCTTGACACTTGTTTAGACTGGCATCATTTGCTGTCATCATCGCTGGGCCCCTTGTTACTTAACCTTTGTGTAACACTCTGTGTAGTGGTAGTAAATTGTGACTGTGTTTCCGCATTTGTATATGTGCATTCTTATTTGTGCTGGTTCTGTCCATCCCTCTCCCATCTGCCAACCAGATTGTATAGACCCTTGAGGGCGGAAATAGAGTTTCCTACATTCATTTCTAACTCCCTTGAGTGCCCTGAACATGGTAGGAATTCAATCAAAGGCAAATGTTAACCAGGTATTAAAGCCTTTCCTTTGACATTACTTAGTATACAAGCAGGAAAGTGTATAATTTATTGCTATGTCATTTCAGTAAATGACTTGTTACTAGAGATGCTGAAGGGGAGTGTGGCCTGTTTACAACTTTGTAAGAGATTAAAATCCTGAGAATCATGTTGGCAGTGAGCTAGCACAGAATATGAATTGGCTTCACCAAACATAATGAGCAATGAACAGATAGCTTTGGTGAGTTGGTTGAATAAAATAAGTAGTTGCTAATGCTCAGGTTGTTGGTTGTTTTAACCGAATTGACTGGCAGACTGGTCAGTTTTGTTAAAGTGGCCATGCTTCTTGTATAGAACACACCATATACCATATCATAGGCACCATGGTAATACTGAGAGGTTCCTCTCCTTATTTAAATAAAGCAAAAGTAATGGAAAATACAATAGCTTTATTTAGTACCATTCATTTAAATAATTCAAATCACATTTACTGCTCTTACACTGCAAACACCAAACCAAACCATCGCCTTCAAGTCAATTCTGACTCATAGTGACCCTACAGGACAGAGTAGAACTGCCCCCATAGGGTTTCTAAGGAATGGCTGGTAGATTTGAACTGCCAGTCTTTTGGTTAGCAGCCTTATATCTTAACCACTGAGCCACCAGGGCTCCAGTTTTATGGTGTTCCAGTGGCTCTGTTAGATTCCAAAACCCAGAAAAACAAATCCATTGCTGTCGAGTCAGCTTCTACTCATAGTGACCCTATAGGACAGAGTAGAACTGCTCCATAGGGTTTCCAAGGAGCTGCTGGTGAACTTGAACTGCTAACCTTTTGGTTAGCAGCTGAGCTCTTAACCACTATGCCACCAGGGCTCCGTCTGTTGGATTACCAAAACCTGTTGCTGTCGAGTTGATTCCGACTCACAGCGACTCTATAGGTCAGAGTAGAACTGCACTATAGAGTTCTGTTAAGAGCAGGGATTCTTAAATTGGAGGTTATCCAAAAGTGAGTATCAGGAACTCTGTGAGTACCATGATATTTCATGAATAATTTTGGATATATGTGCATCTTTCTGGGAAGAGGCTTTGTTGCTTTTTAGTAGACCTGTAAGATGCAAAAACAACCCCAAAGGATTAGTGGACAGTGCACTGAAATAAACATTGATATAGGTGTTGCCAAAATAATTAGTGGATTAAATATTAGAAAATATGTTTCTAAAATTCTGTGATTCTAAAATCATAAGTAAGCATTTTGCTCACTGGTCTAACAAAGCCACATATATTCTTCATCTTTTACTCAATTTGACCTTGGCAAAAATTCACAGAGACTAGTGTCTCAAAGTCAGTACCTATTGAATGGGTACCACTGTAATGTATTGACGCCTGATGCTGCATGCCAAAGCAGTCCTTCCTGCCCCCTTTCCCAAACTGAACTCTCTGGTAGCAGAGAAAGAAAGCCGTATTGTAAGGTCCAGGTCAAAACTGGCAGGTTAGGATTTACCTGCATCGCCATCGTTAGAGTCAGTGGGAGTCAGCAGCTAAATTGCTTGCACCCTGAGAGTTAATACATTTCTGTAGAGGTAGGTTTTGTGTTTTTTTCTCCTGGAGTTCCTGTGTCTGTAAAAAGCTATCATTTAATCTCAAGTTCCTTTAAGGAAGGTCTCGCACTTCTGATGCCTGGCCCCATATGCCTACAATTTCTTTGATGACTGAGATCATCCAGTTTTCAGGACCTCCCCAGAGTTTGCAGAATAAGTAAGAGCTTCCTTGATTATTTTTTGCTGAATGCCATGAACGCTTTTCTCTGATGTTTGCAGAAGTTCCTTTGCAGTCAGGAATGTTGAAAGGTGACCCGGCTGTCTCACCTCTGCCTCCCAAGCCCAATGAGAAGAGAATCTGATATTTACAGCAAAGGAATTATTGGAAAATAGTAAGTGTTGGCTGCAGAAGTCTGTACCTGTAAACCAGCTATCCAGAATGCTATGATGTATGTAATACATGAGGGACTTGTCTAAAAGAGGAGTTCAAGTCCAGCTGAACCGAAGAAATTTAATCCTCCCCATTTACCTCTTTGTGTTGTTTTAGAGTTTCCAGAGCTGCATTCACATGCCCCCAGGCAAAACAGAAACATGTGAAATTCTTCTCCCTGCCCTTTGTCTGGCAAATGTATTTGCCTTTAAAAAAGTTTTTACATGAAATTTGTGCATATGTTTTTCTTTATTTTTTTAACACAGTCCCTCCCATCCAGTAAGATTCTAGTGACTCTAATGAGTTTTCTAAGACTGTTGACATAGTTTTTTTTTTTTTTTTGCAGCTTTTGGTTTCTTCAAAGGGATAGTTTTGAGCACTTATATTGTTTAGAAAAATTAAATTTCATTTTGGATAGTTAAAAAATCATTCAAATTTATATTGGTAATTAAGTTATTATTTTAAAAAGAGACATTTGTCAGTCTTGGTTTATGCCTGGCTGCTCCATCAGAAGCTCAGGTTTCAAACATGGAGTAGCTGTGCTTAGATAAAGAACTTGGTGGTCAGATAAATTGAAGCGTAGACTGGGAGAGCTGGAAAGAGGCTGGAATCTGGCTCTAAGTTTCATAGATGAGAAAACTCTGGCCTTAAGAGATAAGTGACTTGCTTGAGGTTTTCCAGTTAAGTAAATGAGAGAGGAAGGAATAGACTTTTGGGTATGTCCCTTAATACAACAGGATGCAAATGCAATAAGAGAGCAGAGAAACAGTTTGCTGTGTTACTATTACCAGGAATTGTCAGGACACCATTTATAGTCATACTTCCTTCCTCTTCCCTGGCTTCAGCTTAGAGTAAAGGGGTATCAGGCTGGTCTGGTTGGTGGAAGTGTGGAAAATGTATGGCAACTTCATGCACATCACTATCACAGGGTCAGGCTACATGATGTTTTAGGTCTAAATAAAAGATGTAATCATTTCCCAAAGTCTGGCAGCCGTTTTATCATACTATAATGTTTCCTTCAATCCATTCCCATTCAGTTACCTTTATTACTGTAAGAATCACAACCTACAGTATGTCGTTGTTGTTGTTGTTAGGTGCCACTGAGTTGGTTCCAACTCATAGTGACCCTGTGTACAACAGAACGAAACACTGCCCAGTCCTGCACCATCCTCACAGTCATTGCTATTTGTGAGCCCATTGTTATTGCCATTGTGTCATTCCATCTCACTGAGGATCTTCCTCTATTTTGTTGACCCTCTGCTTTACCAAGCATGATGTTCTCCAGGGACAGGTCCCTCCTCATAATATGTCCAAAGTACGGGAGAAGAAGTCTTATCATCCTCGCTTCCAAGGAGCACTCTGGCTGTACTTCTTCCAAGACAGATTTGTTAGCTCTCCTGGCGGTTCATGGTATATTCAATATTCTTTGCCAACACCATAATTCAAATGCATCAATTCTTCTTCAGTCTTCCTTACTTATTGTCCAGTTTTCACGTGCATATGAGGTGATTGAATATACCATGGTTAGAATCAGGTGCACCTTAGACCTCAAGGTGACATCTCTGCTTTTTAACACTTTAAAGAGGTCTTTTGCAGCAAAGTAGGTATAGACATTTTTAAGAGTGATAGAAGGAGGTTCTTGTGTTCCTCTGTGAGCCTTTGGTATCTCATAATCTAATTTTGCTCTTTGTTACTGAGAATGAACTTTACACCTCACACTAGGTTCTGCAAATGCATCTCATTTGCTTATTATTATTGTTTTCTATGTCTGTAACCAAGTCCACATTCTCCCTTGCTGGTGGGAATATCGGCTGTAGTCATTTGCGTTTCTCCCCTCTTCCTGCTCCTAGGATTGTGCCAAGGTGTTCAGTTGCCCATCTAGATATCTTTAGTTAGTTAAACACTTCCTGCTAAGCTGTCTGTTGTGTCAAACCTTGCAGCTATTCCTTTAGATTGGATGGGTCTACAGCTTCTTCCTGTAAAGAAGAAAAAAACAAAACAAAGTAAGACCAAACACACACACGCACACACACAGAGGTATACTCACAAGTGTACACACAAACGCATACACCAAAAAGCAAGACAAAACCGAAACCGAACCAGTTGCTGTGAAGTCGATTTGAATCCTGGTGAGCCCGTGAGCGTCGGACTAGAACTGTGCTCCACAGGGTTTCCAATGGCTATGACTTTTTGGAAGTAGATCACCAGGCCTTTCTTCTGAGGAGCCTCTTGGTGGACTCAAATGCCAACCTTTCGGTTAGTAGCTGAGCTCTTACCCGCTTGTGCCGCCCAAGTGGCAAACACATACACACACAACTACTTGACCTTCATTGTCATGCTGGGACTGTCTAAAAAGAGTTCTCTGACTCTCCAGAAGAAGGTATATTTATTTGATTTAGTATTTCCTGTTCAGTAGGAAAAGGAGCTCTGGTGGCACACCTGTTGAACATTGGCTGTTAGCTGAAAGGTCAGCAGTTCCAACTCACCAGCTGCTCTGCAGAGGAAAGATTGGTCGTCTGCTTCCTTACAGATTACACCCTTAGAAACCCTATGTGGCAATTCTACTCTGCCCTCTGGGGTCACTATGAGTCGAAATCAACTTGACAGCAATGGGATTGAGTAGGACCTTTTATAACTCTGTAGGAGTAGATACAATCTTGTAAAAAAACTGATAAGATGAAAACATTTTATTGTGAAGAGATACGAATTATTTCTGCTCCATAAAGAAGGCAGTCCCAAAGGTTGTTTTTCATTGTCCTGTAAGATAACATTAACCAGCTTTGTACATCATTTAACAATTTTGCTCTTTATTCTTGATTTCTTTTCCAATGACTTTACGTATATAAATTTAACTTCCTTTGACTCAACTTTGTGATCCTGATGATACCCTGATTAATGACACATCCTCCCAATGTATTTTATGATAATTGTTTCTTAACAGTGTTAAAATGATATTGTGACACACCCTACATTGCTGACTTAAAGTCTTTGGTGGTATTGAGCCCCTTGCCTTACACGTGGCTGTAAGGCACACACACTATACAGCCTTTCCCTCTGAATTGCGTGCCCTTATCTGTGTGTTGTCAAAACATGGTGCAATACGGTTCCTTATTACTCTCACAGCACCACCCAAAGATCTCATTTCTCTTTCCAATCTGAAGTAGTCTCTTC
Source organism: Elephas maximus indicus (assembly GCF_024166365.1). Taxonomy (NCBI): domain Eukaryota; kingdom Metazoa; phylum Chordata; class Mammalia; order Proboscidea; family Elephantidae; genus Elephas; species Elephas maximus. The sequence goes on along the minus strand of NC_064825.1, from coordinate 23,947,715 downwards.
CGTCTCCTTCCTTTACCCACCCACAAACACAGGCACACACCTACACAGACACACACACTTAGTTTTATCTAGTCCAAAGACGAAGCGTTTTTTAAAACAGAGCAAGAACCTTTGACTTCAGAATTTTTTATGCTTTTCTATCACTATATTTCTGAAGCAGTGATTTACGAATTCTGAAACGGGATTAAAACCCAGTGTCATCGAGTCGATTCCGACTCTGAAGGAGAAAAAACAAAATAAAAACCATTGAATTACTTCAATAATTTTTCTGCCACAGCACTGTAGTTTACAGTAATCTGTAAGGAAGTGCTTTCTAACTCAGTCCTTTGATTTCTTATATTGCTCAAGATTTTTCTGTTCTTTTGTTTTTCTTTTGGTTTTTTTTTGTAACGTCTTTATGACAGAAGATCAGGGAAGTGTTCAGATCTTTTTTAAGTAGTCACCTTATTAACAAGGCAGCTTTTCATTTCCAAAAGGTCTGTGTTCATTATAGTTATTTCTGTGTTTTTTCTTTATTAGAGTTATTTTCAAATAATATTTGAGTACGAGTGAGTATGAGTGACAGATTTAATACTTGTAAGAAAACTCTGTCTTTGGTATTTGTAAGCTGTAACACTGAGTAAAGTGCTCTGGTGGTGCAGAGGTTAAAGCACTCTGCTGCTAACAGAAAGGTCAGTGGTTCAAACTTACTAGGTGCTCTGCAGAAGAAAGATGTGGCAGTCTGCTCCCATAAAGATTTACAGCTTTGGAAACCTTATGGGGCAGTTCAACTCTGCCCTATAGGGTCACTAGGAGTCAGAATCGACTAGTTGGCAGTGGGTTTGGTTTTGGGGTTTAATATCGGGTAGAGTGAGAGAGCATACTGAACTATGAATCTGTGTGCCTTTCTAAACACCTCTTTGTAAAACACAAGTTTCAGCAAGCAGAGACAGTATATTGCCTTCAGGAAAATTAGGGTAGCGAGCCCTGGTGGCACGATGGTTAAGAGCTGTTAGGAGCTATGGCTGCTAACCAAAAGTCGGCAGTTCAAGTCCACGAGGCACTCCTTGGAAACTATGGTGCAGTTCAGTTCTGTCCTATAGGGTCACTATGAGTTGGAATTGACTTGACAACAATGATTTTGGTTTTTGTTGTTGTTTTTTTCACTTCTACCTTTTTTAATTTAATTTTTTTGTGTGTGTGCTTTAGGTGAAAGTTTACAGCTCAAGTTAGCTTCTCATTCAAAAATTTATACATACATTTTTATGTGACCCTAGTTGCTATCCCTATAATGTGACCACACATTCCTCCTTTCCACCCTGGATTTCCTGTATCCATTCAACCAGCTCCTATCATCTTCTGCCTTCTCATCTGCCTCTGGACAGGAGTTGCCCGTTTAGTCTCGTGTATCTACTTGAACTAAGACGCACACTCTTCACTATGTCTTATAGTCCAGTCTATTCTTTGTCTGAAGAGTTAACTTCGGGAATGATTTTAGTTCTGGGCTAACAGAGCAGAGAGCCCAGGAGCCATGTCTTCTGGGGTCCTCTAGTCTTAGTCAGACCCTTAAGCCTGGTATTTTTACATGAATTTGAGTTCTACACCACATTTTTCTCCTGCTCAGTCAGGGACTCTCTGTTGTGTTACCTGTCAGGGTGGTCTTTGATGGTAGCCGGGCACCATCTAGTTCTTCTGGTCTTAGACTGATGGAGTCTCTGGTTTATGTGGCCGCTTTTGTCTCTTGGGCTAGTATTTTCCTTGTGTCTTTGGTGTTCTTCATTCTTCTTTCCTCCAGATGGGTTGGGACCAATTGATGTATCTTAGATGTCCAAACCCTAGCTTTTAAGACCCCATATGTCACTCACCAAAGTGGGATGCAGAATATTTTCTTAATAAAATTTGTTACGCTAGTTGACCTAGGCATCCCCTGAAACCATGGTCCCCAGACCCCTGCCCCTGCTACACTGTCCTTTGAAGTGTTTGGTTGTGTTCAGGAAACTTCTTAGCTTTTGGTTTAGTCCAGTGGTGCTGATTTTCCCCGTATTATGTGTTGTCCTTCCCTTCACCTAAGATGATTCTTGTCTACTATCTAGTTAGTGACTTCCCCTCTCCCTCCCTCCCGACCCTCGTAATCATCAAAGATATGTTTTCTTCTGTGTTTAAACCTTTCCTTGAGTTCCTATAATAGTGGTCCCATACAATATTTGTCCTTTTACGAATGACTAATTTCGCTTAGCATAATGCCTTCGGGATTCATCCACGTTATGAGGTGTTTTGCAGATTCATCCTTGTTCTTTATCGTTGTGTAGTATTCCATTGTGTGAATATACCATAATTTGTTTATGCATTCGTCTGTTGATGGGCACCTAGGTTTTTCCCGTTTTTTGCTATTGTGAGCAGTTCTGCAGTGAACATGGGTGTGCATATATCTGTTCGTGCGAGGACTCTTATTTCTCTAGGATATATTCCAAAGAGTGGGATTGCTAAATCATATGGCACTTCTATTTCTAGTTTTTTAAGGAAGCGCCAAATCAATTTCCAACATGGTTGTACCATTTTACATACCCACCAGCAGTGTATAAGTGTTCCAGTCACTCCACAACCTCTCCAACATTTATTATTTTGTGTTTTTTAGATTAATGCCAGCCTTATTGGGATGAGATGGCAACTCATTGTAGTTTTGATTTGCATTTCCCTAATGGCTAATGATTGTGAGCATTTCCTCGTGTATCTGTTAGCCGCCTGAATGTCTTCTTTGGTGAAATGTCTGTTCATATCCTTAGCCCGTTTTTTAATTGGGTTATTTGTCTTTTTGTTGTTGAAGTTTTGCAGTATCTTGTAGATCTTAAAGATTAGACCCTGATCAGATATGTCGTAGCCAAAATTTTTTTCCCAGTCTATAGGTTGTCTTTTTACTCTTTTAGTGAAGTCTTTTGATGAGTGTGTTTGATTTTTAGTAGCTTCCAGTTATCTAGTTTCTCTTCCGGCATTTGTACATTGTTAATTGTGTTTTGTTTTCTAGTGTTGCCCCTAATTTTTCTTCTGTGATCTTTATCATTTTAGATTTTATATTTTGGCCTTTGATCCATTTTGAGTTAGTTTTTTGCATGGTGTGAGGTGTGGGTCTTGTTTCGTTTTGTTTGAAGGTGGATTTCCAGTTATGCTAGCACCATTTGTTAAAGAGACTGTCTTTTCCCCATTTAACGGACTTTGGGCCTTTGTCATATATCAGCTGCTCATAGGTGGTTGAATTTACATCTGGATTCTCAATTCTGTTCCATTGGTCTATGTATCTCTTGTACAAGTGCCAGACTGTTTTGGCTGCCATGGTGGTATAATAGGTTTTTAAAATCAGGTAGTGTGAGGCCTCCCATTTTGTTCTTTTTCTTCAGTAATGCTTTACTTCTCTGGGGCCTCTTCCCTTTCCATATGTAGTTGGTGACTCATTTCTTTATCTCATTAAAAGATGTCATTGGAATTTAGATCGGGAGTGTGTTGTATCTGTAGATTATTGCTTTGGGTAAAATAGACATTTTCACAATGATTAGTTTTCCTATCCATGAGCAAGGTATGTTTTTCTACCTGTGTAGGTCTCTTTTGGTTTCTTGCAGTAGTGTCTTGTAGTTTTCTTTGTTTAGGTCTTTTATATCTCTGGTTAGATTTATTTCTAAGTATTTTATCTTAGGGGCTATTGTAAACGGTATTGATTTGGTGATTTCCTCTTCGAAGCTCTCTTTGTTGATGTAGAGGAATCCAACTGATTTTTGTATATTTATCTTGTATACTGATACTTCGCTGAAATCTTCTATTAGTCCCAGAAGTTTTCTTGTGAATTCTTTGGGGTTTTCTGTGTATAAGATCGTATCTGCAAATGGGATACTTTTACTGCTTTCTTACCAATTTGGATGCCCTTTACTTCTTTTTCTAGCCTAATTGCTCTAGCTAGGACCGCCAGCACAATGTTGAATAAGAGTGGTGATAAAGGGCATCCTTGTCTGGTTTCCATTCCCAGGGGGAATGCTTTCAGACTCTCTCCATTTAGGGTGATGTTGGCTGTTGTGTAAATGCCCTTTATTATGTTGAGGAATTTTCCTTCTATTTCTATTTTGCTGAGAGTTTTTATCATGTATGGGTGTTGGACTTTGTCAAATGCTTTTTCTGTATCAAATGATAAGATCATGTGGTTCCTGTCTTTTGTATTTTATTTATGTGATGGATTCCATTAATTGTTTTGCTAATGTTGAACCATCCCTGCTTACCTGATATGAATCTCACTTGATCATGGTGAATTATTTTTTTTGATATGTTGTTGAATTCTATTGGCTAGAATTTTGTTGACAATTTTCAAATCTATGTTCATGTGGGATATTGATCTGTAATTTTCTTTTTTGTAATGTCTTTAGCTGGTTTTGGTATCAGGGATATGCTGGCTTCATAGAATGTATTCCATCATCTTCTAATGCTCTAAAATACCTTTAGTAGTCGTGGTGTTAACTCTCGTATGAAAGTTTGGTAGAATTCTCTTGTGAAGCCGTCAGGGCCAGGGTTTTTTTTTTTTTTTTTTTTGGAGGGAAGAGTTTTTTAATCACCTTTTCAATCTCTTCTTTTGTCATAGGTATATTTAGTTTTTCTACCTCTGTTCATGTTAGTTTAGAAAGGTAGTATGTTTCTAGAAATTTGTCCATCTGTAGGTTTTCAGATTTGTGGGAGTATAATTTTTCATAGTATTTTGTTATGATTCTTTTAATTTCAGTCGTGTCTTTTTGATAGCGCCCATCTCATTTTTGTTTGGGTTATTTGCTTCCTCTCCTGTTTTTCTTTTGTCAGTTTGGCCAGTGGTTTATTGATTTTGTTGATCTCTTCAAAGGACCAGCTTTTGATCTTGTTAACCTTTCAATTGTTTTTCTATTCTCTATTTCATTTAATTCTGTTCTCATTTTTATTATTTGCTTTCTTCTGGCACCTGAAGGCTTCTTTTGCTGCTCTCTTTCTCCTTGTTGGAGAGCAACAGTTTTTTTTGTCGTTGTTTTTCAGGAATGAGAAAGAAAGAATAACAGTTTATTTATTTATTTACTTTCAAAATACCCTCATCTCAAAACACATATCAAAGAGAATGGTTTTGAAAGCAAAGTTTTTGGCATACCACTCTCTTCCCCCACCCTTGTCTCCCTTACCCTACTCTGTTTTATATTTTACCCCCAGCACTTATCACTATATAATTTACTTCTTTGCTATATTAATTGTAAGGTTACAAGAGCAGGGGTCTTTAATTGTTTTGTTTCTTGATATATCCCAAATACGTAGATTAGTGCCTGAAGTAAAACAACAAACCCATTACCATGGATTTGATTCCAACTCATTGAGACCCTACAGGACAAAGCAGAATGGCCCCACAGGTTTCCAAGACTGTAATCTTTACAGAAGTAGATTGCCACATCTTTCTCCTGAGAAGCAGCTGGTGAGTTCAAACCACTGACCTTTGGGTTAACAGCCAAGCTGCACTTAACTATTGTGCCACCAGGTATTCTAGTCCACAGTATGCAGTAGGCAATGAATAAGTGTTTGTTTAATGAATGAAAAGGCTCTTGACTATGAAAGTGGTCAGTAAAGTAAGTAAGCTAATGCCATAGAAAAAAGAATGTTGGAAGATCCAGATTATTTTACTCTTTGGGAATTTCACTTCTGGGCTTAGACAGGAGAGCACACGGAGGAGTTAGAGAGTGGTTGGGCCTGAGCTGAGGCCATCCAGGGAAGGTGGACCACCCAGAGAACAAAAAGTAAATTTTGAGAAACTACTCAGTACAGTATACTTCTATTATTAGAAATATCCATACATCTGACAGTTATGCAATACAAATACCCTTCAAATTCAGAAATAAAAAGAACTGCTGAAATATTTTGAAAGTGTATGCAAGGTCCATAAAATGAAATAATATATAGATATGCTTGTTCTGTATCATTCTGTTATCAACTTGGTAAAGCTGGGAGCTGTTTTCTAGAATTTCTTTCCCCATGGGGCAGTTCTACTCTATCCTGTAGGGTCGCTATGAGTCAGAATCAACTCGATGGCAACGGCTTTTTTTTATATATATAGTTCCTGGAGCCCTGGTGGCACAGTGGTTAAAGAGTTTGGCTGCTAACCATAAGGTTAATAGTTTGAATCCTTGGAAACCCTGTGGAGCAGTTCTACTCTGTTCTATAGGGTTGCTATGAGTTGGAATTGACTCGATGGCAACAGGTTTGGTTTGGTTTTGGTTTATACAGTTCCAGGTTATAGTTGGGCAAAGAAACGACTTGCATGAAATTTTACTTTTCCTCACTCAGCATTTACCTTCGCACTAAAAAAAAAAAAAAAAAAAAAAAAAAAAATTGGTATTTTAAATAAGGGTCCTTTTTAAGAAATGGTTTGTGTTCTTGGTCAGAATGGTCAAGTGGTGAGGATAGTAGAGAATCAATTCAATAACCGGTGGGTAAACCACACTTTCAGGCCTTGCTACCATTTCATCCCTGGTCCCCTGACTTTGTCTGGATAGCTGGAGAGTCCAGTATTTTTTTCTTCTTTTTCTACACAAGGAAGCCTTTCATAATGGACTAGAATGATTTCTGAATAAATTCATAATTAAAAAGTTTTCTTAATTCAGTTCAATTCAGTTAGACATATTTGAACTCTACGAATACTCTGTCATCACTTGCATGTGGCAGGCACTATCCTAGGTGCTATAAGTAGAGAGGAACAAGGCTGCAATGATTTGTGCCTTCATGGAGTTTTCAGTCTAACAGGGAAGACAGCTAGGCTGAGTATCCACCCCAAATAATGCTACAATTCTATGCTTCCTCTCATGGAATAATGAATTGTCAGGCTTCAGAGATCACCAGAGGGGAAGCAATCTCCAGTTTCTATCTTCAAGTTCACCCCATCCATCAAGAGACATATATCTAGTACTGCTTCCTCGTTCTTCAAAGAGATGGAAGTACGCAAAAGAAGAACAAGGAGCCATACTCCGAACTCCCTGTATGCTTTCTTCTGAAAGCCTTCTTTTATTCCTCCTCTCTTTTATATCTCACAATATTAAAAACATAAATCTAGTTGAGCCTCTAGAGAACCCAGAGGCACGTTAGATGTCTCTTGGGAAGAATCGAACCCCCTTGAACTATGTCATTGAGAATATAATCACTTAGTTTTAAACAGTTTGTTGTCTCATTTACAATCTTTGCTCTACAGGGCAGGAGTCTATGGGAAGAGTGGAGGAGGGATGGGTTGAACAAAAATGATTTAATCAGTATTTTACTCTTTCTTGTTACATATGATTTATAAATTGTCTAATTCTTTTTTTAGATTGATTTTTAAGATTTTTTGAGGCTTGTCTTAGTTATTTAGTGTTGCTATACCAGAAATATCACAAGTGGGTGGCTTTAACAAGCAGAAATTAATTTTCTCACAGTTTAGTAGACTAGAAGTCTGAATTTAGGGTGACAACTCTTAGGGAAGGCTTGCTCTCTCTGTCAATGCTGGAGGAAGGTCCTTGTCTCTTCCGAGCTTCTGCTCCTGGGCGATTTTCATGTGGCTTGGTATCTCTCTTACCTTGTTTATGCTTCCTAGCTTGCTTGTTGAATCTCTTTTATTTCTCAAAAGAGATTGATTCAAGATACACCCACCCCACACTAATCCTGCCTCATTAACATAACAAAGACAACCCATTCCCAAATGAGATTATAACCATGGGCATAGAGATTAGGATTTACAGCATATATTTTTGGGCAACACAAATCAATCCACAATGAGGTGTAATATATGTAACAGAAAATTTCAACCATTTTTATATGTACAATTTAGTGACTTTAACTACATTCACCATGCTGTGCAATAATTACTACTGTCTGTTTCCAATTTTTTCATCACCCTAAACAGTAACCCTGTACCCATTAAGCGTACCTCCATTTCCACCTCCCACCCACTTGTGGTAACTAGTAATGAGCTTTGGTCTCTATGCATTTGCCCAGTCTGGATAGTTCATGTAAGTGGTACCATATACAGTATTTGCCCTTTTGTGTCTGACTTATTTCACTCAGCATAATGTTTTGAAGGTTAATCCATGTTGTAGCATGTATCTGCACTTCATTTCTCTTTATGGCTGAAGAATATTCCATTGTATGTATATTGTTGTTGTATGATATTGAGTGGATTTCCAATCATAGACCCTATATGACAGGGTAGAACTGCCCCATAGGATTTTCTAGCCTGTGTTCTTTACTTGGAAACCCTGCTAGCATAGTAATTAGGAGCTATGGCTGCTAACCAAAAGGTCAGCAGTTCAAATCCACCGGGTGCTCCTTGGAAATCGTAGGGGGCAGTTCTACTCTGTCTTATAGGGTCGCTATGAGTCAGAATCGACTCAACGGCAATGGGTTTATTCTTTACCTAAGCAGATCACCAAGTCTTTTCTCCTGATGAGCTGCTGTGTGGGTTCCAACCATTGACCTTTCAGTTAGCAGCCAAGTGCTTAACCATTAGCCACCAGGGCTCCTTTGTATGTATAAACCACATTTTATTTATCCATTCATCTGTTGATGGACACTTGAGTTGTTTCTACTTTCCGGCTATTGCTTCAATTCTTTTGCAGCTAGTACAATTAACAAGTAAAAACAATAACAAGCATCAATTTATGCTCTGAAAAACTTGTTTCTGTTTACCTTTTTTGATATGTAGAATAAATTTATATATTTTTTAATATTTAAAATAAAATTACTACAGTAGTGCTATCTTTTTACTTTTTATGTATGAAGTAACTTTGGCTTTATTGTAAATTGAATGTGTGAATTGACATGGGGATGTAAGGACAAATTTTTATATTACTTTTGTAGAAAAATACATTCTTTTTTTTTTTTTTTTTGCTTTTATTGAGCTTCAAGTGAACGTTTACAAATCAAGTCAGACTGTCACATGTAAGTTTATATACACCTTACTCCATACTCCCACTTACTCCTTACTCCATACTCTCCCCCTAATGAGTCAGCCCTTCCAGTCTCTCCTTTCGTGACAATTTTGCCAGCTTCTAACTCTCTCTATCCTCCCATCCCCCTCCAGACAGGAGATGCCAACACAGTCTCAAGTGTCCACCTGACACAAATAGCTCACTCTTCATCAGCATTTCTCTCCTACCCACTGTCCAGTCCCTTCCATGTCTGATGAGTTGTCTTCGGGAATGGTTCCTGTCCTGGGCCAACAGAAGGTTTGGGGACCATGACCGCCAGGATTCCTCTAGTCTCAGTCAGACCATTAAGTCTGGTCTTTTTGTGAGAATTTGAGGTCTACATCCCACTGATCTCCTGCTCCCTCAGGGGTTCTTTGTTGTGCTCCCTGTCAGGGCAGTCATCGGTTGTGGCCAGGCACCAACTAGTTCTTCTGGTCTCAGGATGATGTAAGTCTCTGGTTCATGTGGCCCTTTCTGTCTCTTGGGCTCATAGTTATCGTGTGACCTTGGTGTTCTTCATTCTCCTTTGATCCAGGTGGGTTGAGACCAATTGATGCATCTTAGATGGCCACTTGTTAGCACTTAAGACCCCAGATGCCACATTTCAAAGTGGGATGCAGAATGTTTTCATAATAGAATTATTTTGCCAACTGACATAAAAGTCCCCTTAAACCATGGTCCCCAAACCCCCGCCCTTGCTCTGCTGACCTTTGAAGCATTCAGTTTATCCCGGAAACTTCTTTGCTTTTGGTCCAGTCCAGTTGAGCTGACCTTCCATGTATTGAGTATTCTCCTTCCCTTCACCTAAAGCAGGAAAAATATATTCTTATTTGTCTCTTTTTTTGGAAGGCAGAAGTATATGGGAAGGGGACTGACATAACATGTTATGTTAGATTGTTATTATAAACTATTTTATTTATTTTTTCTAAAAGGGTAAGTTGGCACTTTTTCCCTTTTAAGATGCAGCCTTCTTTTGTAGGACTTCTTCCAATCTCCCAAGTTCGTTTTAATTTTACTCGTCTTCTAGATTCTTCTTGGGAAATTACTCTGCTTGTTTATTTTTTCACTGTGTACTCTGTTTTTACCTGGAAGCTGGACCTTTTTTTATAATGTGAACTTATTTCTGGGACATAAAAAGTTTAGAGTTGAAATCTGGCATTTTAGTCTCAATGTCATTTTTCTTTTATTTGTCCATTAACAATAACAACAGTAAAAATGATTAGTAGAAACAGGCAGCCTTTGTGAGTTCTGATGTGAAGGATATTTGTGAAATCTATCCAATTGTGCGAAACTCCTTGGCTTATAACTGCTATTATAAATCACAGGGTCATGTGGTTAATCTTCTGAGGGCTTCAATAAAAACGATCCAACTTTGCAACCTCCCACGGCTTTCAATTTCAGTCATATATGAGTCCTGCCTATAAACTCAGGGTCAATAAACAGGTTAGAGATAAACAGAAGAGAAATTTTTGATTAAAAATGATAGGAAATGGTGAAGAAAGGTTAGCGAATTCAGGAAGAAATAAAAGTCTGAGCACTGTGGATAATTTAGAGGCAGAACACCTATAGATTAGTGGGCTAAAGCTGGGCCAATGATGTTCACTTGAAATCCTGCACTGAATAGCTGTTGATTGATCTTTATAACTCAGTCTTCACTTCTAGTGAGCACATCAGTAGGGTATATATTGACTTTCTGATGCATTGGTTTTATTAAGAAGGGAGCTGGTTCCAGTTTTTAAGTGAGAGCTTCTGTAACAACTGCTACATTTCAATTCTGAGCATTATTTATAAAAGTCTTTTAGAAGTGCTTTCTCAGAACCATTATATTTAATTCTTAAGGTTCTATAAATTTTTAAAAATGTATATATGGAAGATACACTGTAGTGAAAAGAGCTCTTGAATAGAAATTAAATGCCCAGTGCTTTAGTTTTCTTTCTACTATTAATTAGCTCTCTGAGTTTGGGGACATCACTTATTCTCTATGACTCTAAGGAAGTCCATCCTATATAAAAAGATGAGGTAAGAAATCAGACCTAGAAGGCAGACGGAGCACACACATTTTCTTCCTTTCTGGTCCAAATCATATTCAAATGATAGAGAAAATATCGCTGTCTGCACATATACAAAAGGAGCCCTGGTGGCCCAGTGGTTAAGCACTTGGCTGCTAACTGAAAGGTGCCAGCTGCCCCATGGGAGAAAGATACGGCAGTTTGCTTCAGTAGAGAATAACCAGAAACCAAACCAAACCCTTTTCTATGGAGTCGATTTCAACTTATAGTTGACACTGTAGGTCAGAATAGAACTGCCCCATAGGGTTTCCAAAGAGCTGCTGGTGGATTTGAACAGCTGACCATTGGGATAGCAGTGGAGCTCTTAAACACTAGGCCACCAGGGCTCCATATACTGAAGAGTACAGCCTTGAAAACCCTGTAAGGCAGATCTACTCTGTGATCACTGAGTCAGAACAGAGTCCACGGCAAGGAGTTTTTGTATACATACACAGAAGCCTTGGTGGAGCAGTAGTTAAGTACTTGGCTACTAACCTAAAAGTCAGTGTTTTGAACCTACCAGCTGCTCCACAGGAGAAAGATGTGGCAGGCTGCTTCAGTAAAAGATCACAGCCTTGCAAACCCTGGGGGGAAGTTCCACTCTGTCCTACAGGGTTGCTATGAGTCAGAATTGACTGGAAGGCAGTGGGTTTGGTATTTCAGGGAGAGTTTTATAAATATCTAGGAGGACACTCTGGTGGCCTACTGCTTAATAGTTATGGCTTGTAACCAAGAGGTCGGCAGTTTGAATCTACCAGGTGCTCCTTGGAAACTCTATGGGGCAGTTCTACTCTGTCCTACAGGGCCACTATGAGTCAGAATCTCCTCAAAGGTGACTGGTTTGGATTTTGGTTAGGAGCCCAGGTGGCACAGTGGGTAAGAGCTCAGCAGCTAGCTAAAAGATCTGCAATTGAAATCCATCAGCTACTCCTAAGAAACCCTATGGGGTGGTTCTACTCTATTCTATAGGGTCACTATGAGTCGGAATGGTTTGGAAGACAAAGGGTATATCTAGGTATAGACATTTATTTGTATCTGGCTCTCTGTCTATCATTCTAGAATAAACATATAAGGGGGCCAGAAACAGAGTTAGCATTAGCAGACCAGAATATTTAAGAAGTTTTAGAAGATATTATTAAGGGGAATTAGATTGATCAACCAGAACAGAGAAAACAGACCCAGGCAGGAGCCATTTCTCTGGGTGAACTCTTAGAAATTATCCCACCTTAAAGACTATGACGTTTAATAGAGCACACCTGAAAAGAAAGAAAAATGGCAAAAAAAAAAAAAAAATGAACTAAGTCGTGAAAAAGATTAGATAAATGTTAATAACTAAGATATTCTGAGAAGTAATACTAAAATCAGACAAAATAGAATTTCAACACTGAAAGCATTAACTGGGACAAAAGGAATATTATATAGTAATTAAAATTTCCATTTCCCAAGATGTAGTGGTTATAAACATTTATTCAGTGAGAACATTACTACAAGAATATATAAAATAATATTAATAAAAATACAAAAAAGAACTGTCACGACAACAATTATAATGTTCCATTTTAACATATCTCTTCTAGAAATTGATAGATTGAATAGAAAATAAAAAGTAAGGATATAAATGTGAAAATCACAAACTGACAGGTGGTGGATATAAACATACAAATGTGTATATATGTGGCCACACACATACACACACACAAATAATTATAGCCATTGGTCATTTGATACTGGTCATCAATCAATAATTCTCAACAAGTTACCCACAGTAAAAATCATAAAGAAGATGATCAGATCCATATAGTGAATTAATGTCTTTATACTTCTTAGCTTAAATTACCTGAAGTAATAGAAGAAAAACATAAAATAGAAAAGAAGTGATTAAATAATGGTCCTGGAAACAGAAAAAATGCAATAATTATATGAGGAATTTGTGAAAGCAGGGACTTCAGCTTGGAATTAATGCAGCAATCTAGAAACACTCATAAGACTGCTGCAGAGGCAAAGGCAGTTACCAGAAGAGTTATACATTTACAGTAAAGGACCACCTGAAGCAGGTAGGGGGGTGTCATTGGATAATCAACAGTATAACTAACTAGGTAGATGTAATGATGATCATCTAGGTAGATGTAATGATGATCATCTAGGTTATTTAGTCCCTCCCAATAACAAAGCTGGAATCCCTGAGAGAAGGCAAATTTAAAAGTTGAGCCCCAAAATTGCCCAGCTTTTTGCCTGGAGAACTGGATTTCCAGCAGACCATGAGGGTATTGTTGAGCTAGGAGGGAGATAACAGAATTCAAGGAAGCTGAAATAGCTGAAATCTTTAGGGTAAAGTATCAAAAAAGGAGGGAGCCATGCATAGAGGGCTCTAGAAGCATATATATATGTTCTTTGGGAGTCCATGGCCGATGGCTGTGGTATACAAAAATAAAGTGACAACCAGTCAAGACTAATTACATAGCAGTTGCTATGGAGTTGATAGAGAAGCAGAGTTACTACAGGTTAAGCGGGGCTGACAGAAGCCCAAATACCAGAAATGCTGGAGTTCTAGCCCTGCCAGGGGAGATAGAATTCCTTAGCATGAAGCTGACTTACGAGAATGACCACAGTTACTAGAATGGGCCACATGCTCAAGTAAGATTTCCTCTAGGTTTGCCCTAAAAAAATCAAGCCTGAACAAAACCCACAGTGGAGATAGAATTTAGAAGTTGTATTTTACCCAGCCAGAGGGGCTTGGGAAACACCTTGGATTTGGCAGATTCTCACTACTAAAGCATGAAACCATGACTACATAAATTAAAGATGATCAGTCAGTCATTGAGCAGCCAGTCTAAATAAGTCGATAATCTTCAGAAGACGATAACAAGATCTAGAGTCTTTTGCTATTCACAAAATTCAACATTTAAAAAATTGTGACTATATAGAGAAACTGAAAATGTGCTCATATAGTCAAGAAATAAAGAAGTTAATAGAAAAAAAAAGCTGAGGTAGCCAAGATGTTGAATTTAGCAGTCAAATATTTTAAAACTACTATAATTATGTTCAAAAATTTAAAGATAAATATATATAAAGAATTAAAAGAACATATAGTCTTAGAGAAAAGATAGTCTAAGCAGAGAACTGGAAACTATTAAGGACAAAATGGAATTTCTATAATTGAAAAGTACAGTAACTGAAATGAATTAAAAAATCATTGGATGGGCTTAATAACAGATTAGATATGGCAGAAAAGAGGGTCAGTGAAATTGAACATAAACCAATAATATAAATTATTCAATCAGAGAAAACGATTGAGGAAAAATAGAGCCTCAGAAATTTGTGACATGGTTTCACATAGTTTACCATATGATCTACAGATTCAATACCATCGTATCAGAACCTAGAGTAATGCTGCCATTTTTATAATCTTGGATTGTTCCAATCCACAAACATTAAATGTTTTTCCGTTTATTGAGATCTTAAACTTCTTTTAGCAATGTTTTGTAGTTCTCAGAGAATGTTTTGCATTTCTTTTGTTACTTGATTCTGAAATATTTTATTTTTTTATGCTATTTTAAATGGAATTTCTTTAATTTCATTTCCAACTGTTAGTTTGAAGGACATAGAAGTACAATTCATTTTTGCATATTGATCTTTTACTGTGCAGTATGATTGAGCTCATTAGTTCTATTAGGGTTTCTTTTCCTTTCTTTTGTTTATTTCTTAGGCTTTTCTATATGAAAGATGATGGTTTACTTTTATGTTTCAAATGTTGACTTAAAATTTTTTTTTTTTTTGAGGGGAGGGAAGGGATCTAATTGCCCTGGATAGAACCTCTAGTATAATATTGAACAGAAGTGATGAGAACAAATGTCATAGTCTTAGTTCTGATCTGAGAGGAAAAGCATCCTGTTTTTCACCATAAAGTATGATGTTAACTGTGGGTTAATAAATGCAAATTAGGAAATTCTGTTCTATTCCTATTTGCTAAGTGTTTTTACATTAATTGCTTTGCAGATATTAAAGCAGCCTTGTTTTACTGGGATAAATTCCACATGGTCATGATGATTAATTCTTTTTCTACATTGCTTGATTTGGTTTGCTAGTATTTTGTTTGGGATTTTTGCATAAGTATTCATAAGAGATATTGGTCTGTATTTTTTTTTATTCCTTGTGATGTCTTTGTCTGGTGTTGGTATCAAGGTAAAACTGACTTCTCAATATGAGTTGAGAATGGTTTCCTACTCCTGTATTTTTTGAAAGGGTTTGTGATATTGGTTTTGATTCTCTTTTAAATGTTCAATATTCTGTTTTTTATTGTACTTTAGATGCCGGTTTACAGAACAAACTAGTTTCTCATTAAACAGTACACATATTGTTTTATGACATTGGTTAAGAACCCCACAACATGTGAGCACTCCCCTTCTTGACCTTGGGTTTCCTATTATCAGCTTTCCAGTCACCTCCTGCCTTCTAGTCCTTGCCCCTGGGCTGGTGTTTCCCTTTAGTCTCGTATTGTTTTACGGGCCTATCTAATCTTTGGTTGAAGAGTAAACCTCGGGAGTGACTTCATTACTGAGCTAAAAGGGTGTCTGGGAGCTATACTCTCAGGGTTTCTCCAGTCTTTGTCAGGCCACTAAATCTGTTCATTTTTGTGAGTTAGAATTTTGTTCTACATTTTTCTCCAGCTCTGTCCAGGACCCTGTATTGTGGTCCCTGTCAGAGCAGTCAGTGGCGATAGATGGGCACCATGTAGTTTTACCGGACTCAGTCTGGTAGAGGCTGTTGTAGTTGCAGGTCCATTAGTCCTTTGGAATAATCATTCCCTTATATGTTTAGTTTTCTTCATTCTTGCTTGCTCCCAAAGGGGTGAGAACTGTGGAGTGTCTTAGATGGGTGCTTACAGGATTTTAAGCCCCAGACACTACTCACAAAGTACAATGTAGAATATTTTCTTAATAAACTATGTTATGTCAAATTGAGCTAGATGTTCCCTGAGACCATGGTCCCCACAGCCCTCAGCCCAGCAATTTGGTCCCTCAGGGAGTTTGGATGTGTCTATGGAGCATTTCCTCCTGTATCTGTTGGCCCCTTTAATGTCTTTTTTGGCGAAATGTCTGTTCATTTACTTTGCCCATTTTTTAGATGGATTATTTGTCTTTTTGTTGTAGAAGTGTTGGATTTTCTTGTAGATTTTAGAGATTAGACCTTTGTCTGATTTGTAATAGCCAAACAAGCTTTCCCAGTCCGTAGGTTCTCTTTTTATGCTTTTGGTGAAGTCTTTTGATGAAAGTGTTTAATTTTTAGAAGATCCCACTTACCTAGCTTATTTTCTGGTGTTTGTGTGCTGTTGGTTATGGTTTGTATCCTGTTAATGCCATACATTAGGGCCTCTAGTGTTGATCTTATTTTTCCTTCTATGAACTTCATAGCTTTTGGTTTTGTATTTAGGTCTTTGAACCATTCTGAATTAGTTTTTATGTGTGGTGTGAGGTATGGGTCCTGTTTAATTTTTTTGCAGATGCACGTCCAGTTTTGCCAGCACCATTTGTTAAAAAGACTGTCTTTTCCCCATTTGATGGACTTTGGGACTTTGTCAAAGATCAGGTGACCATAAGTGGATGGATTTACATCTAGGTTCTCTGTTCTATTCCATTGGTCAATGTATCTTTCCTTGTACCCCTACCAGGCTGTTCTGACTACCATAGCTGTATAGTAGGTTTTGAGGTCAGATAGTGTACGTCCTCCTACTTTATTCTTCTTCAGTAGTGCTTTATTATTCAGGGCTTCTTCCCTTTCCATATAAAGTTAATGATTAGTTTTTCCATCTCTGTAAAGAATGTCGTTGGTATTTGGATCAAGATTGCATTGTATTTGTAAATTGCTTTGGGTAGAATTCTCATTTTCACAATTTTGAGTTTACCTACTATAAGCTTGATATGTTTTTCCATTTATGTAGATCTCTTTTGATTTCTTGTGGTAGTGTTTTGTAGTTTTCCTTTTAAAGGTCTTTTCCATCCCTGGCTAGATTTATTCCTAAAGTATAAACTCAGTGCTTTTTCCTGATTTCCTTTTCATCATTCTCTTTATTGGCATATAGGAATCTAACTGATTTTTGTATGCCTATCTTGTATCCTGCTTCTCTGCTGAATATTTCTATTAGTTCCAGTAGTTTTCTTGTGGAGTCTTTTGGTTTTTCTATGTATAGTGTCATATCATCTGCAAATAGGGACAGTTTTACTTCTTCCTTACCTATTTGGATGCTTTTTGTTTCTTTTTCTTGCCTTATTGCTCTAGCTAGAACTTCCAGCATGGTGTTAAATAGGAGTAGTGATAAAGCGCATCCTTGTCTTCTTCCTGTTCTCCTTTACGGATGATGTTGGCTGTTGGTTTTGTATAAATACCCTTTAATATGTTGAGAAATTTCCCTTTTACACCTATTTTATTGAAAATTTTTATTAGGAATGGGTGCTGGACTTTGTCAAATGCCCTTTCTCTGTTGACTGAGGTGATCATGTGATTCTTTTCTTTCCTTTTGTTTATGTGATGGATTATGTTGATTGATTTTCTAATGTTGAACCATCCTTACATACCTTTAATGAATCCTGTTTGGTTGTGGTGTATTATTTTTTTTTTTAATATGATACTGAATTCTATTAGCTAGAATCTTGTTGAGAATTTTTGCATGTATATTCATGAGAGATATTGGTCTGTAATTTTCTTTTTTAGTAGTGTGTTTGCCTGGTTTTGGTATCAGGGTTATGCTGGCTTCATAGAATAAATTCAGAAGTATTGCCTCCTTTTCTATGTTCTGAAATAGTTTGAGTAGCACTGGTATAAGTCCCTCCCTGAATGTGTGGTAGAACTCTCCAGTGAAGCTGTCTGGGTCAGGGCTTTTTTTTGTTGAGAGTTTTATTACCTTTTCAATCTCTTGTTATGGGTCTGTTCAGATATTCAACTTCAGTTTGTGTTACTTTAGGTCGTTAGTGTGTTTCTAGAAATTTGTCCATTTCCTCTAGGTTTTCAAATTTGTTGGAGTGTAGTTTTTCATAACGCTCTGTTATGACCCTTTTTTATTTGACTTGGGTCTATTGTAATGTTTCCCATTTCTTTTCTCATTTGAGTTATTTGTGTCCTTTCCTGTTTTTCTTTTGTCAGTTTGGCCAGTGGTTTGTTGATTTTGTTGATCCTTTCAAAGAACCAACTGTTGGTTTTGTTGATTCTTTCTGTTGTTTTTCTATTCTCTATTTCATGTATGTCTGCTCTGATCTTTATTGTTTCCTTTCTTCTGGTGGCTGCGGGCTTTTTTTGCTGTTCTTTTTCTATTTGTTGGAGTTGTGTAGCTAATGTTTTTATTTTGTCCCTTTCTTCTTATTTGATGTGTGCATCTATTGCTATAAATTGACTACTGAGGACTGCCTTTGCTGTGTCCCAAAGGTTTTGGTATGATTTGTTTTCATTCTCATTTGATTCTAGGAATTTTTAAATTCCATCTCTGATTTCTTCTATTAACCAGTAGTTTTTAAAATGGGTGTTATTCAGTTTCCATGTAATTGATTTTTTTTCTTGCTTTTTCTGTTGTTAATTTCTATCTTGGTGGTGTTGTGGTTAGAGAAGATACTTTGTATTATCTCAATGTTTTGTATTTTGTTGAGGGTTGCTCTGTGGCCTAAGATGTGGTCTATTCTGGAGAATGTTTCATGTGCGTTGGAAGAGAATGTTTACTTTGCAGCTATTGGGTGGGGTGTTCTATATATGTCTATGAGGTCAAGTTGGCTGATTGTACCCTTTAGCTCTTCTGTATCTTCACTGAGTTTCTCTCTAGGTGTTCTGTCCTTTACCGAGAGTGGTGTGTTGAAGTCTCCTACTAATAGTGGAACTATCAATTTCTCTTTTCAGTGCTGTTAGAGTTTGTTTTATATATTTCGGAGCCCTGTCATTGGGTGTGTAGACGTTTATTATGGTTATGTCCTCATGATGGATCATCCCTTTAATCATTATATTGTGCCATTTTTTGTCTTTTATGGTGGATTTTGTTTTAAAGTCTCTTTTATCTGAGATTAGTATTGTCACTCCTGCTCTTTTTTTGTAGCTATTTGCTTGATATGTCTTTTCCCATCCTTTGATTTTTTAATAAATGTATGTCTTTGTTTCTGAGGTGTGTCTCTTGCAGACAGCATATTAATGGACCCTTTTTTTTAATCCATTCTGTCACTCTCTGTGCCTTTATGGGTACATTTAGGCTATTTACATTCAGTGTAATCATTGTTAGGCGTGATTTTGTCATTTGTAGTGCTTTTTTTTTTTTGTTATGCTCTTGTTTTCTTTGTTCCTCTTGCTCTCCTGTGCTGAATTCCTTGTGTTTGTGGATTTCTTTTTCATTAATTTTGTTTTTGTAGATTTGTTTGAACTGAGACTTTATGATTTTCTTCTTTATTTTGATGACAAGGTTTGTTAACTTTCTTTGTGGTTAGCTTGAAATTTACCCTTATCTTCCTAGGTTTGAATCAGTCTATTATTATTTGGTATCACCTTGCCTTTTTCTCCATAGGAAAGTTCTGTACCTACACCATTTATTCCCTCTTTTGTTGTTCTGACATTGTTGTCATTTACAGATTAACTTCTCTGGTTGCCTGTTGTAATTCTTTTGGTTTTGCATGGTCCTTGAGAGTTCATTTCCTAGGTTGGTGTCTGGCTGGTACAATCTTGTGTCCTAGATTCAGGCTGTGCTCTGATGTTGTTTTCAGATGGAAAAAAAAAAAAACAAAAACAAAAAACAAGAAGGACTCCCTTTAATAATTTTTATAAGTTTGGTTTCGTTTTTACATACTTCCTTCATTTCTGTTTATCTACAAATGTCCTGATTTCCCCATCATATATGAACAAGAGTTTTGCAGGTATATTATTCTTGGTTGGCAGTTCTTTTCTTTCAGGGTCATTTTACATATGTCATCCCATTGCCTTTTTGTCTGCATGGTTTCTGCTGAATAGTCAGAACTTAGTGTTTCCCCTCTGTATGTGACTTTTTGTGAGCTTCCCTTAGGAGTCTTTCTTTGTCTTTGGTTTTAGCAAGTGTGATTATTATATGCCTTGGGGACTTTCTTTTGAGGTCTGTCCTATATGGGGTTTGTTGAGCTTCTTGGATCATCAACTTTTCATCTTTCCTGATATTAGGGAAGCTATCTGTCAGCAGTTCTTTAACGCTTTTTTCTGTGTTTTCTATTTTCTCCCCCTGTTCTGGAAGTCCAATTAGTTGTAAATTTTTGCTTATCCCACATCATTCTCAGAGTTTCTTCATTTTTCTTTGTTCTTTTTTTTTCTGGTTTTTCCTCAGACAAAGTTGTATCCAAGTGTTTGTCTGTAATTTCGCTGATCCTGTCTCCCATTGTTTCAAACCTGCTCCTCAGCCCTGCTATAACACTGTTTATTTCTGAAATCTTGGTGTTTATCTTTTGGATTTCTAATTGTTGTTTTTGTATAATTTCTAGTTGTGAATTCATTTTGGCATTTTGTTCCTGTATTATTTCCCTGAATTCTTCTACTTTTTTGTCTGTATTTTTCATGAATATGTCTGTCTTTTCCATGAAGTTGTCTATTTTTTCCTCATTTTTGTCTGCTTTTTGCTTCAACTCTTGGATTGCTCTGGATATTAGAGATTTGAATTCCCTGTCATGTAGTTCTAGTGCCTTTTCTTCTACTGGAAAAAGTCATTTGGTGTCTTATGTTGAATGCCTACTGGAACCATCCTGTCCTTTTTAAAAAATATGTTTTGATATCTGCTGTCTTTGGGACATTCGGTAGTTATTCTCCTTGTTTATTGATTGTAGATTTTTTTGTTTCATACTGCTTTTTAGTTTTATTTGGTTATGTCTGAGGAAGCAGGTTGTGCATTCTTTGTTATTTGGTCATCTGTAGGCATGACACTTTTCTTCTTGTCCAATGGGCCAGGCCAGTTGCTCAGCTGTGGTGCAACAGGGCAGGTCCAGCTGAAGGGGATGGACTGGAATGGATTATTTGTGGCACGTACTAGGGCCGACAGTGCAGGCTGGGAATCAGTGTAGGGCAGGTTCCGGTAGGCTGTGCCTGTGCTACTTGGGGTGTGATAAATGCACAGTGCACACAGGCAGGAAGGAGTGTGGAGGTGGTGATGTGTGTAGCTAAGATGGGTATGGGAAAGGAGAGAGAAACAGGAGCTGAAAACAAACAACCAAAAAAATAGTTCTAAGGGGGCTTGCCATTGGCATGGAGAGATGAGAAAATGAGAAACGAAGAAAAACAAAAAGGGAAAAAAAGAGAAAAATAAAAAAATAAATAAAACTTAGAAAAAAAAAAGAAAAGCAGAGCCTCCAGGGATTCCAATGGTATGGCTGTGAAGTCCAGGGAAGTGACTCCCAGACCACGCAGTATAGCCTGGCTAGAAGGGGCTCCCAAGCCAC
Source organism: Elephas maximus indicus (assembly GCF_024166365.1). Classification (NCBI taxonomy): domain Eukaryota; kingdom Metazoa; phylum Chordata; class Mammalia; order Proboscidea; family Elephantidae; genus Elephas; species Elephas maximus. The sequence goes on along the minus strand of NC_064825.1, from coordinate 23,926,301 downwards.
ATAAAGAAAAAGAAAAAAACAAAACAAACCAAAAAAGAAAATGCCCCCGGAGATCCTACTGGTGTGGCTGTGAGACTGGGGAAGTGGCTCCCAAGCCAAACAGTACAGCCTGACTAGAACAGGCTTCTAAGCCTCAGAAATAAAAAGAATACAAACAAACAAAACAAAAAGACCCTGAGGATCCCACCAGTGTGATGGTGCTGTCTAGGGAAGCAGTTCCCCAGCCAAGTGGTGCTTCACAGCCTTTCAAGAGAAAGCAAAGCTGGCACATGGAACCAGGTGTTTGAGAGAAGGGGGTGGGGAGCAGTGAGAGCTAGGGAGGAAACTAAAAGAAGTGGTAAAAAGCAACACCAGCAGCAAACAAATGATAGTGATGAGCCGGCCAGTGTAGGCGGGTGAATCCAAATGGCTCGGGGCTAGAGGCGGTGCCTCCTGGACAAGAGACTGCAGCTGGTGGGAGGCAGTGGAGGTAGAGCAGAGGGGAGAAATGGGGGCTGAGAAAGCATATATCACTGTTTACCAGGTGCTCTGTCTCCTGCTGGGAGCTCCATGAAGCTACTTTCCTGCACTCCCCATCTGCCAATCTCCAACAGGAGCCTAAGATGATGAATCTGATCTGTGTTATCTGATAGGGGACCTCCACATATATCTCTCCTTGCACACTGTTCTCTGTCAGTTTCTTATTCCATTCGGTGCTTGGCTGAGTTCTTTATCTCTTCATTTGATACTTAGGGTTCTAAGACTGACGTTTGTCTCTGTTTTACATAGTTTTTTGAATCTTTACTGTGGAGGAACAGTGTGGAGCCTCTCTTTATAGTGCCATGTTGGCTCCACCTATCTAAATGTTCAATATTGTTTAAATGTTTGATAGAATCCACCTGTGAAACTATATGAGCCTTTGTGGGTATTTTGCTTTTGTTTTTTTAGTAATCCAATCTCTTTACTTGTTATAGGCCTCTTCATACACATTTTATCTTCTTGAGTTACTTTCAGTAGTTTGTATCGCTTTCTAGGAATTTTTCCATTTCATCTAAGTTGTGTAATTTATTGATATACAGTTGTTCATAGTGTTCCTTTATCCTCTTATGTCCGTAAGGTTAGTACTAATGTTCCCACTTTCACTTCTAATTTTAGTAATTTTAGCCTTTTTTCTTTTGGTCTTGAGCCAACAGGAACATTTTTTGATTTTGTTAATGTTTTCAAAAAACCAACTTTGGTTTCATTAATTTTCTTCATTGTTGTCTAGTCTTTATTTCATTTTCTTCATTGTTTTGCTATTCTCTATTTCATTAATTTTTACTCTAATATCTATTATCTTTTTAGTATCTAAATGGAACCTTAAGTTACTGATTTGAGATCTTTCTTCACTTTTTAATATAGGCATTTACAGCTATATATTCCCCCTAAGCAATTCTTTAGTTTCATTCCATAAGTTTTGATGTGCTGTGTTTTTATTTTCTTTTATCTCAAATTATTTTCTAATTTTCCTTCTGATTTCTTCTTTGACTCATGGATTATTGAGGGGTATGCTGTTTAATTTGTACAATTTGTGAACATGAGTGTTATGGATTGAATTATATCCCCCAAAATATGTGTTGTAAATCCCAACCTCTGTGTTTGTGGCTATAATTCCATTTGGGAATGGATTGTCTTTTTATGTTAATGCAGCAGGATTAGTATAGGGTGTATCTTGAGTCAATCTCTTTTGAGATGTAAAAAGAGATTAAACAAGTGAGCAGAGCAGAGATAGGGGAATAGAGATGCCAAACCACATGAAGATTGCCCAGGAGCAGAAACTCAAAAAACAAGGACATTTCACCAGAGTGGACTGTCTTAGTCATCTAGTTCTGCTTTAACAGAAGTACAACAAGTGGATAGCTTCAACAAACAGAATTTTATTCTCTCATAGTCTAGTAGGCTAGAAGTCTGAAATCAGGATGTCAGCTCCAGCAGAAGGCTTTCTCTCTCTGTTGGCTCTGGAGAAAGGTCCTTGTCATCAGTCTTCACCTGGTCTAGTAGCTTCTCCATACATGAACCTCAGGTCCAAAGGGTGCTCTCTGGTTCCAGCACTGCTTTCTTGGTGGTATGAGGTACCCCATCTCTCTGCTCGCCTACCTCTCCTTTTATCTCTTACAAGATAAAAGGTGGTGCGGGCTACACCCCAAGGAAACTCCCCTTACATTGGATCAGGGATGTGACCTGAGCAAGGGTGTTACATCCCACCTTGATCCTCCTTAACATAATCTAATCTTGCCTCATTAACCACAGGCAGAGATTAGGATTTATAACGCATAGGAAAATCACATCAGATGACAAAATGGTGGACAATTACACAATATTGGAAATCTTGGCCTAGCCAAATTGATACACATATTTATGGGGGATACAATTCAATCCATGACATCAACAGAGAATGAAAGCCTTCCCCAAGAGCTAGCACCTTGAATTCAGACTTCCAGCCTCCTAAACTGTGGGAAAATAAATTTCTGTTTGTTAAAGTCACCCATTTGTGATATTTCTGTTACAGCGACACTAGATAACTAAGACAGAATTTGGTATTGGAAGAGTGGGGTGCTGTTCTAACATATACCTAAAAATGAGGAAGTGGTTTTGGAATTGAGTAATTGATAGAGGCTGGAGGAGTTTTAAGGTGCCTAACAGTAAAAGCTGGAATCCCTGGTGGTGTAATGGTTAAGAGCCACAGCTGCTAACCAAAAAGCTGGCAGTTTGAGTCCACTAGCCAATCCTTGGAAACCCTATGGGGTAGTTCTACTCTGCTGAATAAGGTTATAATGAGTTGGAATCAACATACTGGCAACAGGTTTGGAGTTTGGGTTTAATAGTAAAACCCTAGATTGTCTTGAAGGGCCTATTAGTAGAAATATGGATGTCAAAGGCAATTCTGGTGAGGGCTCAGAAGGAAGTAAGGACGGCTATAGAGAAAGTCTCCTTCATCTTAGAGAATACAAATGGCATCAACAGCAGAATATTACTAGAAATGTAGATGTTAAATGTGCTGATGGTAAGACTTTCAATGACAAACATGTGATTAGATAATGGTAGAAGGGGGATTTTTTTTTATGCAGTGGCAAAGAACTTATCTGAATTATATTCAAATGTTTGGTGAAAGGTAGAACTTGTAAATAATGATCTTGGATATCTGGCTGCTTAAAATGTGAAAGGAAGGAGATGACTTTAAAAATAAACTGTGCAGGTGAATCCAACATGGCACTATGGATAGAAGAACCATGCCATCTCCATTTGCAGCAAAGACTCAAAAAACTAAGTAAAACAGATATGAACGTCAGTTCTGGAACTCTAAGTACCAAATGAATGAATAAAGAACTTGATCAAGCACTGAATGGAATAAGAAAATGACAGAGAACAGAGAATGAGGAGAGTTATGGAGTGAAGGTCCTCTACCAGCTAACACGGACAGATTTGCCATCTTGGACAACAGCCATCAAAGACCAAAGACAGATAGTATAGGAAGGCAACTTCATGGAGCTCCCAACAGGAGACAGAGTACCTGGTAATGAAGGGTACAAGCTTTCCCACCCCCTACCCTTCTTCCCTGTGTACAAGGCTTCCACTACTTGCCAATGGGCCATGGTCACTGGGCTGGAGAGATATCAGGTCACTGCTGACTGAATTCCTCATCTTGGACCTCAGCCACTAAAGACTATGGACAGGGAGTATGGGAATGCAACTCCACAGAGCTCCCAGCAGGAGACAGAGCACCCAGTAACTGGGGATACATGCCTTTCCAACCCCCATCCTTCTTACCTCTACATGGCCTCTGCCACTTTACAACAGCTCAGCCAGAGAGACACTAGATCACTGCTGCGGGGATCTGCCCCAGCCCAACCAGCTAGCCCCTTTAGTGCCATTTTCTTGTTTTTTTTGGTTTATATTTTTGATATCCTCATTTTTGTCTGTTTTGTTACTTCTTTCTCTCTCCCTTCCTTTCTTTTCTTTCTCCCACCCAGCTAGCCCCATGTACCATTCCCTCCTCTTCTTGACGGGCTGTAATTTTTTGGTGTGTTTCCTTTGTTCTTTTTTTTTTTCCTTCTTTTTTCTGTTTCTTCTCTCTCTCATTTCCTTCCTTCCCTTTATCCTACCCATCCAACCCTGTGCACTGCCCCTGCCCCTTCTGGAAGGGTGATGCTGCACAGCTTGGTTGGAGAGTCTTTGCACAAGGCCTCTTTGGGTCTGCCCTACCTTCACTGACTGGCTCCCTCAGCGCCATTTTATTTATTGTTTGTTTTGTTTTTGTTTCTTCTCTCTCTCTTCCTTTCTCCCATCCACCCAGCCCTATGTGCTGCCCCCAACTCCTTGGGGGGCTGTGTTGTACCACTCAGCTGCAGAGCCTCTGGCACACAGCCTCCCCTGGTTTGCTCTGCCACCACAGACCGGCTCCCTCAGCACCATATTTTTTAATTTTCTTTATCTTTCCCCTTCTCCTTTTCCTTCTACCTCCAGCCTAGGCCCTGTGCTGCCTCCACTCCTTCCTGATGGGCCATGTATTGCCACCCAATGAGAAAGACATCAGCTTGCTGCCACCCCAGTTCTGCCCTGCCCCCAGTGGCTGGCTTCCCCGCCACCATATTTTTGTTGTTGTTGTGTTTATTTTTTTAATTGTCTATTTTTTTAAATTTATTTTGTGTGTTTGATTGTCAGTTTCTTCTCTCTCTTTCCTGTCCTTTCTCCCACCCACCTAACCCTGTGTGCCACCCATGCCACTTCTTGACAGGGCGAACCACACTGCTCAGCTAGAGAGCTACCAGCATGTGGCCTCACGAGATCTGCTCTGCTCCCATCCACTGAATTCAACACACTGCCATTCTATTTACTTTTATTTTCTGTTTTAATTAATTTTTTACTTCACTTTTTGCTTTTTAAATTTGTTTGTTTTTGTTCCTCTGCTTTCTCTTCTTTCACTCACCCATTTAGCTCTGCACATCAGATTCTCTCCTTTCCTTCCTGTATATCTGCACCATGTGTCAAGCACCATGCCACTGAGAGATGCTGATGAGGTTCCCCAGACCCCACTCTCCACTGCCTTCAGCCCTGCCCTGTTGCCCTGAGTTCATGCTGTAAACTACCCACCCTCACCCCTCCACCCCATCTGGACCCACCCTGCTATATCATAGCTGAGTGACCAATCCTGCCCACCTGGAAAGGTAGTAAGTATCATGCCCACAGGTGAGCAAGCAACAAAACACACCCAGCCTGTCTACTCAGATGTAACCAAATAAAACAAAAAAACAAGGCAAAACAATCAAATCTACAATCAATTAATGAAGAAAATAATTCCTGCATACCCCTGAGACTGCAGAAAGTATCAAAACATAAAAAAAAGAAGAGGATGGCTGAAAAACCAAAATAAAAGTCCAGATGACATTTCGCTAGAAGAAAAGGCGTTGGAACTACCTGAGAGTGAATTCAAGACACTAATATTAAGGATTCTCCAACAGATGAAAGAAAATGCAGACAAAAATAGGGAAAAAGTAGACTAAATCATGGAAAATACAGACAAAATCATAGAAAAGACAGACAAAACAATGGAAAAATTCAGGATAATACAGGAACAAAATGTCAAAATAAATAAACAACTAGAAACTAATCAAAAACAGCAATTAGAAACCCAAAAACTAAATTACAGGGTTTCAGAAATGGACTGTGCAATAGAAAGTGTTAGGAGCAAATTTGAAATAATGGAAGACAGGATCAGTGAAATCGAAGACAAATCCTTGGATACCACTTTGAAGAAAAATCAGAGAAAAGAATGAAGAAAAGTGAGGAAACCCTGAGAACGATGTGGGATACAAAAAAGGAAAACCTGCATGTGATTGGAGTTCCAGAACAGGGGAAGAAAATGGAAAACACAGAGAGGATCATTGAAGATTTGCTGACAGAAAACTTGCCTAATATCATGAAAGACAAAAAGCTGACCCACCTAAGAAGCTCAGCAAACCCTGTATAGGATAGGCCCCAAAAGAAAAACACCAACACATCATAATCACACTCGCTAAAACCAAAGACAAAGAAAGAATCCTGAGAGCAGCTCAAGAAAAATGAAAAGTCACAAACAAAGGGGAAAAAATAAGACTAAACTCTGATTACTCAGCAGAAACCATGCAGGCAAGAAGGCAATGGGATGACATACATAAAATCGTGAAAGAAAAAAAACTACCAACCAAGAATAATATATCCTGCAAAACTCTTGCTCAAATATGATGGTGAAATTAGGACATTCCCAGATAAATAGAAATTAAGGGAATATGTAAAAACCAAACCAAGAATTATTAAAGGGAGTTCTTCAATTAGAGAACCAACAACATCAGACATAATCTAAGACATAAGACAGCATCAGTCAGATACTAACTGAGATAATGAACTCTCAAGAATAAAACAAAACTAAAAAATTTACAAGGAATCAGATAGGTCGATCTGTAAATGATAACAACATCAGAAGAATAAAAGAGGGGATAAATGGCATAAAAGGTATAGAACTTCCAAATGGAGAGTAAGTCAAGGCAATACCAAGTAATAAAAGACTGATTCAAACTTGGGAAGACAGGGGTAAATTTCAAGGTAATCACAAAGAAATTTAACAAATCTACTCATGAAAATAATGAATAAAAACAAAATCTCAGTAAACACAAAATCTACAAAAACAAAAGAAATGGAAAAAAAAATTTAAAAAGGAATTCAGCACAGAAGAGGAACAAAAAAAACATCAGCACCACCAAAAAAAAAGCACTACAAAATGACAGCAATAGACTCACACCTATCAATAATCACATTGAATGTAAATGGCTTAAATGCACCCATAAAGAGACAGAGAGTGACAGAATGGATATAAAAAACCAGAACCTATCAATATGCTGTCTACATTAGAAACAAAGACATCAGTTTATTAAAAATCAAAGGATGGAAAAAAATGTATCAAGCAAACAGTTATCAAAAAAGAGCAGGAGTGGCAATAGTAATCTCAGATAAAATAGATTTTAAAGCAATATCTACCATAAAAGATAAAGAAGGATATTATATAATGATTAAAGGGACAATCCAACATGAAGACATAACCGTAATAAACATCTACCTACTCAATAACAGGGCTCCAAAATACATAAAACAAAACAAAACAAACTCTAAAAGCAGTGAAAAGAGAAAGTGATAGTTCCACAATTATAGTAGGAGATTCAATACACCACTCCAGGTAAAGGACAGAGCATCTAGAATGAAATTCAACAAAGATGCAGAAGATCTAAAGGCCACAATCAACCAACTTGACCTCACAGGCATATATGAAATACTCCACCCCAAAGCAGCAACATATACTTTCTCTTCCAATGCAAATGGAATGTTCTTCAGAATAGACCACATCTTAGGCCACAAAGCATCCCTCAACAAAATCCAAAACACTGAGATAATACAAAGTATCTTCTATGATCACAACACCGTGAAAGTAGAAGTTAATAACAGAAAGAGCAAGGGGGAAAAAAAAATCAAATACACAGAAACTGAATAACGCCCTGCCTAAAAACTACTGGATAATAAAAGAAATCAAAGATGGAATAAAAAAATTCCTAGAATCAAACGAGAGTGAACACACATCATACCAACACCTTTGGGACATAGCAAAGGCAGTTCTTAGAAGTCAATTTATAGCAATAGATGCACATATCAAAAAAGAGGAAAATGACAACATCAAAACATTAGCTACACAACTCGAAGAAATAGAGAACAGCAAAAGAAGCCCACAGCTACAATGAGAAAGGAAACAATAAAGATCAGAGCAGACGTAAATGAAATAGAGACTAGAAAAACAATAGAAAGAATCAATAAAACCAAAAGTTGGTTCTTTGAAAGGATCAACAAAATTGATGAAACATAGGCCGAAATGACAAAAGAAAAACAGAAGAGGGTGCAAATGACCCAAATAAGAAATGAAATGTGGGACACTACAACAGGCACAACTGAAATAAAAACTATCATAACAGAGTATTGTGAAAAACCATACTCCAACAAATTTGAAAACCTAGAGGAAATGGACAATTATCTAGAAATAAACTAATTACCTAAACTAATACAAACTGAAGTTTAATATCTGAACAGACCCATAACAAGAGAAGAGTTTGAAAAGGTAATAAAGAAAAGTCTAAACAAACAAACAAAAAGCCCTAACCCAGATGGCTTCACTGGAGAATTCTATAAAACATTCAGAGAAAAGCTTACATGAGTACTACTCAAAATATTTCAGAACATAGAAATGGAAGGGATACTTCTGAATTCAGTCTATGAAGTCAGCATAACCCTGATACCAAAGCTAGGCAAAGACACCACTAAAAAAGAAAATTGCAGACCAATATCTCTCATGAATATACATGCAAAAATTCTCAACAAAATTCTAGCCAATAGAATTCAGCATCGTATCAAAAAAATAATACACCATGACCAAGTGGGATTCATACCAGGTATGAAGGGATGGTTCAACATTAGAAAATCAATCAATGTAATCCACCACATAAATAAAAGAACAGAACCACATGGTGTTTTCAATTGATGCAGAAAAGGCATTCAACAAAGTCCAACACTCATTCCTGATAAAAGCTCTCAGTAAAATAGGTGTAAAAAAATAGGTATAGAAGGGAAATTCCTCAATGCAATAAAGAGCATTTATACAAAACCAACAGCAACATCATTCTTAATAGAGAAAGGCTGAAAACATTCCCCTCGAGAACAGGAAGAAGACAATGATGCCCTTTATCACCACTTGTATTTAACATTGTGCTGGGAATTCTAGCTAGAGCAATAAGGCAAGAAAAAGAAATAAAGGGCATCCAGATTGGTAATGAAGAAGTAAAACCGTCCTTATTTGTGAATAATATGGTAATATACATAGAAAACCCAAAAGACTCCAGGAAAAAACTACTGAAAGTAATAGAAAGATTAAGCAGTGTAGCAGAATACAAGATAAACGTACAAAAATCAGTTGGATTCCTGTACACCAATAAAGGGAACTACAAAAAGGAAATCAGGAAAACAATACCATTTATAATAACCCCTAAAAAATAAAATACTTAGGAATAAATCTAACCAGGAATGTAAAAGACCTATACAAAGAAAACTGCAAAACACTACTGCAAGAAACCAAAAGAGACCTACATTAATGGAAAAACATAGCATGCTCTTGGATAAGTTGACATAACATTGTGAAAATGTCAATTCTACTCAAAGCAATCTACAAATATAATGCAATATTGATCCAAATAGAAAACATTCTTTAAAGTGATGGAAAACTAATCATTAACTTTATATGGAAAGGGAAGAGGCCCCAGATAAGTAAAACACTATTGAAGAAGAATAATGTCGGAGATTTTACACTACTTGACCTCAGAGCCTACTGTACAGCCATGGTAGTCAGAACAGCATGGTACTGGTACAACAACAGATGCATTGACCAATGGAACAGAATTGAGAGCTCAGATGTAAATCCGCCCACCTACGGTCACCTGATCTTTGACAAAGTCCCAAAGTCCACCAAATGGGGAAAAGACAGTCTTTTTAATAAATGTTGCTGACAAAATTGGATGTCCATCTGCTAAAAATTGAAGCAGGACCTGTACCTCACACCATACACAAAAACTAATCCAAAATGCACCAAAGACCTAAATATAAAATCAAAAACTATAAAGATCTTAGCAAACAAAAAATAGGGTCAACGCTAGAGGCCCTAATACACGGCATTATCAGGACATAAACCGTAACTAACAATACACGAATACCTGAAGATAAGCTAGATAACTGGGGTCTTCTAAAAATTATGCACTTATGCTCATCAAAAGACTTTACCAAAGGAGTAGAAAGAGAACCTACAGACTGGGGAAAAATTTTCACTATGACAAATCTGACACAGGTCTAATTTCTAAAATCTATAGGAAAATCCAACACCTCTACAACAAAAAGACAAATAATTCAATTAAAAAATGGACAAAGGATATGAAGAGACACTTCACCAAAGAAAACAAAGTGGCTAACAGATACAAGAGAAAATGCTTGTGATCACCAGCCATTAAAAAAAATGCAAATCAAAACCACAATAAGATACCATCTCACCCCGAGATTACTTGCACAAATCCAAAAAACAGAAAACAACAAATGTTGGAGAGGCTGCAAGGAAATTGAAACTCTTATGCACTGTTAGTGGGAATGCAAAATGGCATAACCATTTTGGAAAATGATATGGCCCTTCCTTAGAAAGCTAGAAATAGAAATACCATATGATACTGCAATCCCACTCCTAGGAATATATCCTAGAGAAATAAGAGTCGTCACATGAATAGATATATGCACACCCGTGTCCATTACAGCATTGTTCACAATATCAAAAAGTTGGAAACAACCTAGATGCCCATAAACAGATGAATGGATTAACAAACAATGGTACATATACACAGTGGAATACTATGCAACAATAAAGAACAATGATGAGTCTGGGAAGCATCTCACAACATGGGTAAATCTGGAGGCCATTATGCTGACTGAAGTAAGTCAGTCACAAAAGGCCAAATATTTTATGAGAGCACTACTGTAAAAACTCATGAAAAGATTCACAGACAAAAAGAAAAAATCTTTGATGATTATGAGGGGGGAGAGGTGAGGAGGGTAAAAACACTAAATAGCCAAGAGACAAGTGGTAACTTTGGTGAAGGGTAAGACAGTACACAATACTGGCAAAGCTAGCCCAGCTTGTCCAATGCAAGGTCATAGAAGCTCCATAGACACAACCAAACTCCCTGAGGGACCAAATTGTTGGGCTGAGGGCTGTGGGGACCATGGTCTTGGGGAACATCTAGCTCAGTTGGCATAACATAGTTTATAAAGAAAATGTTCTATATTCTTCTTTGGTGAGTAGCATCTGGGGTCTTGAAATCTTATGAGCAGCCATCTAAGATACTCCACTGGTCTCACCCCACTGGAGCAAGGGAGAACAAAGAAAACCAAAGACACAAGGGAAAGATTAGTTCAGAAGATGAATGGACCACAAGTACCACAGCCTCCCCAGCCTGATTCCAGCACAACTAGATGGTGCCCAGCTACCACCACGGACTGCTCTGACAGAAGTCACAATAGAGGGTCCTAGACACAGCTGGAGAAAAATGTAGAACAAAATTCTAACTCACAAAAAAAGACCAGACTCACTGGCATGACAGAGACTGGAGAACCCTCGGGAGTATGGCCCCCAGACACTCTTATAGATCAGTAATGAAGTCATTCCTGAGGTTCACTCTTCAGCTAAAGATTAGATAGGCCCATAAAACAAAACAAGACTAAATGTGCACACCAGGCCAGGGGTATGGATGAAAAGGCAGAAGGATATAGGAGAGTTGGTAATGGGGAACTCAAGGTGATAAGTGGAGAGTGTTGACATGTAGTGAGGTTGGCAACCAGAATCACAAAACAATGTATGTATTAGCTGTTTGATGAGAAACTAGTTTGTTCTGTAAACCTTCATCTAAAGTAAAAAAAAAAAAAAACTGCAAAATGAAAACAAAATTTAAAGATATAGAAAATTCTGTTGTACAAACAAAGAACACGTGTCCTAAAATGTTCACCAAGGATATGCCTACACAATCTTTTGTTAAAGAAATTAAGCCTGTGACTGATGGATCTAACCAACTACCAAAGTAGAAAACCCAACAGCATAGACTGAACTGTACAGAGAAAGAATGAAAGGAAAGAATGCCGTCTGCCTCTTGGAATTCTACAGGCAAGAAACTGGCCAAAAGAGCAGCATCTGTTGTCTCCAAGAAAAGAAAAGAACCATTCCTGGAGAAGCTAGGAGATCAGCAGAACTGTTGGAAGAAGCATGGAAGCAGGACTTTCTCAGTTTCCAAGGGTGGGCCCATGGTCTCCAGGATTTCAAAGGGTGGGGCCATAGCCTCCCAGGTTTCAAAGAGTTGGATCTTTGCCAACTTGGTTCTGGAGTGTAGGGCTGCCATTAATATGTGTCACAGGGTTGGCGCCACCACCCAAAACTGAGAGGGTATTGCTGCCACACCCAAGTTGCAGAAGAATGGGGCTTACCGGGACGGAGGATGTGCAGTCTCCACTCAGATAGACTAGGAGAATGGGGCCGCTCAAAGCCATGGTAGCAGAGTTGCTGGCCCAGTGGGCCTAGAAGGCAGAGCTGAAGCCTGGGGCCAAGGGACCTCCACGCAGAATCCAGAGGGTATAGTCAACACCCAGAGTCTGGTGCCATTGCTCAGGTGGTCTCAGAGAACAGAAGATTATTTTAAGCCTTGAGAGCCGATGTAAACTTTTCTGCTGGATTTTGGACTTACTTGTTGCCTGATATTCCTTATTTCCCTCCAGTCCCTCCCATTTGTAATAGAAATGTTTACCTTGTGCCTGTTCCACCATTGTACTTTGGAAACAGATAACTTGTAATCTAGACTTCACAGGTTCATAGGTGAAGAGGAATTTTTCCCAAGGATAGAATATGTCTGAAGTCTCACCCATATTTGATTTAGATGATTCAGAAGATGAGATTTTGGACTTGGGGTTGATTTAAGACTTTGGGATGATGTGACGGGGTGAAGTGTTTTGTTTGTGGCAAGGACATGAATTTGGCGGGGGGGGGGCAAAGGATGAAATGTTATGGATTATACAAAAAACCAAAAACCAAACCCAGTGCCATCAAGTCAATTCTGACTCACAGTGACCCTATAGGACAGAGTAGAACTGCCCCATAGAGTTTCCAAGGAGCGCCTGGTGGATTCGAACTGCCAATCCTTTGGTTAGCAGCTGTAGCACTAGGGTTTCTATCCCCCCAAAAATATGTGTTGTAAATCCTAACCTCTATGCTTGTGGTTATAATCCCACTTGCGAATGGGCCGTCTTTGTTATGTTAATATGGCAGCATTTGTGTATGATGTATCTTGAGTCAATCTCTTTTGAGATGTAAAATAAGATTAAACAAGCAGACAGAGCAGAGATGGGGGAAGAGAGATACCAAGCCACACGACGATTGTTTAGGAGCAGAAGTTCAGAAGAGACAAGGACCTTCCTCCAGAACCGACAGAGAGAGAAAGGCTTCCCCAAGAGTTGACACCCTGAATTCAGACTTCTATGCTCCTAAACTGTGAGAAAATAAATTTCTGTTTGTTAAAGCCACCACTTGTTATTTCTGTTACAGTGGCACTAGATAGTTAAGAAAATGACTGTGGGATCCACTGGTTTATTCACATACCATACCACCCCAAATCTACTGGTCTTATGGAGTGATGGAATGTCCTGGTGAAGGTACAGTTGAGGTGCCAGTTTGCAGATGATACCCTGAAAAGACAAGTGGCCATTTTCAGGATCCTATATTACTCCAGATGAATGACCAGTATGTAGTGATCTGTCCCCAGTAGGTAGAAATACATGAGTCCAGAAACAAAGAAGTAAAGGAGTGGTCCCACATGCCATCACTGACAGTGACTCACTCATGAAATATATGTTTGCCATCCTCCAAATTCTTGGCTCTGGAAATTTAGAGGTCTTATCTCCCAGAGGGTAAATGTTTTTATTAGAGGATTAGGGCCTATGATATCTCAGGATCGAGGATCTGGGGTCATTCCACCAAGTACGTAACCTCAGTCAGCAGAGGTGCTCATCAAGTGTGAGGAATATTTAATATAAAGTAGAACAGAAGATCATTTATGGACTTGGGGGACTGTAGTTTATGCCATTAGTCTTCATCTTCAAAGTTTTCCTGAGTAAAAAAATGTGCACCAGGTCCCAGGAGGAGGTGCTGCCAGGATTTATATAAAGCAAGGAGATAAAATTTATATGAGCAAGAAAGAGGTGAACTGTAATGGATGCTTTGGTGCCCTGGACAGATTCTCACCACCCTCATCACTGAAATGCTCATTATCTCTGCTGCTGAGGGTTTGCAGCTGTCAGTTTTCAGCTGGTTGCCACTCTGGGGATTGTCTATGGCAGAAGGGAACCACCTTGATCCAGACTATGGTCTTTCCCTGGGGCAGTTGATGTAGGGCTATAAAGGCCCAGTCCACTTGCCCCAGTGGGGAACATATCTAAAGAGGCATCCCAGTTTCAGAGCACTGTTGGATTGGCTGAAGTCTTTCTTGCAACTTTATTGCAATTCAGCTTCTGTCAAATACTTTTTCCCTCACTCACTCATAGGGATTAATCCCTAGAGTATCCCTCAACAAATTTCTTACACATATATTTTTATCTCGGTGCCTGCTTTCCAGATATGAAACAGCAGCCTAACATAAAGAAAAAATAATAATATACATATCTTTTTAAAAAGTATATATATATTTTTGATTTTATACCCAGGATTCCATGTTATGGAAATATCTAAACATGTTCTCGAAATATAAGTCCGAGCATATTCATTGTAGCATCGATTTTAATAGGATAAAATGGAACATGCTGAAATGCTCATCAATTTGTGAGGGGTTAAACAAATTATGGAATATGCATGTAACTGAATATCATTTACCCATTAAAATAAATGAGACATAAATACACCAAGGTGGAAAAAAAAAATCTGTAAGGTTTCTTTTTAAATGAACAAAGAAAAATATAGAAATGTGTTTAACAAAACCCATTTGTGTAACTCCTCTAATTTTGTAAGTTAATTTTTATGTACATAACATGGGTTGAGGAAATTTCAGAATATCGAGAATGATGCTAAAATCCTCTTAAATTTACAGAGATTTTAAAAAAAAGGTCACCTAGAAAGGCACCAGAAGTTTGTCATCAGATTTTTCATTAGCAACACTGAGTATTAGAAGATTGTGGCCTTTAAAATCTTGAGGAAAAAAATGTATTCAGCACAGAATTTTATATTCAGGCAGTTTTTAAAACTTGAGAAAATTTCTTGTGATATAATGTTAAGTTAGACACGCAGAAAATATATACAGCATAAAGAAACTATGACTAGTTTTATGTATCTATATATTCCTGTTGATTTAACAGTCTCTTTTTTTTTTTTAATACGGGTGGTTGTTTTCTCCTGAACATTTTTTTCTCTTGTATTTTGCAATATTTTTTTACAAAGTGTATATTCAGAAAAAAAATGTATATATATATTTGTTTCTTTGTGGCTGTCAGACTACTTGCCTCAGAATCACATGGAATAAAATGGAGTTTTCAAGGGCCTATCCCAGGCTCATTGAATTAGAACCTTTGGACCTGGGGCTTGGGGTTCTGAACTTTAAATAAGCACCCTCTTCTGATACTTGTGGAGCCCTGGTGGTGCAGTGGTTAAGAGCTACGGCTGCTACCCAAAAGGTTGGGAGTTCAAATCCACCAGCTACTCCTTGAAAACCTTATGGGGCAGTTCTACTCTGTCCTATAGGGTTGCCCTGAGTCTGAATCGATTCAAGGGCAACGAGTTTTTTTTTTTAATAATTTTTATTGTGCTTTAAGTGAAAGTTTACAAATCAAGTCAGTCTCTCTCACAAAAACCCATGTACACCTTGCTACATACTCCCAATTACTCTCCCGCTAATGAGATAGCCTGCTCTCTCCCTCCACTCTCTCTTTTCGTGTCCTTTTCTCCAGCTTCTAACCCCCCCAACCTTTCATCTCCCCTTCAGGCAGGAGATGCCAACATAGTCTTAAGTGTCCACCTGATCCAAGAAGCTCACTCCTCACCAGCATCCCTCTCCAACCCATTGTCCAGTCCAATCCGTGTCTGAAGAGTTGGCTTTGAGAATGGTTCCTGTCCTGGGCCAACAGAAGGTCTGGGGGCCATGACCACCGGGTGCTTCCAGTCTCAGTCAGACCATTAAGTCTGGCCTTATGAGAATTTGGGGTCTGCATCCCACTGCTCTCCTACTCCCTCAGGGGTTCTCTGTTGTGTTCCCTGTTAGGGCAGTCATCGGTTGTAACTGGGCACCATCTAGTTCTTCTGGTCTCAGGATGATATAGTCTCTGGTTCATGTGGCCCTTTCTGTCTCTTGGGCTCATAATCACCTTGTATCCTTGGTGTTCTTCATTCTCCTTTGATCCAGGTGGGTTGAGACCAATTGATGCATCTTATATGGCTGCTTGCTAGTGTTTAAGACCCCAGAAGCCATTCTTCAAAGTGAGATGTAGAATGTTTTGTTAATAGATTTTATTATGCCAATTGACTTAGATGTCCCCTGAAACCATGGTCCTCAGACCTCTGCCCCTGCTACGCTGTCCTTCAAAGAATTCAGTTTAGTCAGGAAGGTTTTTGTTTTTTTTGCCGATACTTATGCACTCTAAAGTTTAAGAATCACTGTCTGAGGTAAAAAACAAAACAAGACAAAGAATCCTATTCATAATGCAGCTCAGAGAGTAAAATTTTCATTGTGTTTTCTTACTGTTTGAGGATTGAACACTGGTTTGCACGGTCTGAAACATGAATGTGAAGAAGACTGAAGTCATCTCTCACTTGTCTCAGGGATGGCAAAGGTAATTCTGCTTTCCTATATCATTGCAATTGTCTATATGATTTATGTTTGACCCCCGCCACAGAAAGAGAAGCCTGAAAGTCTAATTTCAGAGAAGGTATCTTTTTTGAAGCTATTATTTGCTAATTCTGTGAGAGATTTTTCTCACCCATTTTTGTAAAATCCTATGTCACCTTCACTTGGGTTGTATTTTGCATGTAAATAAAAATCAGCAATAATTTATAAAGTCAAAAGCAGAGTCCTGAGGTGGTGCCACCAGCTCACACGCTAGGCTGCTAGCTGAAAGTTTAGAAGTACCCAGAGATATCTCAGAAAAAAGGCCTGGCGATTTACTTCTGAAAAATCAGCCATTGAAAACCTTATGGAGCACAGTTCTACCCTGACACACATGGATTGCCATCAGTCAGAATCAACTCGTAGCGCCTGGTCCCGGTATGCGTTAGGCCAGAAGGAGAAACAGATGGTAAATGAGAAGCTGGAGCTGCCATGGATGTACCTTTGGTCCCCACGTTAGCCTGGTCCACTGCAACTCTTGTGTTGCTTTATGGGCAGTGCCCACCGGGAGCAGAAGACAGAAGTTAAAATAAATCCTATTTTTAAAAATACTTATCTCAGGAAAATGTTTGCTGTGATTTGCTCTTAACATAAGTTTCATTTATGAGCTATTAATTTTCCATTCTGAATGAGTTGTAATATGAATCCAGGAATCCAACTTTTAGTTGCTCAAAACTTTAAAACCTAATGGGCTGAAACATTTAATGCTGTTCTTCAGCCTAGAGGGGGTGGAAAAAATCACTGAGGAACTTGCGAAGAAAATTTATTTTGCCTAATTAAAGACACATTAATTAAAACGCTGTTTTACTCATTAATGGTGCCTCAAAAATGCATTATTCATCTTTCCTCTTTAAGGAAAAATGAAGCAATTATAAATCAGACATTTCTTTAGCATAAGGTGTGACTAGGAGAATGTATGATTCATAATCTGAGAGAATGCTGGTCAAAATAATTTGCATTTCAAATCATTAACGTAAATGACATTGAATATATTAAAGCCAGGGCTAATCATAGGCTAAACTGTGACATAGGCAAATTATATTTGTGGCCTCATTCTTGTCTTCTTTCTGTGGCTTCCATTTTCCTTTCTATAGCTTTGTTTCATGCCACCTCCTTCACCTCCATTGACAAGCACCAAAAAAACTTTCTGGAGAATTAGCACATGTTAGCTTCACGAGGGGAATCATTTTTAAACTGAGTTCTGAACGGGAACAAAGTTTTGGTAAAAAAAAAAAAAAAAGTGTTCTAAGGGCCTCTACAGGCATGTTAAGGTTATCAGTGAAGACCTCCCTCTTCACAACCTCTCTCCCAACCTAATTAACTCTGTCGTTTTCCTGGTTGAGTTTCTCAGTGAGCTTTTGTTTGATGAAAGGGTGTCCCAGCTGGCAAAATAATCACAACTCAACAAAACAAAAATGAAAACAAGCACCTCACAAAGTCTGAGAAGTGTTGTCATAGTGACCGAAACATGGGACGTGGATTTGGATTTGATTTCTCACTCCTACAGTCCTTGCCTAACGAAGTTAACCTTTCTGATTTCATTTTACTCATCTGAGAGCTTTTAGATAATAAAAACTATTCTCGCAGAACTGTTATGAAGATGAAAACAAAAAGGTTTGTCAAATAACTACCACAGTGCCTGGTACATATAGAGATAAGTAGAGATATAAAACATTTATTAGTTTGTTTCTTTCTAATTACAACTCTTACCTGGCTAGATTTCCTTGACGCTTGTCGTTTGTGAAGTGGAGGCCACATGCAATTATTCATCTGGGTGTGGATAGTGAGACAAAGCAATGATGGTAATCAGTATGTGATTTAAATCAGCAGTTGACTTGAGAGGAGTAGTTAAGGGAAAAATATCATTCTTGAAAATTGTAATCAGTGTGCTTGCTCTTATAATTGTTCAGCTATGAGAGACTTATTGTGGAATAAAGGACCTAGTTTTATCCTAAGTAACTTGGCCTTTGTCCTTGGCTCTGGAGAAATAACCCTTGGAGTAATTGGGATTCCTTGGTCTGGGACTTTCAGGCCACACCTGAGCATTAGTGCTGGGGAGTGGGAGCTGGTCAGGCCAGAAAAGCCTCACCTGAGAGGCTGTTAGCAATTAGCTTCAGGTGGCATGATTTAGCGTATCACACAGGACTGGCCTATAAAGCCCTGGACAGGGAGGCTCAGAGGGCTTCCTGGTTGGTGATAACATCTGCTCTCAGGAGGGTAGCAGGACCCTTGGAACGTGGAAGTTGCACATTGGAAGCCCTTCCAAACCTTGCTCTATGTGTCTCTTTATATCCTTTTTGGCTATAACAAACCTATAGTTGTAGGTACTCTATGAGTTCTGTGAGTCATTCCTGTGAATTATTGAACCTAAAAAGGCAGTGGGAATCAGCAAAACAGGAAGTAGGGGTGCCTGCGCACTCCCGAGGTTGCAGCTGAGATTCTGAAGGAGTAGTGAGAAACCAGCCCTGAACTGGTGGCCAGCAGGTAAGAATGTTGGGTTATCATGTGAACTCCCCAAACTTGAGGCTGGCATCTGACTATTTGGAAGTCTAAAGGACAGTGTTCTTTTTGTGCTCTGATCTAGCTTCAAGTGGCTATGGTCAGAGAGAGAGACTGCCACAGGGGCAGCTGGCAAAGAGGATGGAGAAGTAGGAATGTGAAGACTGGATCAATCTCCAGATTTTGGGGACTGGATTCCTGCTGATCCTTAGCGCACAGTCGCCTGTTAAGATGATGATTTGGAACTGAGTTCCACAAGGTAAAAACAACTGTCAGTATAATTCTTTTCTCCACAACAGGCCATTTTTAGAGTTTAGGGGAATAAGAAAAGTTAGCCTTTCAATTTCTTAGGATAAAGCATAGTCTGTAGATTCAAAATCAGAGGTGACAGCATCAAAACAGCTTCCCCATCTGCTTCTCTCTTCTTTTTCCAGAACGGCTCGGTGACTGAGAGATACTAGGAAAGGGACTCTTGTATCTTATGTGTTGCTTCATTCTGTAACTGACCACATCGCTGAGTTAATCTGATCAGTGAGATAGGTTGGAACTCCCTTAAAATGTGGATTTTCCTAAATGGATTATTTTTCTTTTCTGGCCTCTCTCATTTTCACACTGTTACTCACTTCTTATTAACTCTGAATAATTTTCACTCTACAAAGTAATAAAAATATACTCTGTTTTTATAGCACTGTGGAGTTTTCCAAATGTTCTTACGTTCATTATTTCATGTGATTCTCACAACAACCTTGCAAAGTCATATTTTATTTTGATTCCTTTTTTTTAAGATTGGTGAAATTTTATTGTATATAAATTACATATCATTAAATATTTTTTTTATTGTGCTTTAGGTAAAAGTTTACAGCTCAGGTTAATTTCTCATACAAAAATTCATTTACATAATGTGTGGCACCAGTCACTAACCCTAAAATGTGATGGCACACACCCCTTTTCACCCCGACTTTTCTGTGTCCACCCAACCAGCTCCTGTCCCTTTCTGCCTTCTTACACTGCCTCCGGATAGGAGCCACACATTTGGTCTCATGTATCTGCTTGAACTAAGATGCACGTTCTTCGCAAGTATTATTTTATGTTTTATACTCCAGTCTAATCTTTGTTTGAAGAGTTGACTTCAGGAATGGTTTTAGTTCTGGGTTAGCAGAGAATCCGGCGGCCATGTCTTCCGGAGTGCTTCTGGCCTCAGTCAAACCGTTAAGTCTGGTCTTTTTCTGTGAATTTGAGTTCAGCACCACATTTTTCTCCTGCTCCAGCAGGGACTCTCTGTTGTGTCCCCTGTCAGAGTGGTCATTGGTACTTAACAGGCACCATCAAGTTCTGGTGTCAGGCTGATGGAGTCTCTGGTTTATGTGGCCTATTCTGTCTTTTGGGCTTTTCCTTGTATCTTTGGTGTTCTTCATTCTTCTTTGCTCCAGGTGGGTTAGGACCTATTGATGCATCTTAGAAGGCCACTCCCAAGCTTTTAAGACCCAGATGCCACTCACCAAAGTGGGATGCAGAATATTTATTTAATAAAATTTATTATGCCAGTTGAACTAAATGTCCCCCCAAACCATAGTCCCTAGACCCCTGCCCTTGCTACTCTGTCCCTCAAAGTGTTTGGTTGTGTTCAGGAAACTTCTTAGCTTTTGGCTTAGTCCACTTGTGCTGACTTCCCCTGTCTGGTGTGTTGTCCTTCCCTTTCACCTAAGAGAATTCTTGTCTGCTATCTAGTTAGTGAATTCCCTTCTCTCACCCTCCCCACCCTTGAAATCATCAAAGAATGTTTTCTTATGTGTTTAAACCTTTTCTTGAGTTCTTATAATAGTGGTCTCATACAATATTTGTTCTTTTGCAACTAATTTCACTTAGCATAATGCCTTCCAGATTCATCCATGCTGTGAGATGTTTCTCAGATTCATCATTGTTCTTTATTGTTGCGTAGTATTCCACTGTATGTGTATACCATAATTTGTTTATCCATTCATCGATTGATGGGCACCTAAGTTGTTTCTATCTGTTTGCTATTATGAACAGTGTTGCAATGAACATGGGTGTGCATATATCTACTCCTGTGACAGCTCTTATTTCTCTAGGATATATTCCAAGGAGTGGGATTGTTGGATCCTATGGTACTTCTATTTCTAGCTTTTTAAGAAAGTGCCAAATCGATTTCCAAAGTGGTTGTACCATTTTGCATTCCCAGCAGCAGTGTGTAAGTGTTCCAGTCTCCCCACAACCTATCCAACATTTATTTTGTGTTTTTGAATTAGTACTAGCCTTGTTGGGGTAAGATGGTACCTCATTGTAGTTTTCATTTGCATTTGTCTAATGGCTAATGATAGTGAGCATTTCCTCATATATCTGTTAGCTGCCTGAATGTCTTCTTTGGTGAAGTGCCTGTTCATATCCTTTGCCCATTTTTTAATTGGGTTATTTGTCTTTTTCTTGTTGAGGCTTTGCAGGATCTTGTAGATTTTAGAGATTAGACCCTGATAGGAGATGTCATAACCAAACATTTTTTCCCAGGCAGTGGGTTGTCTTTAAACTCTTTTGGTGAAGTGTTTTGATGAACATGTTTGATTTTTAGGAGCTCCCAGTTATCTAGTTTCTCTCCTGGCATTTGTGCATTGTTAATTATGTTTTGTATTCTGTTTATGCCATGTATTAGGGCTCCTAGCATTCACCCTATTTTTTCCTCCATTGATCTTTTTTTTTTTAATTTTTATTGTGCTTTAAGTGAAAGTTTACAAATCAAGTCTGTCTCTCATACAAAAATTTATATACACCTTATTTTGTACTCCTAATTGCTCTCCTCCCAATGACACAGCACACTCCTTCTCTCCACCTTCTATTTTCATGTCCGTTCAGCAAGCTTCTGACCCCCTCTGCCTTCTCATCTCCCCTTCAGACAGGAGCTGCCCACATAGTCTTATGTGTCTACTTAATCCAAGAAGCTCACTCCTCACCAGTATCATTTTCTATCCTACAGTCCAGTCCAATCCCTGTCTGAAGAGTTGTCTTTGGGAATGGTTCCTGTCTTGGGCTTACAGAAGGTCTAGCAACCATGACCTCCGAGTTTCTTCTAGTCTCAGACCATTAAGTCTGGTCTTTTTATGAGAATTTGAGGTCTGCATCCCACTGCTCTCCTGCTCCCTCAGGGATTCTCTGTTGTATTCCCTGCCAGGGCAGTCATCGGTTGTAGCCAGGCACCGTCTAGCTCTTCTGGTCTCAGGCTGATGTAGTCTCTGGTTTATGTGGCCCTTTCTGTCTCTTGGGCTCATAATTACCTTGAGTTTTTGGTGTTCTTTATTCTCCTTTGGTCCAGGTGGGTTGAGACTAATTGATGCATCTTAGATGGCTGCTTGCTAGCGTTTAAGACCCCAGATGCTGCTCTCCAAAGTGGAATGCAGAATGTTTTCTTAATAGATTTTATTAGGCCAATTGACCTAGGTGTGCCCTGAGACCATAGTCCCCAAACCGCTACCCCTGGTGCGCTGGCCTTCGAAACATTCAGTTTATTCAGGAAACTGTTTTTAGTTTAGTCTAGTTGTGCTGACCTCTCCTGTATTGTGTGTTGTCTTTCCCCTCACCTAAAATAAAACAGTTCTTGTCTACCATATAATTAGTGAACCTCTTCCCTCCCTCCCTCCCCCTTCTAGTAACCATCAAAGAATATTTTCTTCTCTGTTTGAACTATTTTTTTGAGTTCTTATAATAGTGGTCTCATACACTATTTGTCTTTTTGCAACTGACTAATTTCACTTAGCATAATGCCTTCCAGATTCTTCCATGTTATGAAATGTTTTGCAGATTCATCATTGTTCTTTACTGATGTGTAGTATTCCATTGTGTGAATATACCATAATGTATTTATCCATTCTTCTGCTGATGGGCACATTGCTTCTATCTTTTTGCTATTGTAAACAGTGCTGCAATGAACGTGAGTATGCATATATCTGTTTGTGTGTGTAAAAGCTCTTATTTCTTCTCTAGGATATATTTCAAGGAGCGGGATTGGTGGATCATATGGTAGCTCTATTTGTAGCTTTTTAAGGAAGCTCCAAATCGATTTCTAAAGTGGTTGTACAATTCCCATCAGCAGTTGTAAAGTATTCTAGTGCCTCCACAACCTCTCCAACATTTATTATTTTGTGTTTTTTGAATTAATGCCAGCCTTGTTGGAGTGAGATGGAACCTCATTGTAGTTTTGATTTGCATTTCTAATGATCGTGAGCATTTCCTCATGTATCTGTTAGCAACCTGAATGTCTTCTTTAGTGAAGTGTCTGTTCATATCCTTTGCCCATTTTTTAATTGGGTTATTTGTCTTTTTGTAGTTGAGTTTTTGCAGTATCACGTAGATATTAGAGATCAGGCACTGACCGGAAATGTCATCACTGAAAGCTTTTTCCCAGTCTGTAGGTAATCTTTTTACTCTTTTGGTGAAGGCTTTGGATGAACATAGGTGTCTGATTTTTAGGAACCCCAGTTATCTAGTTTCTCTTCTACTGTTCGTGGACTGTTAATAATGTTTTGTATACTGCTTATGCCATGTATCAGGGCTTTAACATTGTCCCTAGTTTTTCTTCCATGATCTGTATCATTTTAGATTTTATATTTAGGTCTTTGATCCATTTTGAGTTCTTTTTTGAGCGTGCTGTGAGGTATGGGTCTTGTTCCATTTTTTTGCAGATGGATATCCAGTTATGGCAGCACCATTTGTTGAAAAGACTGTCTTTTCCCCATTTAACTGACTTTGGGTCTTTGTCAAATATCAGCTGCTCATACGTGGATGGATTCATGTCTGGATTCTCAGTTCTGTTTCATTGGTCTATGTGTCTATTGTTGTACCAGTACCAGGCTGTTTTGACTACTGTGACAGTATAATAAACTGAAACCAAACCGAAACCACTCCTGTCCAGTCAATTCTGACTTACAGCTACCCTGTAGGACAGAGTAGAACTGCCCCATAGAATTTCCAAGGAGTGCCTGGCAGATTCGAACTGCCACCCTCTTGGTTAGTAGCTGTAGCATTTAACCACTATACCACCAGGGTTTCCGTGGTGGTAATAGGTTCTAAAATCAGGTAGTGTGAGGCCTCCCACTTTCTTCTTCTTTTTCAGTAATGCTTTACTTATCTGAGGCCTCTTTCCATTCCATATGAAGTTGGCGATTTGTTTCTCCACCTCATTAAAAAATGTTATTAGAATTTGGATCAGAATTGCATTGTATCTATAGATTGCTTTTGGTAGAATAGACATTTTTACAATGTTAAGTCTTCCTATCCATGAGCAACATATGTTCCTCCACTTGTGTAGGTCTCTTTTGGTTTCTTGCAGTAGTGTCTTGTAGTTTTCTTTGTATAGGTCTTTTGTGTCTCTGGTATGATTTATTCCTAAGTATTTTATCTTCTTGGGAGCTACTGTAAATGGTATTGATTTGGTGATTTCCTCTTCAATGTTCTTTTTGTTGGTGTAGAGGAATCCATCTGATTTTTGTATGTTTATCTTGTATCCTGATGCTCTGCTGAACTCTTCTATTAGTTTCAGTAGTTTTCTTGAGGATTCTTTAGAGTTTTCTGTGTATAAGATCATGTCATCTGCAGATAGAGATACTTTTACTTCTTCCTTGCCAATCTGGATTACCTTTATTTCTTTATCTAGCCTAATTGCTCTGCCTAGGACCTCCAGCACAATGTCGAATAAAAGTGGTGATAAAAGGCATCCTTGCCTTGTTCCTGATATCAAGGGGAATGCTTTTAGACTCTCTCCATTTAGAATGATGTTGGCTTTCTATTAATGTCCTTTATTATGTTGAGGAATTTCATTCTATTCCTATTTTGCTGAGAGTTTTTATCATGAATGGGTGTGGAACTTTGTCAAATGCCTTTTTCTGCATCAATTGGTGAGATCGTGTGGTTCTGTCTTTTGTTTTATTTATCTGATGGATTACAATAATTGTTTTTCTAAATGTTGAACCATCCCTGCATACCTGGTATGAATCCCACTTGGTCATGGTGAATTATTTTTTTGATATATTGTTGAATTCTATTGGCTAGAATTTTGTTGAAGATTTTTGCATCTAAGTTCATGAGGGATAAAAGTCTGTAATGTTCTTTTTTTGTGGTGTCTTTACCTGGTTTTCGTGTCGGGGAGATGCTGGCTTCATTGAATGAGTTTGGTAGTATCCCATCCTTTTCTATGGTCTGAAATACCTTTAGCAGTAGTGGTATTAACTCTTCTCTGAAAGTTTGGAAGAACTCTGCAGTGAAGCCGTCTAGACCAGGGCTTTTTTTTGTTGGGAGTTTTGATTACCTTTTGAATCTCTTCTTTTGTTGTGGGTATATTTAGTTCTACCTCTGTTTTTGTTAGTTTAGGTAGGTAGTGTGTTTCTAGCAATTCATCCATTTCTTCTAGGCTTTCATATTTGTTACAATACAATTTTTCTTAGTAATCTGATATGATTCTTTTAATTTCAGTTGGGTCTGTTGTGATATTGCCCATCTCATTTCTTATTTCTTACTTGGGTTATTTGCTTCCTCTCCTGTTTTTCTTTTGTCAGTTTAGTGAATGGTTTATTGATTTTGTTGATCTTTTCAAAGAACCACCTTTTGGTCTTGTTAACTCTTTTAATTGTTTTTTATTCTCTGTTTCATTTAATTCTGCTCTAATTTATATTATTTGCCTTCTCCTGATGCCTGAAGGTTTCTTTTGTTGCTCTCTATTTGTTCAAGTTGTAGGGATAATTCTTTGATTTTGGCCCTTTCTTCTTTTTGTCTGTGTGCATTTATTGAAATAAATTGACCTCTGAGCACTTCTTTAGCTGTGTCCCGAAGGTTCTGATTGGAAGTGTTTTCATTCTCGTTGGATTCCATGAATTTCTTCATTCCATCTTTCATATCTTCTATAATGCAGTCATTTTTGATGAGGGTATTGTTCAGTTTCCAAGTGTTTGATTTCTTTTCCTTGCTTTTTCTGTTATTGATTTCTACTTTTATGGCATTATGGTCAGGGAAGGTGCTTTGTAATATTTTGATGTTTTGGATTCTGCTAAGGCTTGCTTTATGACCTAATATATGGTTTATTCTGGAGAATGTTACATATGCAGTAGAAAAGAATGTATACTTGCCTGCTGTTGGGTGGAGTGTCCTGTATATGTCTATGAGGTCAAATTGCTTGATTGTGGCATTATATCTTCTGTGTCTGTATTGAGCTTCTTTCTGGATGTTCTGTCGTTCACCGAAAATGGTGTGTTGAAGTCACCTGCTACAATTGTGGAGCTATCTATATCACTTTTCAAAGCTGTTAGAGTTTGTTTTATGTATCTTGCAGCCCTGTCATTGGGTGCATAAATATTTAATATGGTTATATCCTCCTGGTCTCATTGCGACCATATAGGACAGAGTAGTCAGAATCGACTCGACAGCAGTGGCAGTGGCAGCATCCTCCTGGTATATTGTCCCATTAATCATTATATAGACTCGAAGGCAACGGGTTAGCGTTCTTCCTTATCCTTTGTGGTGGATTGAACTTTAAAGTCTATTTTGTCGGAAATTAATATTGCCACTCCTGCTCTTTTTTGATTGTTGTTTGCTTGATATGTTTTTTTCCATCTTTTGAGTTTTAGTTTTTTTCTGTCTCTAAGCATATGGACTGATGAAGTTTTTTTTTTTTTTTTTTAATCCATTCTGCCACTCTCTGTCTCTTTATTGGTGCATTTAGTCCCTTTACATTCAGCATAATTATGGATAGGTATGAGTTTAGTGATGTCATTTTTTGTGTGTTTTTGGCAGTTTCTTTTTCCCCACTTAATTTTTTGTGCTGAGTAGTTTATTTATTGTCTTTTCCTCTTATTCTTTGTTGTTGAGTTTCTTTGTGCTCAGTCTTTTTTGTTGTTGTTGTTCTTGAGTTTTATTTTTACAAGTAGGATTGTTGGTTTCCTTTGTGGTTACCTTAATAATTACCCCTATTTTTCTAAGTTTAAACCTAACTTTTATTTCATTATATCACCTGGTCTTCCTCTCCATATGTAAGATCTATGACTACATTTCTTAGTCCCTCTTTATTGTTTTAATGTTGTCTTCTTTTACATAATGAAATAGCTGTTTCTCTGTTTTGAATGTTTTTTTATCTTGATTTATTTTTATGATTTTCATATCTGAGTTGACATCTGGTTGTTCTGGCCTGTGTTGTATTCTTTGGTTGATACTGGTATTAATTGATTTTCTAACCAGAGAACTGCCTTTAGTATTTCTTGTAGTTTTGGTTTGGTTTTTAAGAACTCCCTAAACTGTTTCTCTGAAAATGTCCTAATTTCACCTTCATATTTGAGAGACAGTTTTGCTGGATATATGATTCTTGGCTGGCAATTTTTTTTTCCTTCAGTGCTTTATATAAGTCATCCCATTGCCTTCTTGCCTGTTATTGTTTCTGCTGAGTACTGCAAGCTTATTCTTATTGACTCTCCTTTGTAACTGACTTTTCCTTTATCTCTAGCTGCTCTCAAAATTTTCTCTTTATCTTTGGTTTTGGCAAGTTTGACTATGTCTTGGTGACTTTCTTTTGAGACCTAACTTATGTGGAGTTCGATGAGCATCTTGGGTTGATATCAGGGAATTTTTCTGCCAACAAATCTTCAACAATGCTCTCTGTATTTTCTGTTATCCTTCCCTGTTCTGGTACTTCAATCACTTGCAGGTTATTTCCCTTGATAGAGTCCCACATGATTCTTAAGATTTCTTCATTTTTAAAAATTCTTTTGTCTGATTTTCTTCAAATATATTGGTGACAAGGGCTTTATCTTCAGGTTCACAAATTCTGCCTTCCAATTGCTCAATTCTACTCTTCTGATTTTCTATTGAGTTTTCTAATTCTGTAATTTTATTGTTAATCTTCTGAATTTCTGATTGCTGTGTTTCTATGGATCCTTGCAGTTTATTAAATTTTTCATTATGTTCTTGAATAACCATTTTAATTTCTTCCACTGCTTTATCTGTGTATTCCTTGACTTGTTCTGCATTTTGCCTGACCTACTTCCTCATCTCTTTCCTGATGTCTTGAAGAATTCTGTATATTCATCTTTTGTATTCTGCATCTGATAATACCAGGAAGGTACCTTCATCCAGAAGATCCCTTGATTTTTGTTTTGAGAGCTTGTCGAAGTGATCATGGTCTGCTTCTTTATGTGATTTGATACTGACTGTTGTCTATGAGCCATCTGTAAGTTATTGTATTTATTTTATGTTTGCTTACTGTATACTAGCTTCCTACTCTGTTTTATTTTGATATGACCAAATAGGTTACCTGAGTGAGCTAGCTTGATTATTTTCGCCTTTGAAGCTCTAACGTTCTGTCACCAGATGGCTAGAGCTGTTATCAGGTGTATGAATCTAGGAGTCCACTCACTTTTCTTATATGGATTGAGCTCAGGTGTTCAGGTAGTTGGTCATCAAGTGTGTGGTACAGGCTCTGGCCTACAGTCATAAAGGGGCATGGGTGATTGGTGTAGGTACAGGTATCTGGTTGCAGCAGGGGGTCATGCTCTGAACAAGGCAGGGGGTTGAAAACCATCCCTGTAGTGTCTGTAAGGATAACATGCCTCTGTTCCCTAGGGCACACAGGTGGGTAGGTTCTGTAGATGGACCAGGGGTACCCAATGCTTTTGGCTGTAAAGACTGGGAGGTACCAATTATCCTTGGACCCCTGTCACGGGTGGTTTGGCGATGTGAGTTGAGCCAGAAGTCCTTAGGCTCCTAATGTGGTTAGGCAAGGATGCTTTTTAAAAGACAAAGCAGTGTGAATCATCAAACAGCCACCTCTCCACCGCACAGCTGAAATAGTTGCAGTCTGCCGACACGGGCCTGTTCTCCTGAAATAGACCCACGGTGGGCTATGCAGGAGGGAAAGGTATTCAAAGTCCATGGACCATTTATGCCAGGACAGGAGCTGCTTTTGTCCTGATCTCCTCAGCTTTGTGGAGCTGGCAGATTGTCTTTTCCCCCAGTTGTGAATTTATTTCTTCTCCAAGGCTGGGAGTGGCTCAGAGTGCTCAGCAGGGCCTATCTGAGGCCCAGGGAGATCCACAGCTACCGAAACTAGTTTGGGAGCTGGCGGCGCAGTAAAATATACGCAAGTACTTAGCTTTTGCCAAGAGCACCGTTCTTTTCTGGTTCCGGAGGCTTAAGTCGGCTTTGCGGCTGGCTGTCTTTCCCCAAGGAAACTGCATCCAGAATGCTACCGCCAGTCCCGCAATGCTTGCTCCAGGGAATGGTGCCTGAGGATTCTCGGTGAATCAGGTCCGGCAACTCCTCTCTGCTTCTGAACCGTCTCTCCCTCCCTCTGCCTCTCAGTCCTTTTTTTTAACTTTGCCTTTGATGTTCAGGGCTCTTAGCTTGTCATAAATACAATGGTTTCACTTGTTTTTTCAGTTCTTTGTTGTAAGAGGGATTACTGGAAGCTTCTGACTACTCCACCATCTTGGCCTTGCCTCCATGATGTTTTATATTTTTATGAAATATTTTATATTTAGATCCTTGATCCATTTCAAGTTAGTTTTGTACATGGTGTGAGGTATGGGTCTTGTTTCATTTTTTGGTAGATGGATATCCAGTTATGCCAGCACCATTTGGTAAAGAAACTGTCTTTTCTCCATTTAATGGACTTCGGACCTTTGTCAACTCTCAGCTGCTCGTAGGTGGATGAATTTACATCTGGATTCTCAATTCTGTTCCATTGGTCTATGTATGTGTTTTTGTACCAGTCCCAGGCTGTTTTGACTACCCTAGTGGTATAATAGGTTCTAAAATCAGGTAGCGTGAGGCCTTCCCACTTTGTTCTTCTTCTTCGGTAATGCTATACGTATTCAGGGCTTCTTCCCTTTCCATATGAAGTTGATGATTTGGTTCCTCCATCTCATTTTTAAAAAAGTTATTGGATCAGGATTGTATCGTATCTGTAGATTACTTTGGGTAGAATAGACATTTTCACAATGTTGAGTCTTCCTATCAATGAGCAACCCATAAACCCATTGCCATCTAGGTAGATCTCTTTTGGTTTCTTGCAGTAGTGTCTTGTAGTTTTCTTTGTATAGATCTTTTATGTTCCTGGTTATGTTTATTCCTAGGTATTTTATCTTCTTGGGGGCTATTGTAAATGATATTGACTTGGTGATTTCCTATTCAAAGTTATCTTTTTTGGTGTAATCAAAATCATTTTTGTATTTAATCCAAATCATTTTGTATGTTTATCTTTATCGTGATACTTTGCTGAAATCTTCTATTAGTTGCTGTAGTTTTCTTGTGAATTCTTTGGGGTTTCCTATGTATATAAGATCATAGCATCTGCAAGTAGGGATAGTATTACCTCTTCTTTATCATTTTGGATACTCTTTATTTCTTTTTCTAGTCTAATGCTCTGGCTAGGACCTCCAGCACAATGTTGAATAAGAGTGGTGATACAGGGCATCCTTGTCTGGTTCCCGTTCTGAAGGGGAATGCTTTCACATTCTCTCCATTTAGGATGGTGTTGTCTTTGTATAAATGCCCTTTATTATGTTGAGGAATTTCTCTTCTATTCCTATATTGCTGAGAGATTTTAATCATTAATGGATGTTGGTCTTTGTCAAATGCCTTGTCTGTATCAATTGATAAGATCGTGTGGTTCTTTTTTTTTATTTATGTAATGGATTACATTGATTGTATTTCTAATGTTGAACCATCCCTGCATACCTGGTATGAATCCCATTTGGTCATGGTGAATTTTTTTTTTTTTTTTTTGATATGTTGTTGAATTCTATTGGCTAGAATTTTGTTAAGAATTTTCATGTCTATGTTCATGTGGGATATTGGTCTGTAATTTTCTTTTTTTGCACTGTCTTTATTTTTTTTTATGTTCATGTGGGATATTGGTCTGTAATTTTCTTTTTTTGCATTGTCTTTACCTGGTTTTGGTATCAGGATTATGCTGACTTCATAGAATGAGTTTGGGAATATTCCATCCTCCTTTATACTCTGAAATACTTTTATTAGTACTGGTGTTAACTTCTCTCTGAAAGGTTGATAGAATTCTGCAGTGAAACTATCAGAGCATTAGAGCCAGGGCTCAAGGCCTTTTTGGGAGGGCATGGGGGGAGTTTTTTAATTACCTTCTCAATCTCTTAGTTATTCTACCTTGGTTTATGTTTGTTTAGGTACATAATGTGTTTCTAGAAATTTGTCATTTCTTCTAAGTTTTCAAATTTGTTGTAGTACAGTTTTTCATAGTATTCTGTCATCTTTCTTTTAATTTCAGCTGGATCTGTGGTGATGTCACCCATCTCATTTCTTATTCAAGTTAACTGCTTCCTCTCCTGTTTTTCTTTTGTCATTTTGGCCAATGGTTCCATTGTTGATCTTTTCGAAGAACCAGCTTTTGGTCTTGTTAACTCTTTCAATTGTTTTTCTATTCCCTATTTCATTTAATTCTGCTCATATACTTATTATTTCCTTTCTTCTGGTGCCCGAGGGATTCTTTTGCTGCTCTCTTTCTACTTGTTTGAGCTGTAGGATTAATATTTTTATTTTAGCTGTTTCTTCTTTTTGGCTGTGTGCATTTATTGCTATAGATTGACCTCTGAGCACTGCTTTTTCTGTGTCCCAAAGGTTCTGGTAGGGTGTGTTTTCATTCTCATTTGATTCTGCGAGTTTCTTTATTCCATCCTTGATTTCTTCTAGAACCCAGTAGTTTTTGAGCAAGGTATTGTTCGGTTTCCATGTATTCGATTTTTTTTTTTTCTCTCATCAGTTTCTACTTCCATGGTTTTATCACCAGAAAAGATGCTTTGTAATATATCGATGTTTTGGATTCTTTTAAGGCTTGCTTTGTGGCCTAATATGTGATGTATTCTGAAGAGTGTTCAATGTGCATTTGAAAATAAGTATACTTAGCTGCCGTTGGTTGGAGCGTTCTTTATATGCCTATGAGATCAAGTTGGTTGATTGTGGCATTTAGATCTTCCTTGTCTTTACTGAGATTCTTTCTGAATGTTCTGTCCTCCAAAAGTGGTGTGTTGAAGTCTCCTACTAGTATTGTGGAGCTATTTCTCTTTTCAGTGCTGTTAGAGTTTGTTTTATGTATTTTGGAGCCCTGTCGTTGGGTGGGTAAATATTTATTATGGTTATGTCCTCTTGGTGTATTGACCCTTTAATCATTATGCAGTGTTCTTCCTTATCTTTTGTAGTGGATTTTGCTTTAAAGTCTATTGTGCAAGATACTAATATTGCTATCCCTACTCTTTTTTGATTGTTGTTTGCTTGATATATTTTTTTCCATCCTTTGAGTTTTAGTTAGTTTGTGTCTTTGAGTCTAAGGCATGTCTTTTGTAGGCAGCATATAGATGGATCATGTTTATTAATCCATTCTGCCAGTCTCTGTCTCTTTATGGGTGCATTTAGTCCATTTACATTCAGTGTAATTATTGATAGGTAATTTAGTGCTGTCATTTTAATGTATTTTTTTGTGTGTTTTGTTGACAGTTTCTTTGTTCCATTTAATTTTTTATGAAGAGTCGTTTTTCTTTATGTATTTTCTTTTCACATTTTTCATTATTGTTGATTTTGTATTTGTTGAATCTTTATGTTTTTCTTGTTTTTTATTTTGATGTTTAGGATTATTATTTCCCTTTTTGGTTACCTTTTTCCAAATTGCAATCAATCTTTTATTCCTTGATATATCCTTGAGTTCCTCTCCATATGAAAGTTCTATGACTACATTATTTAGTCCCTCTTTTTTGTTTTAATGTTGTCATCTGGTTTCCCTTTTTCAGTGTTTTAGCTTTGACTTATTTTTGTGACTTCCCTATCTGCGTGGATATCTGGTTGTCCTGTCCTGTGTTCTAGTCTTGGGTTGTTATCTCCCTTTAGTATTTCTTGTAGTTTTGGTTTGATTTTTACAAATTCCTTTAATTTCTGTTTATCTGGAAATGCCCTAATTTCACCATCATATTTGAGAGTCAGTTTTGCTTTATATATAATTCTTAGGTGGCAATTTTTTTCCTTCCTGGCTTTCTATGTCATCCCATTGCTTTCTTACCTGCATGGTTTCTGCTGAGTAGTCAGAGCTTAGTCTTATTGACTCTCCTCTGTAGATGACTTTTTGCTTATCTGTAGCTGCTCTTAAAATTCTCCCTTTATCTTTGGTTTTGGCAAGTTTGGTTATGATATGTCTTGGTGACTTTCCTTTGGGATCTACCCTGTGTACAGTTCAATGAGCTTCTTGGATAGATATCTTCTCATCTTTCCCGATATCAGGTAAGTTTTCTGCCAAAAAATCTTCAACAATTCTCTGTGTATTTTTTGTTATTCCCTTTATTTTGGTATTCTGATCACTCATAGGTTATTCCTCTTGATAGAGTTTCACATAATTCTTAGGGATTCTTCATTTTTTTAAATTATTTTATCTGAATTTTTCTCAAATAAATAGGTATCAAGTGCTCTATCTTCAGTCTCACTAATTCTGACTTCCATTGCCTCAATTCTGCTCCTATGCCTTTCTATTGAGTTGTCTAATTCTGTAATTTTATTGTTAATATTTTGAATTTCTATTTTCTGTCTCTCTACAGATTCTTGCAGTCTGTTAAGTTTGTCATTATGCTATTGTATAACCTTCTTAAGTTCCTCTATTGCTTTGTCTTTGTGTTCCTTGGCTTGGCCTGTGTTTCATTTGACCTCCTTCCTGATCTCTTGAAAAGCTCTGTATATTAAACTTTTGAATTTTTACCTCTGGTAATTCCAAGATGTTATCTTCTTCTGGGAGGTTTTCTGGTTCTTTGTTTTGGTTGTTTGCTGAAGCCATCATAGTCTGCTTCTTTATCTGATTTGATATTGAGTGTTGTCTTCAAGCCATCAATAATTTATTATATTTACTTATTTAATGTTTCCTTACTGTATCCTAGCTTCTTGTTTGTTTTGTTTTGATATGCCCATATTGGCTGGTCATGTGATCTACTTTGATTATTGGCATCTTTGAGGGTCTTGTGTCCTGTCACCAGGTGGTTAGAGCTGCTACTAAGTATGTGAGCCCAGGAGCCTATTTATTTTTCTTCAGTAGATTCAGCTTAGGTGTCCAGGTCATCAGTCACTGAGCGTGTGGTACAGGCTCTCACCTATGGTGCTAGATAGGCAGAACTATGTAGAGGTGACTGGAGCAGGCACAGGTATCTGGCTGCAGTAGGGTTATGTGCTGAGCAAGGTAGGGGGTTGAGGGCTGCCCCTGAGTGCCTGGGTGGAAGGTGTGTCCCTGTTCCCTAGAATGTATAGGTGGGTGGGTTTTGCAGTTGGACTTTGGGCACCCAATGCTGTTGACTGTAGGGACTGGGAGGCACCCCTGTTGTGGGTGGCTAGTGAAGTGGGTGGGGTCACCAGTCCTCAGGACCCTGATGTGGGTAGGTGAGGATCCTCCTTAATGGGCAGGGCAGTGTCAAACGTCACAGATCTGCCACTCCCCATTAGCTGTTGCAGTTGAAATTAGGCTTCAGGTATCTACCCTTTTGTACTATGCTAATGAGGGTCTATGAAGTTGAAATGGGACCACACAGGTCTAGGCAGGGCTGACAGGTATTCAGAGTTTATGGGCCCCTTATGCCTGTCCTTGAGCAAAGGGGCTGTGCCTGCCCTGAGGTCCCGGCTTAGGGGAATTGGCAGGCTTTTTTTCCCTGTTTGTTAATTTGTTCCGTGTGCAAAACTGAGAGAATGGCTTGGAGCACGAGATAGGTCCTGCTTGCAGCCCAGGGGGTGCAGTAATCACTGAAGCTAGACCAGGACCGGAGCAGAGCAGAGAGGGTGCAGGTGAATGGGAGAGAGGTAATTCCCAGAAGGTGAGCCATTTTTTTGATCCTGTGAGGTAGGTTAGACACTAGGACTTAAATTTTGCAGATCAAGTGCCAGTTCCCTCTGGTCCTAGAGGCTTGCACAGACTCTCTGCTGCTCATTTTCTCCTGGTATGGATATTTTGTCCCAACTGCTATTGCTTGCCTCAAGCCATGCATGCCAGCCTGCAGGGTGCTGACCAGGTCATGTCTGGCAAATCCTAGCTGCTTCTGAACTCTCTCTCCCGCTCCCTGCCGCTCAGTCCGACTCCTCGACTTTGACGTTCAGGGTTCATAAACCAAAAAAAAAAAAACAAAAAACCCAAACCCAGTGCCGTCGAGTCGATTCCGACTCATAGTGACCCTATAGGACAGAGTAGAACTGCCCCATAGAGTTTCCAAGGAGTGCCTGGTGGATTTGAACTGCCGACCCTTTGGTTAGCAGCCATAGCACTTAACCACTACACCACCAGGGTTTCCCAGTGCTCATAGACTCTCATATATAATCAATTCACTTGGGTCTTTTTTTCGGCCTTTGCTGTATTCACTTGGGTCTTTTTTTTGGCCTTTGCTGTAAGAGGGACCACAAGAAGCATCTGACTATTCTGCCTTCTTGGCCCTGCCTCTTATTCTGATTCCTAACTAAAGAGGAAAGAGAGATTCAGAAAGGACAAGTGACGTAGCATGATTCCCTACATGATCCAAATGTTAGAAAATTATTAGCAAATTTAGAATTGCCTTTATCCTCTTTCCAGGTATCCCAGTAATTAGATTGTGCTTCTCAGTGAGTAAGGACTATATTTTGGACCCCTTTTGGGCCATCACTGCACTAGCATATGCTCCAGTTGGCACTTTGCACTTCTCGGTTTAGCTGGATATTGATGAATCTTTACTCCCTGTTGTGCTTTTTTTTTTTTTTTTGGTAAGGGGGTAGAAATAAGTGTCATTTTTTGGTCATTGATACTTGACTAAGGCTTTTTAAATTCACCTCAATCACATCCTCTCCTCCCCTTCTGCCTTTTAAGCCCTACAACCATTTTTAATAACATCAATGCTTTTCATGGATACCTAATTAACACAAATTCAGTAAGCGTTAAAGATTTACTGCTCCCCATGGATCTGAGCAAAGTAAACTTTCCTCTAC
Organism: Elephas maximus indicus; assembly: GCF_024166365.1. Lineage (NCBI taxonomy): Eukaryota > Metazoa > Chordata > Mammalia > Proboscidea > Elephantidae > Elephas > Elephas maximus. Next base: position 23,890,296 of record NC_064825.1, on the reverse strand, counting down.
TTAATTACATGGCATCATTTATCTTGAGGTGATTTGGGTGACTAGAAAAGAGACTGATCATGTATGTCTTTCTATGGTTAATTTAAAAATATCACACTCTGATTATTGTTCCTGAGATAATTACTCTTTACTTTTTATTTCATTCACGCTATTTGGTTTGTGGATTTGTGAGAGTTTTGGTAATTGGGTATCAAATATCACATGCCCTCAAGATTCATGGACATGACATGCTGTGGAAAAATTTACATAGAGGAACTATGCTTCAAAATATTTGAATAGTAGTTTTTTTTAAGTTTTATTTAAATATCAGATTATTTATAATTACTTGCCAGAAAGGGAAACCCTGGTGGCATAGTGCTTAAGTGCTACAGCTGCTAACCAAAGGGTTGGCAGTTCGAATCCGCCGGGTGCTCCTTGGAAACTCTATGGGGCAGTTCTACTCTGTCCTGTAGGGTCGCTATGAGTCGGGATCTGCTCGACGGCACTGGGTTTGGTTTTTGGTTTGTCAGAAAGTGCTATTACTTTCTTTTATCCTTTGAGAAATGTCTTATCGTCATCATCATCATCAAAAATTATTAGTCTTTTTTTGCAATTATTTCTTATGCAGAGCGGGGTTTAAAGTATTTAAAAGACTTATATACTAAACATAAATTTAAGGTGTACAGATGATTATATGGAGCTCTGGTGGCACAATGATTAAGAGCTCAGCTCCTAACCCAAAGGTTGGCAGTTTGAATCCACCAGCCACTCCTTGGAAACCCCTATGAGGCAGTTTTACTCTGTCCTTTTGAGTTGCTATGAATTGGAATTGACTCAATGGCAATTGGTATGATTATATAGAAAGGATACTATTCTAATAGCCTTAGTTTTACGTATTTGTGTGTGTGTTAGTTTTCTTTTCCCAACAGCAGAAACGTGTTTGTGTGGATTCATTCTTATGCCTCAATTGGTTACTTGTGTAAGTAATAGGAAGCTTCTGGGAGATGGGTATTACTGGTCTCAGGGATGCATTTGTGCCACTTTCAATAGCTATACAATGAAAAGTTAACTTCTCTGATCTTCAATCTCTTCATCTGTGAAATAAGAAATGATACTATCTACTTCATAGATTTGTTTTAAGGATTACATGAGATAACATATGTATTTTGTGTTATAAAGGAACTGTTACGTATAGGTGCTCAATAGATTTGTCTCCTTTTTAGTCTTTTTCTGTTTTGAGGAGTTGACAACTCTCACTGAAAAGAAAGAAGCTAAGACGTTGGCTAATCTAGTAGCCAAAAACATGCTTGTCTTAGTTTCCTAGTGCTGCTGTAACAGAAATACCACAGTGGGTGGTTTTGAAGAACACAAATTTATTATCTCACAGTTTAGGAGGCTAGAAGTCTGAATGCAGGGCTCTGGCTCTGGGCATAGGCTGTCTCTCTGTCTTTTCTGGGGGAAGATCCTAGTCCCATCTTCTATATCCCCAGAGTTCCTAGGTTTCTTGGCAATCCTCACAAGTGCTTCTGTCTTCCCCAGTTCATCTTCACTTTTCTCTTTGTCCCATGCTAATCCTTATATCACTCAGAAGCGATTAGGTTTAGGACACATCCTACACTGATAGGGCCTCATTAACATAACAAAAACCCCATTTTCAAATACGATTATATCCATAGCCATAGGGATCGGGACTCCAATACATATTTTGGGGGGATACAATAAAATCCATAACAATGCTCTTGAATGCCTAGTATCTCTACACTTATCAAATGAGCTAATCAACAAGACTTTCAAATAAGAAACTTTAGTTAGCTATCAAGATTATTTATTTTATTTTATTTTTTACTGACTTCATCAATTTTTCAGTGTTGGATAAATCAGCCGGTTATTGTTGTAGTGGAGACGTAGTTATGATTTCCTTCTGAAACTATTTATAATGGAATACAGAGACCCTGAAAACAGAGATTTGTTTATATGCTACAGAGAGATTAGAGAGGATCCAGAAAATTGTCATTTTACGTATATAGAAGTTACGGTGTGAAGCCTAGTAGCACCTGTATTGCCATCCTTTTATGCATAGATATCGGAAACCCTGGTGGCGTAGTGGTTAAGTGCTATAGCTGCTAACCAAAAGGTCGGCAGTTCGAATCCACCAGGTGCTCCTTTGAAACTCTATGGGGTGGTTCTACTCTGTCCTGTAGGGTCGCTATGAGTCGGAATCGACTCGATGGCAGTGGGCTTGGTATGTTTTGGTATCAAGAGAATTAAGAAACCTTAGAGAAGAGAAAGATGATTGTGCTGTGAAATAAGGAGACGGAGCAGAAAACAGTTGTCATTTTTAGTGCTAGTCAACTATGCTTACATACATTTTACCAGATTGCATTTTATCTTCCTTATTCATAAAAAAAAAAAGTATGTTTCTAAAAGCATCAGACTCCCTCTTGTGCCAAGGTTAGAGTTTCTCCCCTGCTAACAATTCTGATTGAAAAAGCTCCATGTGGTACATTCATTAAGGCAGATGAGTAAAAACAGAGTGCTGCATTCTGTCATCATCTTCATCTTTTGATTCTATGAAACATTTCAGCTAAGCACTAATATGATTTTTTATATTTGATAACAAACTGATACTTTCTTTCATTTCATTTTTTTCTTTAGGCAAGTCTTGCTGAAGAGCTTATGCGGTGGGCCCTAGGAAGCACCTTCATTATATATTTTTTGCTTCTATATACAGCTTTTTGACATAGATTATTTTTTAACAACACCAACAAAAAGAACATTGCTTTTGGGACAGAAATGGTAAACAATTTATATTTCTGATTGTTAGCCATGGAAGAAGTAGAACCTTACTTCTAACTAGCCTTCTGTCTTAGTCAATGTTCTCTAGAGAAACAGACCAGTAAGATAATAGATACAGATATATGTACACAGATATATATAGACACACACACGCACACGCACACACACACATAGAGAGAGAGAGAGTGAGAGAGACAGAGAAATTTATTTTAATGAATTGGCTCATGTGATTGTGGGGGTTGGCAAGTCCAAAATCTGTAGGTCAATCTGGAGGTTCCTGCAATCTTATGTCCCAAAATTTGTAGGTCAGGCAATGAGAAGAGAGAAGAGTGAGAGTGCTAGAAAAATGTCTATTTCTAGTCTCTAGGAAGACTATTTTCAGTCTCTAGGAATTGACTCGATGGCAGTGGGTTCGGTTCGATTTTGGTTAGGAAGAATATACCTTAGGAAAACTCCCTTTTTGTTCTTAAGACCTTCAACTGATTGGTTGAGGCCCACCCACGTTATGGATGAAAATCCCCTTACTTAAGGCCAACTGACTTAATCACAAGTAATTACTTCATAACAGCATCTAGACTAGTGTTTGACCAAACAACTGAACACCATAGCCTGGCTAAGCTGGTACGTAAAATTAACCATCATACTTCCCCATCCCCCAAACACAGGTTTGTGAATATGTGTTATCTCTGGGTATTTTTACCCATAGCATTTGCCACACTGTATGATCATATGATTTATTTATCTTCTTCTCCTATTTAAAAAAAAAAAAAAAAAACAACACTTTTTTTCTCTCCTATTATAATATTTTAGTGGAAACCATTTGTACCATTCATCTTTGTAGTCCCAAAATTGAGCATGATGCCTGGTATATAGAGGATGCTGCTGGATACATGTTGACTGATTTACTGAATGGTTTGCAAGTCAGCAAAAACTTTCTTCTCAGAGGGGAAAAAAACATGATATTGGCTACTTTACTCTTACACACACCTGCCCACCCCTGGTTTTAATGTTTCTATTTTTATCAATTGATCTCTTTTGGTTAATCATCTTGAAATACAAAGATACCTAGGTAAAACCTCATACTACTTAAACAATCAACATTTACATGTGTTGCCTGACTTCTTAATTAGTATTTTAAGTTTCTTTTTGTTAACATGGGTCAAAATTGTCTATAGCTTTACTGTCTCTAGTAGATAGATAGGCAGACAGGCAGACAGATAGATAGATATTATCATTAAAGAAAGTATGATATCAGTTGCGAGTCAGGGATTACCTTTTCTTAACATTCCATGGCATGGTTCTTTTCACCTGGCATTTTATGAAGGTTAAGGGTTGGATTAATGGCTCGTTCACTTTGCACTAACACAAAGGATCTGATTGTCAAATCATACTCACGTGAATCTGAGCTCTTACGCAGTATGAAGAATACAAAGAGTCAAGTGGCACAGGCAAAGCAGGAAGAGGCCTTGTGTATCCCATGTGGCTCTGCAGGTCCTTCTTTCCTGTATCACACATACTTTTTGACCCAGAGTAATAGTGAGATGTGCATGTCACTGACAATGTGGGAGCATTTAGGTTATGAATCATCTCTACTTTAAATCCAGATTTTTGCAGGGCTTACATGACATTTTCCTGAGGGTGTGCCTCAGTTTCATATTGTAGACTTATGTATCACGAGAAGTCCTAAACTAGGCTCATCCTTCTAAGAGCGCTCCATAAATAAAGCAATCAAAAAAAAAAAAAAAAAACCCTGAACCCACTGCCGTTGAGTTGATTCCGATTTATAATGACTGTATAGGACAGAGCAGAACTAACCCATAGGGCTTCCAAGGAGCAGCTGGTGGATTCAAACTACCGACCTTTTGGTTAGCACCTGAACATTTAACCACTGTGCCACCAGAGCTCCAGATAAGCACTCATCTGTCAATAAATATTGGCAAATATTACAGGTCAGTATTCCAGGTATTTACAGAGAAATTCAACTGGAACCCCTGCTTTCTTACCCTCCAGCATTGGCAGAGAAGTGGGTTCCAGGTCAGCTGCTTTAACTCATTCCTACCTAGTCTACCTTTTGACCTCAGTCAACATCTCCTTGCCACATGCTCCTCAGGTATCTTTTCATTATTTGTCCTACGTGTTCTGTAATATGTAATGCAAATACACCCTGACAACCACCAGGATTTGAACCATCCAGGTGTGTGTGTGGGGGGGGGGGGTGGTGTATAAATTGCATCTATAAAGTATGTTAATCATAGACATATGCTTTCAGGGATCTTCCTATATTCTTTTACCAGCTCAATTATTCTTTTTGTTCCATCATTCCCAATTCTTTGACACTTTTTTTTATATATATCAATGGAGAGATTTTGAAGAAAGTTCTGGTGGCCTACTGGAAAATCAGCCACTGTAAACCACATGGAGCACAGGTCTGTCCTGCCACACGTGACGTCACTGTGAGTCAGAACGGAATCCATAGTAACAGGTTTTAACTAGTTGTAGTGAACTCACTTCCTTTTCTGTTCAATCAGTTTCCATGGGTATTACCTCAATAAGGAACTTCAACTTAGTTTTCTCAAATATTTTCTCATGCTGGGAATAATCATCTACATAAACTTGATTTTCATTTAATTTTTTCAGTGATTTTACAAACCTTGTGTGACTTCATATAGTTGACTAGGTTTTTCATACCAAATATTAGTGAAAGCTGGAAGTATCATTTTCTGTCCCTTCCTGACAGAAATGATTTTTTTCCATGTACCATAATTCCCAGTCACTTAGATGGAGACACAAGCAAATTTTGGATTCCATCGTGAGTCAGAATCGGCTGGACAGCAACGAGTTTTTTTTATTAGGTTTGTGAGCATAACCATATCCCAGATACCAGAGTGCAGGCTTTACAGAATCAGCTTCCAGATGTCATTATATAGTACCAGAAACCCCCCAAATAGGAATGATATGAGTGATGTATAGATTACTATGCAGATACATAAATATAAACAGACAACTAGAAACTTATTTTGTATTCACTAGTTGTTCTGAGTTGATCCACTTCTAATAATCTTTTGAATTCACTTTTTGCTGTTTCAAGCCGATTTATTTTTAAAATTTCTTCTCATATTAAAAATAATTTATTAACCATAGATATTTATCACCACCACGCCTTTGTCAGCTTGTCATCTTGTTGCTGTGGTACTGGAAGCTTTGCCACTGGTATTTCAGATACCAGCAGGGTCATCTTTGTGGACAAGTTTCATTGGAGTTTCCAGACTAAGACAGACTAGGAAAAAGAATCTGGCAGTCTACTTCTGAAAAAACTGGCCAGTGAAAACCTTATGAATAGCATCTGAACACTGTCTGATGTAGTGCTGGAAGATGAGCACCTGAGGCTGGAAGGCACTTAAAGTATGACTGAGGAAGAGCTGCCTCCTCAAAGTCGAGTCTACCTTAATGATGTGGATACAGTCAAGCTTTTGGGACCTTCATTGGCTGATGTGGGACAAATCAAAATGAGAAGAAACAGCTGCAAACATTAATAATTGGCAAATGGAATGTATGAAGTATGAATCTAGGAAATTTGCAAGTCACCAAAAATGAAATGAAATACATAAAGATCAATATCCTAGGCATTATAAACCCATTGCTATCAAGCCAATTCTGACTCATAGTGACCCTATAATCCTAGCCATTAGTGAGCTGAAATAGACTAGTATTGGCCACTTTGAATCAGACAATCATATGGTCTACTATGCTGAGGAACGACAAATAGAAGTGGAATGGTGTTGTGTTCATTGTCAAAAGGAACATTTCAAGATCAACCCTGAAGTACAACACCGTCAGTGATAGTATGATATCCATATACCTACAAGGAAGATCAATTAATATGACTGTTATTCAAATTTATGCACCAACCACTAATGTCAAAGATGAGGAAATGGAAGATTTTTACCAACTTCTCCAGTCTGAGGAAACCCTGGTGTCATAGTGGTTAAGAGCTACAGCTGCTAAACAAAAGGTTGGCAGTTCAAATCCACCAGGTGCCCCTTGGAAACTCTATGGGGGCAGTTCTACTCTGTCCTATAGGGTCACTATGAGTTGGAATTCCTCTGAAATTGATCAAACATGCAATCAAGATGAATCGATAATTACCGGTGACTGGAATGGGAAAGTTGGAAACGAAGAAGAAGGATCAGTAGTTGGAAAATATGACTTTGGTGAAACAAACAATGCCAGAGATCGCATGATGGAATTTTGCGAGACCAATGACTTATTCATTCCAAATACCCTTTTTCAACAACATAAACCGTGACTATACATGTGAACCTTACCAGATGGAAAACACAGGAATCAAATTGACTACATTTGTGGAAAGAGATGGTGGAAAAGCTCAATATCATCTGTCAGAACAAGGCCAGGGACCAATTTTGGAACAGACCATCAATTGCTTATATACAAGTTCAAGTTGAAGCTGAAAAATATTAAAACATGTCCACAAGAGCCAAAATTTGACCTTGAGTATATCCCACCTGTTATGGATTGAATTGTGTCCCACCAAAATACATGTGTCAACTTGGTTAGTCCATGATTCCCAGTATTTGTGATTGTCCACTGTTTTGTTACCTGATGTGATTCTCCTTTATTGTAATTCCTATCTCTATGATGTTAATGAGGCAGAATTAGAGGCAGTTATGCTAATAAGGCAAAACTGAATCTACAAGATTAGGTTGTGTCTTATGGCAATCTCTTTTGAGATATAAAAGAGAGAAGTGAACAGAGACACATGGGGACCTCGTACCACCAAGAAAACAGCACTGGGAGAGGAGTGCATCCTTTGGACCCAGGGTCCCTGCCCTGAGAAGCTCCTTGACCAGGGGAAGATTGATGAAAATGACCTTCCCCCAGAGCCTACAGAGAGAGAAAGTCTTCTCTGGAGCTGGTACCCTGAATTCTAGCCTTCTAGACTATGAGAAAATAAATTACTCTTTGTTAAAGCCATCCACTTGTGGTATTTCTGTTATAGCAGCACTAAGTAATTAAGACACCACCTGAATTTGGAAACCATCTCAAGAATAGATTTGATGCATTGAACCTAATGACTGAAGACTAGATGAGTTATGGAAATATATCAAAGACATCACACATGAAGGAAAAAAAAAGGTCATTAAAAAGACAGGAAAGAAAGAAAGGCCAAAATGGATGTCAGAAAAAACTCTGAAACTTACTCTTGAATGTAGAGTAGCTGAAGGTAATGGAAGAATCAATGAAGTAAAAGAGCTGAAGAGAAGATTTCAAAGGGCAATTTGAGAAGAAAAAATAAAATTTATAATGATATGTGCAAATACCTAGAGTTAGAAAACCAAAAGAGAAGAACACACTTGACATTTCTCAAGTTGAAACAACTGAAGAAAAAAATTCAGGCCTAGAATTGCAATATTTAAGGAATCTGTGGACAGAATACTGAATGTCGCAGGAAGCATCAAAAGCAGATAGAAAGAATACGCAGTCACTGTATCAAAAAGAATTGGTTGACATTCAGCCATTTCAGGAGGAAGCATATGGTCAAGAACCAGTGCTATTGAAGGAAGAAGTCCAAACTGCACTGGAGGCATTGGCAAAAAACAAGGCTCCAGGAATTGATGGAATACCAACTGAGATATTTTCACTTGCCTCATATGCATGGAAAAGTTGGGCAATGAGTAAGGAAGACTGAAGAAGAATTGATGCCTTTGAATTATGGTGTCAGTGGAAAATATTGAATAAATTGTGGACTGCCAGAGGAATGAACAAGTCTGTCTTGGAAGAAATACAGCCAGAATGCTCTTTGGAACCAAGGATGGTAACACTTCCTGTTACATATTAGGACATGTTATCAAGAGGGTCTAGTCCTTGGAGAAGGACATCATGCTTGGTAAAGTAGAGGGTCAGCAAAAAAAAGAGGAAGACCCTCAAGGAGATGGATTGACACAGTGGCTGCAACAATGGGCTGAAGCATAGTAACAGTCATGAGGATGGTGCAGGACTAGGCAGTGTTTCATTCTGTTGTATATAGGGTCACTATGAGTCAGAACTGACCTGACTACACCTAACAACAACAACAACAAAGATATTTATCAATCTGTTTTTCAAAGTTCAGTCTTTAAAGTAGACAATCACTAACTATATAATTCTACCTCTTGCTATTTTAGGTAATTTGTTTCTGACTCTCGTCTGGCCTGTTCTTTCCTCATTGCTTAAAAACTCTTTTCTGTTTACTCCTTATGTTGCAACGACAGGCATTTTTTTTCTTTTCTCATTGATTGTGATTAAAATTGATACTTCTGTGGTCTTGTAACATTTTTGCTGCTTAGCTGTTTCATGATCTTAAGTGCACATGATATATACATATTTTTTTTGTATGTAATGTTATAGTAGGAGCCCTGGTGGTTCAGTGGTTAAGAACTCGGCTATTAAACAAAAGATTGGCAATTGGAATCCACCAGCTGCTCCTTGGAAGGCCTAAGGGGCAGTTCTACTCTGTCCTATGGGATCCCTATGAGTTGGAATCGACTCAATGGCAATGATTTTTTTTTTTTTTTTAGTGTTATAGTATAGATAGCATTTTGTTTTCTGATATCTTGATTTAAAGTTGCATCACAGGCATGAGCGTGTTGCTTCATAGAATCTGTTACTATGTATTTGCATGATATACTTTTTAAAATTTTGCAAAGCAAGCATAACTTACACAATGTTTTTTTCCATTTTCTAACAGGTAGGTTGCTATGTAATTTTTTCTCCTATTAAGAATAATTCTGTAACCAGTAATTTCATTCCTAGATATATATTAAACAGAAATAAGTACATGTATAGGATAATTCATAGCAGTTTTTTCCTATCTTAAAATGAGAAAAAACCCAAATGTCCATCAGAGAATGGATAAATGAATTATGGTCTATTAGTACAATGGAAACCCTGTGGGGCAGTTCTACTCTGTCCTATAGAGTTGCTATGAGTTGGAGTGGACTCGATGGCAGTGGGTTAATACAGTGGAATATCACATAAACAAAACGTCTATTACGTGTAACAGCATTGGTGAATCTTACAGATATAACATAGAGTTAAGGGATCGGGTGCGAAAGATTCTATATCCTTCAATTTGGATGAAATTCAAGAATAGACAAAATTAATCTGTTAATAAAAGTGAGAACAATGGTTACCTGGGAGGTGAGTATTATTGCTATTGACTTTGAAGGAACATAGGGTAGCTTGCTGGGTGCTGGAAATGTTCTATATATTTTGATCTGGGTGGTGATAGGAAACCCTGGTGGCGTAGTGGTTAAGTGCTACAGCTGCTAACCAAACGGATGGCAGTTTGAATCCACCAGGTGCTCCTTGGAAACTCTATGGAGCAGCTCTACTCTGTCCTATAGGGTCGCTATGAGTCGGAATCAACTCAACAGCACTGGGTTTGGTTTTTGGTTTGGTGGGTGGTGATAACACAGGAATATACATAAGTAAGAATCCATTGAACAGTGAACTTAACATATGTATCCTCTGCTGTATATGAATTTAACTTAATTTAAAAATTAAAATAATATGATCATGCAGTAAGCACTTTCATCCATACATCTTTTGTCTTCCTCTTTCAGAGTAAATTTCTTAAGCTAAGTCAAAAGGAATAAATATTTTGACTTTATTTTTTTAATATTTTATGTCAATGGCCAAATTTATAACCTCTTCTGAGGCAAAGTCTTTTATTTGTTTGAATAATTTCAACAGACATTCTCCTTCTGCCATGCAGTCTTTCTGAAAAGTCACAGGTTGGTCGTTTGGGCCATGATTTGCACTTGGTTTTAACAATGTAATGGCAGAGAAGAGCTGTTAGAGATATGGGTTTCTGGCTCTATTTTCACCTATAATCCTGTCATGTCTTCAAGGTGTTTCCTATTATCTCCTTTTCTCTTCTAAAAAGGTAAGCAGTGAGAGATATAACCAGGTCAAGTATTTCTAATTACCTGCAAAGCTGATTGAATAGTACTATCACCCTGAGAAGCAGGCATGAGTAATGTTTGAGATACTCCCACTGATTCTTGCCTGGGCGGTTTTAAGTCTATGCAATTTCCTTTTTTTTTTTTTCCTTGATAACATCATTGTTGGTCTTTTAGAATCTACATGGTTGTTTTAAATCTGTAACTATGAGTTTCTTGAAATATTTCTATGTCTTTCTCCATCATTTGTGGTAAATCTAATTTATTGGCATGCACCAGGCAGCATTGATATATGTCATTTTTATTTCATATTTTCTTTTGAATTTTTTTATATTAAAGCACTATAAGTTATGGAGTCCTGGTGGTGCAGTGGTTAAGGGCTTGGCTGCTAACCAGAAGGTTGGCAGTTTGAATCTACCAACTGCTCCTTGGAAACCCTATGGGGCAGTGCTATTGTGTCCTATGGGGTCGCTATGTGTCAGAATTGATTTGACGGCAATGGTTTTTTTGAATTTTTTTTTTTTTGTATAAGTTATGGAGGCAATGTGGTTTGGGAAAGATAAGTGGGCTGGGAGTCAAGATGTCTGAGTTCTATCACTGGCTCTGTAATGAGGCCCAGAGTCAGATGGCTGATAGGTAAATTTCCTTTACTGCAATGAGAAATTTATAAATAGTTGGATCAGGTGGATTTGATTTTTGTTTCAATTTGGATCAGCAAGTAAATAGTCTCCAAATTGGGATCCGTAGGTTAAATTATTGTAAGTAGGATGATGGAACATACTGACTACAGCTGCGCACATTTTCAGCAACGATCAAATGAAATGTTGATAACAGATGTTTGCATAAGACCCTTCATTTCTTCACCTTAATCTTGACACCCAGAAAAGAGTTACATGGCCATGAATCTCTTTCTGTAGATGCTGAAGCTATTTCCAATGCTAATGTTGGGTCCATTTATAGGAACTATATATCCTGTTTTATCTCTGACAACTTGAACATATCCATTGAAAACAGAAGTGGTAGGAGACAAAAAAAAGAAGCTGTAGTTAGGGGAAAAGAAAAGAATTTTTGTGTGTTATAAACAGGTAATCTGAACATCGTAATTCATCTAAGATTAACTAAACTGAGTTCAGACTGTCCTGAGCAATTAATCTCTTTAAGGAAGAAAATCTCAACTCAAAGTTATTTATATTTGAGGCCTTCATTCTCCATCTTGAAGATGAATGGCACTATTGTCTGTATGCATTTGTTCTGAATAAAATGTCCAATGCTACCTGGATTTCATGCACAGGAAGGACAGCTGATGTGGAAAAAGTATTACAAGATGACAGAATTCACTATTCTAAATGTGTCCCCAAGGGAGTTCAGAGGTACTAATATTACACACTGCACACCCTCTCTCCTAGGTGCCTGCATAATCACAGCATGGGAATTGACACATTTGTCACCAACAATCACATTGGAAACTTTCTGAAGCTATAAATAATGGCTAGAGGACCTATAATATTTTCCAGATGAAGAGACATGGCCCTTAATCTTGATGTAATCTGCACTGGGTAAAGCCCAGGGGCATTCAGATTGAGTGCTAGTGCCTGGTGTATTGCATGCCACCTAAAGCTCCCCGAGCTCAGCAAGACTCTTTGGCCTGGATGAAACCTTATGAGAATATCTGATGGCGGTTCAGTGCCTTCAAAGCACATAGTCCGAATGAGATGATATTATATACATTTTAGAAGAGTTCCTGAGATATTCATGTTTGTGCTAATAATTAACACTTATTGTGGTTTTCAAGGCCAGTTTTTTTTTTTTTTTTGTAATTCCAGCTCTTCTATTTACTAGACCTCAGGCAACATAATTTTTTTTCTGCCTCAGTTTTCTTGTTGATATCATGGGGATAATAATTCTGTCTACCTCAAGGGTTGTTGGAAGATTACATGAATGAAGGTAAACCCATCAGAAGAAAGCATGGCCCATAATATATACTCAGTAAATATTGAGGATAGACTATTCGGTATCATATTAGGGATGTTCTATGTTCAATCATCATACTGAAATGAGAAACTTTTTATATCCATTTCCCCTTTTTGAATATGGGCTTTTCAAGTATAGGGACACAGTTTAACTCATGTCAAACACCTAGCAAGATGTATGTTACAACCGCACTGAATTAAAACATGAATAAGGCACAATGCCTCTTTTTAGGGGTGTCACGGTATGGGGGAACCAGATAATCACAGTCACTATTCTACAGTGTGTGAAAGTGCCTGTAACAGAAATACTCGTGCTCTTCCCTGGCTCCTAAGGCATTTTTGGGGGAGCCCTGATGGCACAGTGGTTAAGCTTTCAACTGTTAACTGAAAGGTCAGCAGTTTGAACCCACCAACCACTCTGGGAAAAAGATGTGGCAGTCTGCTCGCTTAAAGATTAAAGTCTCGGAAACTCTATGGAGCAGCTCTACTCTGTCCTAGAAGGTCACTATGAATCAGAATAGACAATGGCAATGTGTTTGGTGGTATAAATGGTTAAGTGCTCGACTACTAACTGGAAGGTTGGCATTTCAAAGCCACCCAGTCGCTTGGAGGGAGAAAGGGCTGATGATCTGCTTTCTTAATAAAAATTGTAGCTATGGGGCAATTCTGCTCTGTCATATAGGGTCACTGTGAGTTGGAATTTACAACAACAAGGCATTATTTGTAAAATAAATGCTTTACAGCATCCACATTTGATTATAATGTTTCTTCTTACTGATCTTTTCTCTACTAAATTGAGACTTTCTAAAGCTGTGCAGAGGTAGTGCTCCAGTCATTTTATCATCTTTGAAACTGTAGTGCCTGGCTTAAAGACTGTGTGTATTTTGTAAGTTAGTGTGTGCATATGTGTGTGTGTGTGTGAGAGAGAGAGAGAGCATGTACGTGTGTGTGTGTGTGTGTATGACCACATACGTGCTTGTGTAAGTGAGTGGAAGGGTATCCTCAATGCCACTGCAGCAGCTGTGGTATGGTCAGACTGGTCCAGAAGTTAGAGATCTGGTTGAAGGCCCAGATCTGCCTTTTATTTACTGCATGAACTTGTGCAAAACATTTGGCATGAGTTGTTGCGGATGGTATATCGGGACACCCTGCCCTTTCTCTCTCTCTCCATATCTCCTTAGAAAGCCTAATCCGTATCAGGAATTATTCATATGGGTTTTCCCTGGACAAATCATAATGAAAATTCTTAGGAATATATTATTGATCTATCTGGATTGAAGGAGCCCTGGTTGCACAATGGTGAAGTGCTCCACCACTAACTGAAAGATCAGTGTTTCTAACTCACCAACTGCTCCATGGGAGAAAAGACCTGCAATCTACTCCCATAAAGATTACAGCCTAGAAAACCCTATGGGGCAATTCTACCCTGTCCTATAGGGTCACAGTGAGTTGGAATCGACTCAGTGACATACAACAACAACATATCTGGATAGAAGGGAGTCTAATCTGTGTTGCCAGTAAGTCTCCTGGCTTGGGGAAGCTGTGCTTCTGTAATAAAGAAAAAGGGAAATAGTTGGGTAAATGCTGGAGTTCTTCTGCTAGGTAATTGCAAAGTTTCCTGGTATACTTAAACAGCACAATTACAGGGCTTCGTACATCCCCCTTTAAAAGCAGGTACCATCACAAGCTCGCATTCTTATAGGAACACTATTCTTTGCAGACTTGGAGTTATAAAAAGCAAAACCAAACAAGTTGCCATCAAGTTGATTCTGACTCATAGCAACTCTATAGGGTTTCCAAGGCTGTAATCTTTACAGAAGCAGACTGCCACATCTTTCTTCCTTGGAGCGGCTGGTGGGTTTGAACCGCTGTCCTTTCAGTTAGTAGCCGAGTGCTTAACCACTGCACCACCAGGGCTCCTTACTTGGAACTATACCAAACCAAACCCGTTGCTGTAGAGTTGATTCCAACTCAGAGCAACCTGAAACTATAAAACCAAAAAAAAGCCAAACCCAGTGCCATCAAGTCGATTCCGACTCATAGCAACCCTATAGGACAGAGCAGAACTGCCCCATAGAGTTTCCAGGGAGTGCCTGGAGGATTTGAACTGACAACCCTTTGGTTAGCAGCCGTAGTACTTAACCACTAGCCACGAGGGTTTCCACCTGAAACTATAAAAAAAAAAAAAATCTGTGTTTTGAATGTTTCTTTGCTACTAATGTTGGTGTAAACTTTCAATCTGAGATCAGGCAGGAGAAAGGAGTTGTTTTGACAATTGCCAAACAATCTGTTCAGAGAAACGCAAAGCCTTTTTAGTTATTTTATCAAAGGTCAACTCATTTTCAGAAGGCCTCAGGTAAAGGCATACTTTCAGTAGATTTTCAAACATACTGACTTGTAATTAATGAATATCTGTTGGAACTTAAACACGTTTTAAATGGTGCTGTTTTCTAAGACTGCTTTATAAAAAGACAGCATTTTCACAGGAAGTCAAAATGCCTGGCAATGGAAAAAGGCAGGCAGATCACAACCACATACTCCAAGGAAGGGTCTCAGACATAAGTTGTCCTATTATTCAAGAATTGTGTTACTGAATACTGAAAATATTCCACTGAGAGTTTATTTTTATTTTAGGAGCCTAAATAGTGTTGGTCAGTTGAGTAGTGTACTGGGTCCAGCACAAAGGGATGGAACTTTAATGAAAAAATAGTACATTTGACTTCAAGCAGTTTAAAGACAGTGAAGACAAAACACATGGAAAATAAGAGCAACTGAATAGAAAACCTCAAATATGTAATCTATTAATTAGAACACTTTAGATTGTCCAGGACTCAGGTAGAGAAATATATTCATATACCTGTGCCTAGCACAGTGCTTATCATATATGTTTAGTACATTTGAAAAGCCATAGAATGAGGTAATTGTTTGTATGTATTGGTACTGCTTCTTCCTGGTATACTCTTTGTGGTAAGCTGTTTTCCTTGCTTCATTAAGGGAAAATGTCTGTAGGACAGACAGGGGTCCTCCTAAAACCTACATCAGTTTGGCATGAAATCCCAAAATTGTAGGGGATCAGGCCTCTGCCCTATTCTTTACTCCACCTTTTCTCTCTCTTGAATGCTTAAAATTCTTGATTTGCATAACAAACTTATTATTCTTTTTCTGTTTTGCAATAAGATTTGTTTATATATCCGTTTGACATCACATACCAATAACTTGTTGAAACTAGATCCCTGTCTTAATTGTGTGTCCTCCATAGAACCTAGCACAGTGTCTCATAGGTATAAGAAAACTTGTTAAATTGAATTACGCTGATAGTGATCACAAGGTTTAGAAAATAGGGTGCTTTCGAAAAGATTAAAAGAACACAGATTGTTTATCTTAAACAAAAGATTAAATGCTATTCTAAGAGTGTACAAATCAATAAAGGTTTTTATATCCTGAGAGGGGAAGATGGGAGGTAGGAATGGAGTAGGTGGTTATTGACTTTTCCCAGATATCTCTTAATGGTTTGGGGCAGTGTGGTCAAGTATGTACCTACTTTTTTGCTTTCTGTTTGTAGGAACCAAGTATATTTGGGCAAGCATACCTCATTGACTCTACTAGGCTTCAAACAATTATATCCTAACTTTTACTTGTCTTTATAATTGGGAGTTACTGTTTTGCACATAGGATCATTTATTATATTCGGATGTTTTACTTTTTCAGCCAGATTTTCCTTGGGAGCCTAACTTATTAATGTTTACTGAAACATATACAATATTTCATTAATCTCATTTTATTCAGCAAATAATTATTGAGCACTTACTCTGGATCAGGGCATTGACCATGCTCTAGATATATAAAAATGAATGAAATATAGACCCTGCCCTTGAGGGGCTAGCAAATTGTAGGGGAATTATCAAAGTAAAAGAAAATCACATTACAGTATCATATGTGATGATAGAAAAATGAATCTATGAAGTTCTATGGGAGCACAGAGTTGTAAAAGAAATGATTTGTCTAGGCCAACAGTGTCCAATAGAAGAATAATGCAAGTTACATATGTAATTTTACATTTTCCAGTAGCCATAATAAAATAGTAAAGAGAATATGGTAAGCATTAGCTACATTTCAAATATATAATTACCACATATGGCTAGTGGCTATCGTATTAGAAAACACAGGTCCAGGAATTTAAAGAAGGCATTGTAAATAATTTGATAGTAAGTTGGGTCTTGTAGGTTGAAGAGGAATTCCCACATGTAAGAAATGGAATTAGGTACCTATGCCACAGAAACAACTTATGCAAAGGCACAGAGATGGATGTCCAGAAATATTGGGGGAAGTTCCATATATATAGGCAGTGATAGGGAATTAACCTAGAGAGAAAGGTTGAGTCCAAAGCATTTCAATTATCCTTGAAGGCCTGATAAGGCTAGGTATAATATTTAAATACTCATAATTATATTATTAGGTCAGATTATCTAATAGTAATATTATAATTTTATTGCTTTCTGTAAATATTTTTAGAGTGCTTGTTATGTGCCAGTAGTGCTCTTACCACTTTTCACATATTAGCTTGTTTAATCTTTTCAGCTACTCTGTGAGATAGGTATCATTCTTATCTACCCCATTTTATAGATGAGGAAACTGATACATAGGAAGGTTAAGTAATTTGCCCAATGTCACTCAAATAAGTGGGACAAACAGAATTTGATCCCAGGTAGTTTAACTCCAGAAACTGTGTTCTTAAATACTACGTTATATTAATGCTTCAAGCCACTTCTCCTTAGGTATTATGTAGACTTAGTGCTGAATTTAATGTTCTAGGTAGCTCAGTTGAGTCCAAATATTTAAGATTTATCAAAGTTGTAAAATGAACTAATGGAGCCAAATTATTTTTCTAAAACTGATGGAAGACTAAATAAAAATTAGAGTCATAAAAACAAATGTGATAAACAGTTCATAACATTTGAGGTATGTAATGCATGCTATATAAATATTCCCTAGTGTTTTATTAATAGATAGGATGAATACCTTTGAAAAAATTCATTTCATCCAAGATAGTTTCTGTCAATTCCCTGAAACTATAAAATAAAAAAATACATTTATGCAGCTTATAAGAGATGCATCTAAAATATAAAAAAAGATTGGGACTAAAAAGATGAAAAAGTTATACTGTGCAAACACTAACCAAATGAAAGCTGGTGTTGTACTAATATCGGAAAAAAAGTAAACCTTAAGGCAAAAAGCATTGCTAGAGATAAAGAGGGATACTTCCTAGGGATCACCTACTAAATTCACCAGAAAGCTATAATATATCTAATGTTTATGTATCTAATTACATAGCTTTAACATTTATAAAGTAAAAATTGACAGAACTAAATTACAATATTAAAATCCATATCATAGAGGGAGATTTTAACTACCTCTCTCAAGAACTGATTAAAAAATGTGGAAATGAAAGCTATAAGAATATAGAAAATTTGAACACTGCATTTAACAAACTTGACATAATTTATCTACATGAAACTTTACACCCACCAATTGTAGACCATTCATTGCTTTAAGTACAAAAAGAAGTTTTGCAAAAACAGATTGTATCCTCAGTCTGAAAGCAAGTCTCAATTAAATGCAAAGAATTTAAATTATAGAATATATTCTCTAACCCTAGTAGATTTAAGCTAGAAGTCAATAACATAAAGATATTTTAAACCCCCTTATGTTTAGAAATCAGCAAATATACCAATACATATATCAAAGAAGAAATGAAAAATTGAATATAGGAATATATTTTGAATGAAATGTATTGAAAATTCAACATATTAAATAAACCTTTTGGAATGCAGCTAAAATAAAATGCAAAATATTCATGTAGTTCATGTATATTTTAGAAAAAGGAAAATTTAAAAATTCATAAGCTAATGGTAACCGTGGCTTAGGTCAGGCTCACCTGAGTCTTCAAGGTGACATCTTTGCTTTACAACACTTTAAAGAATTCTTTTGCAGTAGATTTGCCCAATGGAATGTGTCTTTTGATCTCTTGACTGCTGCTTTGATTGTGGATCCAAGTAAAATGAAATCCTTGACAACTTCAATCTTTTCTCCGTTTATCATGATGTTGCTTATTGCTCCAGTTGTGAGGATTTTTGTATTATTTATGTTGAGGTGTAATCCATACTGAAGGCTGTGGTATTTGGTCTTCATCAGTAAGTGATTCAAGTCCTCTTCACTTTCAGCAAGCAAGGTTGTGTCACTTTCAGTAATACACGTTGTTAATAAGTCTTCATCCAATCCTGATGCCCCATTCTTTTTCACAGAGTCCAGCTTCTCGGATTATTTGCTCAGCACACAGGTTAAATGGAAACCCTGGTGGCGTAGTGGTTAAGTGCTACGGCTGCTAACCAAAAGATCGGCAGTTCAAATCCACCAGGCACTCCTTAGAAACTCTGTAGGGCAGTTCTACTGTGTTCCATAGGGTCTCTATGAGTTGGTATTGACTCGACAGCAACGGGTTTGGCTTTTTTTTGGTTATACAGGTTGAATGGGTATGGTGAAAGGATACAATCCTGACACCATACCTCTCCTGTCTTTAACTGACGCAGTATCCCCTTGTTCTGTTCAAATGACTGTGTCTCGATCAATGTACAGGTTCCATCTGAGCACAATTAAGTGTTCTGGAATTCCCATTCTTTGAAATGTTATCCATAATTTGTTATGATCCACACAGTCAAATGCCTTTGCATAGTCAATAAAACACAGGTAAACATCTTTCTGGTATTCTTTGTTTTCAGGCAGGATCCATCTGACATCACTGATGATATGCCTAGTTCCACGTCCCCTTCTGAATCTAGCTTGAATTTCTGGCAGTTCCCTGTTGATATATTACTGCAGCCATTTTTGAATGATATTCAGCAAAATTTTACTTGGGTGTGATATTAGTGATATTGTTCGTGTTCAGTTGAATCACCTTTCTTGGGAATAGGCACAAATATGGATGTCTTCCAGTCAGTTGGCCAGGTAGCTGTCTTCCAAATTTATTGGAATAGATGAGTGAGCACTTCTTGCATGGCATCCATTTATTGAAGCATCTCAGCTGGTATTTCATTAATTCCTGGAGCCTTGTTTTTCGCCAATGCCTTCAGTGCCAATTTGGACTTCTTCCTTCAGTAGCATCGGTTCCTGATCCCATGCTACCTCCTAAAATGGTTGAATGTCAACCAATTCTTTTTGGCACAGTGACTGTGTATTCCTTCCATCTCCTTTTGATGCTTCCTGCATCATTCAATATTTTGCCCATAGAATCCTTCAGTTTTGCAATTTGAGGCTTGAATTTTTTCTTCAGTTCTTTCAGTTGAGGAATCCCAAGTGTGTTCTTCCCTTTTATTTTTCTATCTCCAGGTTTTTGCACATGTCATTTTTCAATTGCCTCATGAGCATGTGAAAGCTGGACAATGAATAAAGAAGACTGAAGAATTGATGCCTTTGAATTATGGCATTGGTGAAGAATATTAAATATACTGTGGGCTGCCATAACAATGAACAATATGACTTGGAAGAAGTACAACCAGAATGTCTCACATACTTTGGACATGTTATCAGGAGAGATCAGTCCCTAGAGAAGGACATCATGCTTGGTAAAGTAAAAGGTCGGCAAAAAAGAAGAATACCCTCAACAAGATGGACTGACACAGTGGCTGCAACAGTGGGCTCAAGCATAATAAGGACCATGAGGATGGCACAGGAACAGGCAGTTTTTTTTTTTTTTTCTATTTTACACAGGGTTGCTATGAATGGGAACTGACTCGATGGCACCTAATAACATAACAATAGCATTCCCTCTAAAGGAGCCCAGGTAGAGCAGTTGTTGAGCACTCAGCTACTAACTGAAAGGTTGGCGATTTTAACTCACCAGCCACTCCACAGGGGAAAGATATGGCAATTTGCTTTTATAAATATAACAGTCTCGGAAACCCCATAGGGCAGTTCTGCTTTGTTCTGCTTTGTCCTACAGTATCACTGTGAGTTGGAATCGACTCGATGGCAGCGGGTTTGGTGCCTATCAGATTCTCCACTTCAAAACTTCATAAAGTACTTTGATCTCTCTCAGTCTCTCTCTGCAATGGATAATATTAATTTTCAAAGCTTAACTTTATTTACATTGTAAACATGCAAGAC
Source organism: Elephas maximus indicus (assembly GCF_024166365.1). Lineage (NCBI taxonomy): Eukaryota > Metazoa > Chordata > Mammalia > Proboscidea > Elephantidae > Elephas > Elephas maximus. Next base: position 23,869,430 of record NC_064825.1, on the reverse strand, counting down.
AAATAAATAAAAAGGTTCAACTTGAGCCATGAAAAATAATTAACACTTTCTTTTTATTTCCTGTCATTAAAGAAATAATGCCACATTTGCTAGGATACTGTTGTTTCGCTCCTCCTGGCTTATCCCTGTCTCTTCCAGTGGGTAGTTATAGTTTCCCTGGGAGCTTGGGAGTAATTATAGTAAAATTAGAGAACAATCCAGCTCAAAGAACCTTAGGAAACTTTACAGTCTTCATAAAATTCTCTAGTATTGTGAGAGCTAGTAACGCAATGCCTTAAATACAGCCTAAAAATGTGTTTACATAAAGGCCCTTATCAGGAGTAACATGTTCATGATCTTCTTTCAGTTCAGCCCTCTTCTGTCATAAAATCAATCTATATACCATAATCAGCAATGGGGTGTTTCCAGAAGAGTTTGAAGCTGAAACCGGCCAACATGACCCTCACCACTAATTTGAAGGTATTTTTCCATAGCAATCTCAGGTAATACCTTATTTTTGAGGGCTTTTGACATGTCTTGATGTACCTGGAAAAATTAATAATAATAGAAGACACTCCTATTGTTTCCATATACTTTAACACCTGGCACCAAGGACCTACTTAGGTCCAAGCACATCTGCCCAGGGATACATCCATGCTTCATGGATAACATGGATACACATTTAAAATTCAGTTCAATAGGACAAGTAATGAAAGGCTAAAAGAATGACTCAGCTGTACTAGGAAGGCTTAAACAATCAATGCTGGATATTCTCTATCACAAAAAGAGGCTAAAAATAGTAAAAGATAAAGCAAAAACCATCAGATAGTAGAAATCATAGATAAGAATCTGCAGCTTGTTGGAACATAAAAACACTTCTGAGAAGATAAGAGAAAGGAATGTAGGCCAAATCAGGCATGAAATGTCCATGGAAGGCAGACTTCTGCCCTAAGCTAGACTGCTTAATGTTGTATTTAATTGTTTTTTGAGTATTATGATCACACTAGTTCTTAAGTTTGTATGAAAGAGCAAAAGGTCAAAAATTGTCAAAACATATTTAATGAACAATGGCATGGTTAGAGAACCTGCCTACAAAATACCTAGACTTATTTCAAAGCCAAAATAATGTGGGGAAAATATCTCTTTAATACATGGTATTAGGGCAAATGATTGTCCCTATTGAACCATACGAAAAAATGTCAATCCAGGCAGATGAAAGACATCAATATGGATATCAAGATCATGTAATTTTTAGAGGGGAACATAGGAGAATTTCTTTATGACATCATTCTAGGGAAGTATTTCTAATAAAACTTACAAAGAAGTTGAAAAGTTTGGTAAATTATATTACATTAAAATAATAACTTCTGTTCATGAAAAAACAGTGTTAAGAAGGTGACAGGACAAGCCAAAACTTGAAGAACGCATCTCCAATGCATATACCTAAGAGATTACCATCTAGAATACACACACATTTATACACACATTTCACATACATGAAAATATCCTCAGCCTCTTTAGGAATTAGAGAAATCACAGTGAGACACCATTTTACATATACCTTCCTGGAAAATATTAAGAAGGCTGACGATAATCATATTGTTCTCTTAGAATAGTACAAAGCTAAAACTGCCTGATAAGATGCCTTTATGTCAGTCAGGAAACTGCACCCCATTCTGCGGGCAGATAAACACCAAGCCTGGGTGCACCACTTAACTGAATCCTTGTCCCCTTCCCCCCCCCCCTAAATCAGAAACTCTGTGTTTCAATGTGCATGATTGGAAGTGGTGGTCATGGTAGTTGTTGTTAGGTGCTGTTGAGTTGATTTCAACTCACAGCAACCTCGTGTGACAGAGTAGAACTGCCACATAGTATTTTCTTGGCTGTAATCTTTACTAAAACAAATTGCCAGGTCTTTCTCCTGTGAAGCCATTGGGTGGGTTTGAACTGCCATCCTTTTGGTTAGCAGTTGAGCAACTAACCATTCATGTTATAGCTTTGTTTTTCATATTTTTTTTTAATTACAAATTTATTGTGTCCTTGCCTATATTTTTCATAAAAAATATGGAAAATATTTTTTCTTACTACACTAGCAGTAAGTGAGAGGACATGTTTACCTTGTTTTCAGTTTTAGGGGAAAAGGGTCCAGTTGGCTCACCATTAAGAATTACACTAGCTGCAGCTTTTTTGTAGATTTTTTTTTTTTTTTTTGATCAAGTTGAGGACGTTCCACTCTATTCCTAGTTTGCTGAGAGTTTCTTTTATCATGAATGGCTGTTAGATCATGTCATATACTTTTTCTATATCAATTGATATAATAATATGATTTTTCTTCTTTAGCCCATTAAGGTGGTAGATTACAGTGATTGATTTCCAAGTGTTGAATCAGTTTTGCATCCTTGAAATAAATTCCAATTTGTTGTGGATTTAGTTCTTTTCAAACATTGTTGAATTTTATTTGTTCATATTTTGCTCAGGATTTTTATGTATATTTTCATGAGATATTGGTCTGTGGTTTCCATTTTTCATAATGTCTTTATTTGGTTTTGATATTAGGGCAATACTGGTTTCTTAGAATGAATCAGGAAGTGTTTCCTCTGCTGGTATTTTCTGGAAGAAATTGTGGAGAATTGGCCTCATTTCTCCCTTAAATGTTTATGAAAATTAAACAGTGAAACAATTTATTTGACAGATATGTTGTTGTTAGCTGTTGTGGTATTGATTCTGATTCATGGATGTTACATAGTGGATTGATTCTGATTCATGGATGTTACATAGTGGATGTTACATAGGGTTTTTCTGGCTGTAATCTTTAAGGAAGCAGATCATAAAACCTTTTCTTCCATGGAGCCGCTGAGTGGGTTCAAACTGCCAACGTGTAGGTTAGCAGCCGGTTGCAAACCAGTGCCACACAGGCTTCTTTTGGAGAAGCATTCTACAATCTTATGATTAAATCTCAGTGTTTTGCCTGGTCTTTGTCCATGGGCTGTGATCTTTACATGTGTTTCTTAGCTTTATTCTCCCCTCTTTGACGAAACGGGGAGCCTAAAGTGGCTGGAGTCAGAAAAAATGTTTTTCCCCCAGGTAAGATAGGTCTGGTAAAGTCTGGGAATGTTTCACAGTGGTTTACTTTTCCCTTCACTCTGACAGAGCCATGAGGGGTCTTTCCTGACACTTCATCACAAGAGGCTGGTGGTGTTCCTAGGGTTAAAAACCGGCCTTCCTAAGATTGCAGCTCCCGAAAGTTTTTCTCTCTCAAGTTAGTTCTCAGTCAACTTAGAGCAATCAGTCAAAATTACCATTGAACTCTTCCTTCCATTTTATGGCTCCAGAAGCTTCTGTTTCAAGCAGATCATAGCTGTGACTCTCTGGGCTTGTGTGTCTCTCTATTTTTATGATGTTGTTTTTCCTTGCAGTCTCAGTTCTCTGATGGGTTCTTAAACAGCTATTGATTTTCAGTCTGTTCAGCTTTTTCTTTTTGTAAGTATGGAGAGATGACTTCCAAGCTCTGTGTGTGTCAGAGCTACAACAAGTAGTTTTATAAAGAATTTTAAGTTAAAGAATTATAAACAGACATCTGAATCAAAGACACTACATGGGTGATTTGATGTTCAAATTTTTATGCTCACTCATCATTTATTTATATTTCAATAAATCTTCACTGTGCTCTCAAAATGTGCCAGTGTAGGTGTCCAGGCTCTGGAGAATATGAATATCAAGTGGGTGACAGACATGCCTCTTACCATTGTTTAACTTATGATTCCAGTTGGGAAGATATAAAGTTAAAAAAAAAATTTGTTTTGAGTATTATTTGAATAGTGTGCACTGAAGAGGAAACAAAAAAAGGAACTTATATGCAAGACAATGCTATCTTGACTATAGTGCACAGAAATAAGAGGAGGGAAGAGCAGATAAATAGGAAGCACCTATATAAAATATATTAGTAAGGTTTCCATCTCCCTAAATATGCTACCAACTTACACCAGTAGTTAAGACTGTAGGATTGGAAACATGCTTGGTAGGCACACTTGACTTTGGAAAAATATTTGTATTTCAGGTTAATCTTTTTCTCATCTTCAAAAATATAACCAGACATAGCAAATGACTTTTTAAAGTAGTTTTTCAGGATAAAATAAATAATGGCTGGGGCAGTGCTTTTTAAAATTAAAAAGTTTGTGCATATAATTAGTTATTGTTGATAAATATTCATAAGATTTGTGCCACTCTATTAGTTTTTTCACAAGCAGGATAAGATCACAAGACGTAAAGGAGAAGGAGGGGAGAGAAAAGATGGCAAATTCTAGTAGCTTTTCCTTTAAAGAGTTCAGTCCATGATGCTGTCCTTTTATTTAGGTCTCTGCTATTATGATCTGGGTCAGTTTACAGATGGCAGTTCTACATAGTGTTCCCCAAAGTTTAATGCTTCCTGTGTTGAAATAGGACCTTGAGCTCTCTGAAACTCTTTGGTAACATGTTGTGATGGTTAGGATTGTGTGTCAACTTGGCTGGGCCATGATTCTCAGTGTTTTGGCAATTGTATAATGTTGTGATCATTTCCCTGTTGAAATCTGATATGTGATCACTCTCATGATGGAATCTGCTGAGTGGTACCGGCGGCGGTGGGGCCTGTGGCAGCTCATGACTCCCTCAGCCATCATCTCTCTGCCTTCTGCCACCTACTTCCTTCCTGCTCACCTTGCAACTGTTGTTGGTTTGTTCTGGATCCAGCAGCTATCTCTTGTCTGATCTCTGGTTCTTGGGACTTGAGCTAGCAGCTTACCTGTCCATCTTGGAGTTCACCAATCTTCATGGCCTGTGAGCAAGAGCCCTGCTCCCCAATCTGCCTGTCTTGGGTTCACCAGCCCCTGCAACTAAGTGACTCAGGAGAAACCTTGCGGTCTTGCCTGCTGACCTTGGGGATTCCTCTACCGTCACAGTCTGTGAGCAGGGACCCCGTTCTCCGACCTGCTCATCTTTGGTTCACCAGCTTCTACAGCTCTGTGAATTGGGAAAGGACTCTGTCCTGATCCAGGGACTTGGGTGTTCCAACCCCTACAATCGTGTGAGCTGTTTCCTTGATATAAATCTCTCTCTATATATTTATACAGGTTACTGGTTTTGCTTCTTTAGAGAACTCAGCCTAAGACACATGTAATCATATATATGGGGTTTATTGTGAAATTGGAGCGAACAGGAATGTGCTATGGGATTGAATTTGAATTATAACAGATAAGAGAAGAACTAATAAATGATAGCTTTATTTATTGCAATTTGGAACAGAGCAGGGGAAATCCAGTTTTGGGCATGTTGAGTTTGAGATGCCCTTAAAAACCAAGTGCAAATATGATAAAAATATTTTTCATATCCTATTCCAAAGTTCAGGAAACAGCTCAGGGTGAGAGATTTACATTTAGTAGTTAAAAAATTTTTTTTTTTTTTTTTAGTTATCATAGTATGGGTGATATTTTAAGCCAGAGGGACTGAATGAGATCATCTGGAGAGAGAACATATATATAAAACTGCCTGGTTTCAAAAACCAAGCTCTAGGTCATGCCAACATTTAGAGAACAGAAAACAGGGGAGTTTTCTGTAGAGAACATTGAAAGGGGGTGACCAGTAAGGAGGGAAAAACTAAAAAAAAAAAAAAAAAAAGAAAACCCAAATGAAATAAGCATTTCAAGAAGGAAATCAGTGGTCAAATACAGCAGAGTAAGATGATCTTGAAGAATGCATATTCAATTAAATAATAGGATCAAAACTGGACTGGAGTGAGATCAAAGGGATTGGTAAGAGAAGATGTAGAAATTTCAAGCATGGAAGCCTGGAGTACTGATGAGGAGTAAGACAGTAAGCCACATTCTAAAAAAATACATATGTGTAAGTGTATCCATGTATGCAAATATGTAGTGTATTCTATACCTGGAGCCCTGTTGGTGCAGTGTTTAAGAGCTTGGCTGCTAACCAAAAGTTCAGCAGTTCGAATCCACCAGCCGCTCCTTGGAAACCCTGTAGGGCAGTTCTACTCTGTCCTATAGGGTCACTGTGAGTTGGAACTGACTCAGTGGCAGTAGGTTTGGTTTGATTTGGTTTTATTTGCATACCAAATAAACACATGCGTATGTATTTTGTGGAAACCCTGGTAGCATAGTGGTTAAGAGCTATGGCTGCTAACCAAAAGGTCAGCAGTTTGAATCCACCAGGCGGTCCTTGGAAACTGTATGGGATAGTTCTACTCTGTCCTATAGGCTCACTATGAGTCGGGATCAACTCGATGGCAACGGGTTTGGTTTTTTGGTTTGGTATGTATTTTATGCATAATTATATACAGATGATATACAATCATATGTAAGTGACACATACTATAATTAGAAATTTATATGACATCTATATTAGAAAATAAGTAACTTTAATAAGACCATTAAGTTAAACATACAAAGAAATTTTAGCATTCTACCTTTAGTTTAAGGAGCCCTGGTGGTGCAGTGGTTAAAGTGCTTGGCTGCTAACTGAAAAGTGGGCAGCTGGAAACCTACCAGCCACTTTGTAGAAGAAGGATGTGGCAGTCTGCTTCCATAAAGACTTACAGCCTTAGAAACCCTATGGGGCAGTTTTACTCTGTCCTATAGTGTTGCTATAAGTCGGAATTGACGGCAATGGGTTTGGTTTGTTTTTGGTTTACCTTTGGTTTAAAATATATTAAGAACAAACCTATTTTTACCAAAAAGTAATTCATACTAAAGGAGCCCTAGTAGTGCAAATGGTTAAGCACTTGGCTGCTAACCGAAAGATTGGCAGTTCAAACCCACCCAGTGGCCCCATGGGGAAAAGACCTGGCAAGCTGCTTCTGTAAAGGTTACAGCCAAGAAAGCTCTACGAAGAAGTTCTACTCTGTAACATGGAGTTGCTATGAGTCAGAATTGACTCGATGGCACCTGACAACAACAATTCATAAAATAATAATAATAATAACCTGAAAAATGTGAATGATCTCTAAAAGTGCTATAATAAACATTATCACTAAATAACCAGTCTTTCCTTTTTGTTTTCGTATTTAATGTCATAAGCCCCTTGAGTTATAAAAGCATATGTATGGAATTGTCATTATTTTTCCCACTTTGATGTACAGGAGAAGAAGAGTTACTAGCCAGCTCATGTCCAGCCTTGTAGTTCTGGGTTATTGCTGTGTGAGCACAATCGCAATATTCCATCAGCCTTGTCCCATATGGGTTGGCAATAAAAATTACGTCCAACTAAAGGAAAAGCTAGACTTTTCTCCTTGAAAGTTTAAATTAAAAAAATAAAACACTAAGACAAGCATAAATTTGTTTACTGCTACATTGTTGTTGTTGTTGTTAGTTGCTGTCGAATTGATTCCAACTCATGGTGACCCCATATGCGTCAGAGTAGAACTGTACGCCATAGATTTTCCAGACTATGACCCTTCTGAAACAGATCACCAAGCCTGTCTTCCAGGGTGCTCTGAGTAAGTTCTAACAGCCAACCCTGTTGTCTAGTAGTTAAGCACTTAACCATTTGGTACCACCCAGTACCTCCTATTACTGCTGCATAAACCCCAAAACACACTGCTGTGGAGTCGATTCTGACTTGTATGGACCCTATCATGACCCTATAGGATAGAGTAGAACTGCCCCATAGGGTTTCCAAGGAGCACCTGGTGCATTTGAACTGTCGCCTTTTGGTTAACAGACAAATTCTTAATCAGTATGCCACCAGGGTTTCCACTGCTGCATAGTGATATAATATTTTAAGCTTAAAAATAAACCACTCTAAAACAGCTCAATAAAAGTTTTCTTTTTTCTTCCTTGACATATAATTTTGTTACTTGATAAAATTAAATATTTAGGATAAAAAAAAACTTTTTTTTTTATACATGTACTTAAATGACATCGTATAATTTTCCTTCTGGCTTATGTCTTTCAAACAAACTCTACTTATTACTTATTTCGTTCTTTTTTTAACTACCAGGTTCCAATTTAATAGAGTGCATTGAGTATTTCTATTGATTAGGATGTGATTGATTGACAAAATGCTGTGAAATCTGTTTTTTGTTTGTATTTAGGCAATACCTTAGATCCCTTTTCATGGTGTACTGATGATCTCTAACTTATGACCAACCTTACCTGACCCACCACTAACAATATTTATTCTCTCTTTTTTTATACCATGTATAGATTACTTGCCCTCACAGCTGGGATCTTGTATGATTTCCCCAGAGATGTTACAATGGTTTCTGGACCGTAAGCCATTTCTTTTGTGAAGAACAAGGGCTCACAACTGCAGTTACTCAGGCCAATATACTGTATTTTCAGTGAAAGATCTATAGCAATACATGTGAAATGAATTGAAGTGATAGATCAAGTCTTATAACTGATTATTCCCTGGGATTTGGTATCTGAACTTTTATTATCCATCCCCAGCTTCAGGGACTTAAAACTTAACTCTTGCATCCTATTTTGAGGGCCCACTGATGTGGCACTTCATGATTTTCAAAGCACTTGTGTGTATCTTTAATCATGTTTAATGTGTGTATTAGAAAGAAAAATGAATAGGTTAGTTTAGGCTGTGAGGGTTATGAACCAGAGTCAGAAATCTCTATTGGTAATTATCTGTATATCTCAAATAGAAATAAATATTTGATATTTTCTAATATCAATATAAGGGAAAACAGTTCATATACTGCATGTAATTTCAGCAAATGTGAGAGACAAGTTCACCCTCATCATAGGCAGTTTCCTTGATTTTTTTATGCTGGTCCAGCTATATGGCTACATGGCCACTTGAAGTATATTCTCTAATAAATTTAAATGTCTTAAGAAGATATTATAACAACAAAAAATTAATATGTGTCCTAGGATCATGTGTAAACCAATATATTGGGGGGAGGTAGGGGTGGAATTGAAAAACTAAATCATTTTCTGGGAATTTTTGTTATGTAGTGAGTCTTGTATGGGTGTCCAGTAAACACAGTTTTTTTTTTTTTTTTGCTGTTGTTGAGTTTAGTGAATGCTATTTACTGACCCACCATGCATCTGTCAATTTGTCATATTGTGGTGGCTTGCGTGTTGCTGTGATACTGTAAGGTTTGCAACTGGCATTTCAAATACCAACAGGGTCATCCTTAGTGAACAGGTTTCAGTGGAAATTCCAGACTAAGACAGACTAGGAAGAAGTACCTGGCAGTCAACTTCTGAAAAAATTGGCCAGTGAAAACCTTACCAATAGCATGGGAATATTGATATAGTGCTTTAAGATGAGAGCCCCAGGTTGGAAGGCACTCAAAATATGACTAGGGAAGAGCTGCCTCCTCAAAGTAGAGTTGACCTTAATGACGTGAATGGAGTCAAGCTTTTGGGACCTTCATTTGCAGATGTGGCATGACTCAAAATGTGAAGAAACAGCTGTAACATTCACTAATAATCAGAGCATAGAATGTATGAAGTATGAGTCTAGGAAAATTGGAAATCATCAGAAATGAAACGGAATGTGTAAAGATTGATATCCTAGGAATTAGTGGGCTCACATGGACTGGTATTGGCCATTTTGCATCAGATAATCATATGGTCTGCTTTGCCAGCAATGACAAATTGAAGAGGAATGGCATCCTGTTCATCGTTGAAAAAGAACATTTCAAGATCCATGCTGAAGTACAACACTGTCAGTGATAGGATAATATCCATATGCCTACAAGGAAGATCAGTTAATATGACTAATATTCAAATTTATGCTCCAAACACTAATGCCAAAGATGAGGAAGTTGAAAATTTTTATCAACTTCTGCGGTCTGAAATTGATGAAACATGCAGTCAAGATGCATTGATAATTACTAGTAATTAGAATGCAAAAGTTGGAAGCAAAGAAGGTTTGGTAATTGGAAAATATGGCCTTGGTAATAGAAATGATGACAGAGATTGCATGATAGAATTTTGCAAGACAAATGACTTCTTCATTGCAAATACCTTTTTTCAACAACATAAATGGTGACTCTACACGTGGACCTCACCAGATGGAAAACATAAGAATCAAATTGACTACATATGTGGAAAGAGACAATGGAAAAGCTCAATATCATCAATCAGAACAAGGCTAGAGGTTGACTGTGGAACAGATCATCAATTGCTCATTGCAAGTTCAAGTTGAAGCCAAAGAAAATTAAAACAAGTCCACGAGAGCCAAAATACAACCTTGAGTATATCCCACCTGAATTTAGAGACCATCTTAAGAATAGATTTGATGCATTGAACACTAATGACTGAAGACCAGACAAGTTATGGGAAGACATCAAGGACATCGTACATGAAGAAAGCAAAAGGTCATTAGAAAGACAGGAAAGAAAGAAAAGACCAAAATGGATGACAGTAGAGACTCTAAAAGTTGCACTTGAACATAGAGTAGCTAAGACAAATGGAGGAAATGATGAAGTAAAAAAGCCAAACTGAAGATTTCAAAGGGTGGTGCAAGAAGACAAAGTAAAATATTACGATGAAATATGCAAAGACTTGGAGTTAAAACCAAAACAGAAGAATATGCTTGGCCTTTCTTAAGTGGAAAGAACTGAAGAAAAAATTCAAGCCTCGAGTTGCAATTTTAAAGGATTCAAGGAGCCCTGGTGGTGAAGTGGTTAAGAAGTCGGCTATTAACCAAAAGGTAGGCAGTTCGAATCCACCAGCAGCTCGTTGGAAACCTGCTGACTCAGTTCTACTCTGTCATACAGGGTTGCTACGAGTCAGAATCAACTCAATAGCAAGGGGTTTTTTGGTGTGTGGGCAAAATATTGAATGATGCAGGAAGCATCAAAAGCAGATGGAGGGAATATACAGTCACTGTAACAAAAAGAATTGGTTGACATTCACACATTTCAGGAGGTACCATATAATTAAGAACTAATAGTACTGAAGAAAGAAGTCCAAGCTGCAGTGAAGGGATTGGTGAAAAACGAGGCTCCAGGAATTGACAGAATATGAACTGAGATGTTTCAACAAAGGGATGTAGCACTAGCGGTGTTCACTCGTCTATGCCAAGAAATTTGGAAGACAGCTACCTGGCCAACCAACTGAAAGATCTGTATTTGTGCCCATTCTGAAGAAAGGTGATTGAACAGAATGTGGAAATTATTGAACAATGTCATTAATATCACACACAAGTAAAATTTTGCTGAAGATCATTCAAAAGCAGTTGTAGCAGTACATTGACAGGGAACTGTCAGAAATTTGAAGAGGATTCAGAAGAGGACAGGCAATAAGGGATATCACTGCTAATGTTAAATGGATTTCGGCTGAAAGTAGAGAATACCAGAAAGATGTTTACTTGTGTTTTATCGACCATTCAAAGGCATTTGACTGTGTGGGTCATAACCAATTACGGATAACAGTGGGAAGAATGAGAATTCCAGAACACTTAATCGTGCTCATAGACCGAGAGGCAGTCATTTGAACAGAGCAAGGTGATACTGCATGGTTTAAAATCAAGAAAGGTGTGTGTCAGAGTTGCATCCTTTCACCATATTTATTCAATCTGTATGCTGAGCAAATAATCTGGACTGGACTCTAAGAAAAATGTGGCATCAGAATTAGTGGAAGACTGATTAACAACCTGCAATACGCAGATGACACAACCTTGTTTGCTGAAAGTGAAGAGAACTTGAAGCCTTTACTGATGAAGATCAAAGACTATAGCTTTCAGTATGGATTACACTTGAACGTAAAGGAAAAAATCCTCACAACTGGGCCAATAAGCAACATCATGATAAATGGAGAAAAGATTGACATTGTCAAGGATTTAATTTTACTTGGGTCTACAATCAACACCCATAGAAGCAGCAGTCAGAAAATCAAATGACGTATTGCATCGGGCAAATCTGCTGCAAAAGACTTCTTTAAAGTGTTAAAAAGCAAAGATGTCACTTTGAGGACTAAGGTGCACCTGACCCAAGCCACGGTATTTTCAGTCTCCTCATATGCATGCAAAAACTAGACAGTGAATAAAGAAGACTGAAGAAGAATTGATGCCTTTGAATTATGGTGTTGGCGAAGAACATTGAACATACCATGGACTGCCAGAAGAATCAACAAGTCTGTCTTGGAAGAAATACAGCCAAACTTCTTCTTGGAAGCGAGGATGGCGAGACTTTGTCTCATGTACTTTGGACACACTATCAGGAGGGACCAGTCCCTGGAGAAGGACATCATGCTTGATAGAGCAGAGGGTCAGGAAAAATAGAAAGACACTTGATGAGATGCATTGGCACAGTAGCTGCAACAATGGGCTCAAACATAACAATGATTGTGAGTATGGCACAGGGCTGGGCAGTGTTTTGTTCTCTTGTACATAGGGTCGCTATGAGTTGGAAGTGACTTGATGGCACCTAACAAAAACAAGGTACTGATCAGATCCTGGAAATACAGAATTGACTAGTACTTGGCCCCTGTCCTGAAAGAACTGAAGATGCACCCAGTGGAGAAAGAAAACTCACAAATTACCAATTATACAGTATCAGGAATACCTTTGAAGAGGTTTGAGAAACATGCCAAGGAAGCCCAGAGAAGAGAGAGCCCAGGGTAGGGGTGTTTGGAAAAGGACATTTGAATCAGAGCCTTTTTTTCTTTTTAATTGAATTTCTTTGGAGAATCAGTTATTTCATACCTATAGAATGCAAAATGCAAAAATTCACATTACAATGTTTCTTTATTCGGTTACTGTAAAAGGATGTTCATTATTTGGGAACATTGCCAAAGGACAAGTGACTATAGAGTATCTCCTTTGAAAAATTTAGGACTACTTTGAAGCACATTTTAAAGATTTTTTTTCTCTTGCACCTTAAAAATTTCTATTGTTTAGGAAATTATTTTGGGCAAAAATTGCACTTACTTGTGGCTGTGTAGTCACTAACCTCTTGAGGCTTCTCTATTATTAGCTGGGCCAGTTACAGCGCAGACAGTTTTAGAACCACCTGGAATAGAACAGATCTGATGAAACATTACTCTTTCCAATGAGCAGTATTCTTTTTCTGGAACATTTTCTTTTCTTTGAAAAAGTCCAGCAACCTTAGGAACAGTATAGCACTAATGGTAGGAGTTTAGTTTTAAGATCTGTTTCTATGAGTTCTGCCTCAGTAACAAGTGCATAGAAAGAACAGATCCAACATTCATTTCCCAAGCAAAGTTAGTCAGAATGGAAATGTGCCTTAGGTGGATTTAAAAACAGCCACAAGTAAATGAATAAAATCCACGCAGCCTTGGTGATTAGCTTTTGAGCACTCGCTATTGCTTAGAAGAAAGTAGAAGGAAGCTGATTATATTTCGAATGACCCACATCGGACCATCTAATTGCTTACCGTGTCATGACCCAACTGCAGGAAAGTTCATGGTGTCAAGAGGTTTAATTGCTCCTTCTGAATGGATTGGCTTGAAATTTCCAAATAGCCATGGAGTGTGGGGGGAAAAAGAAAAAAAGAATAACAGGCACTAAAACCTGATTATTAATTTCAAACTGCTAAATTCCTATAAGCTTCTTTTCACTGATTTTATGATGGTCCACAATTTTCCTGTGTGGGACTAGTAATTCTGCTTTGCTCACGTAATTTAAATAGCACCATTTGACATTTTGGGGTTATCTAATAATGGAGTCAGTCAGGCAATCCGCTTTAGTATTATGCATTTCATGAGTGGAAGGAAAAAAAAAAAAAAACTTTAAAGACAGGCTGGCTTGATTTAATTTCATTGGATATTAACATTTTTCAAAAGCAAAGCAGTAGTAGTAATGGAAAGTAGGTTAAAACACTGCTGGTTTGCTAATAAGGAAGAATATATTTTTCCCAAAAAGGACAATGCTATTGAACAAAACTTCAACACACGCAAAATACTAAAACCCTTTGTCTTTATGTGTCTTGACTTCTAAGTTATAGATTCATTAGGGGCTGAGAAAAGCCTAAAAAGATTATGGATATTAAAATGACTGGTGAAAGAGTAAATAGCAGCAGGACTGAAGAGGGAAGGAAGGAAAAAGGAGGTGGCATTCTTGTTCTCTTGGGGGAGGGAAAAGGAAGGAGAGGAAGTGAGTCTCGGCACAGTTTAAATGGGTAATAGGGCATGTTCAGAAGTGCTGTGCAGCGGCATTTAATGAAATCCTAAACTCTGCCTCCTCTCATTAAGTTGGTTCATGGAACTGGTAACAGGGGAATAACTGGCAAGTACAGCCTGCTGTGAAAATGACCACATGTGCCACATTCCTCAGTTTAACCTACAGGGGGAAACGCCTAAAAAGCACAGTTTCCTACAGATCTTCCTCATCTCCTCCTATTCTAACATTATTGCTCTTAGCTTCTTTGTGAACTTAGCACCCTCTTGCTACCCTCATTACATGGATATTTACCACATAAATGTAGATATTCCACCTCAAAGGAGCAAAATTTAGCTTTTTTTTTTTTTTTTTTAAATATTTTTTCATTGACTGAAAACTGAATCTACACGTTAATGACACAAGGAAAGATAATGACAGCTTTCCTCCGGTGAGGTTGACAGAGGAGTAGTAAATTGGTGGCAGAAAAAAACTTGTAAAATGTGGAAAATTCCACTTATTTTATATACTTGTTACTTGATAAATGCCTCAAATATGAGATTTAATGAAGTCAATATTTAGCCTCTGGAATTAGTCCTTTTATTAGTAAGCTTAGCTATTTTCATCTAGTGATACCAAAGTGACACCATCCTCAGCAAATTACAAATTTATAGAGTCAAGATCTTTTCAGTGAAGTAACCATGAATCCTAATCTTCTCCCTGATTTTCCTGGCCCTGGAAAGAGATTAAGTACCCATTCAGTTAACTGATTTATTTCCCCTCTTCAGGGCCAAGTGAAGGGAGCTCTCTGGGTTGCCAGGAAGAAACTGTGATGACCCAAGGTCCCTGTCTAAAAGAATATGGGGATTTATTAGATTGAACAGAAAGGATTTTTCTCTCATCTGATGAGTTGTTCTTGTTTTCTTGTGGCATTTCTTCCCAGGAATAAATCTCTACATAACTTTTCTTGACACTTTCATAACAATTTTGGGGAATATGATTCTAACATAATTCATAAACAACAGAATTTCTTGAGTATCTCTGTTCTTAGGGGTTTTGTGACAATAAGGGATTTGGAAGTATATTATTGGGACAGATATAACAGCATTAAAATTGTAGGGAGATAGATGTGTCTGAAGCTGCACTCTTGGGATGATCAAAAATACTGAGGAAGGATGCAAAGCAGACGCAGTCCCTTGTTTGCAGGGATACCCACACTCACGTACACGTCCCACATATGATGTAGGGAGGCAGGATAAAGGCCAAGAGGAGGAAAGGCAGGATCATAGGAGGGTGGCAGAACAGTTAGCCTAACTCAAACAAAATCTGTATCAGTAGCTATATTAGCTCAAATCATAGCAGCTGATAACAGTTTCTATCTCAGTTTCTGTGGTTCAGGAGTTTGGGAGTAGATTAGCTGGGTGGTTTTGCCTCGGGGATTCTCACGGAATTACTGTCAAGGCATCAGTTGGGGCTGCTGTCAGCTGAAGGCTTGACAGGGGCTGCAGGATCCACTTGTAAGGTGGCTCACTCATGCACTTGGCAAGTTAGTGCTGGGCATTTTCAGGAGGCAATAGTTCTTTGGCATGAGGGCCCCTCCAAAGGACTGTGTGAGTGTCCTCATGACATGACAGGTGGCTTCCTCCAGAGCAAGCGTTCTAAGAAGAAAGCAAGGCAGAAGTCACAATGTCTAAATCTTATTTTTGAAACTGAGTACCAATCAAACTGCTTTCCTTATTTCAGATTTGGGAATTGCTTACTGGAGGGGGGAAAGGTCAGATTTGTGGCATAGTGAGCAAATGGTAGAGAAAACTTAACTTTCTGCGAACAACTCAACCTGTTATCTATGTATTAAACGCTCATTTCCTTTCCTATGTACCATATAAATGTACCTTCACATTATCTACTCAAGGGAGAAATCAGTGGTACTGATAATCCAAGATCAATTAGAAATGCATTATATATGGAGGGGGGCAGGGAGTGATTTGCTGCTTTAATGATGTCTGGCCAAATTACAATTAGCTTGTGTTCTCTGAGAATACACCTGTTAAAAGCGACGCCCCTAATGAGATAGTCAAGACTTGAGCAGACAGACTGAGTTTTCGGAATTTCTTGAGAAAACCTATAAAAATTTAAGTCTAATATAGACATAGTAAAACCAAGATTAAATTCCCCCCAATTGTGATTCATTTGTAGATAAAATTTTAATACAGTATATGTGATTTTACATCTTTATGGCTCTTCTATAATGTTGATAGTTTTAGTTTTACACAGGTGAATTTTGGGTCATACTGCTTGTTATGGATTGAATTGTGTCCCCCCAAAATATGTCTCGGAATCCTAACCCCTATATCTGTGGCTGTAATCCCTCTTGGGAGTAGGGCTTTGTTTGTTAAGTGAATGAGGCTGTATCAGTGTAGGGTATGTCCCTAAACCTGATAACTTCTGAGTGATAAAAAGAGTAGCATAGACACAAAAACGTGCGAGCAGAAACAGGGGGGAAGACAGCTGCTACGTGAATATTGCTGAGGAATGCTAGGGCTACAGAAGCTGACAGAGAGCTTTCTTCTGTAGCTGGTGCCCTGAATTCTGACTTCTAGACTCCTGAATTGTGAGAAAATAAATTTCTCTTCTTTAAAGCCATCCCCTTGTGGATTTCTTCTGCAATTTTTAAAAAATTTTATTGTGCTTTAGGTGAAAGTTTACAGCACAAATTAGTTCCTCATTCAAAAATCTGTACACAAATTGTTTTGTGGCATTGGTTGCAAATCCCTACATTGTGTCAGCACCCTCCCCCTTTCCCTTTCCACCCCAGGTTCTTGTGTCCACTTGTCCAGTTTTCCTGACCCTTCCTGCCTTCTTGTCTTCGCTTTTGAGCAGGTGTTGCCCACTAGGTCTCCTATACTTGATTGAATTAAGAAGCACATTCCTCACATGTGTAATTGTTTGTTTTATAGGCCTGTCTAACTTTTGGCTGAAACGTAGATTTCGGGAGTGGCTTCAGCTCTGAATTAGCAGAATGTCTGGGGGCCATAGTCTCAAGGGGGGTTCCTCTAGTCTATGTCAGACCAGTAAGTATGGTCATTTTTGTGAATTTGAACTTTGTTCTACATTTGTTCCCCACACTCTCTGGGACCCTAAGTTGTGATCTCTGTCAGAGCGGTGGGTGGTGGTAGCTGGGCACCACCCACTTCTTCTGGGTTCAGGGTGGTAAAGACTGGTTCATGTGGTCCATTAGTCCTTTGGACTAACATTTTTCTTGTGTCTTTGGTTTTTCTTCAATCTTCTTTGCCCTGCATGGGACGGGGCTAATATATGTATCTTAGATGGCAGCTCGCAAGCTTTTAAGACCCCAGATGCTACTCACCAAAGTAGGATGTAGAACATTTTTTTTACGAACTATGTTATGCCAATTGACTTAGATGTCCCCTGGGACCATGGTACCCAGCCCTCAGCCCCAGTAACTCAGTCCCTCAAGGTTTTTGGATATGTCTAGGGAGCTTCTGTGGTTTTGCCTTGATCGAGTTGTGCTGACTTCCCCTATGTTGTGTGTTGTTGTTTTTCCCTTCACCAAAGTTACCAGCTGTCTACTGTCTAGTTAGTGACTTCCCCTCCCCAGCCCTCCCCTTCCTTATAACCATCAAAGATTGTTTTTTTCTATGTGTAAACCTTGTTTTTTTTTGTGTGGGGGGGGGCTTTAGATGAAGGTTTACAGAGTGACTTAGTTTCTCATTAAACAATTAATATACATATTGTTTTGTGACATTGGTTACCAACCCCACGATATGTCAACACTCTCCCTTCTCAATGTTTGGTTCCTTATTACCAGCTTTCCTGTCCCCTCCTGCCTTCTCGCCCTTGCCCCTGGGCTGGTGTGCCCATTTAGTCTCATATATGTGGTTGAGCTTATATGTATTATTGTTTGTTTTATGGGCCTGCCTAGTCTTTGTCTGAAGGGCTAACCTCAGGAGTGACTTCAATACTGAGAAGGATGTCCAGGGGCCATGCTCTTGAGGTTTCTGCAGTCTCTGTCAGACCAGTAAGTCTGGTCTTTTTCTGTGAGTTAGAATTTTGTTCTATGTTTTTCTCCAGCTCTGTTCAGGACCCTCTATTGTGATCCCTGTCAGAACAGCCAATGATGGTAGCTGGGTACCATCTAGTTGTGCTGGACTTAGTCTGGTGGAGGCTGTGGTAGTTGTGGTCTTTTAGTCCTTTAGACTAATCTTTCGCTTGTGTCTTTGGTTTTCTTCATTCTCCCTTGCTCCAGATGGGGTGGGACCAGTGGAGTATCTTAGATGACCACTCACAAGCTTTTAAGACCCCAGGCATTACTCACCAAAGTAGGATGTAGAACATTTTCTTTTTAAACTATGTTATGCCAATTGAGTTAGATGTCTCCTGAGACTGTGGTCCTCACTGGCTGTAATTTTTACAGGAGCAGATTGCCAGGTCTTTCTCCTGTGAGGCCACTGGGTGGATTCAAACTGGCAACCTTTTGGTGAGCAGCTGAGTGCTTAACCTTTGTTCCAGCAGGGCTCCTTATAAAGATGGTAAGGTGAATAGACTAGAGTTCATGCCTTCTCTCCAGAGGCCATATTTTGGTGAAAATTGGCTCCCTTCTTTATTAAGTAATTTGAAGTATAAATTTGTCTTCGTTTTGAATTTTTTTCCTAGACTTTTTTATTTCTTGGATGTGAAAGGAAGTGTAGGAAATTCCAACCTTAGAAACCTTTAGTATTCTTCTGCTCCATTTTGTTTATGCATCACATGCTGTATTTAAAAATGGGAGAAAATAACTAGCATAATCACACCAAAACTGATGAAAAAGAAACTTGGCTGTGGTTGTATTTTCTTAGATGGCCAATTACTTATTATTTTATTCTAAGCACCAGAGTCTTCAGATATCGTTTGTGCGCTCTACATATAACATCCGTTGTTTCACTGGCCTGTAAAGCCCACACCACTGTGCCCTATCCAGCCAGACTAGATTCCTTCTGTTCTCAGAATGCACTAGACATGTTCCTGCCCCTTGGTCTTTGCACTTACTTATATCCACCAGAAACTCTCTGTCACCAGATATTATTTTCATTCTCCAATCAGGTGTTTGTATAAATGTCACAGTGTCCATGAGCACTTCCCTATTTAAAAATTCACCTCCCCCCAGCGTTCCTTATTCCTTTTCTTGCTTTAATTTTCCCATCTTCACATCTATCACAATGTACATTTTACTTATTTACTGTTATTTTCTTCACTATAATAAAAAAAAAAATTTTTTTTTTTTTTATAATGTAAGTTCCATGAGGGAAATTTTTTTTTTTTTTTTTAATCTGTTTGGCCTGTTGCCTAATTCTATTCCTGCTACTTAGAAATGGGCTTATCACGTAGTTCAGGCCCAGAAGTATTTGTTGAATGTGGTCCAGTGAATAAATGTAAAAATATCTGAAGTATTTGTTTAATTTGTAACTTTTTAAAGATAGCAAACATAATAATTTTTGTTTGCCTGGACCATATTACGTACTCAGAACAATTTGTAGTTTCCTGTAAGTTACCTTGAGTCTATCCAATGAGTTTCTTCCCAGAACAAGTAATTTCTCCTCTCAGAGGAACTGGAATAAACACATATCCAGGTATCATGGATTGAATTATGTCCCTCCAAAATATGTGTATTAACTTGTTTAGGCCATGATTCCCAGTATTCTGTGGATGCTTCCATTTTATGATTGTAATTTTATGTTAAAGAGGATTAGGGAGGGATTGTAATACCCTCACCCAGATCACATCCCTGATCCAATGTAATGGGAGTTTCACTGGGGTCTGGCCTGTACCGCCTTTTATCTCTCAAGGGATAAAAGGAAAGGGAAGCTAGCAGAGAGGGGGGACATCATACCACCAAGAAAGAAGTGCCAGGAGCAGAGCGTGTCCTTTGGACCCAGGGTTCCAGCACAGAGAAGCTCCTAGCTTGGGGATCCTCCTGGGGGATCATCGATGAGAAGGCTAACAGAGACGGAATGCCATTCCCCTGGAGCTGACACCCTGAGTTTGAACTTTTAGCCCAGCTTTACTGTGAGGAAATAAATTTATCTGTGTTCAAGCCGTTCACTTGTGGTATTTCTGTTACTGCAGCACTAGATGACTGGAACACGGGGTTTAAGTAAGGAAATATCTCTATCTGATTTAGCTTTCAGTCTGCCTTTTCATAAATAGTCTAGGTTGTGCATTGCCTTTTGATCTGTATTGACACAGTCTATGCCATTCCCACTTTACTTGAGTTTCTACTGTACTATCGCTTCTTCATATTAGGATGTTTGATATAATTGCAGAAAATTCTCAATCTCCTTTTTTTTCTCTCTCTCAGTCTGATTAAGGAAATACCTTGCCCAGACAAGGTTGCACAGTGTGATATCCAGCTGTGCCTCCCAGCCCCCTGCCAAATTCTCAGCTTAGATCTTTAAATACCTGGCTTAGCCATCTCATGTCTTATGTCTTGACTTGGTGATTTTAGTCTCCTTTAGTGACACCTCTTTCAGCTCACTTTCTGTATGTTGCTTCCACCTAACCCAGCTAGTTACGGCTTCTGATTTGTCTCAGTCTCCAGCCTTGGCTTTATCCAGATTATTGATTTAACCAGGATAGAGCCTTTTCCATCTGAAAATTCCTCTTCTCCTTCCTTCAAAGATTCTGCACATGATCTTCAAAGTAGAACTTCCTGGCTGCCTCCAGATCCCAGGATATTTCTGCCAGAAAAGTGATCTAAGGAGCAGCCTTTCCTACTTGGATTCTTCATTCCTCGTAGGTGGGAATTATATGTTCTTTTCCTAAAACTGTTAAGAATTCGTGTTTAAGTAGAAAATCTTAGTTTATTTTATTTCTGTAGCTCTAGTTATGACTGTTTTAATTGAATACAACAAGACTGCCCTCACACAAAACCATCTGCAGCTTCTTACTGCCTTAGAAACATCTGTCTCAACTATTGCATTCCTTCTAACATAGCTATGTATTATGTCTTCATATCAACAACTTTCATGTGTAACTTTCTATTCACCCTTTATACCTGTTTCTATTGTTCAACTGCCTTTGAGACATACTGCCATACCATTTTACATACTATAACGGAAGGAGGGGTTTTCCAACCTCTTCGTTTTCCAGTGAAGAAAAAGCTGATTCTGTGTTTTCTATGATTTGAAAAGCTCTTTGTTACAGGAGCCATTGAATTCTATAATCCTTTCACCATCACAAATGCTCTCTGGCTGTGGCTCATCAGATTTACAATTTAACCATTTAATAAAGGTCATTTACCCATACAGTCATTTTAAACGCGTTATCTACTAACTAATCACTTCAGCTCGTTCAGGAAAAGTGATTGTATGCTTAAACATCACTGAAGTTGAACACTTGAGTTTGACTTTGAGCAGACTATACGTGGGTCCTTCCCTTTAGCATTGGCACTTTTAAATTGTTGGGGAGAATGAACTTACTTGCTGTACAAGGAGGACCTGTGGATTGTAGTTCTCTAAACTCATCTTAGAATTTCTATTTTAAGATTAACTACAACTTAGCTTATGGCAACTCAAGTAAAAAAAAAAAAATGTGAGTAAATTGGCTTTGAAATAGAACTGAAACAGCCAAGAAAATTGAAATATTGAAAAGCATTTGAAGCCATAATAGAATTGCTATTATGTTGAGGTTAATTTTAAAACAGAGAAGCTAAAAATCGAGACATAGTGAATAACGGTCAAATAGGACAAGCATAGCTAGCATGCAGTATAAATGAGAACAGGCATGACTCTTGATTTATTTATGATTCTCATAAGATTTCACAAAAGACTTTCTTAATAAGTAGGCTTGTGTCATAAAAATGGGTAACTCATTCTGAATTTTTATGCCACTACAAAAAACTCACTTTTTCACTCTATATTAGAAAATTACTGATGGATTCTTTGTGTTTCAGTCTTAAGCATTTGGAGTTCATCATTTACTTAGGATTATCCATTTGCCATTTATTCCGCTTTCCAGACTTGCTGAGAAGGAAAAAAAAAAAAAAAAAAGTGAAACATTACCTTCTAAGGTGTAATTTTGGAAAGTTTTAATTTCTTGGAAGAATAAATGGATTTACTTTTCTAAAATTATATATACACACACATATGCATGTACATATACGTATATGGTACCCTCAACTCTTTAAATCATAACCAGAGGCATGGACTAGAGCTTGTGGCCTTCTGTCACAGAACAAATGTAAAAAATTTATTCACTCTTTCCTAAGACCCAGTTCATGCAGGCAAGAGTACAGGCCTGATTGTTTTTAGGCAAATGCAAGGAGAGCTGTTGAACCTTTGGATCCGTGATGAGTATTTTGTACCTAATTTTCAATGCACTCATGTTGGCTCTGCAGGAGAACATTCCTGTTAGTGAAAGGCTGCAATGAATTTTTTGTTACCTTAAGACAAAAGTATAGTAGAAATAGACTGTTAAGACTAATGACCAATATTCAAAGTGAATTTATATTCATACCACTATTTTATTCTTCCTTTTTGCTGGTGTGTCGCTGTGCTTAGAATCAAATGCTCTCCGTTTGCCAGTCTTCTCTCTTCTGTAAAGCAAAGTCTTACTCTTTTCTAAGCCGGTTCAAGTTCCTCTTGCAAAGGAGAGTGGGTAGCTTCTACTGTGAGCTACTCATTCTAGGGGTGTTTATAAATAGATCTATCAGTCTTAAAACATTTGACTAGTCTCTGAAGTCTCGAACAATCAAATCAGTTAGTCCAATCTATGAATGTAGTACAAGGGAGAGAAGATGGTCTTTCTTAATCAGTAATCTTAGATCAGAATTCAGACTTTGCTCCTTGCTAGCTTTATTGCCGTGGCCAAATTACTTAAACTCTCTGAGATGCAGTTTCATCATGTATAAAATGGGAATGATAATATATACCTTCCAACTATATCAGGAGGGCTAAATCAGATAAAATATGTGAGAAGGGACGATAACAATGTTGGCCACTCATTAAATGCTAAACCCAGTAACCCAGTGCCGTCGAGTCGAACAGATGCCAATTTGTTTTCCCTTTACTTCCACCAAACTCCATTCCACATGCCATTTAATTAATTTATTGGTTAAAAAAGCTAAAATGGTCAAACTGGTTTTTTATGGGGAAAAAAAAAGTCCATTAATTTTCTCTTGTGTGGACATTAATTTTCTGATGCCAAATGTATTTAATATGTTAATGTAGAAATTAATTTGTAACAGTAAATGCAATAATATTATATTTTCCATAGTTAACCTATGTCCTCCTCTGAATCAGCATTTTTAACAGAACTCATCAATTAAATTAAGAAACTATTATTTTAAAGGAGAATAGAGGTTAGGATAATGTAGGTTTTGCTGCAATAATAAACATTCTCAATGACTTAAGACAACAAATTCTCTCTCATGCTGCTTGCTCTATGTAGTGGGCTGTGGTGTCCTCAGAAACTCACGTCCACCCAGAACTTCAGAATGTGACCTTGTTTAAAATAGGGTCTTTGCAGGTGTACTTAAGATAAGGACTGAGATCATACTGGAATAGGGTGGGCCCTAAATCCAATGAGATTGTCCTTATGAGAGACAGAAAAAGACACACAGAGACAGAGAAGATGCTGTGAAGATGGAGACAGAGATTAGTGATGTGTCTACAGGCCATGAAATGACAGGAGTCACCACTACTACCTCTTACAGGGTCATTTATGAGTCAGAATCAACTCAAAGGCAGAGTTTTTTTTTTTTTTAATTTCAACTGAAGAAGATCACCAGGACTTTCTCCCGAAGTCCACTGTGTAGATCCAAACTGCCACCCTTTAGCTTAGCAGCTGAGTGCAAATCATATTCACCACCTCGGAACCTTTAAATTATTATATAAATATAAAAAAAATTTTACATAAATATAGGTGTCCCAAAATTGTTATTTTGATTTTTCTCTTGATCTAAGAGTTGTTTTGAAGATTTTTAAAAATTTATAATTTTTTGCTGCTAGTCTTCGACGGCACGGGGGTTGGGTTTACAGTTTTATGGCATTGCAGTTAGTAAAGTCTTTGTGCTATTTCTACATTTTAATTTTATTCTGAAATTTTTAAGATTCTGGTAAATTTATAATTTTGGAAATATTCCTGGGTCTATTGAAAATAAAGAATATTCTATTTGCAGATTAAAGCATGCAAAATTCTTCACAGATTTAAATGTAACTAAAGATTCTTCTAGTTAAATTTAAATCTGTGGTTTTTATTCTAAACTTTTTTCTATATTCTTTGAACATTTAAATCATATATTATTTATTACCAAACATTTGAAGTATATTTATTATGTGTCAGACATTTTTTTTATGTTCTTCAAGAAAACCCTATCAAATAGACACTGTTATTATCTTCATTTTACTGATGAAGAAATTTAGGTGCAGAGAGATTAAATAATTTGTCTAAACTAGGCATGCTGAAACTTGGATTTGAATTCAAACCATCAGACTCTGGAGTGTGTACATTTTAAAACATCATTACTGTAGAATGTATCTTTCTTCATTATGAAGTGATGTTCTCCATATTACTAAATATTTGTCCTTGGGATAAATTTTATCTGATAGTAATTCTCCAGTTATTTCCTTTTCCCCATATACTTCATATACTTTGTCTGTCTCTTCTTTGGTAAACTTTCTGGATTACTTTGTTTTCATCTACTATAGGATCTTAGGCTTCAAAAGGGAAAGAATTGATTTGTTGTATCCACTGTTGTAATCTAGGATGTACATCCGTGCTTTGTATTTAGTAGGTATTATATATATGGGCACTGGGTTATATATATAAAAACATCGACATAAATAAATTCTAAATGTAATTCATATATACTTTATCCTATTTTCCTTTTTTGCCATTTGTTGAGTTTTGGCCTCCTTCTTTAATTCTTTTACCCTCCCTATTTTTGTCTCCAGTAAATTGGAGGCACAAAATTTGGTTTTATCTCTGTTTATCTTTCCTTTTATGGTGTTAATAACATTCTCATTCCATGGATGCCGTATCCCATGATAGTTTGAAAATTAGCATACTTAAACTTTTTTTTTTAGTAATTTTTATTGTGCTTTAAGTGAAAGTTTGCAAATGAAGTCAGTCTCTCACACAAAAACCCATACACAACTTGCTACATACTCCCAATTACTTCCCCCAACCCCCATGAGACAGCCTGCTCCCTCCTTCCAGTCTCTCTTTTCATAACCATTTTGCCAGCTTCTAAGCCCGTCTACCCTTGCATC
Organism: Elephas maximus indicus; assembly: GCF_024166365.1. NCBI lineage: Eukaryota > Metazoa > Chordata > Mammalia > Proboscidea > Elephantidae > Elephas > Elephas maximus. The sequence goes on along the minus strand of NC_064825.1, from coordinate 23,844,111 downwards.
TCCCCTCCAGGCAGGAGATGCCAACGTTGTCTAAAGTGTCCACCCGAACCAAGTAGCTCACACCTCACCAGTATCCCTCTCCAACCCGTTGTCCAGTTCAACCCATGTCTGGTGAGCTGGCTTCGGGGATGGTTCCTGTAGTGGGCCAACAGAAGGTCTGGGGGCCGTGATCACCGGGGTCCTTTCAGTCTCAGTCAGACCATTAAGTCTTTTTTTTTTTTTTAATGAGAATTTGAGGTCTGCATCCCACTGTTCTCCCACTCCCTCAGGGGTTCTCTGTTGTGTTCCCTGTCAGGGCAGTCATCAGTTGTGGCCGGGCACCATCTAGTTCTTCTACTAAGGATGATGTAGTCTGTGGTTCATGTAGCCCTTTCTGTCTCTTGGGCTCATTATTATCTTGTGTTCTTGGTGTTCTTCATTCTCCTTTGATCCAGGTGGGTTGAGACTCATTGGTCCATCTTAGATGGCTACTTGCTAGCATTTAAGACCCCAGACACCAGTCTTCAAAATGGGAAGCACAATGTTTTCTTAATAGATTTTATTATGCCAATTGACTTAGATGTCTCCTGAAACCATGGTCCTCAAACCCCTGCCCCTGCTTCACTGACGTTCGAAGCATTCAGTTTATTCAGGACACTGCTTTGCTTTGGTTTATTCCAGGTGCGCTTGACCTCCACTGTGATGACTGTTATCCTTCTCTTCACCCAAAGTAGTTCTTGTCTACTATCTATTTAGTAAATATGCCTCTCCCACCCTCCCTCCCTCTCGCAACCACAAAAGAGTGTGTTCTTTTCAGTTTAAACTATTTCTCAAGTTCTTATAATAGTGGTCTTATACAATATTTGTCCTTTTGCAACTAATTTCACTTAGCATAATTCCTTCCAGGTTTCTCCATGTTATGAAATGTTTCACAGATTCATCACTGTTCTTTATCGATGCGTAGTATTCCATTGTGTGAATATACCATAATTTATTTATCCATTCATCCGTTGATGGACACCTTGGTTGCTTCCAACTTTTTGCTATTGTAAACAGAGCTGCAATAAACATAGGTGTGCATATATCTGTTTGTGTAAAGGCTCTTATTTCTCTAGGGTATATTCCGAGGAGTGGGATTTCTGGGTTGTATGGTAGTTCTATTTCTAACTTTTTAAGAAAATGCCAGATAGATTTCCAAAGTGGTTGTACCATTTTACATTCCCACCAGCAGTGTGTATAAGAGTTCCAATCTCTCCACAGCCTCTCCAACATTTATTATTTTGTGTTTTTTGGATTAATGCCAGCCTTGTTGGAGTGAGATGGAATCTCATCGTAGTTTTAATTTGCATTTCTCTAATGGCTAATGATCGAGAGCATTTTCTCATGTATCTGTTAGCTGCCTGAGTATCTTCTGTAGTGAAGTGTGTGTTCATATCCTTTGCCCACTTCTTGATTGGGTTGTTTGTCTTTTTGTGGTTGAGTTTTAACAGAATCATATAGATTTTAGAGATCAGGCGCTGGCCGGAGATGTCATAGCTGAAAATTCTTTCCCAATCTGTAGGTGTTTTTTTTACTCTTTTGGTGAAGTCCTTAGATGAGCATAGGTGTTTGATTTTTAGGAGCTCCCAGTTATCTGGTTTCTCTTCGTCATTTTTGGTAATATTTTGTATTCTGTTTATGCCTTGTATTAGGGCTCCTAGTGTTGTCCCTATTTTTTCTTCTATGATCTTTATCGTTTTAGTCTTTATGTTTAGGTCTTTGATCCACTTGGAGTTAGTTTTTGTGCATGGTGTAAGGTATGGGTCCTGTTTCATTTTTGTGCAAATGGATATCCAGTTATGCCAGCACCATTTGTTCAAAAGACTATCTTTTCTTCAATAACTGACACTGGGCCTTTGTTAAATATCAGCTGCTCATATATGAATAGATTCATGTCTGGATTCTCAATTCTGTTCCATTGTTCTATGTGTCTGTTGTTGTACCAGTACCAGGTTGTTTTGACTACTGTGGCAGCATAATAGGTTCTAAAATCAGGTAGAGTGAGTCCTCCCACTTTGTTCTTCTTTTTTAGTAATGCTTTACTTATCTGGGGCTTTTTCCCTTCCATATGAGGTTGGTGATTTGTTTCTCCATCTCATTAAAAAACGTCATTGGAATTTGGATTGGAAGTGCATTGTATATATAGATGGCTTTTGGTAGAATAGACATTTTTACAATGTTAAGTCTTCCTATCCATGAGCAAGGTATGTTTTTCCACTTACGTAGGTCCCTTTTGGTTTCTTGTAGTTTTCTTTGTATAAGTCTTTTACATCTTTGGTAGGGTTTATTCCTAAGTATTTTATCTTCTTGGGGGCTACTGTGAACGGTATTGATTTGGTGATTTCCTCTTCGGTGTTCTTTTTGTTGATGTAGAGGAATCTAACTGATTTTTGTATGTTTATCTTGTAACCTGATACTCCACTGAACTATTAGTTTCAGTAGTTTTCTTGAGGATTCTTTAGGGTTTTCTGTGTATAAGATCATGTTGTCTGCAAATACAGATAATTTTACTTCTTCTTTGCCAATCTGGTTGTGCTTTATTTCTTTATTTAGCTTAATTGCTCAGCTAGGACCTCTCCAGCACAATGTTGAATAAGAGCGGTGATAAAGGGCATCCTTGTCTGGTTCCTGTTCTCCAAGGAAATGCTTTCAGGCTCCCTCTACTTAAGATGATGTTGGCTGTTGGCATTTTATAAATGCCCTTTATTATGTTGTGGAATTTTCCGTCTATTCCTATTCTGCTGAGAGTTTTTATCATGAATGGGTGTTGGACTTTGTCAAATGCCTTTTCCGCATCAATTGGTAAAATCTTATGGTTCTTTTCTTTTGTTTTAGTTATGTGGTGGATTACATTAATTACTTTTCTAGTGTTGAACGATCCTTGCATACCAGTAAAAATCCCACTTGGTCATGGTGTATTATTTTTTTGGTATATTGTTGAATTCTATTAGCTAGAATTTTGTTGAGGATTTTTGCATCTATGTTCATGAGGGATTTAGGTCTGTAATTTTCCTTTTTTGTGATGTCTTTACCTGGTTTTGGTATCAGGGTTATGCTGGCTTCATAGAAAGAGTTAGGTAGTATTCTGTCATTTTCTATGCTTTGAAATACCTTTAGTAGTAGTGGTGTTAACTCTTCTCTGAAAGTTTGGTAGAATTCTGCAGTGAAGCCATTAGGGCCAGGGCTTTTTTTGGGGGGGGGAGTTTTTTGATTACTTTTTCAATATCTTTTTTTTTGTTATGGGTCTATTTAGTTGTTCTACTTCTGATTGTGTTAGTTTAGGTAGGTAATGTGTTTCTAGGAATTGGTCCATTTCTTCTAGGTTTTCAAATTTGTTAGAGTACAATTTTTCATAGTAATCTCATAAGATTCTTTTAATTTCAGTTGGGTCTGTTATGATATGGCTCATCTAATTTCTTATTCGGGTTATTTGTTTCTTTTCCTGTATTTCTTTAGTCTGGCCAATGGTTTATCAATTTTGTTAATTTTTTCAAAGAACCAGCTTTTGGCTTTGTTAACTATTTCAATTGTTTTTCTGTTTTCTAATTCATTTAATTCTGCTCTAATTTTTATTATTTGTTTTCCTTTGGTGCCTGATGGTTTCTTTTGTTGCTCTCTTTCTATTTGTTCAAGTTGTAGGGACAGTTCTCTGATTTTGGCTCTTTCTTCTTTATGTATGAGTGCGTTTATTGATATAAATTTACCTGTGAGCACTGCGTTAGCTGTGTCCAAAAGGTTTTGATAGGAAGTGTTTTCAGTCTCGTTGAATTCTATGAATTTCTTTATTCCCCCCTTAATATCTTATATAACGCAGTCTTTTTTGAGCAGGGTATTGTTCATTTTCCAAGTATTTGGTTTCTTTTCCCTGGTTTTTCTGTTATTGATATCTGTTTTTATGGCGTTATGGTCTAAGAAGATGCTTTATAATATTTCGATGTTTTGGATTCTGCAAAGGCTTGTTTTATGACCTAATCTGTGATCTATTCTAGAGAATGTTCCATGTGCATTAAAAAAGAAAGTATACTTTGCAGCTGTTGGTTGGAGTGTTCTGCATAAGTCTATGAGGTCAAGTTAGTTGATTATAGCAGTTAGGTCTTCCGTGTCTCTATTGAGCTTCTCACTGGATGTCCTATCCTTCACCAAAAGTGGTGTGTTGAAGTCTCCTACTATGATTGTGGAGGTGTCTATCTGACTTTTCAGTTCTGTTAAAGTTTGTTTTATGAATCTTGCAGCCCTATCATTGGGTGCATAAATATTTAATATGGTTTTATCTTCCTGGTCCATTGTCCCTTTAATCATTATGTAGTGCCCTTCATTATCCTTTGTGGTGAATTTAACTTTAAAGTTTATTTTGTCAGAAACTATTATTGCCATTCTTGCTGTTTTTTGCTTGTTGTTTGCTTGATATATTTTTTTCCATCCTTTGAGTTTCAGTTTGTTTGTGTCTCTAAGTCTAAGGTGTGTCTCTTGTAGGCAGTATATAGACAGATTGTGGTTTTTTACCCAGTCTGCAACTCTCTATTTATTGGTGCATTTAGTCCATTTACATTCAGCCTAATTATAGATAAGTACGAGTTTAGTGCTGTCATTTTGATGCCTTTTTTTGTGTGTTGTTGACAATTTCATTTTTCCACTTTTTTGTGCTGGGTTGTTCTTTGTAGAATGGTGTTCCTCCTTTTCATATTAATTGGGTTTATTTTTGCTGAGTTGTTATGTTTCTCTTGGTTTTTATTTTGAAGTATGGAATTATTAGACCTCTTTTTTTTTTTTGTGGTTACCTTAATATTTACCCCTATTTGACTAAGTAAAAACCTAACTTGTATCGTCCTATATCGTCTTGGTTTCCTCTCCATAAGTAAGATCTATGCATCTGTATTTAGTCCCTCTTTTTTGACTATTGTAATCTTTTACATAATGACATCAATGATTCCCCGTTTTGAGCAATTTTTTAAAAAATTAATCTTATTTTGTTTTTGTGATTTCCCTGAGTTGATATCAGGATGTTTTGTTGTGTGACCTCGTGTTGTGTTGGTATCTGGTACTATTGATTTTCTGACCAAAGAATTGCCCTTAGCAATTGCCTTTAGCAATTCTTGTAGTTTTGGTTTGGTTTTTGCAAATTCTCTAAGCTTGTGTTTATCTGTAAATGTCCTAATTTTACCTTTATATCTGAGAGAGAGTTTTGCTGGCTGACAGTTTTTCTCTTTCAGTGCTCTATATATATCATCACATTGCCTTCTTGCCTGCATGGTTTCTGCCCGAGTAGTCCGAACTTATTCTTATTGATTCTCCTTTGTAGGTGACTTTTCGTTTATCCTTGGCTGCTTTTAAAAATTTCTCTTTATCTTTGGTTTTGGCAAGTTTGATGATAATATGTCTTGGTGATTTTCTTTTGGGATCTATCTTGTATGGGGTTCGATGAGCATCTTGGGTAGGTATCTTTTCATCTTTCACGATGCCAGGGACGTTTTCTGCCAACATATCTTCAACTATTTTCTCTGTATTTTCTGTTATCCCTCCCTGTTCTGGAACTCCAATCACACACAAGTTATTCTTCTTGATAGAGTCCCACATGATTCCTAGGGTTTCTTCATTTTTTTATTTCTTTTATCTGATTTTTCTTCAACTATAGAAAAAAAAATTATATATTTGTGTCAAATGCCTTTTCCTCCAGCTCCCCCACTCTGCATTCCGATTCCTCGATTCTGCTCCTTTGACTTCCTATTGAGTTGTCTAATTTTGTAATTTTATCGTTAATCGATTCACTTGTTTTTTTGAGTCTTTTTTGCAAGAGGGGAAACCCTGCTGGCATAGTGGTTAAGTGCTACAGCTGTTAACCAGAAGGTTAGCAGTTCGAGTCCACGAGCTGCTCCTTGGAAACTCTATGGGGCAGTTCTACTCTGTCCTATAGGGTTCCTGTGAGTAGGAGTCAACTCAACAGCAACACGTTTAGTTTTTGGTTTTTGTTGCAAGAGGGATAAGTGGGGGCTTCTACCTAGTCAACCATCTTGGTCCCACCTCCTTAAACTTTCTTGACCATCTTTTTCTGTCTCTTCAGTGTTTTGCTGGTATAGTAATAGTTCTATTAATTATGATAATGTTGATGTTGATGCCAGTGATGATGGAGATGGTTTTTGCTTTGGCTTTCTTGTACTTTTTGGGGGGAATCACAAACAGTAGTGAGAAGTCAGGTGATGTAAAGAACCTTAGCTTTTACCATTCTGGCCGTAAGTCACCAGCTGGTTATGGCTCCTCAAGCTCTTGTTTTCAGTTTCTCATCTGGTCCAGGCTCAACTCCATATATTTCTCCTTTTGGTTTAGGGGATTGGTCAGATCAATAGAAAAGCTTTGGGCTCATTGATTCGTTTTGTTCACAGAGACCCAATCAAGTAAAGAATTTTGTTGTGTATCCTGGGTCCCACCCGTACTTTGAGCTCTCATTCTCCCATGTAAGATTTTTTCCCTTTTTGTTTGTATTTTGAGTAGGGCCCTTTCAATTTATTCTTAATTTCTGTCCATTATCCCATACTCTTAATTAAAAGACATGTATATCACCTTCCAACATTCTAACAGAACTGGACAGTATTTGTCCAATGTTTGTAATTACTATTGTAAATTGTAGTCATCCTTGAATTTGGAAGCATATATTTGGAAACAGTCCATATTTTCATTATTTTTCCCATATTTATTTACTTTTTTCATCTCAAATGAATTCACAGAGATATTCTGTAAATATTTAGCTCCTCTGCCATCTTTTCTGGAAGCCTCTTACTACTTTCTATTATAGTTTGATATTTGAAAATAACTTTCAGACTAAATTTTTTGTGCTTATGTTGTCATGTATGAATTCAACTATTATATTTGTTAATTTTTGAAGATTTCAAATGTCAGGAAGTGGAAGAGTCTTAAAAAGTAGAAATAATTTCAAATTCATTAAGTTATGGTTTGATTAGGCTAGCCATTAACCCAAATTATGAGTGAATATCTGGCTAGAACCTAATTATGCCTCTTATCATAGAGGTGAAGTACAGAAAAACATTTAGATCTCAGTGCATACCCATCCATTTTCTATTGCCCTTCTCCATTTTAAGTGATTAAATGGGTAGACTTTCAGTTATGTCTTGTGGGAAATCTTTTTAGAATATGAAAGTTAAGATCCTATCAATTTCTCCTTCTACCAACTGTACTAAATTAGATTTTAATTTTACTTCTTTATTTCATTGGATCAGTATTAGACTGATAACCAATAGTGACTTCTAAGAGTACTTAATAGAATATTGATTGTACTGGAGCAGATATTGTAGAGGGAAAGACATAGAGAAAGAAAAGTTAGTACTATCCTCTAGCCCAATGATCTGACAGATTCTACAATCTGGTAATCCTGTTGTTGCTGTTAGTTGCCATTGAGTAGGCTACAGCTCAGGACAACCCATGTACAACAAAACAAAATGCTACCTCATCCCACAATCTTCATGCTCACAGGTACACTTGAGTCCATTGTTGTGGCCACTGTGTATTTCGAGTGCCTTCCAATTCAGGGGGCTCACCTTCCAGGACTGTTTTGGACAATATCCATCCTATTGCTATCTGTATTTAAAACAAAAATAGAACATAAGAGTTCCACATTGCAGTAATTATGTATGTTGAGTGAAAATGACCAGCAAACTCAGGGCAACTTATATCTGGCAGCAAATTCTCTTTGATCATGCTATAGATGCTCTTGGAAACCTGATCTTCATAATTTTCCCTATTAAGTACTGTGAGTTCCATATAATAAAAAAGAACAAAATGGACTTCCATTTTCTAGCTCTGAGATTCTCAGAAAGATAATATATAAAATGTGGCCTATTCAACTATCAATACACTTCTGAAGTCTTATTTCTGGAAATATAGGAAAACTTCAATGATGAATATTGTACAGTGAAATATAGAGATGTTCTGAAGGCTATGCTTATTGTTAAGAAAGAAAGAAAGATTTCAAGAGCCATGATTTGTAGAGGTATATGTCATATGTTCCATGAATATGGCTATGTGTAAGAAACTATATAATGCCCTTTTTTTTTTTTTTTTATGCTGGAAAGCTGTATAACTCAGATACAGGTATCAGGATGCTAGGAGTAGGTAGTCACTGCTGCAAGTTCCTGAACACTGGAATGTGGAGTCAGGCTACTGCTGCAATCCCAGGACTTCTCGACATCCAGACAACAAAATTATATGTCAAGTTGTGCTGTTGCAGGAATCACTTCTCAATGCTCATGAGTTCAGAGAGGACAGTGGCATTTCCTTGTCCTTGTTTGTCATCAGAACAGAACCACTAATATAAAAAGATAGCCCCCAACTCATTTCTGCCTTCTGGGTCTTGCCTAAGTGCATCTAATTGGCAAAAATATTTATATTAAAATATTTATGGCTAAACAGTATACTAGGTAATGTAGAGATTATGAAGATGGAAAAGATATTTCTAGTCACGGTAACTTCACACTAATTAGAAAAGAAAAATACACATTATACTATAACACGTTTCAGAGGAAACATGGAGAAATAATGTCTGGTTGGGGAGAAAGATATCCGTGTGAGATATCCCACTCACTAACTACAGAACTTTAGGTAACTTCACTTACTTGTTTGTCCTTACTTTCTTCATCTCTCGCATGTGAATAATTATAATAAGGATCCAACACAAAGGCAATCAACACGTTGCTTTTAGTATTTGTTCCCCAGTTTAAACTGGAGCATAACATTTAGATAGAGGGTAGGCAAATATAACACATAGGTCAGGCTCTTCTTATATGCACAAAAATTCTCATTTTGTAAATGTAAACCTCTGCCTCTAAGTCACAGTATTTGAATCAGTATCAACTTTTTAAAACCCTAATGTGATATCAATAGATACCTAATTTGATTACTCTTTTATGGTCTTATTTCAGCCTGAATTGACCGAGTGTTTAACTGAGTTGCAATAATTAGCTTCTTCCATACTTGTAGTAGTACTAGCAACAGCAATTATCACTAACACTTATAAAATATGTACTATGTGTCAGGCATTGTATATGTGCTCTATGTGCTTTACATGTATCACGTCATGGAGTCTTGACAGAAAACTTGAGGGAGAGAGGTTATTACTATATGAGGCAGCAGAGAATTAGCGACATTAAATAAGGGTTGTTAAATGTTAAAAGTCAAAGAGCTACAAGGGACTGTGCTGAATCTGAATCTAAGGATGTTTGCTGCAAAGACTATGATGAATAAATGGTATCATTTTGGAATTACTCTTCAAATTCTAGCATGATCCATTTCAAATTATTTATTTCCTCTTTTATTTGCATTGCATTTTTGCAATTTCTCTTGATTTCCTGATAATTTTTTCCCTCATTTTAACATACAAGGGATGTATTTGTATGTGACCAAGACTACTTATAATCACCTTGCCTGATAGGAAACCCTGGTGGTGTAGTGGTTAAGTGCTACGGCTGCTAACCAAAGGGTCAGCAGTTTGAATCCACCAGGCGCTCCTTGGAAACTCTATGGGGCAGTTCTACTCTGTCCTATAGGGTCGCTATGAGTCAGAATCGACTTGAGGCACTGGGTTTGGTTTTTTGCTTTGGTAGGCTGGGTTGTCTAGAGAAGCAAAAGCAGTAAAGCATACTAAAAAACAACAACAACAAAAACAAAAAAAAAACCCATTGCTGTCAAGTCAATTCTGACTCATAGTGACCCTATAGGACAGGGTAGAACTGCCCCATCCGGTTTCCAATGAGCACCCAGTGGATTTGAACTGCTGACTTTTTGGTTAGAAGCTGAAGCACTTAACAACTATGCCACCAGGGTTTCCATAAATATGTATATATAGAGATTTACATCAAGGAAGTGGCTCATGTGGTTGTAGAGGCTGGAACGTTCCAAGTCTGTGGGTCAGGATGGAGGCTTCTCCTGATTCAAGTAGCCACAGGGGCTGGCGAGCTCAATACTGGCCGGTCAGAGAGCCAGGCTCTTGCTCACAGGCTGTGAAGATTGATGAATCCCAAGATCAGCAGGCAAGAATGCAGATAAACTGCTAGTTCAAGTCACAAGAACCAGAGGTCGGAGGAACAGGATCCAGCTGCAGAATCCAGAACGAGCAAAAGGCCAAGAGCCTTGCCAGAATATACACTTATATTCGATGTAGGCCGCATGCCCAAGGAAACTCCCTTTCAACTGACTGGCTGCTCACAGCAGATCCTATTATGAAGGTGATCACATTCTATCAAATCTCATCATGGAAGTGATTACAACATCATACGACTGCCAAACCACTGAGAATCATGGCCCAGTCAAGTTGACACACAACCATAACAATCACATATTTCAATTTTAAATTAACATTAGTAGTATTAAAATTGCAAATTAGAAATCTGGATTTAACACCTATAAATTGAAGTTAACATTATCAAGTAATTTCCATCTGATATTTGAACAATCACATTAAATAAAACTCAGTAGATTAAATTTTGGCTTAAAACTATTCACATTTAAAATTGAGTTAAATTCATATAAATATTTTAAAACTGCTTATATGTTTCATTTTTTATTTAAAAAAGCCTTTCAACTACTTTACAACACTGAAAGAATCTTAATTAAATAATTTTTGTTAAAATAACAAATTAAACTTTTAGTTTAATCATGTTCTTTTAGAATCTTGAAGTTCACATTCTCGTATCTTTTTTATATATTTTTATAATTTTTTATTGTGCTTTAAGTGAAAGTTTACAAATCAAGTCAGTCTCTCACACAAAAACTTGTATATACCTTGCTACATACTCCCAATTACACTCCCCCTAATGAAACAGCCCACTCTCTCCCTCTATTCTCTCTTTTCATGACCATTTCGCCAGCTTCTAACCCCCTCTACCCTCCAGGCAGGAGATGCCAACATATTCTCAAGTGTCGACCTGATCCAAGAAGCTCACTCCTCACAAGCATTCCTTTCCAAACCATTGCCCAGTCCAATCCATGTCTGAAGAGTTGGCTTTGGGAATGGTTCCTGTCCTGGGCCAACAGAAGGTCTGGGGGCCATGACCACCGGGGTTCTTCTAGTCTCAGTTAGACCATTAAGTCTGGCCTTTTTATGGGCATTTGGTGTCTGCATCCCACTGCTCTCCTGCTCCCTTACGGGTTCTCTGTTGTTTTCCCTGTGAGGACAGTCATTGGTTGTAGCCGGGTACCATCTAGTTCTTCTGGTCTCAGGCTGATGTAGTCTCTAGTTCATGTGGCCCTTTCTGTCTCTTGGGCTCATAATTACCTTCTATCCTTGGTGTGCATTCTCCTTTGATCCAGGTGGGTTGAGACCAATTGATGCATCTTAGACGGCTGCTTGCTAGTGTTTAAGACCCCAGACGCCACTCTTCAAAGTGGGATGCAGAATGTTTTCTTATGCCAATTGACTTAGATATCCCCTGAAACCATGGTCCCCAAACCCTTGCCCCTGCTGTGCTACCCTTCGAAGCATTCAGTTTATTCAGGAAACTTCTTTGGTTTTGGTTTAGTCCCATTGTGCTGACCTCCCCTGTACTGAATGTCTTTCCCTTCACCTAAAGAAGTTCTTATCTACTGTCTAATTAGTGAATGCCTCTCTTCCACCCTCCCTCCCTCCCCCATCTCATAACCACGAAAGAATGTTTTCTTCTCAGTTTAAACTTTTTCTCAAGTTCTTATAATAGTGGTCTTATACAATATTTATCCTTTTGCAACTGACTAATTTCACTCAGCATAATTCTTTCCAGGTTCCTCCATGTTATGAAGTGTTTCATACATTCATCACTGTTCTTTATCGATGCATAGTATTCCATTGTGTGAATATACCAAATTTATTTATCCATTCATCCATCGATGGGCACCTTGGTTACTTCCATCTTTTTTCTATCGTAAACAGTGCTGCAATAAACATGGGTGTGCATATATCTGTTCGTGTAAAGGCTCTTATTTCTCTAGGATATATTCTGAGGAGTGGGATTGCTTGATTGTATGATAGTTCTATTTCTAGCTTTTTAAGGAAGCACCAAATCGATTTCCAAAGTGGTTGTACCATTTTACATTCCCACCTTCAGCATATAAGTGTTCCAATCTCTCCGACATTTATTATTTTGTGTTTCTTGGATTAATGCCAGCCTTGTTGGAGTGAGATGAAATCTCATTGTAGTTTTGATCTGCATTTCTCTAATGGCTAATGATCGTGAACATTTCCTCATGTGTCTGTTAGCTACCTGAATGTCTTCTTTAGTGAAGTGTCTATTCATATCTTTTGCCCATTTTTTAATTGGATTATTTGTCTTTTTGTAGTTGAGTTTTTGTAGTATGATGTAGATTTTAGAGATCAGGCGCTGACCGGAAATGCCATAGCTAAAAACTTTTTCCCAGTCTGTAAGTAGTCTTTTTACTTTTTTGGTGAAGCCTTTGGGTGAGCATAGGTGTTTGATTTTTAGGAGCTATCAGTTATCTAGTTTTTCTTCTGCATGCTTAATAACGTTTTGTATACTGTTTATGCCGTGTATTAGGGCTCCTAACACTGTCCCTATTTTTTCTTCCATGATCTTTATCGTTTCGGTTTTTATATTTAGGTCTTTGATCCATTTTGAGCTCGTTTTTGTGCACGGAGTAAGTATGGGTCTTGTTTCATTTTTTTGCAGATGGATATCCCGTTATGCCAGCACCATTTGTTCAAAAGACTCTCTTTTCCCCATTCAACTATTTTGGGGCCTTTGTCAAATATCCACTGCTCATATGTGGATGGATTTATGTCTGGATTCTCAATTCTGTTCCATTGGTCTATGTATGTGTTGTACCGGTACCAGGCTGTTTTGACTACTGTGGCTGTATAATAGGCTCTAAAATCAGGTAAAGTAAGGCCCCCCACTTTATTCTTCTTTTTCAGTAATGCCTTATTTATCCGGGGCCTCTTTCCCTTCCATATGAAGTTGGTGATTTGTTTCTCATCTCATTAAAGAATGTTGTTGGGATTTGGATCGGAATTGCATTAAATGTATAGATGGCTTTTGGTAGAATAGACATTTTTACAATGTTAAGTCTTCCTATCCATGAGCAAGGTATGTTTTTCCACTTATGTAAGTCTCTTTTGGTTTCTTGCAGAAGTGTACTGTAGTTTTCCTTGTATAAGTCTTTTACATCTCTTGTAAGATTTATTCCTAAGTATTTTATCTTCTTGGGGGCTACTGTGAATGGCATTGATTTGGTGATTTCCTCTTTGATGTTCTTTTTGTTGGTGTAGAGGAATCTAACTGATTTTTGTATGTTTATCCTGTATCCGGATACTCTGCTGAACTCTTCTATTAGTTTCAGTAGTTTTCTGGAGGATTCCCTAGGGTTTTCTGTGTATAAGATCATGTCATCTGCAAATAGAGATACTTTTACTTCTTCCTTGCCAAACTGGATGCACTTTATTTAGCCTAATTTTTCTAGCTGGGACCTCCAGCACAATGTTGAATAAGAGTGATGATAAAGGGCATCCTTGTCTGGTTCCCGATCTCAATAGGAATGCATTCGGGCTCTCTCCATTTACGGTGATGTTGGCTGTTGTCTTTGTATAAATGCCCTTTATTACGGTGAGGAATTTTCCTTCTATTCCTATTTTGCTGAGAGTTTTTATCATAAATCGGTGTTGAACTTTGTCAAATGCCTTTTCTGCATCAATTGATAAAATCATGTGATTCTTGTCTTTTGTTTTATTTATGTGGTGGATTACATTAATTGTCTAATGTTGAACCATCCCTGCATACCTGGTATGAATCCCACTTGGTTATGGTGAATTATTTTTTTGATATGTAGTTGAATTCTATTGGCTAGAATTTTGTTGAGGATTTTTACATCTACGTTCATGAGGGATATAGGTCTGTAATTTTTTTTGCGGTGTCTTTACCTGGTTTTGGTATCAGGGATATGGTGACTTCATAGAATGAGTTTGGTAGTATTCTGTCCTTTTCTGTGGTCTGGAATACCTTTAGTGGTAGTGTTAACTCTTCTCTGAAAGTTTAGTAGAACTCTGCAGTGAAGCCGTCTGGACCAGGGCTTTTGGGGGGGGGGCGGGTGTTTTTGATTACCTTTTCAGTCTCTTCTTTTGTTATGGGTCTATTTAGTTGTTCTGCCTCTGTGTGTGTTAGTTTAGGTAGGTAGTGTGTTTCTAGAAATTCATCCATTTCTTCTAGGTTTTCAAATTTGTTAGAGTACAATTTTTCATAGTAATCTGATATGATTCTTTTAATTTCAGTTGGGTCTGTTGTAATATGGCCCATCTCATTTCTTATTTGGGTTATTTGCTTCCTCTTCTGTTTTTCTTTTGTCAGTTTGGCCAGTGGTTTATCACTTTTTTTGATTTTTTTTCAAAAAACCAACTTTTGGTCTTGTTAATTCTTTCAATTGTTTTTCTGTTCTCTGTTTCATTTAGTTCTGCTCTAATTTTTATTATTTGTTTTCTTCTGGTGTCTGTGGGTTTCTTCTTTTGCTCTCTTTCTATTTGTTCAAGTTGTAGGGATAATTCTTTGATTTTGGCCCTTTCTTCTTTTTGAATGTGTGCATTTATTGATATAAATTGGCCTCTGAGTACCGCTTTTGCTGTGTCCCAAAGGTTCTGATAGGAAGCATTTTCATTCTCATTGGATTCTCTGAATTTCCTTATTCCATCCTTAATGTCTTCTGTAATCCAGTCTTTTTTGAGCAGGATACTGTTCAGTTCCCAAGTGTTTGATTTCTTTTCCCTGCTTTTCCTGTTATTGATTTCCACTTTTATGGCCTTATGGTCAGGGAAGTTGGTTTGTAATATTTCAATATTTTGGATTCTGCTAAGGCTTGCTTTATGACCTAATATGTGGTCTATTCTAGAGAATGTTCCTTGTGCACTAGAAAAGAAAGTATAATTGGTTGCTGTTGGGTGGAGTGTTGTGTATATATCTATGAGGTCAAGTTGGTTGATTGTGGCATTTAGATCTTCAATGTCTTTACTGAGCTTCTTTCTGGATGTCCTGTCCTTCACCAAAAGAGGTGTGTTGAAGTCTCCTACTATTATTGCGGAGCTGTCTATCTCACTTCTCAATGCTGATAGAGTTTGTTTTATGTATCATGCAGCCCTGTCATTGGGTGCATAAATATTTAATATGGTTAAATCTTCTTGGTGTATTGTCTCTTTAATCATTATACAGTGTCCTTCCTTATCCTTTGTGGTGGATTCAGTTTTAAAGTCTATTTTGTCAGAAATTAATATTGCCACTCCTGCTGTTTTTTGATTGTTGTTTGCTTGATATATATTTTTCCATCCTTTGAATTTTAGTTTGTTTGTGTCTCTAAGTCTAAGGTATGCCTCTGGTAGGCAGCATATAGACGGATCATGTTTTTTAATCCATTCTGCCACTTTCTGTCTCTTTATTGGTGCATTTTGTCCATTTACATTCAGCGTAATTAAGGATAGGTTTTTTTTTTTTTTTAATGAATTTAGTGCTATCATTTTGATGTGTTTTTTTGTATGTTGTTGACAGTTTCCTTTTCCCACTTAATTTTATGTGCTGAGTAGATGATTTTTATATATTGTCCTTTTCTCATATTCATTGTTGTTGATTTTGTTTCAGCTGAGTCTCTATTTTTTTCTTGTATTTTATTTTGATGAGTTGGATAGTTTGTCTCCTTTGTGGTTACCTTATTATTTATCCCTATTTTTCTAAATTTAAACCTAATCTTTATTTCTTTGTATCTCCATATCGTCCTCTCCATATGGAAGGTGTATGATTACATTTCTTAGTCTCTCTTTATTGTTTTAATGTTGCCTTGTTTTATATAACATTACTGTTACCCTGTTTTGAGCTTTTTTTTTTTTTTGTTTATATAACCTCACTTTGTTTTTTAGGATTTCCCTGTCTGAGTTGACTTCTGGTTGCTCTGCCCAGTGTTCTTTTCTGGGGTTGATACCTGATATTATTGATTTTCTAACCAAAGAACTTCCTTTAGTATTTCTTGTAGTTTTGGTTTAGTTTTTATGAATTCCCTAAACTTGTTTTTATCTGGAAATGTCTTAATTTCACCTTCACATTTAAGAGACAGTTTTGCTGGATCTATGATTCTTGGGAGGCAATATTTTTCCTTCAATTTTTTAAATATGCTGATTAGTCCGAGCTTATTCTTATTGTCTCTCCTTTTTAGGTGACTTTTCGTTTATCCCTCGCTGCTCTTAAAGTTCTCTCTTTATCTTTGGTTTTGGCAAGTTTGATTATAATATGTCTTGTTGACTTTCTTTTAACATCTACCTTATGTGGAGTTCGATGAGCATCTTGGATAGATATCTTCTTACCTTTCATGATATCAGGAAAGTTTTCTGCCAACAAATTTTCAAAAATTCTCTCTATATTTTCTGTTATCCCTCCCTGTTCTGGTACTCCAATCACTTGTAGTTTATTTATCTTGATAGAGTCCCACATGATTTTAAGGTTTCTTCATTTTTTTTAATTCTTTTATCTGATTTTTCTTGAAATATATTAGTGCCAAGTGATTTACCTTTGAGTTCAGAAATTCTAGCTTCTATTGCTCAATTCTGCTCCTCTGACTTTCTATTGAGTTGCCTACTTCTGTAATTTTATTGTTAATCTGCTGAATTTCTGGTTGCTGCCTGTGGATTTTTCCAGGTTATTAAACTTTTCATTATGTTCCTGAATAATCTTTCTAATTTCTTCAACTGCTTTATCTGTGTGTTCCTTGGCTTGTTCTGCATATTGCCTCATTTCCTTCCTGATGTCTTGAAGGGTTCTGTATATTAAGCTTTTGTATTCTGGCTTTGGTAATTCCAGGAATGCACTTTCATCTAGAAGATCCCTGGATTCTTTATTTTGAGGGCCTGTTGAGGTGATTATGGTCTGTTTCTTTATGTGACTTGATATTGACTATTGTCGCCAAGCCATCTATAAGTTATTGTATTAGTTTATGTTTGCTTACTGTGCCATAGCTTCTTGCTTTGTTTTGTTTTGGTATACCCCTATGGGTTGCTTGAGTGAGCTAGCTTGATTATTTTTGCCTTTTGAACTCTGACATCCTGTCCCCAGATGGCTAGAGCTGTTATCAGGTATATCAGTCTAGGAGTCCATTCAGTTTTCTTGTATGAATTCAGCTCAGGTTTCCAGGTAGCTGATCATCAAGTGTGTGGTACAGGCTCTGTCCTACAGTCTTAGAGGGGCAGGGGTGATTGGCGTATATACCCGTATCTGATTGCAGTAGGGGATCACGCTCTGAACAAGGCAGGGGGCTGAGAACTGACCCCTGAGTGTCTCTGAGGAAAGTGTGTCCCCATTCCCTACATCATGCAGGTGGGTGGGTTCTGCAGATGGACCATGGGTGCCAAAAGTTTTTGGTTGTAAGGAATGTGAGGTACCAGTTATCTCTGGACCCCTGTCCTGGGTGGCTAGGTGACCTAAGTGGAGCTACCAGTCCTTAGGTCCCTGATGTGGGTAGATGAGGACCTTGTTCCATAGGCAAAGCAATGTCAAACATCAAACACCCACCTCTCCACTGCAGAGCTGAAACAGTTGGAGTCTACCAACACAGGTCCATGCAGAAAGGAAAGGTGCTCAAAATCCATGGACGGTTTATGCCCAGAGAGGAGCTGCTTCTGTCCTGAGCTCCCCCGGTTAGTGGAGCTAGCAAATTATCTTTTCCCCCAATGGCAAATTTTTTCCTTCTCCAAGGCTTGGAGGATGGCTCTAAGTGCTCAACGGTGCCCATCTCACGCCCAGGGAATTCAGCCGCTGAAGCTGGCTTGGGGGTGGGGGTGTGTGGTAAAATGTACGCAAGTGTTTAGCTTTCACCGAGAGTGTCGTTCTTCTCAGGTTCTGGGTATGTGAGTATGCTGTGTGGCTGGCTGATTCTCCCTGAGGAAACTGCGGCCGAATGCTAGTACCAGCCCACTGCCGCCGTTGCTCTGGGAATGTTGCCTGAGGGCTCCCTATGATTAGGTGTGGTAACTGCTCTCCACTTCTGAACGGCCTCTTCCTCTGCCTACCCCTCAGTTCATTTTCTAAGCTTGCCTTTGAAGTTCAGGGCTCCCAGCTTGTCACAAATATACTTGTTTTACTTGTGTTTTCAGGTCTTTGTTGTAAAGAGGGCTTGCCGGAAGTGTCTGTTTTTTCCACCATCTTGGCTCTGCCCTCTCTTAGGTCTTAATCCTGATCACACACCCTAAAATCAATCATAAATTTACAATTGTCAGATTAATTAATATGCCATATTGTTTAAGTTAATACAACAGTTTAACAACCATACAGAAATTTCCCTAAAGTTATCATAAGACTATGTATACTGTAGATCTGATTTCTATCATCATGATTTTGTTTCATTGCTTATCAGCTCTGGTGGAACTAATTTATCATATCAGGAGGGCTGAGATTATTGGCAGAAGAGTTTTAGTAGGCAGTACATTGTTCATAGAACAAAAAGTGATCATAAGTCCTAGCCTATCTATTCCATATTAAGGCAACTTGAGTCATAGGTAGATTTACTGAGTCTTTGTTATATATTCTATTCCAGCAAAGACACAAAATCCACCCTCTTTATCCAGTATTTTTCTTTGAAACCTGTTCCTTGGGCATTTAAACCTTTACCTAATTCTTTTGACCTGTTCTGAATTTTATAGCTTAATTTTGGTAGGTGGAATCCTGCACCACTTCCAGATGTGGTCTTAGCTACCCACTAGATTGAATTTCGCTGACGTCTTTATGGTCTGATTGGACTTTGGGGACTCAGAATTAGTCTTTGCTTCTGGCATATCGGGCATTCAGCAGTGACTGTAGCCAGTTTGACCTTGGTGAATGAAAGTCCATGTTCCTGAGACCATGTATAACCTCCATCCCTATCACTATGGCCACTTTTTCATCACCCATTGGTCAATGAAAGGATTTACTGGTGATAGAGGCTGACTGATATCCAGAATGGCTCATTCTGTCCACTTGATTGTTAAAACCCTTCTCTGGGGACACAAATATCTTTATGATTTCGTTGCCCATTCAGAGAGGTTTCTCGACATCCTCTTCCCCAGAACTCCTTGTCACCAATTTTCTAATCATGTTCCTTTCAAGCCTCTGATCACCCAGTCAAATCATTGACCACAGTCCATAAATAAGTACTCACTTATACTTCTGGCCACTTCTCCTTCCAAAAAAAATGAACAACTGGGTGCACTGTTTGAAGTTCTGCCCACTAGGAGGAGTTCCCTTTACTGCTGTCCTTCCAGAATATATCAGAAAAGGGCTGTAGTGCTGCAATAGTTCACTTTCCATTGGTGCCTGCATATCACACAGAAGCAGGGATGGATTACCCAATTAGCAAGGTATGCATGAACTTTGTGCTTATTTACTAAGCAAAGATGGGGTGAAACCCAGGTGAAATTGTGTACTACAGATTAGTAAGTAAACGTAATTAAGCCTGTGTGTACCTCACTTACCGTAAAGCTGGTGTGTACTGTGCTACCTGGTTAATCTACCCCTGCACAGAACCATCTGTAAACCAGGCCCAAGTTTTCTCTTCTTCAGTCAACCAATTGTAGGTGACTCTGAGTGAGGCCATAGGCATGTGTTGGGAGAGAGAAGGTCTTGTAGCAGGAGTGGAAACCATGAACATTTGGGCCACTTCCTCATGTAATTTACTTGTGCCTTTAGGGTCTGGTTGAGTCTGATACCATATGTACCATTTCCATTTGGTCATGGAGTGCTGCTGTAGATGTCCAACTTTGGCTTGGTGGGTCAAACAATACCCAGTTCAGGTCTCGTGGTAACTCAATGACTCCTAATTAAGTGTTTAAGCTCTACTGAGACACAGTAGAAAGACAAAAGGTGTTTCTTAAAAGGAGGCTAATTGTTTACAGAGGATGGCAGGGGTTTGCTTCAAAATCCTATTGGTTTGTGCTGTGTTCACCTATAGCTATTCCTGTGGAGTCAATTCTGACTCATAGTGACCCTATAGGACAGGGCAGAACTGCCCAGTGGCTTACCAAGGCCGTAAAACTTGACAGAAGCAGACTGGCACATCTTTCTTCTGTGGAGCAGCTGGTGGGTCAAAACACCCACTTTTCAGCCAGAAGCTGAGCACTTAACCACTGTGCCAGCAGGGCACCTTAATTCACCTATGAAACAAACAAACAAACAAAAAGCCTGTTGCCCTTGAGTCTATTCTGACTCATAACGACCCTGTAGGACAATGTAGAACTGCCCCATAGGGTTTCTAAGGCTGTAATCTTTATGGAAGCAGACTACCACATTTTTCTCCCATAGAGTGACTGGTAGGTTTGAACCGCTCACCTTTCAGTTAGTGGCTGAGCACTTTAACCACTGTACCACCAGGGCTCCTTGATTTACCTACAGGGATCTGCGTTCTTTTCATATGCTTCATATAAGGCACTTGGCCACAGTGCTAAAATCAGAACTTTGTTACATAATAAAAATAGAATTATAAGCATATATAAGATGTAAAGAGTAATATATTGAACTTCTGAGTATCTACTATGTAGTTTGAGAGATAAAATATTAATAAATTTGAGGTCCCTCTATGTCCCATTTGCTGGCTGACTGTATCCTACACTCCAAGATGAACACCATTATAATTTTTATGTTTATTATTCCTTTGGGTTTAGTTATGGTTTTATTATATACATATTTATCACTAAAAAATAGACTGCTTTTTATGTTTTTAACTCTATATATTGCTTTTCTATATGCATTCTTCTGTCTCTGGCTTTTTTTCCTTAACTCAAAATTATGTTTTTGAAATGTATCCATGTAGATTAGATGCCTGTGGCTATAGAACATTCATTTGGAAATGCCAAATTGTTTTCTAAACTGTTTTTTGCCAATTACACTTCCACCACTAATGGATGAGATTCCTTTGCTCCATATGCTTGCAATACTTGTCAGACTTTGAGGTTTTTGCCAATTTACAAGCTGTAAAATATCTCATGGTGGTTTTACTTTTTAATTTTCCTGATAATAATAAAGTTGTACACATTTTCAAATGTTATTTGGCCACTTATATTTCCTCTTCTATAAAACGCCCATTTTTTTTCCTGTGTTTTTTTTTTAATTAATATTTGAAATTTTACATATTCTAAATACTTATTCACAGCCAGTTATCATGTCAAATACCTTCTCTGGTTTCTGGACTGACTTTTCCATTTTTAAGATGTCCTTTGAATAGACTTAACATTTCTTAATGTAGTTGAGCTTACAGATATTTTCTTATGTTGGTTTGCACTTTTTGTGTCTTAAGGCATTCTTGACTCATTCAGGCCATAAAGACATTTTCCTATTTTCTCATCTAATTTTTTTTTTTTTTTGGTTATTACATTTACATTCATTCTAGGAGAACTAAACCTGGGATTCATTTTTTATGAATGCATCAAGTAAGGAAACAATTTTATATTTATCCATGTAATGACATTTTTTCTAGTACTGTGTATTTAATAAACCATCCTTTCCCCACAGATGGCCAATATCACCTCTTCCAATACCAACTTTTCATGCATGCCTGATTCTGTTTCTGCTCTCTCTTTTCTGTATCCTTGTATAAACTTGTTGTCCCTCATTTAATTTCCATAGACTTATAATAATTCTTAAAAGCTTATAGCTTCTAATGATATTATTTTTCAGATTTTTCTTGACCCAGCTTGATTCTAAGCTTTTTGTATAAAACTTAGAATCAACTTATAAATTTTGATAAAGAACATTTTTTAAATTGTGGTAAAATATATATAACATAAAATTTGCCACTTTAACCATTTTTAAGTGTACAACTTAGTGGTATTAGTTACATTTACAATGCTGCACAGCCACCAACACTGTCCATTTCCATAACCCCTTCATCACCTGAAGCAGAAACCTAGACCCATCAAGCAATATCTACCCATCTCCCTCCCACCTCCTAACATCCTTCAATCTACTTTTTATCTCTCTGAATTTGCCTGTTTGATATTTCACAGAAGTGAAACTATGTAATATCTAGTCTTTTATTATATAAGCCAGACTGTTTTTTTCCTTAGCATAATGTTTTCAAGGTCATTCATGTTGTAGCATGTATCAGACCTTCATTCCTTTTTATGGCTGAATAATATTTTATTGCAGGTATATACCACATTTTGTTTATCCATTTATCTGTTGGTGGATATTTCAGTTGTGTCTACCTTTTGGCTATTGTTAATAATGCTGCAGTAAACATTGGCATACATGTGTCTGTTTGACTCCCTGCTTTCAATTCTTTTGTGTATATACCTAAGAGTGGGATCACTGGGCCATATGGTAATTCTATGTTTCACTTTTTGAGGAACTGCCAAACTCTTTACCATAGTGGGTGCACCGTTTTACATCCCTACCAGAAAATTCATGAGTGTTTCAATTTTTTTATATCCTTGCTAATACTTGTTTTCTGTTTTATTTATTTATTTTTTTAATAATGTTTGTGACTTTTATTTGCATTGCCCTAATGCCAAATGATGTTCCGCATTTTTTCAAGTGCTTATTGGCCATTTGTATATATTCTTTGGAGAATTGCCTATTCAAGTATTTTACCCATTTTTAATTTGGTTGTTAATCTTTTATGGTTTAGTTGTAGAAGTTCTTTATTTATTCTAGATATTAAACTCTTATGAGATACATGATTTGCAAATATTTTCTCCCACTTTGTAGACTGCCTTTCCTCTTTTGGTATTGTACTTTGATGTACAAACGTTTTTTAAAGTTGACAAATTCTTACAGTCATAGTTACCTCTGTTTTATTCTAAGAGTTTTACAATTTCAGTGCTTATAGTTAATCTATTTTGATTTTTTGTTTATTATTTCCCCCTAATGGTTTTAAAGACCCCGCACCCCAAGGGTAAATGAGCAGTGGGGCTCCAGGGCACATCCCAATCTCTGAAGTGCCTCCTCCTCCACCTCCTCCTCCTCCTTTGCCTCTTCCTGATTTCATTCATCCACCCAGCAGCCATTCACTTCCAGGGCAGTGGCTGGGCCTGGGCACTTGTGGACCCCCAGCTCTGAGCAGTGGTGGTGGCATGTGATCAGGCTGCAGTCATACCAACAGGGTGGTGGGAGCAAGGGCCTCCACTCATAGCCATGCTCCTGCACACCCGCTCCCTGCCTGGTCCCTGCAGCCACCTCTCTGTGCCCCATGTGCTCTCCGCCCTGCACCTGGACATGTGCAAAGCTGCAGTCCCACTGTGGATGCACCCCCTGTCCCACCTGCCTCCTGTATCCAGTGGATACAGCTCTAGGGCACCCATAAGATTTTAATATAGGCTTTACCGGGGTTGGTTTATAACTACAATTGTATAGAGACTGCCTGTATAAAATACGGTGTTCTCACAATGTCCGAATTGCATGACATCCTATTTCACAGAATGTAAAAAAAAAAAAAAAAAAAAAGTTTTTTTTTTTTGGTGGTAGTCATTGGAAGCCCTGATGGCATAGTGGTTAAGAGTTTGGCTGAAGGTCGGCAGTTCGAATCCACCAGATGCTCCTTGCAATTCTACTCTGTCCTGTAGGGTCACTATGAGTCAGAATCCACTTGACAGCAACATTTTTTTTTTTGGTAGCATGGATGTTAAGCGATGCCTGACTGTACTGTGTGAGATAGGAATCCTACTTTATTATTTTGCATGTGGAAATCTAGCTGTCCCTGCACCATTTGTTAAAGAGACTACTCTTTCCCCACTGAATATACTTGGCCTCTTGTTAAAAAATCAGTTATCCATAGATGTATATATTTTTTAATTAATTAAAATAATTAAGTAGTAGAATGAATATATATATATTCTTCATCCATCTTTTTACTAAAATATTGTCTGTCTGTATCTGTCTCTCTGTCTGTATATATGTATATAATTGTAACATATTACTTTCCTTTCTGGGCTGGCAATAATGGTCCATAAAATGTTGAATGATAGTAGACATCTTTGTCTTTTTCCTTATTTTAAATAAAATGTTTCTACTATTTTACCACTTTGTTTGGCCCTTGGTGATTTTCTCCACTTTCTTGAAAGTTTGATGATGCATTTAAAATATGTTTGTTGTAATTTATTCAGCATTTAGATTTTTTTTAAAGGTGGACAACTTTTCAGATTATGTAATTTGTTGTTGTGCTAAAAGCAGAAGTGATCTCATTGTCTTTTAATATTTCCTACCTTTTCATCTTACTCTTTTTGTTTCAAGTACCTGAGGTGTGATTCCTCTCTATTCCACCAATTAAAATCATTTGTATTAGTACTTATGAAACTAAAATCTCACGTTCTCGAGATCGTCTTTATCTACCAGGGCCAAATTTCTGTTTCCCTCCCAGCAGCTGTCCATTGCCTGTACACGTCATCTAACAACTATGTATATTTGTATGATATCTCATTTATTGTTTCCTTAGACTATAATTACAATTTTTGTCACTTTAAGTGTTCCGTGAAGACAGTTAATCTATAATTATATTTAGATGTCATAAATGCTAATGTTTTTTGTGCATCTTTTCCTCTGGTTAGGATGTGAAATATGTTTCAATTTCAGTTTAACTTCTTTCTATAGATATGCTAATCCCAAGGGTTTTTTTTTTCTATTTATTTATCTTTCAGTGTTTATAACTGTGGCTTTTACTTTTCCTTGCTCTTCCACAGCATTCAAAAAGTTGCTAACTAGTAGTGAATGCATTAAACTTAATGGACTACAGTAAATGGCTTTAGGTTTTCCTACAACCAAATTCTCACTTCTTCATTCTTTTACCAAAACATTGTCAACTTTCCATATGTTTCTAGCCTCTGTTTAGGAGCCCTGGTGGCACAGTGGTTAAGAGCTATAGTTGCTAACCAAAATATGTTACATAATAATGGTTTCATAATTTGGAGATTATGCCTCAATTTCACATGTGCCATAATCCAATCTATTTAAATTTTAGTTTTACGTCCAATTCACAGTGTTTCCTCTCCTACTACTTTATCTTGCCTTCCAGTTTAGAAACTTGTAAAGTGGAAGTGAGGTTATGATCTCTTCTTTCAGTCTTCCTTGACTTCCTCTTGCCTTTGCTTCCTGAGCTCTGCGTTTCCCATATGGTCCAAAAGGATTAAAGGAAGAGAGAAAATGTCTAAATGAGTGGTTGTAATTCAGCCATAACCATTTGATATCAGGGTAGACCTTTTAAATGCTGGCTTTTTCATGAAGGACATGAAAATTTCAGGTTTCCTGTCTTGGGTGATGTCTCTCTGGCAAATGCATAGCTACAGATGAACTCTCAAATCCTTTCTTTTGTGGCTTACCCATAGACTTTTATTGCTGGGGTCCTGTTACCATAGCAGATGATCAATGTTCTTGGCCAAAGTACCTTCAAGATTATTTGAGCCAGTCTAGTTTTCCCTGGGAAACCCTTGTATCCTTGACCTGTCAGGCTGGAGAAGCCTAATCTATCTAACTATTAATCCTTCTCTTTTCACTTTGCAGATCTTTAATCTTCAGATTTTTCAATGCTAGAGGCAATTACCTTTCACTTGGTTCACATACTACTCTAAACCTTTGGGGCTATGCATCGGTTTCTCACAAGAACATTCTAATAATGCTGTACCACTGCTGACCATACCATTAATTCTTTTATTCATTCATCAAGTTTTTGCTGAGTATTTACTCTATGCCAATCACAATTTTCATCTCTGGAAATATAAATGAGGTTGCCAGACTTAGCAAATAAAAATATGGGATGCCAAATTAAATTTTAATTTTAGACAAACACAAACAGTTTATTAGCATGAAACATGCAGTATTTGAGACATATAGTAAATAATTATTTGTATTTATCTCAAATTTGAATTTAATTGTGTGTCTTGTGTTTTATCTGGCAACCCTAGATATAGGACTGGAGAAAATTAACCTAGTATTACCTTCATGGGGTTATTTTCTGGTTGGATAAAACAAAAGAATAAATTCATATTTAAAATATGCTATGCTGTATGATGACAAACCCTTTGCTGTTTAGTTGATTCCAACTCATAGCGACCCTACAGGACAGAGTGGAACTGCCCCATAGGATTTCCAAGGAGCAGCTGGTGGATTCAAACTGCTGACCTTTTGATTAGTGCTGAGTTCTTAACCACTGCGCCACCAGGGCTCCATGATGACAAAAGCTACAGAAAAAGAAAAAAAAATAGGAGGAGAGGGACAGATTAAATAGCAACAGTAGGAAACTAATGCTATTTTACCTTGATTAGTCATTGCCTCCATACCAGAAACTTTTGAGAAAAGATCTGAAGAAAGCAAGGAAAAGAGATATACTATCCAGGCAGAGTAACAGCAAGTACAAAGACCCTGAGATGGAAAAAGAGATAAAATGAGTAAAGTAAAGGAAAGGGTGGGAGGAGAGGGTTTCTGAGAAGTAGAAGCACTTGGTATGCTGAGCCAGCCAAGGCTACAAGATTAGCTAGGGCATTTCAGCCATTGTAAGGACTTTGGAGATTACCCTGAGTAAGGTGGGAAGGATTTGGCAAGGATAGCCCTTTAGAAGAAAGGCCTGGTGATCTACTTCCAAAAAATGAGCCACTGAAAACCCTATGTAGTACAGTTTCTATTCTAACTCGCATAAGGCCACCATAAGTCACAATCAACTTGATGGCCACTGGTGATATTTTTTATATGAGCAGAGGAATGGCATAATCAAATTTTCTTTTTAAGTGGATTCTCTTAGCTGCTGTAAGAAAATAGATTGGAAAGGGGTAATTGCAAGGATGGAAAGAGTTAGTGGAAGCTTAGACTGGGGAAATAGTGATGGAAAGGGAGTGAGAAGTGAATGGATTCTAACTGAGTTTTGCAGAAGGAACTGCTGGAATTCGATTGTGAATTGAATATAGAGTGTGGGAAATAGAGAAAAGTCAAGGATGACTCTGATAGTATTTACCAAAGAACTCAGAAGAAATAAATCGATTCCTACTGATGTGGGGGAAGACTGGAAGCAATGAGTAGGAAGATGTGCAAATCGAGACTTCGATTTTGGACATGTCAACTTTGTGGTATTAGATATCTAGGTGGAGAGATTGGATCTACAGTTAAATTTACCCTTCATGGAAGGTTTCTGGGCCAGTGATAGCAATTTGGGAGCTGACAGCTTATAAATGGCAATTCAAGCTAGAAGACCAGATGCAAGGTGTGGCTCTCCTGCTTAAAAGCATCTCCAATTGATTTGGTTGTTTTTTTTTCTTGAAAACTCCTTCACTTGGTTTGGTGGTTGACTACTTTGCTCCCAGTTCATGGGGAGTGGAAGGGAAGATATCTGCTTGTCCCTAACATGAATATTCATTATAGAATTTGTGAGTCCTTGGAAGCCTTTAATACTGTGTAGAAACCGACTTACATTCAGTGAGTGTAGGCACTATCTGTCATTTATATATTCTTCAAAATTAACTTTTATTTATCCCCTCTTGTCCAAAAAAAAAAAAAAAAAAATCAAGTGATTGAATGCCACATACTTATCTGCAGGTGGTGATAGTTTGATGCATCATGGGATGACAACCACATTTTCTTTTCTACATCTTTATATTATGCATCATATTCAGCCAATAAATTGATTAAATATATATATATATAATTTGATGAAAACTCATTATGTTTGTCACACAGTACTAGGCATCTTGCTGTAGATTAGGTAGCATCAGGCCCTCTTAGTGTGTCCAGCCTCTACAAGCTTGAGAGTCCCTATAGTAATACTTAAGAAACAATTACTACTTTAACATTTGATTAAATGTGCTTGTCATTGAGATGAAAACAACAATAACAAATTTAGTTCAATATTTTGAATTGACAATGTGACCATTTTACAAGACTTCAGCAGCTAAAATTTCTTCAGTTTGTATGACCAGCTACCAGCCTCTTCTATCATATATCTAATTTCATATTGTCCCCCCCACCTTATTAACAGTTTTGCTTAAGAAAATTTCTCTAATGGTGCCTACATCTCTCTTTCTTCTTTTTTAATGAAATCAGTTCTTTATACATGTTGCACACTTAATGTAGTAATTTCCAAAGATTTGCATAGAAACCAGGTTCTAGTATTAACCCTGCCAAGAACTAGCTATATGTAACTGGGCAAGTCACTTTTTTTTTTTTTTTTCCTGAATCTTAATCACTTTATTTGTGAAACACAAGAATTTGGAATGGATACTCTGCAAAGTTCCTTCCGGGTTTAAAGTTTTATGATTATATGATGAAAATTTTCAATCTAGTCAAAGCTTGTAAATTCTTGTCATCTTTTTAATCTCTATCACATGCCTGGAATATTTTCTTCATTTCATCTTACTGAATCACTTTCCTGTGTGAATTAAAACACCCTCTTGTATAAGATAAATTTAAGGGGTAGTTTTGTTAATTTTGCAACACTCACAATTCTATAAGAAACAAACAAATATAAAAAATTATGCTAGAATAAGATTAATAAGTGTATGGAGTCTGTTTCACCCAATTATGTATATAAGCTATAACTTTCAAATGCAAACTATTAAGCAGCATGGACCTGTCTATGTGTATAATGTATAGAGAAATGAGGACAGTAAGTCAATATTAAAGAATATTATTGCATTCCCAAATGATATTAAATACAAATTTTCAGCACCCAAACTAAATTGTTATTAAAATCACAAGTATATCCAGTTCAGTAGAATCAGCAGCATCTTTATATCATTAAAAAAATAGTTGGGTAATTAAAAAGAATAAACTGATGGCTTATGCCATTAAAATAAACACATGAAATAAGCAAAAGGCTAATGCCAGTCACAGCCGTATCGGTCTGGAGGCTAAGATGGAACAGGTTTTTAACTTAAGGTGAAGAGATGAAAAATCATATCAAATAAATATTTTTTTTCTTTTCTTATTTTATTTTATTTTTTTTTATGGTATACATAGGAATTACCTGATATATGCTATTTCCTAACCCAGACCCAGTGCCATTGAGTCAATTCTGACTCATA
Organism: Elephas maximus indicus; assembly: GCF_024166365.1. Classification (NCBI taxonomy): domain Eukaryota; kingdom Metazoa; phylum Chordata; class Mammalia; order Proboscidea; family Elephantidae; genus Elephas; species Elephas maximus. The sequence continues at coordinate 23,815,115 of NC_064825.1, read as the reverse complement.
GCAACCCATTTCCTAAGGAGGAAAGGAATAAATCATTTGAGTGAGCTAAAGATAGTCCTAACAGTACAATGGTATTCTTTCTATTTTAAGTCCAGAGAAACTGCCAAAACAATAAAATGTAGAGTTGATCCTCTTGGCTTTGCTGACAGGTACACTTGCTTTTCTTCCTGATCAGCCACCAGTAGAATAAATATTCTAAACTGAACTGTGATCGGAAGTAAAAATAACATTTTGCTTCCTAAATATTTTTATTCTTTTTCATAAACATTTCGGATTTGGCTTAAATATAAGTTTTGACTTTGAATAAATCATGTTAGAAAACATTTTCATATTACTGAATTCCAAAAAATTCCCCAAAAGTCCCAAGACTAACAATATTCGAATTGGAAGGACAAGAATGTTTCCTGGATTTTACCTTTCTTAAAAACCAAAAGAGGGCAGCCCTCAAAAGGGTTAATAATATTCTTATAATTATTTGTGTGTAACACTTTAGGGTCACAGGAAGACAGAATTGTTTGTTAATAATATTCATACTTAAAGCCTATGATTAAATGAAGTGTTTATTCGTGGCATATATTTATGATTAATCTATATTTTAAATTCTTCTGCTCATCCATCCATAGTTCCATGTATTGTAATATTTTATATCCTTGACTTGCCATTCCTACCACCATAAATGTACTAAATTAATACTTTCTGAATTCGTGGAATAGTGTTCTAAGGATATTTCATTTTGTGTTAATCTAACATTGTTATAGTGAAGAAAGATAAAGGAGAAGTAATTTTTTTCTTTATCTTTGCAAAATAGAAACATAAAGTAATGTTTTTATAGTCAGGTTTCAGATAGTAATTATGTGTGACTGAAAATGTACTATAAATCAAAGATAACAGGTCAATGCAGCTGGCTAGAACCAATTTTTATGTGTGTTATTATTGTTGTTAGGTGCCATCAAGTCGATTTTGTCTCATAGTGACCCTGTGAGACAAAGTAGAACTGCCTTATGTGGTTTTCTAGGCTGTAATTTTTATGGGAGCAGATCACTAGGTCTTTCTCCTGCGGAGCCACCAAATGAATTTGAACCACCAACCTTTTGGTTAGCAGCCAAGCACTTAACTGTTGAGCCACCAGGGCTCCTTCTTTTATGTGTAATATTATTTACTTTTGCTTTTCTTAGTCATATAGGTAATTGAATGATATAGAAGCCCTACCTCAGTCTAGCATATGTACGAGCATACTCTTCTAACAGGCTCTGAAGAGGAAACGGGCCAACAAAAGATAAGTGACCGGCCTCTCCTTTAATAGTCTTAGAAAGGGACTTGTAAGAGGCTGTCATTATTCTAATATCACTATATAGTGATTCTCAAATTTTGAGATCTTAGGACTCTTTATACCCTTAAACATTATTTAGGATTTCAAAGAGATTTTGTTAACGTAATTAGTTATGTAGATACATTAATAATCACCCTATTAAAAACCAAAACTGAGAAATTTTAAAATTATGTCCATTTATTAATTTATTTAAAATGATAATGAATCTATTTACATGTTAACCTAAATAACATATTTTTAAGGAAAAAAACAAGTAATGAGAAAAGTGGCATTATTTTTATACTTTTACCAACTTTTTTGTTATCTGGCTTCATAGAGCAACTGGCTTCTACAGTTGATCTATTGTTCTGTGCTGTTTTAATTGAAGTATACAAAGAAAGTCTGATCTCAGATGGATATATAGTTGAAAAATATAAGAGTATTTTAAAATTTTTCAGGTAACTTTGTATATCTTTATTTAAATGTGTAACCTGAAATTGTATCAATTTATTTTTCATACTCTGTTACATAAAAATCAATTAGTCTATCTAAATGCTTTGTTCATTGAAAACACACTGGTTTTTCTGAGAATGGCAAATAACGAAACGTATCATTATACAATAGGAAAGACAACAAACAAACAAACAAAAACAATTTTATGATTTCTACTTCCAGCTGAGGTTTAGTAACAGGCTTCAGATGTACTTTCCCACCAGAAAAAAGTAAAAGTCCAGATAAAATATATGAATCAACAAACCTCAAGACATTGGCTGTCAGATAATGAAGGACAGTGATCCCTAAGAGACAAGAAATAATGAGGCAAGCTATTTCGTTGTTTCAGTTTACTGCCTGGAGAGTTTCCAGGCCATGGCATAAGGAGAGGGAACTCATACAGAGTCTGGTGCTCTCATTTAGTTGAGGAGATGGAGCTAAGAACTAGCGACGCCAAAGTGACGAGAGTTTGAAAAGCAGAACACCAAAGTGGAGAGTGCTCCAGAGATCTGCAAAGGGTCCCCTTCAATCTTCAGGTGAGAACTAATGAGATTATACATGTGAAGAAACCATCCAAATTTGCGGAAGGAACCATCCCAAAATAATAGAGGGAATAATCACTGTATATCAATCACCAGAAGTAACACAGAGGAGTAAAGGGAATAATCATCAAAGATCACACAGAGCTATGGATAGTTCTTTTTCCACCACTCAGAGTGAAAAACCTCATAATTCACAGGAAGTCAGAAAGAGTATTCAGGGGTGGGGAAAATTAGCCCAAGATTAAACACTGCTTTTTTTTAGTTCTACCTAACAAAGCTTAAAAGCAATGTCTGAAAAATGTGAACTATTTACGGATAACATAACTGTGTCACAAAATAAAGCTCTAGAATAGTTATGGGAATATAAAGTACTCAGTACTCAACAAGGCAAAATGCACAAAATCTCATTCACATCCAATAAAAACTACCAAATATGCAAAGAACCAAAAAAAAAAAAAAAAACCCCTCTTTGATGGAAAAAAATCAATTAATTGCAAGTGGCACAGAAAAGCACAGATGATGTAATTAGTAGATAACAAAATGAGAACAGTTATTATACCTCTACTCCTCATATTCATTAAGCTAAAGAGTGAGCATGTCAGCTAGAGACACTGATGACATGAAAAAGACTTTTAATGATGAAACTACGACTGAGATGAAAATTACACCAGACGGAATTAGCAGTAGATTACACAATGCAGATGACTATTAATGATCTTGCAGTCATCAAAATAGAAACTAAAAGAAAGCACAGAGAGAAAAAGGACTGGAAAAAAAAAAATGAATAGAGCTCCAGTGGTCTGTTAGTCTAATATATATATAATTGGAGGCCGGAAGTAGAAGGAAATGAGGAGAGTTAAGGAAAAAAGTTTTTGAGAGAGTAATGACCCAATAATTTCCAAAACTGATAAAGCTTATAAACTTATAGATCCAAGAAACTAATTGACCCCAAGCGCAAAACTAATGAAGAAAACCACACCAAAACATATTATAAATAAATTGCTTAAGGTCAGTGATAAAGTGAAAATATTAAAAGCAGATGGATATCTAAAAAGTTTTTTAAAAAAAATGTGTACTGTGGAACAAATATAACAACATACTTTTTGTTTGAAACAATAACAGCCAGAAGACAGAAGTACGACCTCTTTAAAGCACTGAGAGGGGGGGAAAAAGTCAACCTAAAATTCTATCTGCAAAAAATGAGTGATATCAAAGTTTACTCAGTCTCCATCCAAAGTTCAACCTGGAACCCTTCTACAATAGCCAAAGCTTTTACATGAGCTAATCTTTGTACTTAAAAAATACAAAGATGAGAAAAAGACTACATAACATATTCCTCTAAAGCAGTTATTAATTTGTGTTATGATCATGTTTACAAGGTGACTGAGATGCCATTAATGAGCAGGATTCCATCCAGCCCAGGGAGACTATGATTCAGTTCTGGATAATGCCAGAATTGGAGGTGCCCTGGCCTATTTTGGGACCCTAGTGGCACCGTGGTTAAATGCTGTGCTGCTAACCAAAAGGTTGGCAGTTCAAATCCACCAGCCAGCCTTTGGGAACCCTATGGGGCAGTCCCACTTTGTCCTAAGGGTCACTATGAGTTGAAATTGAGTTGGCAGCAATGAATTTTTTTTTTTTTTTTGGTTTGGCTATTTTGATGGCCAAATGAACAAACTCATGGTCGCTCCTCTGGCCCCACTGTGTGATTGAGATTAATTACTGAACTTCACAAACAGTGTAATTCCATTCATGCTATTACATAATCAAACTGAGACTTGAATTGTGACTTTTAAAGATTATGTGACCATAGGTAGCTTGAATAAGTTTGAAAAATGTGATCTTTTCACAATTCCTTTCCATAAGGCTAGATCTTTGTTTTCCTTGTTATTTTTTTCTTGATAATACATTTTAATTGAATACAGTCAGCAGTTGATAAATTAATGTGATTTTATCTTAAAGTACTTTCATCTTCAAATATAATTTCACTATGCTTTGAAAAAAATAAAAGCTTTGTGAAATTCAGAAAAAATCAATAAGAAATAAGGATTTTCTCAGACATACAAAACCCAAGAGAATTCATCAACAGCAGACCATCACTACAAGAAAATTAACAGAAGTCTTTCAAACATAAAAAAGATTTTCCATCTGCTAATGATGGAAATCTGGATTACTAAATGAAGAGCTAAAAACTTCAAGCCTTGAGTTGTAATATAGAAGGATTCTATAAGCAAAATACTGAACAATGCAGGAGGCATCAAAAGGTGATGGAAGGAATACACAGAGCCACCGTACCAGAAAGAAATGATCGACGTTCAGTCATTTCAGGAGGTAGCATATGATCAAGAAGCAGTGGTACTGAAGGAACAAGTCCAAGCTGCACTGAAAGCATTGGCAAAAAACAAGGCTCCAGTAATTGACAGAATACCAATTGAGATGTTTCAACAAACGGATGCAATGCTGGAAGCTCTCACTTGTCTAGGCTAAGACACTTGGAAGACAGCTACCCGGCCAGTCGACTGGAAGAGATACATATTTTTGCTCATTCCAAGGAAAGATGATCCAACAGAATGTGGAAATTATTGAACAATATCATTAATATCACATGCAGTAAAATTTTGCTGAAGATAATTCAAAATTGGTTGCAGCACTACATTGACAGAGAACTGCCAGAAATTCAAGCCAAATTCAGAAGACGTAGAATGAGGGATATCATTGCTGATGTCAGATGGATCTTAGCAGAAAGTAGAGAATACAGAAAGGTGTTTACCTCTGTTTTATGGACTATGCAAAGGCATTCAAATGTGTGGATCATAACAAATTATGGGTAACATTGTGTGAAGAGTGGACATTTCAGAACACTTAATTGTGCTCATGCAGAACCTGTACATAGACCAAGAAGGAGTCATGCAGGCAGAACAAGGTGATACTGCATGGTTTAAAATCAGAAAAGGTGTGCATCAGGGTTGTATCCTTTCACCATAACTATTCAATCTGTATGCTGGGCAAATAATCCCAGAAGCTGGTCTAGAAGGAAAACACATTAACAACCTGTGACATGCAGATGACACTTCCTTTCTAGCTGAAAACAGAGAGGACTTGAGGCACTTACTGATGAAGATCAAAGACTACAGCCTTCAGTATGGATTGCCCGTCAACATAAAAAAACAAAAATCTTCAACTGGACCAATAAGCAACATTATGATAAATGGGGAAAAAATTAAAGTTGTAAAGGATTTCATTTTACTAAGATACACAATCAATGCCCATGGAAACAGCAGTCAAAAAATCAAATGACACATTGCATTGGGCAGATCTGCTGCAAAAGAACTCTTTAAAATGTTGAGAGTAAAGATGTCACTTTGAGATGTCACCTGACCCAAAAGCCATGATGTTTTCAATCACCTCATGTGCCCACAAAAGCTGGACAATGAATAAAGGAAACCGAAGAAGAATTGATGCCTTTGAATTATGGTGTTGGCAAAGTCTGAGTATACCATGGACTGCTACAAGAACAGACAATTCTATCTTTGAAAAAGCACCCCCAGAGTGCTCCTTGGAAGTGAGGATAGCAAGACTTCATCTCATGTACCTTGGGCATGTTATCAGGAGGAACCAGTCCCTTTAGAAAGACATGCTTGGTAAAGTAGAGGGTCATGGAAAAAGCGGAAGACCCTCAATGAGATGGATTGACAGAGTGCCTGCAGTAATGGGCTCAAACAGCAACAATTGCGAGGCTAGCACAGCATCGGGAAGTGTTTTGTTCTGTTGTACATAAGGTCGTTATAAGTTGAAACTGACTTGATGGTACCTAACAACAACAAATGAACTGCCCTGGGAATGGTAACTACAAGGGTAAAATAAAATACTTTCTTCTTATTATTTGAATAGCTTTAAAGGACAATTGACTCGTAAAGGAAAAACAGCAAAAGTGATGTGGTATTAGAAGTACATTGTTTGCTGAAGTACAATGTATAATAACAGTGCACAAAGACCAAGAGAAGAGAAATAGAAGTGTACTGTTGTAAAATTCTTATGTTACATGTGAAATGGTATTAATCACTTGAATATAGATACTGATAAGCTAAATATATAAAGTATAATCCCCACAACAATCACTAAAATAACATATCAAAGAGTTATAGGAGATACCTAACGAAAGATGTAAAATAGAATTAAGAAAGCATATGTAATACAAAAGAAAGCAGAATAAGAAGATAAAGGGATTGAAGAGAAAAAGGACGGATGGTACAAAGAAAACAAATAGCAAGATGATAGATTTTTTTAGAACATATCTATAATCACATTAAATGTAAATGGTCTAAATATATCAATTAAAATGCAGAAATTGCCCCCCCAAAAACCAAACCCAGTGCCGTCGAGTCAATTCCTACTCATAGCGACCCTATAGGACAGAGTAGAACTGCCTCACAGAGTTTCCAAGGAGCGCCTGGCAGATTCAAACTGCCGACCCTTTGGTTAGCAGCTGTAGTACTTAACCACTATACCAGGGTTGCCCAGTGGATTTAAACTGGAGAAAAATAATCAACTATATGTTGGCTACATGACAAACATTTTAAATATAAACTTAAATTGGGTAAAAGTAATAGGATGAAAAAAAATGCAATGCTAATTTTAATAAAAAGAAAACTGAAGTATTTGTATCAGTATTAGACACAATAGATTTTTTGATAAAAAGGTCATTTCATACTGATGAAGTCAATGTACCAAAAGAACACACAATGCTAAATACTTTTACAACTAATGGAAACCCAGGTGGTTTAGTGGTTAAGAGCTACAGCTGCTAACTAAAAGGCCGGAAGTTTGAATCCACCATGTGCTCCTTGGAAACCCTACAGGGCAGTTCTACTCTGTTCTATAGAATGCTATGAGATGGAATTGACTCAATGGAAATGGGTTTGGTTTTTGGTTTATACAACTATTAACATGGTTTTATAACATTTGATGGAAATTCAAGGAGAAATATAGAGATTTCAACATAACTTTCTCAGCAACTTATAGAACAGGTAGACAGAAAATCAGTAAGGATATAAAAGATATGAACAACGCTATCGACCACCAACACTATCTAACACCAAATGCCCATTCTTTTCAAGTGCACATGCTACATTTACTATGACTACCGTATTGTGGACCATAAAACAAGTCTCAATAAATTATAAAAAAAGATTGAAGTCGTATCAAATATGTTCTCTGACTGAGGAAATTAAATTATAAATCAATAAGGAAAAAGATTTCTTGAGAATTCGCAAGTACGTGGGAATTACTTAACGTATTTGTAAATAACCTATGGGTCAAAGAAGAAATCAGAAGAGAAAGTAGGATATATTTTGAGCCAAATAAAAGTGAAAACTCTGCATATTTAAATGTATGCGATAATGTTAAAGTAGTACTCAGAGGGGAATTTGAGGATATGAATTCTAAATGCAATGTGGTATTGAGGATGGGATCCTGTTTTAGAAAAAGAATATTATGGAAATGGAGAAAATCTGAATAAAGTATGGGCTTCAGTTAATAGGAATGTATAATATCCATTCATTAATTGTACAAATGTCCCATGCTAATGTCAAATATTAATTATAGAGGAACCTGGGTGTAGAGCATAAGGGAACTCTGTGCTATCTTTATAATAATTCTGTAAATCTGAAACTGTTCTCAAAAAAATTATTAAAAGGCTTATCTACAAAGCTAACACCCATAGTTTTCTGGTGATAATCGATTCTTCAAACAAACGTTTATCAATCATTCTTCAAAAAAAAAAAATTCTAGAATCTTTTTCAAAATTGGTATCAAGCTTAAGTATCTGTAATCTGGAGTATCCATCTTCTTCCACTTTTTAAAAATCGGAATACTGTTCGTTATTTTCCAAGTTTCTGACTTCTTTCTCATTCTCCTAAATCCTTAATCTGTGAGAGATTCATTTAAAATGCTCCCCTTCTCTTGGCCTGGATTGTCTCCTAATGCAACACAGGCCTACGGGAGATGAACATTGCATACGTTGAGAGTCACTTGTATATTACCTAGGGGAAAATAGGAAAAGCAAGAGCACAAACTCTGTAGTATATTGTCTGAGTTCAAAGCCTGGCTCTGTCATGTACTATTGCCACGAGCAAGGGGAAGCCATTGATTTTTTTCTGTGATTCTGTTTCACGAGGTAGAAAATGAGGGCGGGGGGGGGCGGGAAGCACTTATCTCAAAGTGTTGTTTTGAAGATGAAATGTGTTAATGTATGTAAAACTATTAAAACAAGGTCCAGCCTAAAACAGTATGTACCTTTCCATTAGTATTATTAAAGTTACAGATGTGTAGCCAAGGCCAATTTTGGAAATTTTCTTAAGGAAGCTAAAAGCTGGGCAGAGTAAATACAAGAAATCATATTCCAGGGAGAATGTTGTATAACAGAAGCTCAACAGCATATGTAGTTTTGGGAATGTTTAAGCATGATCCACCTTCCTCATTGTCTCAAAGGACTATCCAAACAACCCTGGATGATTGTAATAGTAGTGTCACTAACCATGTAGTAATGTATGTGTCAGGCACTGTTGTAGATACTATGCCCATTAACTAATTTATTCTCAATAAACCTGTTGAATAGGTAATATTATTATTGTTAGGGGGTAGTTCTCTATGGTTCACTCACATATCTGCACTCTTGTAACAGCTTTTGTTCCAGACGGCCTCTACAAGCGTGTTAATATCACAAATAGCCTTGGGAGATAGAGATCATTTCTCCTTCTCAGGCAGAGGGCAAGTTTGCTTGCTGACCAGGATAATACAGATAACTCCATTTGGGGAAGTGATTGGGCAGGTTTGCTAGGAATACCTTTCTAAGATGAGGGGTTTTCTAAGCTTAGATTTCTTCAGCTATGACACAGGCCATTATGTGTGCAGCATCCCCCTTGACCCATCACTGCATTGCCCTTAAGATGTTTGGGGACCAAAGGGAACCCCTAAGAATATGAAACTCATCGTTCCTGCTATGTTGTGAGTAATAAAATCCATTGTCTCTGACTCAGGAGTCTTGTCTTCTGTCAGCTTTTGTGAAAATGTGTGTCAGTCTAACTTGTTAGTTTGCAAGCAGGATAAAATCTCAATCCATTCATTTTTTCACAATTATAATCATCAAATCTATTTTTCTAGTTGAGGAAACTGATTTGCTGAGCGTTAAGCGACTCATCCAAGGTCATGCAGAAAGTATGATTTTGATCTTGAGTATTATGGCTCCAGAGACTGTACACTTAACCACTACTCTATACTCCTACCTGGCAACTCTCAAAAGTATATGAAATTAGTTACATAAGTTGAGAATCGTGTCAGAGATCTATTTGTCCTGTTAAACTACAAAATTGCAAACATTTCAGCAGAAAGAAAATTAAATGCAAGTTTTTCATCTATTTTCAAAGAAAGATTTACCGATACCATATAGAAGCTATCTAAATCCCTCTCCTCTTCCCCACCAAGATCTCCATGCCCCCTGTATCTCTGATAGGAATCCTAGTTAATGTACCAAAAGGCAGAAATGTGCTATCATTCTCAAAGGGCAGCCTGATTATTTTTGCTGAATGGGGTGTCTTTCTAGCCAAGGGTTATTTTTTAATGAGTAGTCACCCATGCTGTAACTCTTACTCTGTTGAGTCTTAATGGCACTGACAAGAATACAGAATGAGCCAGGAGATTATTAAATTTAGGAAGCTACAAAAAGTATTTTCAACCATCTTGTGTTTCATTTCCCTTGACCAAAGGCAGCTTTTTCTACCCTTTCCACTATGAAGATTTTTCTCTTTGAGACAGAAAGAAAAGTTTAGCCTTCTCTGTACTGCTTATCACAACTCTATTAAAAAAAAAAAAATGCCCTCGAGTCAATGCCCCAATTAGCAAGTTTCTCCATTTTTTTGATTTTTGTCTGTCTAAAAATTAAAAATCCCCTTTTGACTATTCTTAAACTTCTTTTTAATCAATCAGTTCATGTTACTCTTTATTTTACCGCAAAACTTTTCTTTACACCACAGTTTTTTAATGTTTTCATTTCATTATTTATACATGTTTTTTAGAAAAAATCTGAGCTCTTTGGAAAGATCACTTGAAACCATATTGTCTGGGTGTACGCTTATGTTATTTCTTCCTCTTAGAGCTTTCTTCCTGCAGCCTTGGCCTAGCTCTTACTCATCCCTCAAGCGCAATATAGACTTTACTTACTCAGGATATTTTCCAAGACTCTCTTCCCCTGAAGTTCATATTAGATGCTCCACACATGTGCTGCCATGTTGTCATAAACTTTCCGTAGATAGCACTTATGGCACTATGTTTTTGTTGCCTGTGTTCTTCTCTGTAGCCTCCTTTAGACCATAAGCTCCACAAGGATAGGAACACATCTGTAACAGCACCAGACACAGTATCTGCTGTGTATCATTCACTTAAATACTTTTTGAATGAATAAAGAAAACATAATGCTTTATTCATATTGCCCAACTCCTCTTTGATACAATTTACATTGTCTTATTAACCACGTAATCAGACTTGCTATTGTGAGAGTTTTCCAATGCAAGCGATCTTCTCTATAAAGCCCGTACTGGAAAAAAAAAAAAATCATCTCTCTCTTCTCTATGGATTTCTAAAACCCTGCTACCCAAAATACTGCGAGATATATGACTTTATGTAACCTTTTGCTCCCTATCATACATTCTAAAATGAGGTGTTCATTTTTGTTCAATATTCTAGTCAGTTTCAACTGTGACAATCAGTTCTTCCTTGATGGTCAGAATGAGGATTAGAAGAGCATTACAATAACCTCATACTTTCCCCTGATTTCTGAAAATGATATTATCAGTGAATAAAATGAGATTGTTTCATGAATGAGTATTCCAATTGGTTTCCAGATAGTTGAAATCCCTTTTTATCCCACTCTGATCACTTGCCTACATTAATGTCATTATATATTAAAAGTCAGCATGAATTAAGTATATAAGTAGTAGGTGGGCCGAAAGCATGAAAGCCCCTATAAAAGCTCAATTATACTTAGAATATTATGTAGTACTTTTGTGATGCATTTATTAATATAGAGTATTTACTAAATCCATACTGTCAGTGATAGGATAATATCCATACGCCTACAAGGAAGACCAGTTAATACGACTGTTATTCAAATTTACGCACCAACCACTAGGGCCAAAGATGAAGAAATAGAAGATTTTTATCAGCTGCCACAGTCTGAAATTGATCGAACATGCAATCACGATGCATTGATAATTACTGGCGATTGGAATGCGAAAGTTGGAAACAGAAGAATGACCAATAGTTGGAAAATATGGCCTTGGTGATAGAAACAATGCTGGAGATCGAATGATAGAATTTTGCAAGACCAACGACTTCTTCATTGCAAATGCCTTCTATGTATTGCAAATACATAAACAGTGACTATACACATAGACCTCGCCAGGTGGAACACACAGAAATCAAATTGACTACATCTGTGGAAAGAGACGATGGAAAAGCTCAATATCATCAGTCAGAACAAGGCCAGGGGTCGACTGTGGAATAGACCATCAATTGCTCATATGCAAGTTCAAGCTGAAACTGAAGAAAATCAGAACAAGCCCAGGAGAGCCAAAATATGACCTTGAGTATATCCCATCTGAATTTAGAGACCCTCTGAAGAATAAATTTGACACACTGAACACTAGTAACTGCAGACCAGACGAGTTGTGGAATGACATCAAGGACATCATCCATGAAGAAAGCAAGAGGTCACTGAAAAGACAGGAAAGAAAGAAAAGACCAAAGTGGATAACAGACGAGACTGTGAAACTTGCTCTTGAGCATCGAGCAGCTAAAGCAAAAGGAAGAACTGATGAAGTAAAAGAACTGAACAGAAGATTTCAAAGGGCCTCTTGAGAAGACAAAGTATTATAATGACATGTGCAAAGAGCTGGAGAGGGAAAACCAAAAGGGAAGAATACGCTTGATGTTTTTCAAGCTGAAAGAACTGAAGAAAAAATTCAAGCCTCGACTTGCAATAGTGAAGGATTCCATGGGGAAAATATTAAACGATGCAGGAAGCATCAAAAGAAGATGGAAGAAATACACAAGTCATTATACCAAAAAGAATTAGTCGATATTCAACCATTTCAAGAGGTGGCATATGATCAGGAGCTGATGGTACTGAAGGAAGAAGCCCAAGCTGCTCTGAAGGCGTTGGTGAAAAACAAGGCTCCAGGAATTGATGGAATATCAATTGAGATGTTTCAACAAACAGATGCAGCGCTGGAGGTGCTCACTCATCTATGCCAAGAAATATGGAAGACAGCTTCCTGGCCAACTGACTGGAAGAGATCCATATTTATGCCTATTCCCACGAAAGGTGATCCAACCGAATGTGGAAATTATAGAGCAATATCGTTAATATCACACACAAGCACAATTTTGCTGAAGATCATTCAAAAACGGCTGCAGCAGTATATCAACAGGGAACTGCCAGAAATTCAGACTGGTTTCAGAAGAGGACATGGAACCAGGGATATCATTGCTGATGTCAGATGGATCCTGGCTGAAAGCAGAGAACACCAGAAGGATGTTTACCTGTGTTTTATCGACTATGCAAAGACATTTGCCTGTGTGGATCATAACAAACTATGGATAACACTAGGAAGAATGGGAATTCCAGAACACTTAGTTGTGCTCATGCAGAACCTTTACATGGATCAAGAGGCAGTCGTTAGGACAGAACAAGGGGATACTGATTGGTTTAAAGTCAGGAAAAGTGTGCGTCAGGGTTGTATTCTTTCACCATACCTATTTAATCTGTATGCTGAACAAATAATCCAAGAAGCTGGACTATATGAAGAAGAACAGGGCATCAGGATTGGAGGAAGACTCATTAACAACCTGCATTATGCAGATGACACAACCCTGCTTGCTGAAAGTGAAGAGGACTTGAAGCACTTACTAATGAAGATCAAAGACCACAGCCTTCAGTATGGATTACACTTCAACATAAAGAAAACAAAAATCCTCACAACTGGACCAGTGAGCAGCATCATGATAAATGGAGAAAAGATTGAAATTGTCAAGGATTTTATTTTACTTAGATCCACAATCAACAGCCATGGAAGTAGCAGTCAAGAAATTAAATGACACATTGCATTGGGTAAATCTGCTGCAAAGGACCTTTTCAAAGTGTTGAAGAGCAAAGGTGTCACCTTGAAGACTAAGTCATGGTATTTCCAATTGCATCATATGCATGTGAAAGTTGGACAATGAATAAGGGAGACCGAAGAAGAATTGACGCCTTTGAATGGTGGTGTTGGTGAAGAATATTGAATCTACCATGGGCTGCCAAAGGAATGAACAAATCTGTCTTAGAAGTACGACCAGAATGCTCCTTAGTGACAAGGATGCCGAGACTGCATCTTACGTGCTTTGGACATGTTGTCAGGGTGGATCAGTCCCCGGAGGAAGGACATCATGCTTGGCAGAGTACAGGGTCGGCGGAAAAGAGGAAGACCCTAAACGAGGTGGATTGACACAGTGGCTGCAACAATGAGCTCAAACATAACATCAATTGCAAGGATGGCGCAGGACCGGGCAGTGTTTCGTTCTATTGTGCATAGGGTCACTATGAGTCGGAACTGACTTGATAGCACCTAACAACAACAACAACAATACTGTGTATTGACAGTTTTCTTGATGTTGACGATGTAACAATGAAAGGATAGATAAGGTTCACCTCTCATGGATCTTCCAGTGTAGCAAAGAAAGCCTAATCAAACGTGTATATGATATAATTTCAAAAAATGATGAGAAGTTAAAAATAATGAAGAGTACTAGAGTCAAATTGGGTGAAAGAGTGGTATCTGTTTTAGAAAGAGAAATTAAGAAAAGACTCTCTAAGAAGTTAAATTTAAACAGTTTTCTGAATGCTATGAAGGAGCCAGTTATGTACACAACCTTGTAAACACACCACCACAATCTGCATCATTGCATTTTACTCTGTGCAGCTGTTGCCTCCTTCTAAACTACAAATCCATCTGATCATAGTGCTTTCTTGCTTAAAACTTGTCAATGGCTTTCTTGGTAAAATGTCTAAATTTCTTAGTGTGATATTCATAACTCTCCTCCATTTGTGCCCCTCCTCACTATCTAGTTGCTTCTTATTTCATTCTCTCCCTCATACTTATATTCTAGTTAAAATAAAATTCTTTAGGTGCCTGGAAGTCACCAATTTTTTTTTCATTCCTCACGTTCTCTCTACCTATAACATTCCACTTTTTCTCAAATTATTTAACTGTTTTAATGTTTATGGGAACTTAAATTATCTCCGGAGTCCCGATGTAGTGCAAATGGTTAACACACCTGGCTCCAAACAAAAAGGTTAGAGGTTGGAGTCCACCCAGAGGTGCCTCAGAAGAAAGGATTGATGATCTAACTTCTGAAAAATCAGTCATTGAAAATCGTGCGGAGCACAGTTCTACTCTGACATAGAAGAGGTCACAGTGAGTCAGAGTTGATTCACTGGCAACGTTTTTTTGTTTGTTTCTATGGTTTGGCTATTATGAATAAAAGTGGTATGAACCTTTTTTGTACCTATCTTCTAGTGGAATAAACACCCATTTGTCTGGGTAATAACAACAAAAAAAAAGTATCACGTGTTTTTCCTAATGCTTACAACTGGAAAGAAGTAGTAAAAAGTATTTAGAACCACAAATCTCCTTGTTGTTGTTAGGTGCTATTGAGTTGATTTCAACTCATAGCAAACCTATGTGACAGAGTAAAACTGCCCCATAGGGCTTTCTACGCTGTAACCTTTTTTTTTTTTTTAAATTTTTGTTGTGCTTTAAGTGAAAGTTTACAAATCAAGGCAGTCTCTCATACAAAAACTTATATACACCTTGCTATATACTCCTAGTTGCTCTCCCCCTAATGAGACAGCCCACTCTTCTCACCACCCTGTATTTCCGTGTCCATTCAGCCAGCTTCTGTCCCCACTGGCCTTCACATCTCCCCTCCAGACAGGAGCTGCCCATATAGTCTCATGTGTCTACTTGATCCAAGAAGCTCACTCCTCACCAGTATCATTTTCTATCTTATAGTCCAGTTCAATCCCTATCTGAAGAGTTGGCTTTGGGAATGGTTCCTATCTTGGGCTAACAGAAGGTCTGGAGAGCAGGACCTCCGGATCCTTCTAGTCTCAGTCAGACCATTAAGTCTGGTCTTTTTATGAGAACATCCCACTGTTCTCCTGCTCCTTCAGGGATTCTCTGTTGTGTTCCCTCCCAGGGTAGTCATTGGTTGTAGCCGGCACCACCTAGTTCTTCTGGTCTCAGGCTGATGTAGTCTCTGATTTATGTGGCTCTTCCTGTCTCTTGGGCTCATAATTACCTTGTATCTTTGATGTTCTTCATTATCCTTTGCTCCATGTGGGTTGAGACCAATTTATGCATCTTAGATGGCTGCTTGCTTGTGTTTAAGACCCCAGATATCTAGGCTGTAATCTTTATGGGAGCAGATTGCTAAATCTCTCTCCTGTGGAGCCACCGTATGGGTTCAAACCACCAACCTTTCAATTACGAAATTATGGTCTTCTTTAAAAAAAAAAAAAAATTTACTTTTTTTTATGAGACCAAAAATAAAACAAATTATCATTAAAGAAAAATTGTTACCTTACCTGTTTCTCAGTATCTTTCCTAGACTAGAACAGTTTCCCATGTCAGTAATTAAATAGAATCCTAACTGTCAGTGTCGTAACAGGACTTTTGATGAAGAGTTTGGTTACATTCCTTCAAAGCTTACAAAAATTCTGCTAAAGAAAATAGCCACAATGACCATATAAATGATAGAATTTTTCATAGCTATTCAAGTGACCCAATATGCCTCCTGCCTAGATAGCCCCCCCAGCAATTTTCAGTCAAACAAAGGCAAAATTGCTTTATCTGTTCTTTGAAAGATAGCACTAAAAAACTCCAAAGAAATGACTGTACCTTATTAATCTTCATATATCCAGCTTTTAGCAGAGTGTCTATAACAAGCTAAGTGTTCAATAATATTTGAAACAATAATTGTTGTTGTTGTTGTTAAGTGCCCTCAAGTTGGTTCCAACTCATAGTGACCCTATATGTAACAGAATGAAATGCTGCCTGGCCCTGCATCATCCTTGCAATCATTGCTGTGTTTGAGCCTATTGTTGTAACTACTGTGTCAGTCAATCTCATTCAGGTTCTTCCTCTTTTTTGCTGATGCTCCACTTTACCAAACATTATGTCCTTCTCCAGGGACTGGTCCCTCTTGATAATACATCTAAAGTACATGAGATGAAGTCTGGATATCTTCTCTTTTAAGGCACCTTCTGGATGTACTTCATCCAAGACTGATTTATTCATTCTTCTTGCACTTCATGGTATATTCAATATTCTTCACCAACACCATAATTCAAATGCATCAATTCTTCTTCAGTTCTCCTTATTCATTGTTCAGCTTTTATTGGACAGTAAGAAACAATCAGTAAATTTTAAAAATGCAAAGAGGGATAGAAGAAACAGGAGTCTCTCTTATTTCAATGTTTCTTCTCAGTAACTTTGAGGCAAGAAATGGATTTAGTTGAATAGTTCAGTGGTACATACCTTTTTATGCTATGAAAATTTTCTTCACTAAAGATTAGAAAACATTACTTCACTGGTGATTCACTAGGTTTATAGGGTTCCAGAATGCATCTCTTTCAGATGCAAAATCATGGTTTGATTTGAAAATATGATGATTACCTGGCAAAACTTCAGTGTTTAGAAAATTCAGCTTAGTCCTAAAGTTCTTATCCTATATGCTCACACCTGTGGATAAAAATATTTTTATTGAATGATTAGATCTAAATAACAATATTAGACGAAATATTTTATCAGTGTTTAAAAATATTACGTTCTTGGTAATGGACTGTAACAATTTTAAAGCCCCTAGCAATTTCTTCCATATTATTTAGTCAATTGGAAATGAAAGCTTAGTTAAAGTTGCAAGTTTATGTACAAAACAAAGTTCCACCAGATATTTAAAGAAAGGAACAATAAAAACCTTTTCTTAGAAATGAGCAGAAGGTTAACCATTTTCTTCTTGGAAGATGCGAAAACTTTTAAACTTTTTTTTTTCTTTTAATGTGGAGATCAAAATTCTTTGGTTAAGGAGAAGGTTCATTTGTCAGGTGAACAAGGTTACTTCCTGCCATTAAAAAGGCATTAAGGCTAAAGCTGTTTTACGTGAGCTAATTTTGTCCAAGCCATGAAAGATACTAGACTCTTTCATTTTATTCCATGTCATCAAAACAGGAATTTAATTGGCTACGATGTAGTTCAATTGAGCCAATAAAAAGTATCATTGATTATAATCTCTATAGAACTGTAATGGCAACCATTTTTTACTGTATTGGCAGGCAAAATTGCATTTTCTCTTGTCTCAGGTCACTTACCACCCAAATGAACAATTGTTAATGGAACTAGATCATTAGCTCCTGCTGTGCTGATTTCCGTGTCACTGCCTCTGAGTGCACATTTGAATGGTCAGAGAACATTTCAGTATGGTTTCTTCTTGTATCTGAAGAAGAGATGTGGTGAGTTTTGATAAATAGCTCATTTTATAACTTGAAGAATTACCTAACTGAAAATGCTGACCACTGAGTTGGGAAGGCAAATGACTGAGAGTAAGAAGGCTGATTCATACCTGCCAAAGAAATAAGTAAAAATCTGAATTATTCAAGATAAAGCAAATCATAATGATGATATAATAACAATAATAATCATACGCCAAAGGGTTAATGATCACTGAGCACCTACTCTGTGCCAGGCACAGTGTTAAATTATTTACATATATGAGCTTGTTTAGCCCTCACAACAACACTCTGGTGTAGATATTATAATTTCAAATTTAAGGATTAGGAAACTGAGGCCTAGAGGCAAATAATACTCTTACCAAAGGTCACAGATGGATAGAGCTGGCTCAACCACTCCTTACTGCTAAAGAAAACATGCTGCTATTGACTACATTCAGTCACTTGTTTAGGAAAGCGCTTGGCAAATATATCTACTTAAGACATATTTGTGGAATTAAATTGAGTTTTTTATTTAACAAACACTTATCAAACACTTATTGTCTCCATGACCCCCCAAGAAAACCGAACCCATTGCCGTCAAGTTGATTCTGATGCATAGCATCCCAAGAGGACAAGGTAAAACTGCCCCATAGACTTTTCAAGGAGCGCCGGGTGGATTCAACCTACTGACCTTTTGGTTAGCAGCCACAGCACTTAACCACACTATGCCAACAGGCACTGTGAAATGTGCTGCATATAAAAACTGGCAGAGGATACAGTGTCTGCTGTCAAGGGGCTTTACAACTGAATATAAATATGGATATGTGTGTGTGTATTTTTTATTATATATAGAACTGTCCCATAGGATTTCCAAGGAGCAGCTGGTGGATTTGAACTGCCAACCTTTTGGTTAGCAGCCGAGCTCTTAACAAATGCATTATCAGGGCCCCATAATGCAAGGTAGAATGGGGTAAGTTCTTTAATAAGAGCAAATAATAGAGGTAAGACAAGAAATAGTACATTGATTAGTCTGAATTAGAAATATTTCCCAAGGGAAATCTGAGACATGGTTTAAAGAATGTATAGGCTTTTGGTAAGTACAGAAGTGGGGAAAGTTGAGGAAAATGTGTGGAGGATACAGAGGTATGAAAATGTCAGTCAAAAGCTAGGTGTGAAGAGGGTAGAGTTTGTAGCAGGGCATAAGACTGGACTGGGTAACTTAGAACTAGATTGTGGAAAAACAATAATACCATGCTAAAGATTTTGGAGCTTTTTCTGTAGGTAATGGGAGACACATTGAAGGTTTTAGGGAATGGGGGAGACGTTACCTCACTTTTTAACAAGGTAAGTCAGAAAGCAGTTTGACAGATAGATTGGAAAGAGGTAGCATAGTTGAGTCTAGTACAGTAATCCAAAAAATGTATGTATTTTAGGAAGGACCTACTATAATCACAGAGAGAATGAAAAGTGGAGAGGCAAATAAGAGCGCTTGGTCTGTGACAGAAATAGCACTTACTAGTTAAGTTATTCTAATGACATACTGGAAAAATCTGCTGCAAAAGACCTCTTTAAATGTTGAAAAGATGTCACTTTAAGGACTAAGGTGTGCCTAATCCAAGCCATGGTTTTCAGTTGCCTCATATGCATGCGAAAGCTGGACAATGAATAAGGAAGACAAGAAGAATTGACACCTTTAAATTATGGTGTTGGTGAAGAACATTGAATATACCACAGACTACCAAAAGAACGAACAAATCTATCTTGGAAGAAATTTGCCATAATGATTCTTAAAGGCAAGGATGGCGAGACTTTGTCTCACATACTTTGGACATATTACCAGCAGGGACCAGTCCCTGCAGAAGGACATCGTGCTTGGTAAAGTAGAGGGTCAATGAAGGAAAGGAAGACCCTCAACGAGATGAATTCACATGGTGGCTGCAACAATGGGCTCAAGCATAACAACAATTTGAGGGTAGCGCAGGATTGGCAATGTTTTGTTCTGATGTACATAGGGTCACTATAAGTCAGAACCAACTCGATGGTACCTAACAACAACAACAGTTAAATTATTTTCATAGAAGAAGTATTAAATATGAACTTTAAAATTTTAACTTGGATATCTTGAAAAATAACCATTGCTAATAATTAAGATAAAGAATAAAGAAATAATGATTATTACTCATAATACTCATAGAGCAGATACTCATATGAACTCACTGTTTAAGCCTTGAAACAAACTCCGGCTCATGGCAACCCCATGTGACAGAGTAGAATGGCACCATAAGGATTTCTAGGCTGTAACCTTTACAGAAGCAGGTTGCCATGTCTTTCTTCTGCAGAACCACTGGGTAGGTTCAAACCTCCAACCTTTCGGTTAGCAGGCAAGTGCCTAACCCTTGGACCACCAGGGCTCCTTCCCAGTGAGGTGTTATGATTTTATAATCCCCATTTTCCAGAATAGAAAACTAAAGACTGAGATAAAATTGGTGTCATAGTTTGGACTCAAAACTAAGTAGTCTCATTTCTGAATCCTTGTTGTTAACTACTATGCAATTTTATTTCCCTGAAAGAAAGAGGCATGAGTGGCCTTGGTCAGAGAAGTAGTTGAGTTTTTAAGGTGCCAAGTCTGCAGTACTGTCTGGGCATCAATGTGAAAATGTTCAGGAGTCATTTCATGGAAAGTAGAATCTCCCATTTAAGAAAGCCTAGAGCTCTGGTGGTGCAGTGGTTAAGAGCTCGGCTGTTAACCAAAAGTTTAGCAGTTTGAATCAACTAGTTGCTCTTTGGAAACTCTGTCCTACAGGGTCACTATGAGTCATAATTGACTTAATGGCAACAGGTTTTTAAAAAAATTTTTTATTTTAGAAAGTAATTAGGACTGACCTATCAATAATATCATCTCTGAAAACTTAGGGCACAAATATATTAAAAATGAGCCAGAACTTTAAATTACTTTTTTACTTGATCTGAAAATGTGAAGAGTATGTAAATAGCCTTTTTCTATGTCTAGGTAGACAATTTACATTTTTATAAAGCCAAATAATATTTTCTCTCTGTTTCTTTAATTTAGTTACAAACAGCAGTGAAAATATGAGATTTATTTTAGGTAGGTAAAAATATTTTTATCCTATTATAGAAAGCCTACTACCTCAGATATAATTGTATCTGAATATAAAATTTCCTTTGAACTCTAGTTAGCCTTTCTCCTGTATAGCAATCTCAGGCTGAACTCCCACCTATCATGCCTCCATCTCCTTCACATATTGCTATCCAGTGCTATGAAAAGATAGGCACTTCAAGAAAAAGCACATTAGTTAAGCATCAATTGCAACTTAATGGGCCAAGATATTTGAATGATACTGTACAATGACATTATAAATCTTTGCTTTAGACTGTTGGGGGAATATGCTGTACCTCACTGAAAATCTCTGATGTGGACTTTGCTATCAATAATCTTTTCATAGAAGAGCCAATTGAATAGACAGATATATTTTGAGCACGAATTTTCCAGAATGAAAGTAAAAATACAATTATGTAGTGGGTTCAATATTGGGGTATAGAGTGTGTTGTGAAAAAGATATGAGTAAGAGAGATGGAAAGAGAAAAGAGAGAATGAAAATGAATACGAACACATGAATCACAAATACTGTGTTATTTTTCTATCTTTTTTACTAGTTGCTCACATTATTCCATCTTCAATCAAGTGAGTAGCAGGTGGCATTTTTATGTAGCTGAAAGAGAAGACTAAATCAGCCAACCAAATAATAGCTAGCTGTAAGCCTGGCCAGTTTACACAGAGATGGCAAAAGCTGTGTCTATATAAAAAAAAATAAATAACTGGGTTTAAATATGATGCACTCACCCCATTTTTTCTCAGCTATCCTATTCAGGAAACCAGTGTTAGCAAGTACACATGGGACAGGCTGAAGGGATGATTCAAAGAGGGCCTAGGTGAGACTGTAAATTCAAGGCCATGGGAAACACTGGCATTCCTCTCTCACCTGATATCTAAGATGACACACAGTCTTGAAAAAAATAGGTAATTCCAAGTTGAAAAATGTCATGAAAATGGACATTGAGTAATTATTCCCAATGGACTGTTAATTATTAATAGGAAATCCTTCATAAATGAAGGGATTGACTACAACATACAGAGAGTAAAAACAAAAGGGATCTGAACATCTGAGGGAGAGGAAAGTGGAGGTGCCTGATTCTTTCGTATCTTTTTTGGTTTATATTCATTCATTCAACATACAGTAATTGAACACTTATTACATTCCAGGTACTGTACTAGGCACTGGTGATCCAGAGGTTAATGAAAATATTGAAATTTATACCTCAAAGAGCTTACATTCTAATGGAACAAGGAAGAAGAAGGAAGAGAAGGAAGATGCAGAAAGACATGAAATAAATCAAATCAGACTTAAAATATAAAGTATGCCAAATGGTGCAAAGAGTGTGAAGAAAAACGATGCAAGGAAAAGAGTGACATAATGATAGGGAGATGCCTGCAATTTTAAATAAGATGATTGGGAAGCATCACTGTAAAGGGGACATTTGAACAAAGACTTAGACTAGGTGAAGGAATGAGTCATGTGAACATCCAGAGAAAGAGCATGTTAGCTACAGGGAACAACCTTTGCTCCTGAGGTAGGAATCGAATAGGCCTGGCATGTTGAGGAGCAGCAAGGACTCTGTGGTTGGAGCAGAGTGAAGAGTAGGGAGAACAGTAAGAGACACTATCAGAGAATTAAGAAGAAACAGCTCCCATACAAGTTTGTAGGCTGCTGTAAATAATTTTAGGAGCCCTGGTGCCGCACTGGTTAAAGCGCTTGGCTGCTAACAGATTGGCTGTTCAAACCTGCCAGCAGCTCCATGGGAAAAAGATGTGGCAGTCAACTTCCTTAAAGATTTACAGCCTTGGAAACTCTATGGGGCAATTCTACTCTGTCCTATAGAGTCACTGTGAGTCAGAAACGACGTTAACGGCAATGTGTTTGGTAAAAAATTTGCTTTTACTTTGAATGACACAGGAAGCCATGTTTCTGTGTTGAAAATAGGTTGCTGGGAGACTAGAATAGGAGCCAGGAGACAAGTTAGGAGGTTAATTCTTTAATCCAATAACCAATGAGAAATAATGGTGGCTTGGTGAAGCAATGGTGAAGTAGAGTACAGTGATCAGACTCGGAATATGGTTAGAATAAGGATGTTTATGGAAACCCTGGTGGAAACAGCTGCTAACCAAGAGGTCGGCGGTTCAAATCCACCAGGCAGTCCTTGGAAACTCTATGGGGCAGTTCTACTCTGTCCTATAGGGTCGCTATGAGTCGGAATCGACTCGATGGCAGTGGGTTTGGTTTGGTTTTTGTAAGGAGGACTGGATGTAGGATATGAGAGCACACCTATCTCCCATCTAAAGGATGGGAAGGTAGACATCCTCCACTTGAGAAAGCTTACGAAGAAGCAAGTCCTCTGGAAGAACCAGGTTTCTATTAAAGGAAGAAGGCAAAGGAAACTTTCAGAAAAGATATTAAAGATACAGAGAATTTGCTGATGACTACAATTAGTTCCACAGGATAAAGTGAGAAGATTTTAGGAACTTGGGCGGGGGGGGGGGAGGGGTTAAAAAGGGTAATATAATGACATGTGTCAGGATTAGAATGTGGGCAATAAGGTATGATTTTGGACACAAAGCTTTTTTTTAAGGTGACTAATGAAAATAGGGATGAAAGCATATGAGATTAATGTTAATGACCTCAAAGCAAATAGAGTGGCCAGGTTACAGTGTTGGAGTAGATGAAGAATGAGGATCTCTCCAGGACAACATGGAATTACAGTCAAATCCCAATTTGACTTCCGGTGAAGCAAGAAACTTGGGGGAGGGGGGCGGGAGGAGTGGGGCGGAGAGGACTGACTTACACTGATTACACAGAGCACCAGGGGTCTCTCTTAAATCTTGTCCCAATGGAGATAATGGCTGTATTTTTCATAGAACTTCTGTTATTACTAGCCTACTGCTTAAGCACATTATGTTATTGATAGTTACCCACCCACTGATTGCTTTAGTAGCTTCTCAACTTTGAATGCAGTAGATGCATGATATCTCTGTTAAATATTGACCTAGGTAAACATATTGATGTTTGGATATATCTTAAATCTAGGGAGACTTTCAAAGGAATGGTCTAAAGGCTAGCTGTTTGCACACAGCGGTAACATGCAGGAAAAACGTATCCTATATGGCCATTTATGCTCATATAAGAGGATCCTCTTCCAGCAATCTGTTACTGGGTGCCATGCCTGAGGTTCCCATCTCAGTTTGAAGAAAGCTTTTATTTAGAGATAAAGGACTACACAGGAAAAAGGTGATGGCATAGGGCAAAGAATTAGAAGGTATTGAGAAAAAAAATAAGAACCATTAAAGCAGAAATGAATTCTCAATCAAAATTCAGTCCACGAGAGGCGTGTTTCACAACTTGTACAGCTGAGAGAAAGAATTTTGAATAAAATGTGAAGGCTGCTTTAGCTTTTTGGAGGCTTGTTCACTTTTGGACTTGGAGAATCCTGTGGTGTTAAATGTTCACTTTATCTTTATAGATTCATCAGTAGGGAGGGATGAGGCATGCTGGCAGATCATGTCTGTCTAACATGTTTTATCAAAGCTTTGAACTTGGTATTTGGCAGCAAAGAAATGTCACAAAGTACTTGCAGATAAAGAACTGAATTCCTGCAATAAATGTTGGGAAAACCTAAATACAACCATGCCCATGGTAATAAAATGTGACTCCCTTTAAATTAGATAGTAATTGAGAGGAAGGCAGAGAAATTGTATCTTTGTCTTTATTGTATTGTTAAGGCTTAGCATAGGGCCAAACAAATAGAAGTAGTAAAAGAAAAAAATAAATAAATGAGTTACTATGGTATGCCTATGCAATGCATAGAATAAGGGTAGAGCTCCATGGTGCTATTCACAGAGACTGCAATATAAATGGTGCCCAATGTAGTTGTGAAAAAGGGTACATATATGTTTTCTTTAATAACTTTCATGAAGCTCATACAGTATGCTAAGCACCGTGCTAAGTACTTTACATATAAGATCTTACTTAATACTTGCAGATAAGACAGTGGCCCAGTTCACATTTAGATGCTTGGAAGGTAGGAGAGCCAGTATTCAAAGCTCAGTGTGTGCCCTCTTTAGATACCTACAGATTCCTCTATGACATTAGACAGAATATGTCGATGATAATGATTGTCACACTGATGCATGCATTATCTTCAAAGTATTTATGTTTTAGTTGGGGGAGAGAATTTAAACAGTTAAAAACTTGCAAGCCAAGTTTTTCAAATAACGGTAGTGCAGCACAGGGAGAACATGGCCCCTTTGAAGTTAGAATAGTTGGATCAGCAATTTCCAAAGCCATGTAATATGAATTTGGTTTTGGACAATGTGTGTGCTTTGGAGAGACAAATGGTAGTGTTAGAGAACTCCAGGTTGGAGGAACAGTTTGAGCAAAAGCAGAGGGAGGAGTAAGAAAGGATCTTTATCTGATCAGAGAACAATGGAGGGATTGTGTCCTACGACATTTTTTCTTAATATTTTGATGGCTTTTAGGGTGTTCTTATTTGGACAGAGGGAGCAATCCAATCCTCATTGTTCTTTGTGGCCTTTGTAACATTTTGGTGACTATATTATACATCTAAACCTACATATCTATATCTCCGCTCAATATTAATTGGAGGAAAGTAGGATAACAGGTTTTCAAAGGTAATGAGCTTAAAAAAATAAAAACATAAAAGTTGTAGACCTTTCTTTTAAGAGAATGCTAATCAAGAAGGCCAAGCCACCTGTGAAAGTCCCACAGCACACCTTCTTCTTCCTGGTCTCATAAAATCAGGCTGCACCTTCCATGAACCCTCTGTAGAGATACAAAAGAGAAAACATTTTGTATCCCTAGTTTCCTTCTGGGGGTCTGCTCTACCAGGTGTCTAATTGCATCTAGGGCTGTTTCTTTGTTCCATATGAATAATTAAACATTTCTGAGGCTTGGAATAAACTAGAATTCTCTCTCTCTTTAAATGGAGAAGCTAAAATAGGAAATATTTAAAAAAAAACTTCAGTTCCCTTTTCCTCACCCCAGCTCAGGTCTCTGCAGTTCCTTTTTAAAGAATTTTAGATTTTTCCTTTCAGGGGTAAAGTGAAGAATTTAATTTGAACCCTTGAGTTTCTTTAGTGTTATAATTTAAACTAATAATAGCTAATACCTCCCTTTGAGTTTCTATGGCAGCTATTACAATGGTACCTAACGTTATTAATATTTAAGAAGGAACCATTAGGATTTTAGGTATGAAACAAATTGAAAATTTTAGCATTAATTGAACACTATTGTTAATGGCGCCTTTGCTAATTCACGGGGAAGCCAACATACATTGCTTTGCTAGGTACAGAAACCTCAAAGAATGGTTATGGGAATAATCTTAGTTTGCGGCAGTTTGTCAAGCTTAGTAATGTCACAAATGATATTTCGCTTTGAGAGTTAATACCTATAACACCTAGGCATCTGTATGTAATAACTGTCAGTCCAGTAGTATGCGAAGCAGAAAAGAAGTGCTTAATCTTTCAGCGCAGCTGCTCCCCAAGTAGCCACATCTTAAAACACATGGAAAGGAAAGGCCTTACGTACAGGGACATTGTTTAAAAAAAAAAAAAATTCAAATGTTTCTGGTCTATAACTGTGGAAAAAATGTGCTTTAAGTCTAGTTTGACACATTCTAAACTTTTTAGGACTTATGTCTAATTTCTTTTTACTATCTGGATGTTCAACTAAGTTTTACCTTTTGCTACATCATTAAGACACACTGATACCAATATTGTTGGCTTGGAAAAGTTCTCTGCAAGTATGAAAGAGAGGAATTGAGTTTTAAAGGTGTTGGGAGAAAAGCTGGTCAAGGATACTGGTAGGAAAATGACAGGAAAAAGGAGGCTCAGAATAAATTGGCAGTTATTTTAGTAACCTTGAAGATTGCACAATCTTCCTGTCAACACATTTGAATGTCAGAAAATTTTCCTTACCATTGACTCTAGCCATGTGTCCATTTCTTCTTTTCTGTATTTGCCTCTGAGTTTAACCACTTTCCAGAGACCTAAAGCTGAATTTACTTCTGTACTTAACACGTCCTGTATAGAAATACCCAACTTTCCCCCAAACCCATACCAGCTTCTCCTGACCTGAACCTTGTTAATCACCTTTCTCCCAGTTCATCAAGTTTGAGTATCCTCCTAAACCCCATTCAGTTCGTATCAACACTGTTCACTGAGTTTTTACTCAGAAAATTGAGCTAGAACAGTAACCACAAAGTTAAGATGTATTTAATAAGAAAGTTTTTTTTTGTTTGTTTTTTTCTTTCTACACGTGCCTGGAAAAAATGAAATACTTATATACTGTTGGTGGGAATATAAAATATTGTGGCCACTGTAGAAAAGTGTTTGGCAGTTACTAAACAAGCTAAACATAGAAATACCATATGATCCAGGAATTCCACTCGTAGGTATATAGCCAAAAGAATTGAAAGCAACAACTAAAACAGACACGTGTACACCAATGTTCATTGCAGCATTATTCACACTAGCCCCAAAATGGAAACAACCCAAGTGTCCATAAACAGACAAATACTATAAAATGTGGTATATACTTATAAGGGAGTATTTATTTTTCAGCTATAAAGCAAAATGAAGTTTCGATTCATTCTGCCACTTGTACGAACCTTGAAAATATTATATTCAGTGAAATCAGCTAGACACGAAAAGGCAAATATTATATGATCCAACTTATATGAAATATCTAGAATAGATAAATCTATGGAGGCAAAAGAGGATTAGTGGTTACCAGGGAATGGGGAATAGGAGAGTAGGGAGTTTAAAAAATATAGAAATCACAAAAAACAAAAACTTTGCTCTCAGACTTTAAGCATATGCCAAATATCAAAATTAAAGAAAAAGTATATATTCCTTAGTCAAGAACACAAGTTTGAGTGGAAAAGAGATTTACTTGAGCCCATGCTGTAGACAGTTACTGTGTCGTGTGGGGAAAGAACTGCAACTGGGAAAAGATTGAGAACTGTTGACTGGAGGAAGGAGAATCCTGTGGATATGTGCATTTTGGTTGAACGTGAGGCTTGATGCAGCACATTGCTTCTTCAATAGCGTTTTAGATTCCTAGGTGTCATGATGCATCCTTTTTGATCAATGTTCTTTGTCTTCCTTTTGGTTACCCCAGGATCACAAAAAAATAACTAGTTTTTTTTTTTTTTTTTTTTTTTTACCAGTAGTAGTAATGTCTTCTAGCTCCCCAAATCTGCCCATAAAAATCTTTCCAATACCCCTACACGAATCTCAATGCCTTTGTCTTGTAGGATTAAAAAAAGAAGAAATCTCAAATCTAAAAAGTGAGACGAAGTGAGTAGCAAAGAGGAATAATTTGATACTCCTGTAAACTAATCCTAGTGATTTAGTTATGAAAATATCAATAGAGTCACTGGCAGATGATTTAGGGCAATAGATAAGAAGCAGTGGAAACACTTCCTCCTCTTTTTGTTTCTGTACCAAAGCTTAAAAATTATGTCTGAAAAGGAGTTTGCTGGGAACAGGAAGTTGTAGTTCAAGTGTCCTCTAAACAAGAGCACTGTTGATTTTAGTGTGATTATCATTAAAACATTGCTTGATCCCTTCTGACTGATGTAACTGTTCCTACAAGTTGAATAGTTTATAAGCTGCGTCTAATAAAAAGCACAGCAATGCAAAGGAGGACATGTTGTGTAGTCAAAAGACAGATTTGTATTTAAAAATCTAGCTCTGTTAATTATCAGCTACATGGTTTTGGTTAAGCATTATCTTGTATCTCTGAGTTTCAAATTCCTCATGTGTAAACTTGGGACTTGAATCTGAAAGGAGCATAAAGAATAAAAATAAAGATAGCGTTCATAAAACATCTGGTAGATAAGTAGAGGCTTAATGGATGTAAATTGAGACAAGACAAAATGATGTGAGAGTAACCATTCATTTCTAACTGGTAATCTGTTAGAGATGTAATTTAGCACTATTTTGTACATGCAAAAGGTGAAATTTAATTGAATACATATTTTTTTCTGGAGATAAGTGTTATTATGTTTCATGAAAAATTCTTTCACAATGAAACATAGGAGAAAAGAACTCACTAAACTTTATGATTCTATTCACAGTCATGCCAAAATTAGATATCCCAAATTATCTAAATATATGACAGTAAAAAAAAATTTTTTTTTTTTTATGATAGTATTCCTTAAAATGTAAATGCATGTGCTGGCATACCTAAGTAATTCTCCGTATGAGAAAACATTTTTACATAATAGTGCATAGACTCTTCAATCGGTTATATCATGTTTAAATACATTATGAATTTTAAATTTTTTCTAGGAAAAAATTTAAAAATCCTTCAAATAAAACTAGGCATTTGACAGTATGTTTTGAGAGTCTTAAAATATTCCTACAGTTTATCCAAGCAATAATAATGATAAAAATAAATCTTAAAGACATCATCTGAAATAGAAAAAAAACTTTATGCTTAAAAATATCACAGTGCCTTTTAGAAAACTGAAACATTGGAAACAAGCTATATAGTACAATAATAAGGGAATAATAGGGGAAAATCAGTTATGACAGCCATCTTTAGCATTTTGTGGAGAACATTGGAGGCCAGACTGTGGAGTTATTTTGAATATTAAAATTAAAGATATTAAAGTTAATGATATTTTAAGCTCTGCTATGAATCCATAATGTAGCAAAGGACCTTGTGCCACTTCTCTAGCAACTAAAAAAAAAAAAAGAAAGCACCATCAAGTTCGTCGCGACTCATAGTGACCCTATAGGACAGAGTAGAACCTTAGGGTTTCCGGAGCAGCTGGTAGATTTGAACTTCTGAGCTTTTGATTAGCAGCTGAGCTCTTTACCACTTTACTACCAGGGCTCCTGAGTCCAGTCTCTTACCATTTCTGCCTTACATTTGATGTGTCAGGAACATACACTTTTTAAAAAATTTCTGCACAAACCACAGTTTCTTGCTCCAGTTATTTTCTCTTTCTTGATGCTTGCATTTCCCTCTTCTCTATTCCCCCTTTCCTTTTCCCTGTATCCTGCCCCTTCTCTCTTAGCCTCCCTAACTCTTATTCATCCTGAAAGCCTGAACTTCTTCTCTAACTCCAGAAAATCCTGCTTTTGCCCCCCCCGTTGTGGATTGCATCATGTCCCATAAAAAGTATGTTGAAGTCCTAATCCCTGAACCTATTAATGTGACCTTATTTGGAAACAGGTTCTTTCTCTGAAGATATTATCAGTTAAATTAAGAAGGTCATACTGGAGTGGGGTGGGTTCTAATCCCTTCTGTTTAGCATTTTATAAAAGGGAAGAACAGACAGGGAGAGAGTGACACAGGTGGAAGATACCATGTGAGGATACATCTACAAGCCAAGAAAAATGAAGAGATGCCTGGGGCTACCAGAAGATGGAGGAGATAAGGAAGAATCTTTTCACTAGAGTGAACAGAGGGAGACTGGCCCTGCGTATACCTTGAATTCTTACTCATTGTTTCCAGGACTGTGAGAGAATAAATTTCTGTTCTTTAAAGCCACCATTTTGGGTTATTTTGTTATGGCAACCCTAAGAAACTAATACATCCCCTAATATTAGGATGACTATATAATTTGTCCTCCAAACTTGGACTCTTTTGAGAGTGAATTGCACAATTATTAATGACATTTGGGAAAACAGATGTAAACCAATGTCTCGGAGCAAACACAGATGCATTGCCATCCTACATAAAATACACAAGGACATCTGATGCAGAGAGAACTCTAGTGTGTTGTCATGATCTCTTCCTTCTGTCTACTCTTTCCACCCAGGACGATGAGAGAGTTCCTTGGTTGGTAAATTTGAAAAGAATGAGTTTGGCTTTTGAGGCCTACTTTTCCCTGCCTTCTCTAGGATTCGGCCTGCCAGCTAAGAGACTATAGTCACAAGTGTTCTGGGCCACACCTTAATAAGAGTGTTAAGGGCCTTTCCTTTCAGGTGATTCAGAGCTTTTGTGACTGTATTGTTGTTGGTAGTCGCCATGGAGTCACACCCCGACTCATTGCAACCCCATGCTCACCAGGATCGGACCTTTGTGATTCACAGGATATTCACTGGCTGGTTTGCAGAGTAGATCTCCAGGCCCTCCTCCCTAGTCCATCTTAGTGTGGAAGTTCTGGCGAAACCTGTTCAGGATCATAGCAGCACACAGTCCTCCGCTGACAGCTGGGTGGTGGCTGTGCTTGAGGCGCATGGGATGGGAATCAAACCGGGGTCTCCTGCGTGGAAGATGAGCATTCTCCCACTGAACCATCACTGCCCTAGGTGACTGGGTAATTCTGTCTTTTATTTATTTGTTTTTATTCAGTCAGCAAGTCCATTTTGTCCTCACATTAAACTATGTACCACAAACACATTTTAACAGTACTAAAAAGGACATTTTTCACTTCCATTTATTTTATTCCTTGTTGTATTTCTTAATTTGCTCAGGAAACAACCGGGGAATAACAGTGCTATTTACTCTGCCCTCTAAGGCCCCAAGTAGTTACCAGTTCTTTGTCTTCTCACGTTACCTTAACAATAGTTCTATCATTACATCTATTTGATTATTTTTGATAATATGATGATTATTTTATTATGTATCTCTCTACTCCTTGAAGATAGGAGAAGTTATTTATATTCCTGTTCATGGTGTTTGGAATACTGAAGACAGCTCTCCAGTAAATTATTATTTAAAGAATAAACAAATGTCTGATTCCTCCTTGTAAACCTAGGCTCTATATGTCTTTAGCTTCTGTCATACAGGACCAAGAGAATAAGTTTCTGTGTCTGAAAAATATCTG
The DNA here is from genome assembly GCF_024166365.1 of Elephas maximus indicus. Lineage (NCBI taxonomy): Eukaryota > Metazoa > Chordata > Mammalia > Proboscidea > Elephantidae > Elephas > Elephas maximus. The sequence continues at coordinate 23,783,251 of NC_064825.1, read as the reverse complement.
GCATAAGGTAGACTAGACAGACATCAGGCACTTTACATGTAATTTATCATTTAATTCTTACAGAAATATTGAAAAAAATATGTGTTATTGTTCTCATTTTATAAATAAGAAAAGTAGGTTTAGAAACTTTTGTAATTACCCTAATGTTGTACAGCTGATATGTAGTGGGACCTGCATTCAGCCAGCACTGTCTGCTTCCAAAGCCTCAGGATTTTTATCCTGTGCCACCCTGCTATGACAGTGTCTCTTCTCTGGTATAGGCATAATAATTTCCTTTGGTTTTTTTGCATACAAATCAATATTAGGTTCCTCATTAATTTTGAAGGGAGGTTTTTTCATTACATTGATGGCAGGGATGAGTTACATAGGAGGCCCGGGTGCCTCATTATTTCCAGGAGAGCATTATGGAATAGGAAATAGGCGAGCCAGAGATTGCACTGGAGAATTTCTGATATTTAAACACATTGAGAGTGTCATTTCCAGCTTTCCTGACTTTAAAGAGTGCAATATGAAGAGATGATGCCGGGTTATCTCAAGGGAGTAGCAGTGAGCCAACTTGATTAACCTTGAGGAGTCTATGGCATCATATTTTTATCTGATATGAAATAGTAAAAAGTTTCTGTGCTTGGCTATAGCTCCATACCATTACATCTTTACAACACAAAGTTTCTTTCTTACATCATTATTGTGCAATGTTCCTGTTTAGCAAAAAACTTAAATATGACTTTGTATGACTCAATTTAATTCAACCACTCTTTGGATTTCCCAGCCATCAGGGTATAAGGATATGAATAAATTATAATCCTGCCTACAACAATTTTGCTACTTAACAAACATGGCTAGTGTTAGGTCAAATCAGAGACCTAAGCACTGCTGTAGAAATTTAGAAGAAGAAACATCATATTTTGAATGGAGAACTGGAAGAGACTTCACAGAGGAAATGGAATTTTGAGTTCAGTTATTACAATTAATAAAATAATTAATAAAGTGTTATTTGTCAAAAATAGAGTAAAAGCTATTAATGGGCATAGGAAAAAAGTAGTAGTATAAAGGTATATGTCACATTTAGGGTTTAAGAATGAACCAGTGTGGCTGGACCAATGTTATTTTGCTGTCATAGAGGAGGGGCGGGGTCTATAAAGATAATACAGACAAAAAGTATAGAACTCTGAATGCTTTGCTAAGGGGTGTGGAAGTTTCATGAGAAGCATTTAGTAGGCCAAACTTTTCCCAGAAAAAGTGCTAAATGAACTGATTCTCTGAGATATTAATATTTGCTGAATGAGTGGAGTAATCTTAGATTAACAAATATTAAATAGTCTCTTTACTGTAGAACTTCTCAAAAATCTTTATTGTTGTTATGTCTTTTGGGAATCCTTAAGGGAAGAATATATGTTGTTCTCAATCTTTTTAATTGTGAAATTTTCTTCTTACTGTATGATGTAAGAATAGTGTCCCATGGAATACACTTTGGAAAATACTTGTTTAAAAGGAAAGGCAAAGCCTTCAGGTTTCAAGACTTCTTCTTTAAGCCTATGTGCACAAGTGTATGCATATGTACGTGTTTGCCCTTGCAGACAGACAGACATGCACACGTATTTGCCTTTTAGAAATGTACTGCATCGAAAGTGTTGAGAAGTCTTTCTTAGAATAAACATTATAGCGTATTATTTCCTGAATAATGCATACCCTGGGTTTATACTATTGTCAGATGTAAGGTTATACTGTAGAAGGGGAGACAGATAAGCCACTGGGGACGATAGCACAAAAACAGCCAAGCAAACAACAGAAACATCTCTGGCGAGATTCTAGTAGGCAGAGGCTTTGCATCCTTTAATCTCGTTATGGTGATTTACCCTCTTTTCTTTCATTATTAGGCTTCACTCTCCAGCTTTTAGAGCTCTGCTCATAACTCTATTGTGACTTTAGGTCACAGGTTCTTGACTTAGCTTACACCCCCCAGGCTTTGGGAAAAGCTTCTAATACTTATTTCTGACTCCCAATGATTTCTCTCCCAGACCGCAGCCTATATTACCTTAGGTGACTTCCTGTTTTTAAACCGGATTTGCCCCATGTTCTATGTTTCCGGCCTGCCAGGCTGTCTGATGATGCTCTCTTTGATGAACATACCTCCAGACACTCTACCTGAGATGGGTCCTGGGAAGTCAGTCCCTGAGACATTCCCAGGAAACAAAATACTGTGAAGAATACTGTTGGAGAGCGTTCACTGAGGTCATTACGACATCAGGCAATACTATAGGATGTTACCCTTCGTAACATCTGTCCCAGGAAAAGAAGGTATAGAGAAATTGTGCTTCGCCTGTCAAATATGACAATTGTAGCTCATTCTCAAGTAACGGTAATGTAAAATTTTTGTGGAAATATCATTAGTCATACTCCTTCCTTTACAAATGATGGCAGAACAACTCAAAAGCTGACAACAACAATAATAAAAAGAAGAAGAAAAAAGAGTTTATTGACTCACTCTTGGAATGTTCAGGTATCACAAGTCTAGGGGCTTAAACAATGTTATCTGTGCTCTCTGTCTCTTTCTATCCATCTTTTGCACTTGCTCTCGCTCTCATTCTCTTTCTCTCATTCTCCCTCTGTATCTTTTCTCTCTCTCTCTCTCTCTCAATCCCTTTTCCTCTCTCTCTCTCATTCAGCCGTGCTTTATCTATTTAGCTTCTCTCTATGAGAGGCTCTCTCTACGTGGTAGGCCAACAGGCTGGCTACAGACTCAGACTCTCAGTCTCCTAGTTAAGCAATTCTTGCATCAATAGTCTTTCCTAAGAGCTCAATATCCTGTGGTGGTGCTAGGATGACATCTGTACCATCCAAACCACCTGAACATCACAGAGAGGATCCTGTTACCTAAAAATGCAGTGAAGCGCTGCTAGAAAAAGCAAGCAAATATATTCCCCCAATATGCACTCGTTTATCTCGTAGAAGTAATTTCAAGTGTACGTCCTCCTAACATCAGAGAACCGTTGTTCTGCATAAAACCCAAAATGTTCTAACAACCTCCCACGTGACCCCAACTCATGTGCAGCTACTGCTTTCAGCTGTACCTACAGGATCTATGGGCAGTGAATATTTTAATCAGTCTTGTCTGAATATGGCATTACACAGTTTACAGTATACACCTAAATGACTAGTTTAAAATACTTCCAAGCCCTTCCATATGCTACGGGATGGAAAACGGGCTAACCACAGTAATAACTCCTATTTAGAAATGAAACGAAAAAGAACGAAGACATCGACTTCTCTTCCAATTATCTACTGCTGCTTAAAAAACACTCGCTGGTTTAAAACAGCTGTTTTATTACCTTTAATGGCTCTATGGTTTGCCTGGGCTTGTTTGGGCATCACTTGCTTTTTTTCTTGTAATTGCTGTCTAATGGCAGCTGGGGCTGGCATTGTCTGGAGGCTCTACAGGTATATAGGATTAGCTGGACTCTCTCCCTTTTCATGTAGTAGAGCCTCTGTCTATTCACATGGCCTATGTGTTCTCTCCACAATACTCTCCAGGGCCTCTCCAGTAGGCAAGATGGAATTCTTGCATGATATCTTAGGGCTCTCTACAAGGTTGTTCCAGGCCTTCTTAAAATTTAGCCTCAGAATTGGCACAGCATTACTTTCACTACATTCACTTAATTAAAGCTTGTCACACAGGGCTGGCTTCAACCCAGTAATACTACACAAGGATATGAACACTAGAAGAAGTTTGGAGAACAGTTTTGGAGACTTATTACCACAATACAGCACCATTCCATAGCATACTCCAAATTTTTCTGAACAGAAAAAACAAAGACTTATTGTCCCACCAGTGGAGTCAATCCCTGGCCTGCTGCTGCTTGCTCTAGGCCCTGCCTCCTGGGAGAATATCCACTTTTGATTATCCTCCATGACCTTGTCTCAGTGGGGCTACAGATGCATTTCTCTTTTTTAAGAATTTGACCACATTAAAAGCCTGCTTCATACTGGGACAATAATGCAGGTCCAGGGATAGATGTCTTCATTGAGTAATTAAAAAAAAAAAAAAATTGCCATCAACTCAATTCTGATTCATAGTGACCCTATAGGACAGAGTTGAACTGCCAACCTTTAGGTTAGCATCCAAGTTTTTAACCACTGCTCCAACAGGGCCCCACTGAGTAATTAAGGGACCTATAATTCTTGAGATTGACCGTAATCACTAGTTGACTACTTCAGTTTCTGGTCATACCTTGTGCTAGAAGCCAAGCCAGGGATCTTATAGAGGAAGGACCATTGAGACTAGATCAACTGTTGTAGTTTCTATCTTTTAGCAGCAGGCCTCAGTGCTCTACTAAGTCTCATTGTCTAAGATGATGAATCATAACAAATCAGTCCCTGCTCCCAGGCTGCATCCTAGGTGATGGAACACATTACTTTTGTTGAGCAGTGAAGGGTTTGAGTGATATCTGACAGGTCATACCCATTTGTTTGGCACTCCTTGAGTCCAGTTTTTAATCCTGTTTCTTTCCTCCTAGTTTTTGCATACACAAATTTACCATGAGACAAAGAATTTTGACTTCACAGTTCCGCAAAATTTGCGATTATCAGATGGCTGCAGGCAGAAAGTGTTTTCTTAATCTTCTTTTTTTTCCTATCTGAAGTCAGGCAGGAAGCCTGTCTCTTTTTTTACATAACTCACTGAATTAGGTAAGAAACAGCCAAGTATGTTGACCGTCACATAAATTTCTACCAAGTCTCAAAGTTACTGCTTTTCTAGATATGTGTCTTGAGACAATATGTTAACCAGATGCTTTTCAATCTCATAAAGACTCAATTGGGGTGAAGGATCCATACTAATATATACCAAGTTGTGAAACACCTTATGTGTTATGATCTTATTGATTTGTCATCTACTGAGCAGGATTATGCATTAATTATTCAAGACAGACGGACAGTCAGGAAGGACAGAGAATCTTATCTCAACCAGTAAACTTCCTTTCATGTGGAAACCTAAATCTCTCCTGCTGCGTTTCAAAGCCCGTTTCATCCTGTCATGACCTCAAGGAAGGTGACATCCTTTTTTGAGTCAATTGTTATTCCTTCCTGCCCAATAAACACTTGGAAACCATTTGTGGTCATCTTTTTGCTCCTTCTTTTTCAAAGTAAATGATCAGTTCCTGTCTGTGAAAAGAATAGACATGTAAGAGATTCCCAGGGGACTCAGAGACTAATTTATTTTAGATACCAAATTCTTCTATTTCTTCTTAAGAAGAATATTCCAGAGAAGTAAATCTTGACATGGTGCAACAATAGCAAGCTTGGTTACATCATGCAGAGAGACTTATTTCAGAACAATCCTTTATCTTTGGGCACATAATATGAGCGTGATCAAAACAGCAGTTGGCACACACCAAGCACCAACACATTGCCGCAGAGCGTTATCTTCAAAGCCGGGACATCAATAACAAACAAATGAACTCCAAGAGGCAAACATGTTTTCACTTTAGCTTTTGTTTTGACTATTGAGCATATTTTGTGCCTTCTCTAATATCAAGGAGAAAGTAAGTTCTTTAATTCGTTATTCACTTTATTATGCCTCTTTTTAAAATGTATCTTCTGGGTTTAAAATAAAATTTTGTGATACCTTTGTAAAAATCTACTATACAAATTTTGTCTCCGGTTAAGAATCTTAAGCATATACCGCTGAGAATTCATGTTCTGAGAGAATGTTGAAAAAGAAATGGCCCCATCCTTTCATTCATCTCCCTCACTCAAGGAGAGAACATACTCTCTCAGATCAGAAGCCATGTTTTATTTGATTTTAAATCTCTTATGGCACTCTGGTGGCACAGTGGTTAAGTGTTCGGCTGCTGACCAAAAAGTTGGCAGTTTGCATCCACCAGCTGCTCACTGGAAACCCTATGGGGCAGTTCTGCTCTGTCCTATAGGGTTGCCAGGAGTTGAATCCACTTGACAGCAATGGGTTTAGTTTTTGGTTATGCTTAGCGCAGTGTTAGCACTTAAAACACAAACATCTTCAGTCAATTTTTGTTTTTAACAAGGGCATATAATTTAAATTTAATAATAAAGAAAAAAATAACCATTTACTTGTAACCTGAGAATGAATATATTCTAGAAATTAATCATATGGGTGTAATGAGAGCTTTTTAATATTGTGTAATGATTAATAGATCATATTGAAATTCACTATTTGGGAGCCAGTTCTGTCTCATAGTTCCCAGTGTTCTAACATAGCAATGTGAAGGAAGCCACAAAAATCTAGAAATAAGGCACCTGGTTTGCAGAAATGGATTTGCATTATTTCCAAAAAGTGTTTATCAAACTACAGTCTTTATGAACAGGTTTGATACTGTCTCTGTTGAAAAAAACAAACAAAACCCCCTCCCAAAAATTATGATTTATGAAAAAATATTATTTCTTAAATTCTGATTCAGGATCTGGTATATACAAAAAGACATCATTAGCCATCAAATTAGTAAATTTTTGTAAACATTATCAAGATAGCTTCTGCAGATCTGAAAGTCAAAGGCTAGGAAAAAGTTATTAATTGTGCTGATTGCTATTGTGATAGAAATCATCAAACCCTTACAGATTGTTAAGACTCTGCCATCAGATTTCTTTCTTTTACACTGATTTCTTTCTTGTTTAATGCTGTCTTTCTTTGAGGCTACACAGGAGAGCCCTTTTGGTAATGTGTAGAGAGAGTGTGAGGTGAGGAGAAGGATAGGACCAGGCTAAGCATGTGTTTAAGATAGAATTTCACATAATCTTATAAAAATCTTGTAAATCAATAAACAAAAGTTGTAAAATGGTAAATGCTCAACTCCCTGTGATTAAATTGGGTGAATCAAAATACCAGATGCTATTTTGGTCTTCTGCAGTGCTGAGAGTTTGTTATTGTTACTGACACAACAGCTGCAAAGATAATTTTTATGTTCATTATATTTACTATGTTACTGGGAGAATTAGAAGCCCCTGAAGTACATCTTTAAAGGTTTTATTACTCTATAAAAGACTCTGTCACTTTAAACTCCATTAGTCGAGCTCTTTGGATTCGTAATGACATTCTTAGGAAGAGGCACTAGGAAGTGGAGTTTAGGAGTCTCAGTGTAGCTCTTCACAGGCAGTGATATTTGTCTGTCCATCCTCAGGGAGAAGGGTTCATGTATAAAGGTAAATGAAGTTATTGGATAGGAACACTGTGTGGGGCTTGTTTCAGTTCTTATTTTCAGATCAACATAACTCATCTCTCCTACTTGTGAGTTTCCAGAAATTTTAAACATAAAAAAAATATGGTTTAAATGAATACTAAATTGAGCCTTTTACTTCATGTCAGCAAACCTATCATGTGCCCAAAAGCATAAGAGATCTGGATAATATTTAAGCACTTCATATTTTCTTCATTCAAGGAACTTAACTACTTGATGTGGAGCAAAAGTCCTCATGACATAGTTAAATCCCCCAAACCAAACCCACTGCTGTCGAGTCAATTCTGACTCATAGCGACCCTATAGAACAGAGTAGAACTGTACCATATAGTTTCCAAGGAGCACCTGGCAGATTCGAACTGCCAACCTCTTGGTTAGCAGCTGTAGCGCTTAACCACTACACCACCAGGTTTCCAACATGGTTAAATACAACAACTAATACTTTTGGTTAAACACATAAAAAAAAAAAAAAAATACACACGCACAAATAGTCCTTGAATAAATTCTGTAAGAGAGATAATAGATATCAGAAGTAGTAGTCAGGGAAAAACCAGTCAGGAAAGGTCACATGAAGGTCTTGATCCATGAGTTATGTGGGTTCATTTTCCCTGTTATGTCAAATTTTTTTTTCAATATGTAACCACTTTACAGACCAGGCAGAAGTATTGTCTATAACAAGGATTCCCACTTGGAAAAGAAGTACATTCTTAGGTGGGCACAGCTTCATCATTATTCCTATTCCCCACCGTGTTCAGTATGGCCCTTAGCATAGGATAGTTACTAAGTATATGTATATCTTCTTGGTTCTGTTTCTATGGTGGAACCCTGACTCATACAAAAGAGGAGGCCAAGCCCATTTAGCTTGAAGAAGCTATAATGATTTCCCCTGACGTAATTGCCTTACAAGGCACTGGTGATAACCCCATGGCACTGCTTTACTTCTAGACGTATAACTAGGCTCACGTTCTAGCAGGACCAGAAAGGTAAGAGGTGCGCTACCAAAAGAAGTACATGATTTTTCAAATTAATATAGACACGTACAAATCTGTATGTGTGGGACTGGACATTAAAAGTGTGGGATAAAGGTGGAAGGAGCAAAAAGCTGGATGAGGCTGAATATGCTGATACAGGCACACAAAGCTGAGCTCCTGGATTGTTACAGCTCAAGGGGTTAGAAAGGCCTCTAAGAGATAGTTTGGTTGGATGAGTGAAACATGGTTTGAAAGATGGCCTATACTAAATGAAGTTAAAATGCCAGAACTGCCTTGGTATACTTTAGAGGAAGGTATCCAAAGGCTTTGGGGACTGGAATGTTAGCATGGATTTATCACATAAGACCTCCTCACCCAACCAAGAAAGGTCCAGAGGACCTACGTTTGACCACAACTGCAAGAAATAAATTTGGAAGAGGAGCCCCATCATCTCTGAAGAACTGTGTGTGTGGTTGTTCACCTTGATAGGTGAAAAATTACACTGGGAATTGCTGCCAATGAACTGGTATCCCTAAGTGCCATGGGGATGATTAGACCTCATAGTGGATGGGCTGAGTGGTGGCAGTTAATTGCCAAAGGCAAAATGGGTTTGACTAGTGTAATGGACAGTGAAGTCAAAGCAGTAATCTCAGAGACATATGGCAATGACTAGTTGATCATGGTATCCCTAGAAAATAAATTTATTGACAGTCAACAACATTCTTACTTGATCTGTATACTTGGTCAAGTGAACAGAAGTATAACTTGAATCAATAAAACAGTCACAGACCCTCAGTCAATTTCTAGATTTGAGCCAGTTTACAGACCTATAACTCTGAATAAAGGGAAAGACAGATCCCTTTTAAGGAGCCTTAAGCGCTCAACTGCTAAGTGAAAGGTCCGTGGTTCAACCCACCAGCCACTCCCTGGGAGAAAGATGTGGCAGTCTGCTTCAATAAAGATTATAGCCTTGGAAACCCTATGGTGCAGTTCTGTTCTGTCCTGTAGGATTGTTATGAGTCAGAATCAACTCAATGGCAACAGGTTTTTAGGTTTTGGGTCCCTTTTAGGAAGATCCTTGCTACACTGCCAAAAACTTATATTGTTAATCTTTCTGCCAGCCTTTTCCAAAAGTATGTACAATCATTCACCAGAAGAACTGTACATTGGAGAAAAGGAAATAATGACTTTGCAGGGCTTATTAGACATTGCCACTGACCTAGCACTAATTCAAGGAGACTCAAAACATCACTTTGGTCCACCAGTCAGAGTAGGGTCTTAGGGAAGTAGATGATCAATGGAGTCTTAGCTTATGTCTAGCTCACAGTAGGTTCAATGGGCTCCTGATTCTATCCTGTGGTTATTTCCCCAGTTCTGAAATGCATAATTGAAATAGATTTATTCAGCAACTGGCAGAATCCCCACATTAGTTGCCTGACCTGTGAAATGAGGGCTATTATAGAATGAAAGGCCAAGTTAAAGCTGTTCCTAGAACTGCCTCTACCTAGAAAAATGGTAAATCTAACGTAATACTTCTTTTCTGGAGATATTGCAGAGATTAATGTTGCTATCAAGGACTTGAAAGACGCAAAGGTGTAGTCTCATTTAACCTGCCTATTTGGCCTGTGCAGAAAATAGAAGGATGTTGTAGAATGACAATAGATGTCAGTAGATTGTTCTAAACTTAACTATGTGTTGGCTACAATTTCAGCTACTGTTCCACTTGTAGTTTCATTGCTTGAGCAAATTAACACATCCCCTGGTACCAGGTATGCAGCTATTGATTTGGCAAAAGAATTTTTTTTCTCCCCCAGTGTCTGTTAGTAAAGATCACCAGAAGCAGTTTTCTGCAACATGTCGATGAAAGCTGCTTTTTCATTTGGGCCATTTGACCCACATGATTTGATGGTGCTTGAACTGCAAAATCTTTGCTTCACATCCCTGTAACTTTCTGCTGTCGTGGTTTAGAAAGCTTACTTCCAAAGAGAGGAATGCCTCCACCAGGAAACACAACAGTGATTCCCTAAGCTGGAAGTTAGTACTGCCACCCATCCAACTGGGCTCCTCGTGCCTCTGAATCAATAGGCAAAGAAGGAAGCTACCATACTGTCTGAGGTGATTGATGATGACTGTTACTGTTGTTGTTAGGTACCCTTGATCAGTTCCAACTAATAGTGACCCTGTGTACAACAGAACTAAATAAACTGCCCAGTCCTGCGCCATCCTCACAATTGTTGCTATGCTTGAGCCCACTGTTGCAACCACTGTGTCAGTCCAGCTCGTAGAGGTTCTTCCTCTTCTTCGCTGACCCTCTATTTTACCATGTATTATGTCCTTTTCCAGGGACTCATCCCTCCTGATAACATGTCCAAATTATGTGAGACATAGTCTTGCCATCCTTGCATCTAAGGAGCATTCTGGTTGTAATTCTTCCAAGACAGATTTGTTTGCTTTTTTGGTAGTCTGCGGTACATTGAGTATTCTTTGCCAGCACCACAATTCAAAGGTGTCAGTTTTTCTTCAGTCTTCCTTATTCATTGTCCAGCTTTTGCATGCATTTGAGGCATTTGAAAACACCATGGTTTGAGTCAGGCACACGTTAGTCCTCGAGGTGACATTTTTGCTTTTAAACAGTTTAAAGAGGTCTTTTGCAGCGAATTTGCCCAATGCAATGCATCTTTTGATTTTTTTTTTTGACAGCTGCTTCCATGGGTGTTGATTGGGGATCCAAGTAAAATGAAATCCTTGACAACTTCAATCTTTTCTCCATTTACCATGATGTTGTTTATTGGTCCAGTTGTGAGGATTTTTGTTTTCTTTATGTTGAGGTATAGTCCATACTGAAGACTGTGGTCTTTGATCTTCATCACTAAGTGCTTCAAGTCCTCTTCACTTTCAGCAAGCAAGGTTGTGTCACCTGCATATCAAAGGTTGTTAATGAGTCTTCCCCTAATCCTGATGCCCTGTTCTTCTTCATATAGTCCAGCTTCTCAGATTATTTGATCAGCATACAGATAGAATAGTTATGGTGAAAGGATACAACCCTGGTGCACACCTTTCCTGACTTTAAACCATGCACTAGCCCCTTGTTCAAACAACTGTCTCTTTGTCCATGTACAGATTCCTTATGAGCACAGTTAAAAAGTGTTCCAGAATTCCCATTCTCCCCAATGTTATCCATAATTGTTTATGATCCACACAGTCGAATACCTTAGCATAGACAATAAAACACAGATAAACATCTTTCTGTTATTCTCTGCTTTCAGCCAGGACCCATCTGACTCAGCAATGATATCCCTGGTTTCATGTCCTTTTCTAAATCTGGCTTGAATTTCTGGTAGTTCTGTGTCAATATACTGCTGCAGCCACTTTTGAATGATCTTCAGCAAAATTTTGCTTGCATGTGATATTAATGATATTGTTCAATAATTTCCACATTTGGTTGGATCACCTTTCTTGGGAATAGGCATAAATATGGATCTCTTCCAGTTTCTTGTCCAGGTAACTCTCTTCCAAATTTCTTGGCATAGACGGGTGAGTACTTCCAGTGCTGCATCCATTTGTTAAAACATCTCAGTTGGTATTCTGTCAATTCCCAGAGCCTTGTTTTTAGCCAATGCCTTCAGAGCAGCTTGGACTTCTTCCTTCAGTACCATCAGTTTCTGATCATATCATATGTTACCTTCTGAAGTGGTTGAACATTAACCAGCTCTTTCTGGTATAGTGACTCTGTGTATTTCTTCCGTCTTCTTTCGATGCTTCCTGCATGGTCTAATATTTCCCCTGTAGAATTCTTCAGTATTGCAACTCGAGGCTTGAATTTTTTCTTCAGTTCTTTCAGCTTAAGAAGTGCTGAGTGTGTTCTTCCCTGTTGGTTTTCTATCTCCAGAACTTTGCCCATGTCATCATAATACTTTACTTTGACTTCTTGAGCTGCCCTTTGAAATCTTCTCTTCAGCCCTTTTACTTCATCATTTTTTCCTTTTGCTTTAGCTACTCGACATTCAAAAGCAAGTTTCAGAGTTTCTTCTGACATCCATTTAGGTCTTTTCTTTTTTCTTCCATCTTTTTAATGACCACTTGCTTTCTTCATGGATGGTGACCTTGATGTCCTTTGTAGCTCGCCTGGTCTTCAGGCATTAATATTCAACACATCAAAGCTATTCCTGAGATGTCTCTAAATTCAGATGGAAAATACTCAAGGTCGTGCCCTGGCTTTCATTGACTTGTTTTAATTTTCTTCAGTTTCAGCTTGAACTTGGATATGAATAATTGATGGTCTGATCTACAATGGCCTCTGACCTTGTTCTGATTGATGATGTTGAGGTTTTCCATGTTCTCTTTCCACAGATATAATCCTCACAATAATTGCTGTGTTTCAGTTGATTGTTGCAGCCGTGTCAATCCATCTCTTTGGGGGTCTTCCTCATCTTCAATGATCCTCTACTTTACCAAGCATGATGTTCATCTCCAGGGAATGATCCTTCCTGATAACATGTCCAAAGTACCTCAAATGAAGTCTCACCATTCTTGCTTCTAAGGATCATTCTGGATGTACTTTTTCCAAGACAGATTTGTTCTTTCTTCTGGCAGTCCATGGTATATTCAGTATTCTTCCCAACACCATAATTCAAAGGCATCAATTCTTCTTCAGCCTTCCATATTCATTGTCCAACTTTCGCAGGCATAGGAGGTAATTGAAAATATCATGGCTTGAATCAGGCACACCTTAGTCCTCAAAATGAGATCTTTGCTTTTTAATACATTAAAGAGGTCTTTTGCAGCAGATTTGCCCAATGCAATGTGATGTCATTTCATTTCTTGACAGCTCCTTCCATGGATGTTGATTGTAGATCCAAGTTGTGTTATGTTAAGTGGAAATATGATTTTTGTTATTGCATTTATTTGGAGATTAAATATGGGTTAAGGTGTTGTGTACGGGTGCCAGACTGACAAAGAATGGATTGTGTTGGTTAGGTTTTGACTTGGCTAGGCTATAGTCCCAGTCCTTCAATCAAACACTAATCTAGGTATTGTTACTGTGAATATGTTTTGTAGATGTGATTGACATTTACAATCAGCTGACTTTATGTAAAGGTGATTATCGTCAATAATCTGGAAATCCGGATGGGTCTAATACAATCAGTAAAAAAGAAGACTTGAAGTTTCCCTGAGAAAGAAGAAATTCCAAGCATGAAATATTGCTTCCGATTCTCCCTAAGAATATGCAACTCCTTCCCTGCAGATTCTGGATTTGTCTAACCACTCTCCACAATCATGTAACCCAATGCATTGCAATGATTTCTCTCTCCCTCTTTCTCGTTTGTTTCTCTGTTGGAACTCTGACTGATGTAGATACTCTCCAAATATTGAATGAATGGATGTTTATAAAAATGGAGGAATGAATAAATAAACACATAATTGCTCATATTAATTTCAGTCAATAGTGATGACCACTGCTAGATGGGGGGAGGGGAACTAAAAGGCTTTTAAAATCGATTAGTTGAAAGAAGGGTAAAGAAGTGTGATAATGGCAATGGTGTGCAAATTCAGCAGGACATGACAAAAGAATGGTGTTGAAGAGGTTGAAGTGACTCGACAATCTTGCACAGTATACCTTGAGTTGTATTGAATAAGCTTCCTCATTTATAAATTCTGAATTAAATATTCTCATTGTTTCCAATTCAGGAGTTGGGAGCTATGCCTTTATTTAACTGGTGAGAAAGTTTAGAGTCCTAATTCCCTAATGCAGAGAAACACTTTGTTATTAAATCAAGTCTTCTATGCTATAGTCCTATTTCTTTGGTTTGTTGTTAACCAACCAAGCTAATTACAGGTAGTCCCCAACTTACAAGGGGGTTCTATTCTGACAACTCCATTATAAGTTGTTCTGAAGTAAGTTGAATACCTCTTTTTTTTTTTTTTTTTTTAAGTTTTCGTTGTTATTGCCTTGTATTGTCAGTATCTTTACAAATCTGATCTTTGTCTTTGGGGTTGAAAACATTACATATTATCTTACGGATATATTTTAATACATAAAATATAAAAAAATACACAAATCATAAAAATTTACTCTGACAATGAAGAAGAGTTGGACATCATTGACATATTGTCAGTTATGGTAATAACTCCACTTGTGGAAGGTTCTGAATCATCTGTACTATCCCTGGGACTGGAGATATTTTTTCTAGTCAGAAAATTTGTGAGTTGTCTGTATGATCCCATCAATGAGTGAGAATGCGTACTCTGTTAAAAATTAAAGCAAGAAGATTTATTGAAGTTTCAAGACAGTTCAAACTGGAGACTCATCTAATCTCACAAAGTGAAACTAAATGCTCCAACATGGCGGAGTTATGCAGAGGCATTTTTTATGAGGTAAAATACAACATTCTGACTGGAAGTTGTAGGATTAGGTAAGCAGGAGGTGGGGCAACTCAAAGCATTAGCTTTATAGCAATTGGTTGGAAACACAAATGTGGGCTATTTGGATTGGTTAGTTTAAATACATGATTTAGGTTCATTTTACAGGATGGTCACAAGGTAATTATCTTAAAACATTTCCTGAGGGCTGCTGAGGGGATTCCTAAGAGTCTGTGTCAGGACACTCCCTTAGCAATATTCTTTAGTTTAACCACAGAGAAAAACATTTCCTTTGTTATGTACTTAAGTCTGTCTAAGGGTTTGACTGTTGCAGGGGAAATCCTTTGTTATGTACTTAAGTCTAAGGGTTTGAGGGTTGCAGGGGAAATAAGCAAAAGCTAAAATGGAGTCAGGACACAGAACTGGGCAGATCATTCTGGTATCAGTTAGGCACCTTAATTTTGTAACTGTCACATAGTCTTTTTCTTTATTTCTTCAAATATTTCATGGCACAGTGTTTGGGTCTGTGTTTTGAAGGAACTAGCTAATCCTTCAGGAAATCCTTTGAAAAACAAAGATGTGACTTTGAGTACTTGGCCTGACCCAAGCCATGATATTTTCAGTTGCCTGTTATGCATGATAAAGCTGGACAATGAATAAGGAAGACCAAAGAAGAATTGATGTTGGTGAAGAATACTGAATACACCATGGAATGCCAGAAGAATGAACAAGTCTGTCTTAGAAGAAGTACACCCAGAGTGATCCTTCAAAATGAAGATGGTGAGACTTCATCTGACATACTTTGCACATGTTGTCAGGAGGGATCAGTCCCTGGAGAAGGACATCATGCTTGGAAGGTAGTAGAGAGTCAGCAGAAAAGATGAAGACCCTCAAAGAGGTGGGTTGACACAGTGGCTGCAACAATGGGCTCAAACGTAGCAATGATTGTGAGTATGGTGCAGGACTAGAAAAATTTTCATTCTGTTGTAGATAGGGTCACTATGAGTTGAAACCAATTCGCTGGCACCTAATAAGAATGATCCTTTCATGTAAAAGTTTTTGACAGCTTCTCTCCTTTTTCTTCCTCATTATTTCTTTCTTCTTCAGCATATATTTCCTCTACAAAATCCACTAATCCCTGATCTGTAAATCCCCCTTCTTTACATGATCTATGAACTGTTGTTCCACATCAGCTATATATAGTTCTAAATTTATCGTTCTCGCCATATGGATGATTTTCCCACAGATATCTTCCATCATATTATCCTGATCACATGCTTGGAGTATGTTCACATTATTCAGCAAATTTTTCAAAATTTCCTGCATGCATTTCCCCATAACTTCTTCCCAGGAAGATCAGATGTTCCGGATATACTGAAGAACATTATAATGAAGTCAGCATCAGTATGGTAACAATGAATTCGGAGTTGTAAGGGCTGTTGGGCACATGCACAGTTCGGTTGTGGTATGTCATTAAAGCTGAAAACTTTCCAGCTTTCCATCAGTTAATAACTCCCTACACCAACAGCAATACAGAATTCATTATAGACTAGGCAAAAGCCTGCTATACGGCAATGTTTTGGACAGTAAATTATAACATTGAACATCTGCGAGTGAATATCTGAGGATGATAACATCAGCAAGTTATGCACTGCAACATTGTATGTAGTACAGATTACTAATGATAAACCGTACTTAAAAAAAAAAAAAAAAGATGGTTGTAAGTGCAGTTGTCAAAACTTGAACATACCATAAGTCGGGGACTACCTATATAAATATAACCAATGCCAGAAACCTGTCATTTTCCATTACTTTTCATTTCTATCGACAGTGGAATTTACCAGAGTCTACAATATTAATTCATGTGTCAACTTTTTTTAATGAAAATATTTTTACATGATTACATATCCAAATAAGAAAAAAAAGGAAATTCTCATTTTGTATTAAATCTATCAAGTATCTAATAAGATCTCTTCTATGCTATTTTGCATTATTGTAATCTCATGGTAGTGATTATGCTTGCTTTTCCCCAGGTATGTAAGTGTCTCAACCTCCTCCATCCTTACATAAGTCCTTCTCTATTTCTCAGTGACTGGGGAAGAAAAATAGAAGACATAAATCAGACTGCTCTACATCATAAGATACAAAATAAACCATAACCTTCCTAGTGCTTCATTTTGCATTAAAATATATATTTCAAAAAATAATATTCAAAGACCTTTTGTTAATGATAGTCACTCCTGTGGAAAGAAATCATCCAATTTAATAAAAAAGAGATTATTTTGTCATGGTTCATTGTGTCTGAGTGACTTAGTTAGTTTTTCTTCTATTCAGAATATAATTCTCTTCGAATGTGCTGTAGTACTCAGGGTCTGTGCTTGAAATTAAAAAAAAAAAAAAGAAGAAGAAGCATCTTCTCTCTCTGTTAGGTATACTCAGAGTTCAACACATCTTTAATTCAAACAGATTTTTGTGTGATGTAGAACTCCAGTCATGTTTTACTGAAAAATTTAAAGATTTTTTTTCTATACTGGATATATTTATATTTAAGATAACAGAATATTTGAAGAATTCACAAAATCTTACTAGGCGTAATTGGCAATTCTGAAATAAGAAAGCTAAATAGGAAATCTGGTATTATGTTTCCATCTAAAAGACTCCCTGAATCACAGTATTAGCAAGGGAACTGAAAAAACACACCCCATTCCACAGAAACCACTGACTTTGAGACTCATGTTTTGGGATGATAAGCTATCATCATTGATTTGAGTTGGTTTTGGTAGTTTATACATAATCTTAACAGACATTTCATAGATTGCTTTTTTTATAAAAGAGTTTTCTACCATTATTAGAAAAGAAAGTAAGCAAAAATACTTTTCTAGAGGGACAGAAATCTCTCTGAATGGAGGTAAATTATTTCTGCATTATAGAATCCATCCCTGTTTCTACATTATTTATCCACAAGCAACTCTTGAAGGACAGCAAGGCTACCTGCCAAAGATAAAAAAGGAAACTTTAAGAGTATCGACGTAGGCAGAATTCTAAGATGATCCCAGAAATTACTGTCTCAGGTGTACATGGTTTGTAAAATCCCCTCTCCTTGAGTGTGGGCTTGTGAATATGATGGGGTAGTCACTCCCTTGATTAGGTTACCTCGTATAACAACAGTGATGGAATAATCTGGTGATTAAGTTATTGTGAAAATTGACTTGAGTGAAATTCCCCTTCTGCTTTTGGAGAAGTAAGCTGCCATGTTGAGAGGGTCACATGCCTAGCATTGAGATTCCCGGCCAACAACTGGCAAAAAAAAAAAAAAAAAAATAGGGATCTTAGTCCTACAACCACAAGGAACTAAATTCTACCAATAACCTGAAGAAAATTCTGAGCCTCAGATGAGATGGCAGACCCAACTGACATAATGATTACAACCTTGTGAGATTTTGAGCAGAGGATCTAGCTAACTTGTACCTGACTCTGGGAAACTCTGAGATAATAAATATATGTTGTTTTAAGCTGCTGGGTTTTTGGTAATTTGTTGTGCAGCAATAGAAAATAATATAGATAGTATCTATAAAGCTGGGTCATAAATTTTGGGTCTTAGACCATCAGTTACAGATGATATCTATGAATGTTGACCAATAAAACCATTCAAGGGTTTCAGAAGACAAATGGATGACAAGTTCTATTCATGAATTATGCAAACTGCATGAAATAGACCTTATGCCTGTAAATAACAGCACGGTTCTGAGGATAACTGGCAATCATCTAACTTTGGTAGTATTATAATCCCCTCCCTCCATACCGCCACCCCCATCTCTCTTTATTTCTTTCCCAAATCCTTTGGATGCTCATATCCTGGGGGTCTTGACTGTTGAATGATTTTCATGTTAGTCCAATTTCAGAGTTAAAATCTTTGACACATCCAAGCACCTGGCTATCTGGACCCTGATGGAATAGGATGTAGAATAGGATTATTTGATAGGTATGAATATAGCAAGTAAAGATATAGGGCAAAGTGGCTTTGATGGCATCTGGAAACCTGATAGGATGTAAAGGTAAGATGGACTGAATATTGGGGAAAATTAGTAAGACAATGAGATGTATTAAAAAACCAAAGCAAAATGAAGCAATGTCATTGCTACCTTATAAAAAAAGGTAGAATTAAATTTGCAGGTGATTTTTGCCTGTTTGGTTTGTTACTACATACCCAGTGCCTAGAATAGTCCTGGCATCTATGATAACAGCTTAATATATACATATTTTAAAATAATAAATGACTTGCATATTAAAGATCTTTTATTTTTATCTATTCCTTGAATTTAGGATTCCAACATTTAGAGTGGGAGTGGCCAGGATTTGAAGCTAGAAGATTGGCCTGTTTGTTTAATTAATTTAATATTTAACAGAAAATCTTAAGAGAAAATGACATAAGACAGAAACAGTTTGTGGATTTAAATGTGTATATGTGTATTTAGAAAAGAGCCTTGGTGGCGCAATGGATAGGAGCTCTGTTGCTAACCAAAAGATAGGTGGTCCGAACCCATCCATTGGCTCCACAGGAGACAGACCTACTCTCGTAAACATTACAGTCTAGAAAACACTATGGGGCAGTTCTACTCTGTCACATGAGTTGCTATGAGTTGAAAATTGACTTGACACCACCTAACAAAAATAGCATGTGTATTTAGAAAGGTTTCAAAGATTGCCCAGTTATGTGGGATCTAAATTATTGTACAATAAGAGAATATTATTTGTTGTTAGTACAACCTAAAGAGGACACTGAAAAGAAGGAGAATGCAAGTTACTAAAATAAACTTATTTTATAGTTCTGCCCGTGACTGACCTTATTTATTCTACCACAAAGATGGACTTACTACATCACAGGAAAAATGCTACTACAAAAGTTATATAATGAATGGTATGCTGGTTTGAAAAGGAGTGGAGGGTATGGCATTTGATAAAGATGCTTAATGTATTATGAAAACTAGTTAACTTCAGCTAGATGCAATCAGAATTTCAAATTGTGAGCTAAATATTAAAAATTGCATATAGGTTCTCTCTTTGGAAATGACTATAGATTAGCTAGTGAGTCATGGTTTTGTTATAATGACGAAGCTAAAAATACGGTAACCTGGGGAAAGAGCACCTTTGCTACTCTGGCTAGCCCATTTGTCATCATGAAGTCATGTCTTCTTGTTTCCTGGGGAATAAGGAAAAGAGCCTACACCATATCATAATTAAATTATCACCAAAAAATGGGGAGAAATTAATGAGACGTTGACTTTTTTGACATTAATATAAATGCTTGTTAAAAAAACAAGTCTTGATGGTTCTGAATTGAAACTAAGATGTACCAATTGCATTGCTGCAATACAGCTTTAATAGTGCTTGTCTCCATTATGAATCACTAAGTCAGTGACAAATATTTGAAAAGCTTAAGAAAATAAATAGTAAATCTTATGCATTTATTTGTGTAAATACAACATAGTATGCAAGTCATTGTGGTAGGAACTTTGAATAAAATGGTAAACAATTATACTTGCTTTTTACTCTGGGGTAAATTACTTAAGGGGGGAGATAGATACATAAACAAGGAACAGCAAAAACAAGAGCAATTGATAATGGAAATGCAGTGCTGTGAAACTGCATAAAAAGGTACCAAAGAAAGTTTAAGGGATGCTCAGAAAATCCCTCCTAGTTAATGGAGTGTCTGAGTACCCTGGTGGGGCAGTGGTTAAGAGCTAGGCTGCTAACCAAAAGGTCAGCAGTTTGAATCTACCAGTCTTTACTTGGAAACCCTATTGGGCAGTTCTACTCTGTCCTATAGGGTCATTATTATTTGAAATCAACTTGATCCAAGGTTTTCTTTTTTTTTTTTTTTTAAGTTGATGCTAAGTAGTGGGACGTAGCCAGATTTGGGGTTGGAAATAGAGTTACAGGCATGATTAATCAACACATTTTATGGTGCTTGGAAAAAAATAGGTTGAACTTGAAAAAAAGAAAGACTGAATGGTTACTGATGCCAAAAAATTGTGGTATGATTTGAATGTAGCTGAAAAGTCAGAGAACAAAAGTAAATATAATTTAAAAATACTGAGTATAAGAATGTAACTTCATCCTTTATGTAATAATTTTGTTTTGCAAAAAGGAAGTTATATACTTCTCTTTTATTTTTATGAAAATCTAGAAATTGATAAAGCTGAAGTGTTTTATTTGGAAAACATATAGTCAGCAAAAAAGTTGCTCAGTGGCCCTCTATAGACCTATTTAGTGAAGTATTTGATTATAATTATGGCAGAAATGAACTAAGAAGAGGTTATAGTAAATTTAATACCATGCTATCTCCTTGGGCACAGAATTAGGCAATGAATTTTAGATAGTTTTTATCCTAAAACAAACAGAATAAAGTTTTAGTGTATAGGTAATAGGTATTCTAGATAACTAGAGATACTTATGTACATCTCATGTTTTAGTCACAGCAGTTCACTAAATTTGCCTCAATAAACCACTATGAACTTTCTCATAATGAAGTTGGCAATTTAGACTGGCCTTGGAGAATGTAAAGCATTTGTTACAAAACAGGAAGAGGAAGCATTCTAGAGAAAGTATTACCTATTTCTCTTAGTATACTTAGTGACAAGATATGGATAAATAGGAACTGAATGTGTAATAATTATGATTTTATTAAAAAAAACTTACTTTTTTTGAGTATTTCATAAAACAGTTTGGTCATCTAATTTTATTTAAAACCTGAAACCTTTCCTGATTCCTGCTTATCTTCTTTCAATGATAATAATTATTTATCTATCATTTATTAAAGGCTTACTTTATTTTAAGCACTTCAAAACACATAACATCTAATGTTTATGAGCACCCATGTGGCAAGTATTATTATCCCTTTTGTAATGTTTGGGAATTAATATAACACGCCCTTTTTTTGTCATAGTTGGGAACCAATTACAGTATAGACACTGGAGACAGACAGTTGAAGACAAAAATACTCTAGTACTACTAATAAATTTTAGGCAATGTGACCTTAACTCCATTGATAAAAGAGCTGGTTAATACTTGACCCAGAGTGAGGCACCCCAGGATTACTACCCAGCCAATAATAGAGAGCTTCATGCACCTCCTGACTGCTACCTTGAACAGGTAGCACCATATATACTCTCTGCAGCTCAGCGGAATTCTAGAATACGGGCCATGAGCCATGTGTGCTTATATAAATCCTTCAAATTCAGTAAAAGTCACTCTTACCACCCCAAAGTGTCAGAGAGAGGTCAAGTAGGTCACTAAATGGAACTTCCTTTTCATGGAAACATGAAGCAAGGGGGAAACAAAAAGTATCTATAGAACACAGAACAATGACTCCTCAAAGATGTCCGTGTCCTAATCCACAGAACCTGTGAATGTGTTCTGCTACATGCCAAAGGGGAATAAGGTTGCAGATGGAATTAAGTTAGTTTGTCATCTGACCTCCAGGCAAAATGATTATCCTAGATTATCTGGGTGGGCCCAGTATATATGAGAGGGAAGCAAGAGAATAAGAATCAGAGCGATGTGAGAAAGATTGGACCGGCCATTGGTGACCTTGAAGATCAAAGATGGCCATGATTCAAGAGATAAGGACAGCCTCTGTTGTTGTTGTTAGGTGCCCTCGAGTCAGTTCCGACCATAGCAACCCTGTGCACAACAGAATGAAACACTGCCCAGTCCTGCACCATCCTTACAATTGTTGTTATGCTTGAGCTCGTTGTTGTAGTCACTGTGTCAATCCACCTCGTTGAGGGTCTTCCTCTTTTCCACTGTCCCTGTACTCTGCCAAGCATGATGTCCTTCTCCAGGGACTGATCCCTCCTGACAACATGTACAAAGTATGCAAGACTCAGTCTCGCCATCCTTGCTTCTAAGGAGCATTCCAGTTGTACTTCTTCCAAGACAGATTCAACATTCTTTTGGCAGTCCATGGTATATTCAATATTCTTCGCCAGTACCACAATTTGAAGGCCTCAACTCTTCTTTGGTTTTCCTGTCCAACTTTCACATGCATAGGATGTGATTGAAAATACCATGGCTTGGGTCAGGTGCACCTTAGTCTTCAAGGTGATATCTTTGCTCTTCAGTGCTTTAAAGAGGTCCTTTGCAGCAGATTTATCCAATGCAATGCATTGTTTGATTTCTTGATTGCTGCTTCCATGGCTGTTGACTGTGGGTCCAAGTAAAATGAAATCCTTGACTTCAATCTTTTCTCCGTTCATCAGGATGTTACTCATTGGTCCAGTTGTAAGGATTTTCATTTTCTTTATGTTGAGGTGCAATCCATACTGAAGGCTGGGATCAGCCTCTAGAAACTAGAAAAGGCAAGAAAATAGATCCTACTCTGGAGTGTTCAGAAAGAAATGAAGCCCTACTGAGATCTTGATTTTAGCCCAGCGAGACCTGTTTTGGACTTCTCACCTCTAGAACTGTAAAACAATGAATGCATGTTGTTTAAAGCTACTAAGTTTGCAGTAATTTCTTATAGGAATTTCCTATTGCTGCAATGATAGGAAACTAATTTATCATCCATCAGTATTCAGCATAGGAAACAGAGACACTCTTTTTCAAGCAGAAGAAATTTAATACAAGACTTATGTGATTGTTAAAATGCTGGAATGACTAGAAGAGCCAAATAAAGTGATGTTATTGGACTATTGGTTTCAGGTTTGCACAAAATTAACTCCCACCATTGCCACCATTTCTGTACTGAGGAAGCTGATGATTCGTTAGTACTAGTCTTGCAATTATCTTTACATTGATGGGTTGTCTCACCATCCCCAGACTGCTGACCACCATTCTAATGGCAGGCCCCCGAGTTTCTGAGGTCCCACTCTCTAGCAGGTATTTCTCTAAACAAGTCACTTGGAGTATTTTTTCTCACCACATTCAGTCAATATAATGTTATCAATGCAGTGCACCAGCATCATATCCTGTAGAATACTGAGATGATCAAGATTCTTGAAGACCAGTTTATGGAGAGAACCAGAGAGTTGAACTGATCCAAGGTAGGATAGCAAAGGTGTACTATTGATCTGAAAGTAAACTGTATCTGTTTATTAAGACAGAAAAAAAAAAAATTGAAAACTGCTTACCAGTTGTCAGGAGAATGTTGATTAGCTTGAGCAAAGGAATAGCATCTGGAACAGCAGCTCCAATTGCATTTAACCACCTGATCAAGTTTAAAATAATTCAGTTACTCTCCAAGGCCAATTTGTCTTCTACATAAGACCAATGTATCTTCTGCTGCTTAAATGGAGACATGATAGAAATCACCACCTTGGGATCATTCAAGGCTTCTGGTGGCACTAATCTCTGTGGTTTAACCAGGTTTATGTATTGAAATTGGTTTACTGTTTTGGAGGAGAGGAGAAGTTCAAGGGCCTCTATCTAGGCATTACAAGCAAAATAGTCAGTCTACAAGCGAGGGAACCAAATATGTCTGTACAATTACACAGTTAAGAATGGGAGGAAAAAAAAAAAAAAGCTTGTTTTACAGACGTGCTATAACAGGTAAATTCAGGCTAAAACTCTATTTGTCAATCAGTCTATATACACTCTTACTCTGACTATAAAACCTCCGTAAAATAAGACACCCCAAGTGTTTGTGTTAGCTGAGAGCTTCTGTGGTAATCCTTGACAAGTTGAGGTTGTTCCCCAAGTTCCTTCAATGGAGAGTGTACATCCAACTTTGTAAATGGTCACAAACTCCTTTGAGATGCCTAGGATAGTATTTATTTGGTACCCTTCCAATATGATATATATAGGGGGTGGATTAAAAGGTTACACATGAAAAATGTACTCCAATATTTCTATCTAGCTAAGCCTTTGGAATCCTTCCATTATTTTATACAAAGAATTTATAGTATCTAAACTTTATTTCATTCAGGTGACTACTGAATTCAGATTTCATTTAAACACTAGAGCTATCAGTGACTGAGATTTTTTTACTTTTTAACACTGTTATAGTACTTACTGTGTTCTGGATACTTTTGTGAACAGATACATGTATTAATTAACTAAATCTTCACAATAACCTCATAAGATAAATATAATTATTATCCCTTTTTTTACAAATGAGTAAAATGAGTCAAAGATCAGCTAAGTATCTTGTTTATGGTCGCAAAGTTGGTGGTAGAGATGGTACTGAATCCAAAATTTCTGGTATGTGCATTCTTAATGATAAATTCAGCCTGTCTAACATTACATTCATTCTTCTCTAGCCAGAAGCCATAGAATCCACTCCCATGCATATTCCTTAGGTTTTTGACAATATAAATTAACAAAGTCTTGGAGCTGTTTTTTCTGAGTGCAAACCATCTCCACTCAAGTCAGATTATATATGTGTCCTCCTAAGGTATGTATGTTAGGATATGCCTGCGGTTATATAGATTTGAAAGCCATGAGGGGTAGAAGCAGGGCATGAAAGTAATTGGCAAGTCCTTCCAGAGTAACTGCCAAAGGTAATGTGTCAGTTACTAAGTTCTTATCGCTCAGATTCAGTTCCACCCTTCTATCCTCTTTATGATGCTGGAGCTAGGTCTCTGCAAATACATTTCTGCTTGTTAGGATCTGCATTAAGAGACACTAGAGACTGCAAGGCAAGAGAAGGAAGAAGCTCAGTACTTCTCCCAGTTTTTTTTTATGGGTTTCCTATTTGCTTCTGGCTCCTGTCGGGATGATCCCAGGATCGCTTCTTCACTCCAGGAGAAGCAGTTTCTTTCAGTAGCAGTAGCTGAATCTAGTTTGCAGTTTTTCCAACACTGGCATGACCAGCTTTATCATGCACCTGTGTTGACACTCCAGCATCAGTAAGCCAGTGCCTCCTCTCAGAGGTCTGGGTCCTAGATTTTCTGGGCCCCTTTGTTCAGTTTTTAATAATTTGAATATCTTCTTTTGTTCTCTCAGATTTATGGATGTTAACTGAGTCTTGTAGTTACTACCTTGTAATACCTTATTTCTCATTGTGTTCTTTCAGCTACCTAGTTAACAACTTTATTCATAGTTACGAATTATTCATATTAAATACTCTCTGTTCAAATAAGTTCCATGCTTTCTGTCTCCTGACTGAATCCTGAATGATGCAGGTAAGATTATTTCTGTGTCTTCAAGGAGGACAAAGCCTCAGAGAAGGATGAAAAGAAGCTACTTCTATTGACAAGGGAACATCAATGGCATTTTGATGCTTAAGAGATTTAGATTTATTGTAGCTCAGCCAAATGTTGTCATTATGATTCTGAGAGGCTCACTCTTTTGGAAACTGTGCCCTGACTTGCACATAAGAGAGCTGGCAAGGCAGTGAATTCAAATTACTTCATAACATATAACTCCCAGAATTGTTGTCTGTGTCTGGCTTATTGTTACCTCAGTCCAGTAGCTAAAAGACATAAGAGATTCTTTTAGAGGTCTCAAAGAAGCCTAAACCTATTGGCCCAGGTGGGCTTGGGAAGTAAAGTAAAGGAAGAAGGAAAGAGGTAAAAACCAAAAATTCAGGGCCTTGGACTATATTTTTTTTCTTTATGCTATCCAGTTCAACTAGAAGAAGCCAGCTCTCCTTACCGTTGTTGTAATCCTCATTGTCATCATTGCATTCCTTGGCAGCAACAAAATGAACTCTAAATCCCCCTGGGTGATAAAAAAAAAAACAAAAAAAACTGTGTGCTATGGACGATCACATGTTATGGGCCACCTGCAATCCATTTTTACTGGTTTTGAGGTAATCACTCTCTTCAAATCCAACCAGGTCACATAATCAATTCAAAAATTCCATTGTAAGGGATTTTCCCTGAAACCATTTCCAGATCTATATATTTTATTAGTTAAAGTTCACTGTGAGAAACCAAAACCACTCTAGATATTTTGATGACAAAATGATTTAATATCAATATTTATATTCAAGATCTAGAGTTTTATTTATGTCTACACATGGGTATCCTTCATTTAGAAACTCTAAGAAAAGCATTAATTTCCTGCACTTACTAATAGATCTTCCCTCCTATTTAATGCCAAACTCGTGCATTAAAAATTCCAACAACAGATAATTGATATATCATACTAAAACTTATGAATTATTTAAGTTTCCAAATTTTATATGCTTGGCTTTACTTTATTTTCCTGGAGAGTTGTTCTTCATGGGATATAGATATGGGTGATTCATTTCTTTACCTTTTGTGTTTGATTACAGCAGCTAAGGATATCAACCTGGAGTCAGACATACTTAGATGTGACACCAGCCTTATCCCGTACTAACTGTGTGACATGAAGGAAGTTATTTAACCTCATTGAACCTCAGTTTCTTCTCAATAAAATGGATAAAACTCTGAAAGCTACTTACAAGATTGTTATGAAAATTAAATGAGACAATGCATTTACAGATTTTGGCACTATGTCTGGCATATAATAGTCAATAAATGTTAGTTATTAAGAAGAGGGAACCATTTTTATACCTTTTAGATGCATTTTCAGATACTGTTAAGCATATTGCTTTGAGTAGCCCCATCCTTCACATAAAAGGTGGAGAAGAAAGAAATAGTCTTGCATCAGTGCCCTATTTCCAATCCTGTCTTACTTCTACCACAGAAGTTTGGTTGATGTCCCATGGTATAGCCCCTGAGAGGCTGCTACCCTCTATGAAAAGCTCCTCATTGCCTTGGTGCCAGTTGAGAGTGGTGTATGAATGTGTGGGGGACCAGGGTAGACTGACGAGTCTTAAGCAATGCCCTTGGCACCTCATAGACCACTGGAGAATACAGAAGACACGGAAGTTTCTGTGGAAAATGATAGCTATGCTGAGTAGACCAATAAACAGAGATTGGCTCAAAGTGAGTAAGATTGAGGAGATTGCCGTGCATAGAGATTTTATAACTAAAAGAAGAAGAAAAAAGGAATTCATCATTAGGTACCAGTTTAATGCTAATTAGGACCAGAAGCATCTCAAGGGACATCAGTTCAGTGATCAAAAGACCAGACTGTGAGGCGGGGCCAAGATGGCAGAGTAGTCAGACACTTCCTGTGGTCCCTCTTACAACAAAGACCCCAAAAAACAAGTGAATCAATTATATATGACAAGCTAGGAGCCCTGAACATCAAAGGCAAAGTTGGGGAATCAGACTGAACAGCAGCGGGAGGGGGAAGCAGTTCAGAAGCAGAGAGGAGTAGCCAGACCTGACCCGGCAGGAACTGACACCCTCAGGTCAAGTCTACCACTGTCGCGAGTATGGCGAGGCAAGAAGAGGTGTTCAGGATGCGTTTTTCACATCGGGGGAGACCAAATGATGGAGAGTCTGCTCAATCCTCCAGAAAAAGCTAGAAGTGGCTCACAATCAGCAAATGATAAGTACCTGCATTTAACCCACTGTGATCCAAAAATACACTTTCAGGAAAAGCCTCTTATCCACTTGCCTGCTCTCTTACCATTCTTCACTGAGTCCCAGCCAGCTGCATCCCTTGGGCCAGAGGAAGGACCCTGCACTCACCCTGAGCCATTCTCCCGGCCTTGGAGAGGGAAAAAATTAACAAACAGGAAAAATAATCTGCCGGCTCCCCTAGGTGGGAACTCAGAGCAGAAACAGCTCCTTTTCCTAGGCACAGGCATAAGGGGTCCATGGACTTTGAATGCCTTTCACCCCTGCATAGACCTGTATGGGCCCATATCAACAATATAGGCCCTCATTAGCACAGTACCACTAGACCTGTGTGGGTCCATTTCATCTGTATAGGCCTGCATTAGCACAGTACAACAGGGGATATACCTGAAGTGTAACTTCAACTGTTTCAGCTACATGGTGGAAAGGCAAGTTTGTGATATTTGATGCTGTTCTGCGTATTAAGCAGGGTTTTTTTTTTTTCACCCACATCAGGAGCCTGAGGACTGGTGGCTGCACCCATGACACATAGCCACCCGTGACAGAATAAGTGGTGCCTCCCAGTCCTTACAGCCAACAGCATTGGTACCCATAGTCCAGATGCAAAACTCACCCACCTATACTCTCTAGGGAACAAGGACATGTTTCCTCACAGACACTGAGGGTTGGTTTTCAGCCCCCTGCCTTGTTCAGCACTTGATTCCCTCCTGCACCCAGATACCTGTGCCTACACCAGTCACCCCTGCTTGTCTAGGGCTGTAGGTGAGAGCCTGCACCACACACTTGGTGACTGACTACTTGGACACCTGAGCTGAATCCATACATGAAAAGTGAATGGACTCCTGGGCTCACATACCTAGCAACAGCTCTAACCACCTGGTGGCAGGACATTAGAGCTTCAAAGTCCCCAGTAATAAAACCAGCTCACTTGAACAGCCTATTTGGGAATATTAAAAAAGAAAAAGGAGCTAGGACACAGTAAGTAAACAGAAAATAAATAAATATGGTAATTTATTGATGGCTCAGAGAAAACAGTCAATATCAAACCACATAAAGAGGCAGATCATGATGGCTTCAGCAAGCTCCCAAAATAAAGAATCAAGGAATCTTCCAGATGAAGAGAATTTCCTAGAATTTCAGAAGTAGAATACAAAAGATTAATAGACAGAACTCTTCAAGAGATCAGGAAAGAGATCAGGCAAAATGCAAAACAAGTCAAGGAACACACAGAAAAAGCATTAGAGGAACTTAAGCAGATTAGACAAAAGCATAATGACAAATTTGATATGCTGCAAGAATCCATAGAGAGACAGCAAACAGAAATTCAAAGGTTAACAATAAAATTTCAGAATTAGACAATTCAGTAGAAAGTCATAAGAGCAGAATTGACACAATGAAAGTCATAATTAGTGAAACTGAAGATAAAACACTTGGCACAAACATATTGGAGGAAAAATCAGATAAAAGAATTAAAAAAAAAAAATGAAGAAACCCTAAGAATCATGTAAGGCTCTATCAAGCGGAGTAACCTAGGGTGATTGGAGTACCAGAACAAGGGGGATAACAGAAAATACAGAGGGAATTCCTGAAGATTTGTCATCAGTAAACTTCCCTGATAGAGTGAAAGATGAGAAAATATCTATCCAAGATTCTCAGCATACCCCACACAAGGTAGATCCCAAAAGAAAGTCACGAAGACAGACTATAATCAAACTTGCTAAAACCACAGATAGAGAATTTTAAGAATGGCTAACGATAAACGAAAAGTCATCTACGAAGGAGAGTCAATAAGACTAAGCTTAGACTACTTAGCAGAAACCATGCAGGCTAGAAGGCAATGGGATGACATATATAAAGCCTTGAAGGAAAAAAATTGCCAGCCAAGAATTATTTATCCAGCAAAACTATCTCTCAAGTATGATGTCAAAATTGGGACATTTCCAGACAAACAAACAAAAGTTTAGGGAATTTGCAAAAACCAAACCAAAATTACAAAAAATACTAAAGGGAGTCCTCCAGTTAGTAAGTTAATAATATCAGATATCAACCCAAAACTAGAACACAGTACAGAGCAACCAGGTATCAACCCAGATAGGGAAATCACAAAAATTAATCAAAGCTAAGCACTCAAAACAGGGAAACAGAGATGTCCTTATGTAAAAGATGACAACATTAAAGCAAAAAAGATGGCCTAAAAAACATAGATCTTTCATATGGAGAGGAAGTCAGGGCGATGTGAAGAAATAAAAGACTGGCTTGAACTTAGAAAAATAGGGGTAAATACTAAGGTAACCCCAAAGGAAACTAAAACTCCTACACATCAAAATAAAATACAAGAAAAACATAAAGACTCAGCAAATAAAAAATCAACAACAATGAAAAAGAGGAAAAGTAAATATATAAAGAAAAATGATTCAGCATAGAAAATTAAGTTGAACAAAGAAACTGTCAATAACACACACACAAAAAAGACATCAAAATGACAGCACTAAACTCATACGTATCCATAATTATGCTGAATGTAAATGGACTAAATGCACCAATAAAGAGAGAGAGTGGCAGAATGGGCAAAAAAAAAAAAAGATGTGTTTTTTTATACGCAGTTTACAAGAGACACACCTTAAAGACACAAACAAACTAAAACCTAAAGTATAGAAAAAAAAAAATCAAGCAAACAACAATCAACAAAGAGCAGCAGTGGCAATATTACTTTCTGACAAAATAGACTTTAAAGTTAAATCCACCAAAAAGGATAAGGAGGGACACTATATAATCATTAAAGGGACAATATACCAGGAGGATATAACCATATTAAATATTTATGCACCCAATGACAGGGCTGAAAGATACATGAAACAAACTCCAACAGCATTGAAAAGTGAGATAGACAGCTCCACAATTACAGTAGGAGACTTCAACACACCACTTTTGGTGAAGGTCAGAACATTTAGAAAGAAGCTCAGTAAAGAAGGTCTAAATGCTACAATCAACCAACTCGACCTCACAGACATGTTCAGAACACATCACCCAACAGCAGACAAGTATAATCTCTTTTCCAACACATATGGAACATTCTCCAGAATAGACCAAGTATTAGGCCATAAAGCAAGCCTTAAAAAAATCCAAAACACTGAAACATTACAAAGCATCTTTTCTGATCATAAAGCCATAAAAGTAGAACTCAGACAAAGCAAGGAAAAAAATCAAACACACAGAAACTGAAGAACACCTTGCTCAAAAACGACTGGGTTAGAGAAGAAATTATGGATGGAATAAAGAAATTCGTAGAATCAAATAGAATGAAAACACATCCTGCCAGAACTTTTGGGACACCCCAAAAGCAGTGCTCAGAGGTCAATTTATAGCAATAAATGCACACATGCAAAAAGAAGAAGGGGCCAAAATCAAAGAATTTACTGTAGAACTCGAATGAATACAAGAAAACAGCAAAAGAAGCCCTCAGGCACCTGAAGAAAGCAAATTATAAAAATTAGAGCAGAATAAATGAAATAGAGAATAGAAAAGCAATTGAAAGAGTTAATAAGACCAAAAGCTGGTTCTTTGAAAAGATCAGTAATATTGACAAACCATTGGCCAAACTGATAAAAGAAAAACAGGAGAGGAACCAAATAACTCAAATGAGAATTGAGATGGGTGATATCACAACAGACCCAACTGAAATTAAAAGAATCATAACAGATTACTATGAAAAACTGTACTCTAACAAATTTGGAAACCTAGAGGAAAGGGATAAATTTCTAGAAACACACTACTTACCAAAACTAACACAAACAGGCATGGAACAACTAAATAAACCTATAACAAAAGAAGAGATTGAAAAAGTATTTAAAAAACTCTCAACAGAAAGAAGACCTGGCACTGACGCCTTCAATGGAGAATTCTACCAAACTTTCAGAGAAGAGTTAACACTACTACTACTAAAGGTATTTCAGAACATAGGAAAGGATGGAATACTCTCAAACTCATTCTATGAAGCCAGCATAACCCTTATATCAAAACCAGGTAAATACACCATAAAAAAAGAAATTACAGACCAATATCCCTCATGAATTTAGACACGAAAATCCTCAACAAAATTCTAGCCAATAGAATTCAACAACATACCAAAAAAATAATTTAC
Source organism: Elephas maximus indicus (assembly GCF_024166365.1). Taxonomy (NCBI): domain Eukaryota; kingdom Metazoa; phylum Chordata; class Mammalia; order Proboscidea; family Elephantidae; genus Elephas; species Elephas maximus. The sequence goes on along the minus strand of NC_064825.1, from coordinate 23,751,171 downwards.
CATGACCAAGTGGGATTCACATGGGGTATGCAGGGATGGTTCCAGAGTAGAAAAACAATCAATGGAATCCATCACATAAATAAAACAAAAGACAAGAACCACATGATCTTATCAATTGATGCAGAAAAGGCATTTGACAAAGTCCAACACCCATTCCTGATAAAATTCCTCAGCAAAATAGGAACAGAAGGGAACTTCCTCAACATGATAAAGGGCATTTATACAAAGCCAACAGATAACATCATCCTAAATGAAGAGAGCCTGAAAGCATTCCCCTTGAGATCAGGAACCAGACAAGCATGCCCTTTAATCACCATTCTTATTCAACATTGTGATGGAGGTCCTAGCCAGAGCAATTAGGCTAGAAAAAGAAATAAAGGCATCCAAATTGGTAAGGAAGAAGTAAAAGTATCTCTATGTGCAGATGATATAATCTTGTACACAGTAAACCCTAAAGAATCCACAAGAAATCTACTGGAACTAATAGGAGATTTCAGCAAAGTATTAGGATACCAGATAAACATACAAAATTCAGTTGGATTCCTCTACACCAGTAAAAAGAATGTCTAAGAAATCACCAAATCAATACCGTTTACAATAGCCCTCAAGATGATAAAATACTTCAGAATAAATCTAACCAGAGACGTAAAAGACCTATACAGAGAAAACTACAAGACACTACTGCAAGAAACCAAAAGAGACCTACATATGGAAAAACATACCTTGGTCATGGATAGGAAGACTCAACTTTGTGAAAATGTCTATTCTACTCAAAACGATCCACAGATTCAATGCAATCCCTATCCAAATTCCAATGGCATTTTTTAATGAGATAAACAAATCACCAATTTCATATGGAGAGGGAAGAAACCCCTGATAAGTAAAGCATTACTGAAAAAGAACAAAGTGGGAGGTCTCACACTACCTGATTTCAGAACCTATTATACTGCTGCAGTAGTCAAAACAGCCTGGAACTGGTACAACAACAGATACATAGACCAATGGAACAGAATTGAGAATCCAGACATAAATTCATCCACCTATGAGCAGCTGATATTTGACAAAGGCCCAAAGTCCATGAAATGGGGAAAAGATAGTCTCTTTAACAAATGGTGCTGGCATAAGTGGATCAAAAAAAAAAAAAAAAACCCAGTGCCGTCAAGTTGATTCCAGCTCATAGCAACCCTATAGGACAGAGTAGAACTATCCATCTGCAAAAAAATGAAACGAGACCCATACCTCACACCATGCACAAAAACTAACCCAAAATGGATCAAAGTCCTGAATATAAAATGATAAAGATAATGGAAGAAAAAGTAGAGAAAACGCTAGGAGCCCTAATACATGGCACAAACAGTATAAAAAACATTACTAACAATGCACAAACTCCAAAAGTGAAACTAGATAACTGGGAACTCCTAAAAATCAAACACTTATGTTCATCCAAAGACTTCACCAAAAGAGTGAAAACACAACCTACAAACTGGGAAGAAATTTTTGGCTACAACAAATCTGATCAGCGTGTATTCTCTAAATTCTACATGATACTGCAAAACCTAAACAGCAAAAAGACAAATAACCCAAATAAAAAATGGGCAAAGGATATGAACAGGCACTTCACCAAAGAAGACATTCAGGTGGCTAACAGATACATGAGGAAATGCTCATGATCATTCGCCATAAGAGAAATGCAAATTAAAACTATAATGAGATACTGTCTCTCCCCAACAAAAAACCAAAAACCAAACAAACCCATTGCAATCGAGTCAATTCCGAATCATAGTGACCCTATAGGACATAGAGTTTCCAAGAAGCACCTGGTGGATTTGAACTGCTGACCCTTTGACTAGCAGCCATAGCAGTTAGCCACTACCCCACCAGGGTTTCCATGAACAAGGCTGCCATTAATCCAAAAAACACAAAATAATAAATGTTGAAGAGGTGGTGGAGAGACTGGAACACTTATACCCTGCTGGTGGGAATGTAAAATGGTACAACCACTTTGGAAATTGATTTTACGCTTACTTTTTGTTAAAAAGCTAGAGATGGAACTACCATAGGATCCAACAATCCCACTTCTTGGAATATATCCTAGAGAAATAGGACCCCTCACACAAATAGATATATGCATACCCTATATTCATTGCAGTGCTATTTATAATAGCAAAAACATGGAAGCAACCAAGGTGCCCATCAATGTATGAATGGATAAAGAAATTATGGTATATTCACACAATGGAATACTACATAATGATAAAGATCAGTGATGAATTCATGAAACGTATTATAATGTGGAGGAATTTGGAAGGCATTATGCTGAGTGAAATTAGTCAGTCGCAAAAGGACAAATATTCTATGAGACCACTATTATAAGAACTCAAGAAAAGGTTTAAGTACAGAAGGAAACATTCTTTGATGGTTATTAGAATGACGAGGGAGGGAGAGAGGGGTATTCACTAATTAGACAGTAGACAAGAATTATTTTATTTGAGGGGAAGGGCAACACGATACAGGGGAAGTCAGCACAACTGGACTAATCCAAAAGCTAAGAAGTTTCCTGAATACAAACAAACATTTCAAAGGACAGAATAGTGGTGGCGGGGGCCTGGGGACCATGGTTTCAGGGTACATCTAGGTCAGTTAGCATAACAAAGTGTATTAAGAAAACCTTCTGCATCCCACTTTGGTGAGTGACATCTGGGGCCTTAAAAGCTGGCAAGTGGCCATCTAAGATGCATCAATTGGTCTCACCCACCTGGAGCAAAGGAGCATGAAGAACACCAAAGACGCAAGGAAAATATGAGCCCAAGAGAAATAATGGGCCACATAAAAAAGAGACTCCCTCAGCCTAAGACTGGAAGAACTAGATGGTGCCTGACTACCACCAATGACTGCCCTGATGGGGAACACAACAGAGAATCCTGATGGAGCAGGAGAAAAGTGGGATACGGACCTTGAATTCTAGTAAAAAGACTAGACAATGGCCTGGTTCAGACTGGAGGGATGCCAGAGGTCATGGCCCCCAGCCTCTCTGTTAGCCCAAAACTAAAACCATTCTCAAAGTGAACTCTTCAGACAAAGATTAGATTGCACTATAAGAAATACAATGATACTGGTGAGGAGTGTGCTTCTTATCTCATGTAGGCACATGAGACTGTGGGCAGCTCCTGTCTGGAGGCGAGATGAGAAGGCAGAGGGGGACAGGAGCTTGTTGAATGGACACAGAAAATAAGGGTGGAGAGAAGGAGTGTGCTGTTGCATTGTAGGGAGAGCAACTAGGGTTGCATAACAATGTGTGCGTAAGTATTTTTTATGAGAAACTGACTTGAATTTTAAACTTTCACTTAAATTACAACTAAGAAAAAAATAAAAAGACCAGACCTGGCAGCTTAAACACTCTGCTTGGGAAGACAGCACACAGACCTACATGGGAGAACCTCAAGTCTTCCTTGACCTCTCTGCCATCTTCCCATACCACCCTCCATAATGTCTATTAAGATTATCCTTCCTTTCCTGCCCTGGATACACAGAGGTCATTTTTCAGGGCTGAGTGGACAGTGGAGTTAAATCTTGAAGCGTGAGAATTTACTCAGAATCTTAAATCTTTTAAGAGAGTATATAAAACCAAAAGAAATTAAGGCCATTAACGGATAAGTTTGAATTTTTTTTTTTTTAATTTTATTTACTGCTACACAGTAGGTTAAGGGCTTGGGAAGATCATTAGATCAGTTATAGAAAAGTTAGGAAGCTATGTTTCCTCTGCACATGTAGTAAACATAAATATGGGAATCCCACAGATTATTATTACGTATATTTCAGTATAAATCAAGAGATTTTCTTTAATGCATTTGTGTGAACTGAAATTGCGTATAGGAAGACAACGTACCCACAAATGCAGAAAGGATAGGTCCCAAAGTACAAGATATACGTATATACTTTGCAAAGTTTATCAAATATATACACTTTAAAATAACTACAAATATTCAATCCAGGAAATAAAATCAAATAGAACTATTCACGCATTTATTGTAAGAAATTGACTGACTCATTCGCTAGAGGCATAATACTTTGTAGAGCATTCTGTGAAGAATCTTGACACCAGAAATCCATTGTCTTCAATAACTTCTCATTGTAGCCTTCCACAACCTTCAACTTTACTTTATTCATGTTTGCTCTTTTTGGGGTCTTAAAATAGGCTTTGGTTAAGCCAGCTGTTCAAGAAACTGAAAGGAGAAAAAAGCAAGCTCAGGAAAGCATAGTGCCTGGCTTAGATTTTGCATAGTTGCTATACTAATCAATATCACAGTAATTAAAATCACCCATGATTAATGGGCTGGCATTTTTATAGGGCTTTGTTGTCTGCAAAAGCATTTCACAATCTATTTTGTCTAACTGCCCAGTAGGAGCAAACCCCAAATCACCAGGTACCTTTTGTCCTTAATTTCCATCTGAACTATTTCTGCCTGTAGGAATGCCTTGCTTTATAATGCAATTGTGGGTTTCCCCTCTCTGGTCTGAGGAAAAAGTCTTTTTCTCTCAAAAGCAAAAACTGAAGCTTGAAGGTAGGGTTTGCCATTTACTTTGCCTGACCATTCATTGAATTAACCTTCTATCCATATAGAGAACCCCCTGGGATATCAGGACTTGGACAGGACAAACATAAAATATTTGCTACCTTAAAGCTGTGTGTATTTGCATTATTTCTCTCTGTAAGATAGTCAGTGCTATTATCCTTCTCTTGTCTAATCAACCCTAGGCTGGGACTCTAAATCTTGAGCTGTAATCCTGGCACTTAGATTAATGTAGTCATGGAATATGCCATTTTCACCATACACATACACACACAATAGCTTACATTTTATTAGGAGTGTGATTTACTTAAGGAAGGAGTAAGATAAGCTTTTGCTTGCAGTTTCTTAATTGAGACAAACTGTGAAGACTGAAAAAGTATTCCTGGGGTACTAGGTTGTGTTTCTGAAACATCTTTATCTTTCATGAAATTCAACAAGGATTTTTGCACTTAGAGCATACAGGAAGAAAAAAAAAATGACTGCACAAAAGCTTTTGAAAGTTTTTGATAATTGACTATACTTCATCCGAAAGCACTTGGTAAAAAAGTCTAAATTTGTAATCCTAGAGACAGTGCTCCTCATCAGGTATCAATGAATGGTCAAATTGGTCAACTTTAACTTAATATTTTGTCTGCAAATGATTTGCACATTTCTTTCCAGAATGTGCTTACTACTCCTTCCACAAGCCTTTGAGATAATCTTTAAGAAAACAGAATAATGTGGAAATATTGTGGCCCCTAGAGATTTAATAACATGATCCTTGATAATTTACTACAGAATTTTTATAGTTTTAGTGCTGTGAAGAGTGACCTATCCTGAACCAGAATTAACCTGTAATTCTTATACCTATTCATTGAACAACTATATGCAGGCATTCTGTGTTAGAATCCCCATAGTTAAACTCCCTCAAGACTGCTGCATTCTGGCTCCATAAAAATGCCCCTAAAACAATCTGTTGAGGCAAAGGCGGAAAGGGAGATCACTACCTTGGCAGAGTCTTAGCAGCATCTCTAAGTGGGAAAGGCAGAGTCAGGATAGTTATGAGGTTTTGGAATCTATTTTTAGATGGATCTTTCAGAGTGGGGACTTGTTTAGGTTTGTGTAAGTCTGATGATTGAGGTTTGCTGGATACAAGTTTGAAGTTCTGAGTCAAGAGAAAGTGTGAGTAGTCTTGGTATCTTGGAGAGTAAACAGTTTTTTGATGCCATCCATTGAAAGTTGAATGATAATATTCGTTTAAAAGATTTCCTGAGAAGTTCCTGAAATAAACAATAAAGTTATTTGCAACTTTTATTTTCTTGGGCAAGAGTTCCTTGGGATGGAAAAGATATGCTGGTGAATATCTTAGTTACCTCGTACTTTCATAACAAAATATATCACAAGTGGGTGACTTTAAAGTATAGAAATTTATTTTCTCACAGTTCAGGAGGCTAGAAGTCTGAGTTCAAGGCATAGCTCTAGAGGGAGTTCCTTCTTTGTCTATTTCAGCTTCTAGTAGCTTCCATCCTTAGTGTTCCTGAAATTGTAGATGTTTCTGCCATGTGTGTCTCTCTTCATACGGTATCTTCCCCTTGTGTGTATCTCTCTATCTGTTCTGCTCTTTTTATGACTCCAAAGTAATTAAGTTTAGGATCCACTCTATACTGGTATGACCTAATTAACATAACAAAAGAAGCTTCCTATTTCCAGACGCGGTCATATTTACAGGTACAGAGGTTAAGGTTTCAACAATCCAATTCAACCCATAACAGTGAGAGTAGTTCAATTTTAAACTCATGCCACCATAAACTGTATGGATGTAGATAGCAGAAAAAAACAAAACAAAACACTATGCTCATAACTCATTTAGGAAGGTGAATAAATGATATTAAGAATAAAGACTAAGAAACAGAGCAATTTGGACTATTCATCTAAATAAAGAGCATTATAGCTGGCATATGGAAATTTGAAGGGCTTTCAATCAATTATTTCTTTTACCATTTTTCAATAAAGCTAGAAACTTAGAACATTTTTATTGCATTTAGCCACATTCTGCCTTTTGAATCTCGTCTATGTTTAAATTTTGTATTTTTCAAGCACCACTTTCGGCATAGCTTTTCAGCCTCTTGGCCATATGACATCTATGAATTGGAAAATGCCTAATGGGAAATTTGGTATAGAATTTGAGACTCAGTTCAATTCATTTGCATTTCCTCTGGGAATATAGAAATAGAAATCTATTCTCAGCATAGATTGTATATCTTCCCACCCCCACCAGAATCTAACCTCCTCAAAGCTACTGTTGTCTTTAGGTACGACCGAGTCAGTTCAGACTCATAGTGACCCTATGTAGAACAGAACAAACCACTGCACCGTGAAAGCTAATGCATTGTCTGATCGTTTAGTGCTGTACCTCCAGTGCCTAGCACAATGTCTAGCTTGTGGACAGCGGTCAACGAACATCTGTTGGATGAGTTCATGCATTATTCTGCTTCCTGACTTCCATTAAGCTTAATTCCAGAAATAGCATCCTAATTTTTCTCTGAGGAGCTACATTTTCCCCCTATTCTCTTTTATATGTTTTGTTACCAGAGGTGCAGCAAGTAGATTGGACTGAAGCCAGTCGATGTATTTCATTCATTGGGCAACTGTGATTAGTTCAAGGATGAATAGGTGAGTGGATTTGGGCCCTTGATAGGTCTACTATCTTGGTTTAAGCTGTCCTTATTCCCTTGTCTCTGAGCCTTGAGGATGCCAGGCAGGATTTACACAGTGAATTTGTCATTATCAAGGGAAACAGCCTTCTGAAAATGAAGGGAGGACATGGAAGAGTAGAGCTAACTGATGAATACAGCCTGGGTCCTCATGTTGACTTGTTAGACACTGAATCTAGCCATTCCCAAAGGACCTTTCAACTATATAAGCCAATACATCCACTTTAATGCCTAAGCCAGTTTAGATAGAATTTTTATTATGAGGATAAAATGAGATGATATGCTAAGAATGCTTTAAAATATGTCTACTAAAAACTGCTGTTATTGTTCCCATCAAGTTGATTCCTTTCTTAATGCATTGTTTCACTGTGTTCCTCAAACACTGATATTTCTTAAATATTAGCTTAAACCAAACCAGTTGCCTTTAGCTGGATTCCAACTCATAGAGACCCCATATGTGTCACAGTAGAACTATGCTCCGTAGGGTTTTCAGTGGCTGATTTTTTCAGAAGTAAATTGCCAAGCTTTTCTTCTGAGGTGCCTCTGGGTGGACTCAAACTTCCAACCTTTCAGTTAGTAGTTATGTGTGTTAACTGTTTGCACCACCCAGGGGCTTCTGATGATCTACTTCTGAAAAGTCAACCATTGAAAACCCTATGAAGCACAATTCTACTCTGACACACATGTGTCACCATGTGTTGGCATTGACAATAGCATGTTAACTTAGACTACCCTAATAGCACTGTTAACTTAGACCACCCCAATTAACACATATAGACAAAATAAAATTTTGTTTCTATAGCGAATTAAGGAACCCTGACATCACAGTGGTTAAGAGCTCAGGCTGCTAACCAAAGATTGACAGTTTGAATCTACCAGCCACCCCTTGGAAACCCTATGGGGCAGTTCTACTCTGTTCCATAATGTCGCTATGAGTTGGAATCGACTCGATGGCAACAGGTTCGGTTTTGGTTACAGGGAATTAAATAATTAGGCACAACTTGAAATCCATTTCCTTATGATAAAGAAACCGAAGATCAGGAATAACTTGACAATAGGTATAAAAATAGTTGAGACCAACCGAAAATCAAATCCGGGTCTTCTGATTTGTTGACCTAGGGCCCTTTCCAATATATCATACTTTACATATTTTGATACTACTTTTCTTTATTTCCAGACTCTTATTTTAAATAATCACGTCTCAACCCATATGTAAAGACTAAATTTTCCTTTTGTAATAATAATCTATCACCAAAGATTTATTAATCATCTCCTGAGGGCATTGCACTGTCAGGTCCTGTAATGAATACAAAACATTCCCAATTAAATCATGGAGTAAATACTTGTAGGAAAACTAGCAAACAATAATAATAGAAAAAAATTGGAAATACATTATGAGGTAGGTATTTGTACAGCAGTGTGGTATCCATCACAATTTTTGCTTTTTTAATTCTTGCATTATCGCTTCTGGTGAAGGTGAAGTGATCATATTGATACCAAGTAATTCCAACTTCTGGATCACCACTCTCAGAACCAAGGGTGTTCATCTGAACCAACCTGGGCCAATAACATTCTCTCTCAGAAAATTGAACCCAGGTATACCGAGTCATTTAGTAGTCAAGAGCAGATTTGCAAAATCGTGTGCTGTTGAGTTACATAATAATCCAGGAGAATTTGTCTTTCCCTTGACAGCTTGCTGAAACCACTGCCTTACTTTTTGTCAAGAATTTGTTTCAAGATCTAGTTAGGCATGTAAATTGCCATGACTGACTCTTTGAATTAAAATTTGAGATATAATAAACTGGGCTTAGGAGCATTTTCCCTTTGTGATTCACTAAACCAAAAGTATTGGCTTATCTACTATTGAACAACCTAAGTAATTATTCTACTTTGGTTCAGTTGACCTCTTGAGAGGAGGTAGCTTGGGCCCAAGGTACTTTTGTGGAAGAGTAGGACTTCATCTCCCATGGGAAGAAGGTTCATGTTTAGTGCCAGTGGTATTGATAAATTTATTGATTGGAAGAAATACTCAATAATGCCACATAAATGTATTAATTTTAGATTAAATTTTGTGTTTCCGATGGTTGAACAAACTAATTTTTATCTAGAAAATAAAAATTGCTGGTTGATTTCATTTTCAGAAGTTGCTCAAGGATGAAATTTGACCAATCTCAAGTGTGGGGAAAGTCTTTGCAATTAAATGTTGAAACTTTGCTAAAACTCCCTTAACCACCAAGAAATTACCTTAATCAGAAAAGTATTTTCAGGTCTTAGTCAAAATTTAGTGAAAAGTTGCCAATAGTCAACAAGGTTTGCCTCCATATTCAAATGGATAGCATGCTAATCTTTGTGACTTAGCAGAGGAGACTAAACTATTACGGGATGCCCTTCAGGTCAAAGTTCCATGCCAATCAAAGTTATGGGAAAGTCAAGAAGTGATAGATCTGTAAAAAGAAGGAAAAAATTGTATAAATTCTCAAAGTAAAGAAGGGACAAGATTCAATAAAAGAAAAAGGACAGAGACTTCAATATATAACCTTTAGGTTTGATATCTTATAGGAATCCATTCTTTATTTTTTGACATGAGATGCCTTTGAGGTCAAAAACCCCTTCTATTTAAGTTGATTTCTATTCCTTGTAATAAAAGTATCCCTTCTTAGTAGAAACTCATAGAAAAAAAAAAAAAAAGATTGAGCTGACCTCAAATAATTTGTAGGGCTATGAATTGGTATTTAGGAGTACCAGGAAAATTCCAGGTACAGGGATACAGAATGAGTATACGTCCTAAGATTCAGTCGCTGTGGAATGTGTAGCAGATTCCAGGAACACCACTTTCACAGTAACAGTAGCTTTTAAAAGTCCTGGAGAAACTTGAAAGGACAGAAGGAAGGATAAAAAAAGGAAAGAAAAGAGGGAAGAAGGAAGGGATAGAGAGAGAAAAAGAGCAAGAGAGGGAGAAAGAAGGAAAAAAGAAAGAAAAGACTAATCTGATACAAGAAATTTAGTAGATTTTACAAATGTTGTGAATTTCTGTTGAGTACTGTGGGAGATGGAGCTGTTGATGTTTCCAGATTAGCTCCAAAACAGAGAGTTTGAAAAAAGTTTCTGTGGGAAGGAGAAAAAGAAAAAAAAAATTCTTCTAAGGCAACCATTCCTAATCATTTTTCTATGTTCTAACGTACTAACACCCTATACTACTTGACCAGAACTGTAGAAATCATTATCAGGAAAAAACAAAAACAAAAAACAGGAGAGCTAGACTTGTCTCTATAATTTTTGCCTTCAAGTTGGAAATGTTTGCATTGGAACACCTTTCACCTTTTGAGCATCCATTTCCTCGTCACATTCAGCTCAATATCTTGACACTTGAATGACTTCCCTTCTCCGTGCCCATTGAGCATCAGTATTACAGTTAAATATGTAAAATGTATTGATCCTCTACAGCAGTGATTGAAATTGTCAAGGATTTCATTTCACTTGGATTTACAATCAACTCCCATGGAAGCAGCAGACAGGAAATCAAACAGCTTATTGCATTAGGCAAACCTGCTGCCAAAGACTTCTTTAAAGTGTTAAAAAGCAAAGTTGTTACCTTGAGGACTAAGGTGCGCCTGAACCAAGGCATGGTATTTTCAATTACCTCATATCCAGAAAGCTGGACAATGAATAAGGAAGACTGAAGAAATGATGCCTTTGAATTATGGCATTGACAAAGAATATTGAATATACCATGGACTGCCAGAAGAATGAAAAAATCTGTTTTGGAGGAAGTACAACCAGAATGGTCCTTAGAAGCAAGGATGGCGAGACTTTATCTTGTATACTTTGGACAGTCCCTGGAGAAGGACATCATGCTTGGTAACGTAGAGAGTCAGTGAAAAGGAGGAAGACCCTCAACGAGATGGACTGACACAGTGACTGCAACAATGTGCTCAAACATAGCAACGATTGTGAAGATGGCACAGGACCAGGGAGTGTTTTGTTCTGTTGTACATAGGGTTGCTATGAGTTGGAACTGACTCGACAGCACCTAACAACAACAACATAGCAGTGATGAAAGGCAAAGTACAAAATCTTCAAGTCAAATGACATTGCAGATTATTCCAGGGGGCTTTTCTTAAAAGATAAGGAATAGCAAAATGACATGATAATACTATCATTTGGGAGCAGAACAGTGAATTGCTGTTCATCAGGAATATTAAACATTAGATTCTTACTTAGGTAGAAAATTCAGAATATTCCTCCATTGTACGTGTATTCTTCTCATTAGAATTTGGGAACTACATGAACACACAGGCTTGAACAGAACAATGGAAAAAAAGCACTTCAGGGAACAGTCAAAAATACAGATGAAAAGGTTGGGTTGAGCAAACTCTAAGGACTTTGAAAGGTAAAAAGATGACTTAAACTTGATATGATGTATTTTTTTTCTTTTTTTTTATAGTTTTGCTCCTAGAGTGACTAAAGAGAGTAATTTAAGATCAAACTGGAAAGCATATAAAGAATGGATTGGTAGGGAAGACAGAGAACAGCATCAGGCTAAGACAGTTGTGGAGGGTTGGATAAAATCCTAGAAATGTATTTCAAGAAGATACAGGAAATAATAAGGTTCAGAAGTAAGGAAAAGGAGGTGATTTTTAAAAAGATGAATAGATATCTCTTTCTCTGAGTAGTCATTATTATAATTATTAGTAACAATTATTTCCCCATAGGTCTGCTTTATCTGGATACTTCTGCGTGCCGAGACTCCTATGGTTCCTTATTGCTTCCTCCCAAGGAAAAATAATTTATGCAATAGCTAAAAGGCTTTTTCAGCATGTTCAGGTTGTAGGGCAAGGGTCTGCAGTCTGTGAAGGCAGTTAGGCGTGATGGACATATTCCATTACATTTTTCTTCAGTTATCTGCCTAATGAGATGGCAATCTGGTTTTCTGTGTTTGCCTGTCCTCTCTGCTCTCTCTCTCTTTTTTATTTCCAAGACAAACTCAAGAATAGGAGATTTTCAGAGTTGATTGAATTATATTCTTTAAGATTCATGATAATTCAGGTACACCAATAGGGGAAATCCAGATTATTTTTTAACTCTAAGACCCTGAGAGTTGTAATGGACACTTTTTTTAAGGGGAATATGTGTGCCTGAGGAAACCCTGGTGGTTCAGATCTGCCAGGCGCTCCTTGGAAACTCCATGGGGCAGTTCTACTCTCTCCTATGGGGTCGCTAGGAGTTGGAATCAACTCGACAGCAATGGGTTTAGTTTTTGGTTTGTTTTATGTATGCCTGATATATGAAGTTTTTTCATTCTTAATATAATTTTTAAATGAAAGACTAATCCAAATGACTGCATACCGGAGTCCAAGGAAGGCCCACTATTACAACTTAACTTGTAAATGTGGTGTAATATGGAAAGTATTTTTTTTCTCTAAATTCACCTTGACTTTTCTCCTGTGTTTATTATTGTCATTTCTGTCTTTCTGCCCATAAAGTTAAAATGACAATATGCTCTAATAGACATTCTTCTTGAATTCTATCAAGAATTTTTGTTGTTATTGTTAGGTGCCATCCATTTGATTCCAACTCAGCAACCCTATGTACAACAGAACAAAACACTGCCCAGTCTTGTGCCACCCTCACAATTGTGGTTATGCTTGAGCCCATTGTTGCAGCCACTGTGTCAGTCCATCCCTTTGAGGATCTTCCTCTTTTTCACTGGCTCTCTACTCTACCAAGCATGATGCCTTTCTCTAGGGACTGAGGGATTCCTGATAACATGTCCAAAATATGTGAGAGGAAGTATCACCATCCTTGCTTCTAAGGAATATTCTGGCTGTACTTCTTTCATGACAGATTTGTTCATTCTTCTGGCAGTCCATGGTATATATTCAATACTCTTTGCCAACGTGATAATTCAGAGGCATCAGTTCTTCTTTGGTCTTCCTTATTTGCTGTTCCACTTTCACATATGCATGAGACAATTGAATCTGCCGTGGCACGGGTCAGGTGCACTTTAGTCCTTAAAGTGACATCTTTGCATTTTAACACTTAAAAGAGGTCTTTTGCAGCACATTTGCCCAATGCAATGAGTCATCTGATTTTTTTGACTGCTGCTTGCATGGATGTTGATTGTGGATCCAAGTAAGATGAAATCCTTGACGACTTCAATCTTTTCTCCATTTATCATGATGTTGCTTATTGGTCTGGTTGTGGAGATTTTTGTTTTCTTGATGTTGAGATGTAATCCATACTGAAGCCTGTGGTCTTTGGTCTTCATCAGTAAGTGATTCGAGTCCTCTTCACTTTCAGAAAACAAGGTTGTGACATCTGCATAAGACAGGTTATTACTGAATCTTCCTCCAATCCTGATTCCACATTCTCCTTCATATAGTCCAGCTTCCCAGATTATTTGCTCAGCATATAGATTGAATAAATATGGTGAAAGAATACAAACCTGACACATACCTTTCCTGACTTTAAACCACAAACTATTCCCTTGTTCTTTTTGGATGACAGCCTCTTGATCTATGTACTATGTACTAGAATTTTTAGAACCCTAAATTCCAAAACTTTATATAACTATACATATAAGAATTAGACCAGTAAAACAGTACTTTAGAATATATATTCTATTTGAGAAAATAACATGCATCTTCTTGTTAAAGATATGTGGTATTTTGGTAGCTATTAAATTATTACATTACTTTTATACTTTTTCTAACAGTAATCTCTATGTATGTGTGCATGTATGTTTTAAAGTACTAGTATGTACTTTCCATTGACGCCATTAATGCCACTTATCTTGCTTTTTTAACTTCTTCTTTTGAGATAGTTGCAGATTCACATGCACATGTGAGAAATAAGAGAGATATCTGCATGCTTCACTCCATTTCATACACCATCCCTAAGTCCCAACAATCCCTAATCTTTTTCTTTCTATATAATTTTGTCATTCCAAGAATGCTATGTAAATGGAATTATGCTATAAATGGAATTATAATTATATAATTATATTTATAATTATATAATTATAATTACATAAATGGAATTACCTTTTTGTATTGACTCTTTTCAGTCAGCATAATTCTCTGAAAATTCATTCACATTGTTACTTGTATCAGTAGTTTGTTTCTTTGTATTGCTAAGAAGTATTACATGGTCTGTAATGGAGAAGTGTACATACTTTGTACATGTTATTAGGAAGGGCTAGTCCCTGGAGAAGGGCGTCATACTTGGTAGTGTAGACTGTCAGTGAAAGAGAAGAAGACCCTCAATGAGGTGGATTGACACAGTGGCTGCCACAATGGGCTCAAGCATAACAATGATTGTGAGAATGACGCAGGACCGGGCGGTGTTTCGTTCTGTTGTATACAGGGTAGCTATGAGTCAGAACTGACTTGACAGCACCCAACAACAACAACATGAGTCAGAACTTACTCGATGGCACCTAACAACAACAACAACCAAGAATTAGCCACGATTTAGAAAATCATGTAATTGAAAGCACCGTTGCTTGTCGTATTTGTATCTTCACACAACACACCTGCATCAGTAGCTGTCACATTTACAATAACTCTATGAATAGGTGCAATGGTTTGACTACTTTTTTATGTTTTCAAGTGTATGTGTGTATGTGTGTGATTTTATTACTAATTACATCTTACAGTGAACTCTATTAGTGCCCTTACTATCTCCCATTTACCTGGCCCATGCCACCATATCATAGCCACTGTGAAAGTTGGTACTCACTGCCCACAGATGTCCCTTCAGATAGTTGCCTTTTGCTGGAATGGCAGCTCCTTCAATCCCCTAAAGACAGCACTCAGCCAGTGACTGGCTGCCATGAGGTTAAAAATCTCAAGCCCTTGCCTTAAGATGTGACCATTCTGTGGCATTATACTCTCAGTGTATTGTCTACTATGGCAGCCACTAGCCACAAGTGACTATTTAAATTTATATTTCAATTAATTTAAATAAAAAAACTCAGTTCCTCAGTCTCATTAGCCACATTTCATGCATTCTATAGCCACATGTGGCTAGCGGCTACTGTACTGGACAGCACTGATACAGAACATTTCCACCATCACAGAAATTCTGTTGAATAGTTTTGGTCTAGACCACTGTTGTCCAATAGAACTATAATGCAAATCATATCTATAATTTTAAATTTTCTAATAGCCATATGAAAAAAGTGTGAAACAAACAGGTGAAATTAATTTTAATGATATATTTTATCTAACCCAATGTATACAGAATATTTCAAAATGTAATTAATATTTAAACTAATATTGAGATACTTTATATTATTTTGTCATGATAAGTTTTCAAAATCCTGGTGTGTGTTTTAAACTTGAAACACATCTCAATTTGACTACTAAATTTTATTGGAAATACTTGGTCTGTATTTGAATTTCATAATATTTACTGTTGAAAATTAGATTCACACACCCAAGTTGTTCCAAACAGACTTAAAATTTTCAATAACTGAACAAAGTGTTAACTTTTAAGTTTAAGTGAATTAAAATGAAATAATTTAGTTCTTCTGTCACACATTCAAGTACACAACAACCACAGATGTTTAGTGTCTACTGTATTGGACAGCACAGTTCTAGAGCTTTGTGTGGTATCAGGCCGAAGATCGATTCTCACTGAGATCATCACATTCTTGTTCAGCTTCTTCTTCTGCCCTTTTCTGCACCCTCACTCCACTTCTCCTGAAAGTACTCTTTCAATAAATTTCATGTGCATGACTTTCAATTCAGAATCTGCTTCTAGGGGACATCACCCAAACATTAATTTTCTATCAATTTTATATTATGGTTGATGATTTATATATTTTTTGGATATATCTGTATTTTACATTAGTTACACAATTTAGAAGTAAAGAAGGAAATGAAACAGGACACATACCTCACACCATACACAAAAACTAACTCAAAATGGATTGAGGACTTAAATGTTAAAACTGAAAGTATAAAATTCTTGGAAGAATATACAGGGGCAAAACTATGGGACCTAGTTTTTTTTTTTTTTTTTTTTAATAATAGATTAGCAAACACAACTACAACTGCATGAACAGCAGAAGACAAATTAGATAACTGGGACCTCATAAAAATTAAATACTTATGCTCATCAAAAGACTTTATCAAAAAAGGAAAAAGACAACCTACAAACTGAGAAAAAATCTTCAGGAATGATATAGCCGATTAGGGTCTAATACCCAAAATATATATTAAACTTCTCAATAACAGGAAGACAAATAACCCAATCAAAAAATAGGTGTAAGACAAGAACAGACACTTCATCAAAGAGGATATTCAAGTGGCCAACAAAACATGTGAAAAGGTGCTCATTGTCATTAGCCATTAGAGAGATGCAAATCAAAATGACAATGAGGTGACATCTCACCCCTGCTAAAATGGCACCGATTAAAAAAAAAAGTGAAAAACAGGAAACAACGTAGGCGAGAATGTTGGGAGATTGGAAACGTTATTCACTACTGGTACAAATGTAAAATGGTACAACCTCTCTGGAAAACAGTATGAGGATTCCTCAGAAAATTAAAAATAGATCTACCATATGATCCAGCAATTCCCCTCCTCGGTTTATACTCTAGGGAATCTAATAGAAGTGACATGAACAGAAATATGCATACCTGTGTCATTACAGCACTATGCACAGTAGCAAAAAGATAGAAACAACCTCAGTGCCCATCAACAGATGAATTAAAAAAAATGTGGTACATATATCCAATGGAATACTACTCAGCCATAAAAGAAAAAAAAAAAAAAAGAGTTCCAGAATCATCTTACAGCGTGGATGTCCCTGGAGGACATTATGCTGAGTAAAATAACTCAATCACAAAAGGACAAATATTGTATGATCTCACTTTTATAAAATGACAAGGATAGGTAAATATGCAGAGAGCAATATTCATTGGTGGTTATCAGGGGCTGGGGGAAAGGGAGAAATCATTCTCTTTTTGTTTATGATGATGGGAAAAGTAGCGCCAAATGTGGATGAAGTTTGCAGCTTGACTAATGCAGTTGATGCCATTAAGTTGTACATCAGTAAAAGGATGAATTGGCAAATGGTGTGCTGGTGATGCAGTGGTTAAGACCTACGGCTGCTAACCAAACAGCAGGCAGTTTGAATCCACCAACGGCTCCTTGGAAGCCCTATGCAGCAATTCTACTCTGTCCTAGAGGATCACTATGAGTTGGAATCAACTTGACAGCAATGAATTCGGTTTTTGTTTGGTATGGTCTGTATATAAATTTGCAACAACAACCAACCGTATATATGATAAAACAAACAGAGGCTACAGATACTGATACTTCTTAGGCATAAGCAATCACCTCACCCAATTATTTTTCTTGATTTGAAGACGTAGAGTCATGGTCTCATTGGACAATTTAGTCAGTTGGCATAATACGGTTCTTAAAGTTTATGTACTAACTCGTAGCTTGGTGAGTAATGCCAGGGTCTTAAAAGCTTATGAACGGCGATCTGGGATACAACTATCAATCTCTATTTAGCTGGAGCAAAAAAGAAAGCAGGAAACCCAAGAATCAGAGAAGGAACCAGACTACAGGACTAAATGTCTCCATGAACCACTGCCTCCTCTACCTTGAGACCAGAAGAAAGAGATGGTGCCTGGGTACCACTACTGAACTTTCTGATCAGGAATACGATAGGTAGGTTCTGACAGAAAGGGAGAAAAATGTGGAACAGAACTTTAAAATCTTAAAATACTCAAACTTACAGGATGCATTGGAATTAGAGGTATCCCCAAGACTATTACACTGAGATACTCTTTCAGCCTTGAGGGGAAGCTGTTCTCTGAAGTCAACTTTTAACTAAATAGCAGGTTAACTCAAAAAGTAAAGAATTTCACCCTTGCTCTTTAAAAAAATTGGCTATATGGGACCAAATGGACAACAGTTACTCTAAAGCATAGATGAGAAAGTTAGGGGACCGTGAGACTAAGTTAATGGGAGTGAAATAACTAGGGTGGTAATAATGAGAATGTGGACACAATGTAAAGAATATAACTAAAATCACTAAATATAATGTGTAAAAAATTGTTGAGCTGGGAGTGGATTTTGCTGTCTATACTTCTTACCAAAAATATAATAAAATATTTTTTAAAAAAAGAAGTAAAAAGGGAACATCAAAATGTTTTTATTATATTAGAAAAAGGCATTAGGTGTGACTGAAAGCCACTTTGCTTTCATATAAACATATATTTCATATAAACATGAGTTTATATGCTTGCATTTTGGGGAAATTGATTTGCAGAGAATATTGAAGGGAACATTTTCAGATATTTACTAAATATATAAATATTACTGCTATATAAAATGTAAAATTGTTAGCAATAACGTTTTGCTACTGTGAGAGTCATTAAATGCACAATGGCACTACTGACCATCATTTTGAGCAATTGGGCCGCAAATTAACTCAAGTAATCAAAAATCAGGACTCAGCAATGTTTTGATCTCCCTCCACTAACAAGCTCAGAATGAAATTGATGTGACATTCTATATGCAACTTATAAGAACTGAAAGTGGGATATTTTTCATTGTTGGAAATTATATTCACCACAAAAATGCCCATGAACAGGAAAGAAACAGGCAAGGGAAGATAATTTGAAGCAGATAATGAAAAAAAAAGCTGGCCCATTTGGGGAAAATTCAAGTGGAATCAGCTATCATTTGTACCTAGAACAACCCTAGCATTAGGCAGGACCCACCTATGGTCTCTCGAATGCTTTTATTTGTAATGGTTTTGTTATGTTCTAACATATCATAAGGAAAAAATTTGGGTGACAGAAGAGTGAACAAGTGTTTTTAAATCACTTAATTACCAAACCCTGTTTGGACCTCAGTTTTATCATATTTAAAAGGAGAAAATAATAGCTGTCTTACAGGGTTTTTTTTTTTTTTTTTTTTCCTGTGAGAATTGAATGTAAAAATTTATGCTAAATTATAGCTACATTGTTATCTAGAGAATTTATTCAGGAATAACATAGGCAAAGGAAGTGCTCAGCCATTCAAGAGAATAAGCTCTACCAACAAGAGACAGAAACTGTAATAACCTGGTAAAATTTCTGAAATCTTTGTAAATTTCTTTAAGTCTCAGAGAGAGGAAAACCTTGAGAAATAAAATAGCCTAGCATGCTCTTAAAAAGAAAGTAATGGGAAAACCTTGAGAAATAAAATAGCCTAGCATGCTCTTAAAAAGAAAGTAATGGGAAAAGAAGATATGGCCAATCAGCATGGTCTCCTCAACCTATGGTCCTCCCTGAAGTGTTCAGGAAAGGTAAAGCTCTAAAGGAAAGAGAAGAGTGTATGTGTGTGTGTGTGTGTGTGTGTATAATTTATATATACATATATAAATAATTTGGTGAGGGAATGTTGAAATGATGGATGTTATATTTAAATTATACGGTTAAAAGCTGATGTTGCTGTAAGTTGCCATCAAGTTGCCAAGGTTCTGACTCATGGTGACCTTATATATAACAGAATAAAACATTGCCTAGTGGAGGGGCTTCCTCACAGTTGTTGGTGTGTTTGAACTCATCGTTGCAGCCACTGGATCAGTCCATTTTAGTGCTTCCCTCTTTTTTTGCAGACCCTCCATCATGCTACACACATAGTCTTTTTCTAGCTGTTTGTCTGCCCTGATGATGCGTCCAAAGTAAGTAAGACAAGAGCCATTTAAATGAAAGTATTGACCCAGAGACAGTCAATTGGTGGAAGCTAGAGATCATCACAACTGTTACGTCCCTGTCTAATAAGAACAATGACACTTACTTGAACTAGTCTAATGTGATAAGCTAGCATGATGTTCATGAACGAATTGCACTTTTGAGCTCATCTGAGCTTGCCTATGAGTTATGCTATTCAGTCAAAAAGGCTGCCTGTCCTTCTTGTAAGTGTGAATTGAGGAGCAGCCATTTGGCCACTACCAGAAGAGGCTGTGCCAACACAGCATTTTGTAACTGATGGAGAGCTGCAGACATGGACACGATGTGCAGTCACATGGCCAGGCAAGGCATTCTCCATCAGCATGGTACATCTGCCACTTGGGGTCTTGGACTGTAATGAGGCGTTGATAGGTACGTGCAGTTCCAGAATGTTTAAATTCTACAAATAAGAGAACAATTTAAGGAGGTAGAGGTATAATTTGCATTTTATCAAAAGTTTGATAAAAACCAGTTGGATGAAATCTTCTAGCAGTAAACCTAGAAAAATATCCACTAATGGCTGCTTGGGAAACTCTTGTTCTCTTCCTTAACTCTTATTTTTATCTGTAAGTCATACAGTCTCATAGTGAACTTTCTCTGATATCTCTAATATCAAATATTTTCACAGTCAAGTAGTACTTATTTTTAATGTATTATTTTGGGTGATTATTAGTAAGTAAGTCACAATTCTGCAACTCTTCCTTTTTTTGGTGATAAAAAGTACGACTGTTATATTGCTAAAGAGTAACAGGCTTTTGTAACTACAATCTGTTTTGGTCTATGTAAGCATTTATGATTTTTTCTGGGAGCCCTGAGAGCACAGTGGTTAAGAGCTATGACTGCTAACCAAAAGGTCAGCAGGTTGAATCTACCAACCGCTCCTTGGAAACCCAATGGAGGCAGTTCTACTCTGTCCTATAGGGTCACTGTGAGTCGGAATCAAAAGCACTGTGATAAATAATCTGTATATAATGTCCCATTAATTTTCACAATAACCCTACAAAGTAGTGTAGCATGCTGATCAGAAGTTTAGGTTCTGGAATAAAACTCTTTGGTTTTGCATTTTGACTTCGTTGGTTATGTAGTCTCAGACATTATATAATTTATTACTCACTTTCCCTGTCTGTAAAATGTGAATAATACATGCATCAAAATAATGGTGGTGCTGTGTGTGTTAAATGAAACTCAATACATATAAAGCACTCAGCATATACTTGGCACATAATAGGTGATCAGTAAATGTCCACACCCAGTTTTCAAGAGGGAAACAAGTTTAGAGATGCTAAACAACCCAAAGTCACATGCATTGTAAGCAATGGAGTTACAACCCAAACCTTCAAAGAGCCATTTATCCTGGTTTGCTCTTCTAGACAGTTAGCAGAAGCTCATGTAATATGCCTAGAAAAGTGTGTTTTTTATGCTGATTAGAATCAGGAGAAACATTAGAATGACACAAGCTTTTGAGTGTTCACAGGTTATAAGCACTGTCCTTTTGGTGATCGCAAGAGCAAGCACCTACATGAACATGAAGTACATGAGTCTCAGTGGTGCAGTGGAGCCAGTGGGCCTTGACTTTTTAACACAGCATTATCGCAGTATGATGGACTCACTTGCTCCCTCCCCTTCACCATGCGTAGACGGATAGACAGCGTTAGTTCATGAATCAACAAACATGGACATAGAGCAAGTAGATGGCTTATGTATTTGCATTTTATAGAGGATAGAATATAGCATTAGGTCCTTTTATTTCATGACAAATTTTATTTATTATTTCCTTTTATTTAACTCATGATATTATTGTGTAAATTATGAATGTCATGTCTTACCATTATGTCATGTTAAAAAACTGTAGGGTTTGAAACGTAAGGCAATAGGATTTGTAACATAATTAGGGTATTTAAAATATAATTTAATATATGGCACACACACACACACACACACTCACAAACAGGCTACAATGATTCAGGAATAAATTTTGAAGAACCAGGAAGAACTTCCTCCACTGAATTCATTCTTAACCACACTGTTCTCTTACACTTTGTGTGAAATCTGTCAGCATGTTCTGTCAGCTTTATCTCCAAAATATATCCAGAATCTAATTTCTTTTTACCATCTCAGCTCTACCATTCTCTCCAGCCTGGGACACTGCACTGGCCTCCTAACTCCGTTCCTGACTTCTGCTCCTACCCCAAATCTGTTCTCAACTCAGCAGCCAGAGTGAGGTTTTAAAAACTTAATATAATATGTTCTCTGCTCAGTACTCTCAAATGGATTGTATTCAGACTATATTTGAAAGTTCAGATAAGCAAGTCTTCTTACTACTCTTCAAATACTTCATGAATTCTCCCCATTCAGGGCTTCTGCATTTCCTGTTTTCTTTTACTGAATTCTCTTCCCCAAGAAGACACATGGCTTTCTTCCTCCCATCTTCAGATTTCTAGTCCAATGTAACTCTATCAGTTTACTCTTCCATGATTTAAAAAAAAAAAAAAAAATTTTTTTTTTTTTTTTATGATTACTCTGTACAAAATAGCACCTTCAGCACTTCCTAATCTCCCTTTACCTGTGGTAAGGATTGAATTGTGACCCTCTAAAATATATGTTGTAAATCCTAACCTCTGTGCCGGTGGTTAAAATCTCATTTAGAAATGGATTGGCTTTGTTACGTTAATGAGGCAGGATTAATGTAGGCTGTGTCTTGAGTCAAACTCTTTTGAGAAATGAAAGAGATTAAGCAATCTAAGTAGAGATAGAGTAAGATAGATTCCCAGACAGATGGAGATCTCCAAGGAGCCAGGAAGCAGAAGCTGAAGAGAAAAGGACTTTCCTCCAGAGCTGACAGAGAGAGAAAGCTTTCCCCTAGACCCAGTACTATGAATTCAGACTTCTAGTCTCCTAAACGGCGAGAAAATAAATTTCAGTTTGTTAAAGCCATCTATCTACATGTGTTATTTCTGTTACAGTAACACTAGGTAACTAAGACAACCTGCTTCATTTTTATCTAAATGCTTTTCAAAATTTTTATCTATTTTTTGTTTATATTTTTATTTATTGTATCCAAAATAAATAATTTATTTTTAATGCATTATACTCGTCACCATTTAATATACTTTATTTTTGTGTGTTTATTTGACCACTCTCTCTCTCTTTGCAATAGCCGAAAAGTTCCATGAGACCAGGGACTTTGTTTTGACTACTGCTATACTTCCAGCAGGGAACCCTGGTGGTGCAGTGGTTAAGAGCTCGGCTGTTAACCAAAAGGTCAGCAGTTCGAACCCACGAGCCACTCTGAGGGAGAAAGATGTGGCAGTCTCCTTCTGTAAAGATTACAGCCTTGGAAACTCTATGGGGCAGTTCTACTCTGTCCTATAGGGTCTCAACAGCAGTGGGATACTTTTAGAAGGTCCCTGGGTGGCACAAATGGTTTGTGCTCTGCTACTAACATAAAGGTTGGTGGTTCGAACCCACACAGTAGTGCCATGAAAAAAATGCCTTGTGATCTACTTCTGCAAAGAAGTTTTAGTCTTTGCTACAGAGCAAATCTACTCTGTAACATCTGGGATAACCATATATAACCTCAAAGGCAACAGGGTTTTATACTTGCACCACCTAAAGTTGTCCCTGGTGCACAGTAGGCGAAACATTAAAAAGAAAAATTTGCCAAAAATGTACATGAATAAGTAAATAAAATTTACCCTGCACTGACCAACTCTATATGATTTATCTATTTCTATTTTTCTATTATGGTAAATTCTTAGAGTGTTATTTTAATTGAGATTATAACAACAAAAGCAATATACCAGTGCCCAGTGCCATCAACAATTCAGCAAAAAAAAAAAAAAAAAAAACTATAAAACCAAAAAATTATTTTCCTAAGAATTTGAGGCAACTGGCATTCCACAAAGAGATGTCATTCTGATTTTAATCTCCAGCCTTTCCCATGTAGAGATCTACCAGTCTCCTTTTGTTCACAGGAGATTGGGTCAGTGTTTCATTTTTCTTCTTAGTTCTTGTGTCTTCATATTTTCTTTGCAGAGAACTAGCACACATCCATTTGTTAAATAATTAATGATTTCAAAGAAAAAGCATCTCTGCCCTATCTGAAAAACATTGCTTGATTCTTCCTGCTGCTATTGTTCCTGCTGTCAGTATTGTTCTCTCCAGCACACTTACTGAACACTGTGTTTAGTTTCCTCCTTTTTAACTTTGAACCACTGTGAACCTTATTATACTGCTTCAGAATCATTTTTTCTCATTTGTTTACTATTCTGAATTCACTGCCACGTACCTTCATCTCCAATAAGCTGATTTTTTTTTTTTTTTTTTAGGGCGTACTGTATGACTGGGACAATAAGCTCAAGAATAAGTGAAACGATAGATGTGACCCTAATACCCCGAAACAAGTTTTCTTCTTTTCAAAATGGGTGATTGAGAGCTTGACATAACTAATGCCATGATGAACCTAAAAGTTTTTTTCTCCCTGCCTTCTCCTTTCTGCATACTTTTGTTAATGACTTTGCTTTGTTCTGCCTGGCCACCTGGCCACCTGTGACTTATGACCCCCCACATGAAGATTAGAGCCCAGATGTCTGGCATGTTTATCTTGATTATGATATGGAGATAAGGAGATGTCGGCATGTATCTCTTTAGTCTGATAAAGAGTCTATTGTAATTATCTTGTAAAGAATAAGTCACCTGGCCATGCCATTTGCAGGCTACATCCCCAAAAAGCACTTCTAACCCTTGCAACAGCAGTATATAAGCTGTAATGTAAAATTGTCTTTCGGGACTCCATAAAGACAGCCTGTATTGCTGCAGGACTTCCCATTGGTGTCACCTCCTAAATAAACTTTCTCTCTCTTTCTGACTTGGAGTACATTTCATTGGCTCGATGGCTCCAGGGCACGGACCCTAATCAGGCAACGATAAAAAAAAAAAAAAAAAAAAAAAAATCAGGCAACGATAGATACATGTAAACTTTATTATGGGAGCATATTAGAAGGAGGAATTAGTTAATTATACCTGGGTAGTGTTTGAAGACCTGGTAGCACAGTGGTTAAGAAATCTGCTGCTAACCAAAAGGTTGGCAGTTCAAATACACCAGCTGCTCCTTGGAAACCCTATGGGTCAGTTCTACTCTGTCCTATAGGGTCGCTATGAGTCAGTATCGACTCCATGGCAGCAGGATTGCTTTTGGTTTGGAGTGTTGGGAGGAGGTGTTGCAGAATGCAAATTTACAAAATTGCAGGGGTGATGACGTTTGTTCTACTCTTGAAGTTTGCATAGCGGGGAACATGTGTGAGAGTAAGTGGGAAGGCGTAAAAGGTAAAGAAAACAACATGAGCAAAGCATGTTAAGGATTATAGAGAATGTTTACAAAGCATCCGATGCAATGCCCTACACATAAGAATACTGGTAGTTTTATTGGTATTATTACCACCAATATACTAGCAGTGTATATGACAGAGCTTGAGTTCTAACTAAGGTTGTCTGACTCCAGAGCCTTAGGTTTTAACCATCATGCCATGTTGCCCCTGCCCCCTCATGCAGAAAATTATTAATATCCTTTTGCTACTAGAATCTTGACATACTTGTCAAGATCCTAATTGAGCTTAGACCTAATATCTTTGTATAAAATAGCCGTGTTTAAATGGCTTAGTTTATGTTTTATAGTGTCAAAAAAGAGACTCATTGAAAATGATTGATACTGTGATTACTATAAGGAGCCTTGGTGGTACAACAGTTGAATGCTCTACTGCTAACCAAAAGGTTGACAGTTTGAACTTACCCAGTGATTCTGCAAGAGAAAGACCTGACAATCTGCTCCTGAAAAGACTGTAGCCAAGAAAACCCTATGGGGCAGTACTACTCTGTCACATGGGGTTGCTATGAGTCAGAATCGACTCATGGGCACTCAACAACAAGAACAATTAATACACTCATTTGGTGATACTACCAAAGATAAGAGTATTTCCCTGATCTGAGCAACCCATGTCTGTGTTGTCATTTGGCATCGTGGTGCCATGAGTGAAAGAAAGGACATTTCAATCACTTCTGTGGAAAAAAAATTCCTGTTTAGGTCTATATTAATAATTGATTCCTTATTTAGATAATGGCACCTTCCATTTAATATCTTTAGTATTTCATTATTATCTTAGAGGTATTCATATATCACATTGTGTTTTCCTGACTGCACATGTTTGGGGGGAAATCTCAAACTGATTCCATTCTGTCTTACTCAGGTGTAATGTTAGGTGTTCATGTCTCTAATCTTTGTCTTAGAGAACTGAGTCATTGATAAAGGAGGAAGTTGTTTGCAAGGGTAATTGGATGGGGCCAAGCAAGGTTTCAGGTCACAGATAGGCCTTACCCTTTCTGGACAAATAAATATGGACAAATAAAGTAGTAATAGATTGCTTTCCAAGGGAAGTGTTCATAGGACAAAATCAAGAAATACAGCTAATAAGGGAACTCTTCCCAGTTGGTGAACAGTCCTCATTCAAGTGCCCGAGTGGTCTCCAGGTGCTATGTGGCTGTCTGTATCTCCGTGGTCATTGAGACAGACAGGGTTCACTGATAGAGAATTTGGGCAGCCTAGCAAAAAGCTGTCTCCACTCCTGTGTGTGTGGTCTCTTCAAGTTTAGGCTTCACTGATCTCCCTCCCTTTAGAAGTTCTATTGTTACCTCCCTTCCCATAGCCTATAGAAACTCCAGAATCAAAAGCAATAATTTTATTTACATATCCAGTGTAACACTACTGAGATAAAGTAAGGGAGGAAATAATAGCTTGTTTTTTAATAGATATATGAGACTATAATTACTGTCTTCTTATTTTAATCTTCAAAGTATAATTTAAAATAGCTATTGGTTTTTCTTATTCATATAAATACAGATACAGTTCTATATGTTATTCACACATATTGCTTTTCTCCTTTTTGGACTCAGAGAATGATGAAGCCAACTAAAGGTGAGGATTTGGAGAGAAGTTAATATTAATCAGGGAAAAGTAATGGAGCAATATCTTCTGCAAGCCAAGAAGGGTAGGGAAAGAAGGAATAAAGTAAATACATTTTCTTCTATCATTCTTTCAGATACTGTTAATTTTTTTTCATCAAAAGCTCTTCTTCACTTGTTTTTGTACCAACTCCATTTTTACCAAGGAGTAAAATTTACTTAGAACCTTCCATAAATTCCTGTTCAATATAAGCAACTGTATGCAAAAGAGTGTATCTTGGTTTAAAAATGAATGTATAGAGCACATTGAATGTGTAAAAAAGGAACAGAAGGTTGAGAAAAGGAAGCTTTTAATCATTTCAATGCACTTGCTAAGGTGCAGCTAAAATTTAGTTCAAGCAAAAATAGCATAACAAACCTGAACAAAAAAAATCCTTAAATAAGAAAAAAATGAAGAATCCTACAGGAAATAATCAGGAGTTATGAATAAATTTGGGGGTTATTATAAAACTATTTCTCATGGTTCAAAATCCACTGTAATTCTGTATTGAAAGAGGTGAACAGGATTCCAGAGAAATACAGTATAAATCAAGGAGATGATCTTATAGTATATAAAGTAGTTAGACTTCACCTGGAGTACTATAAAATACAGTGTACATGATACCTCAGGAAAGATGTAACTGGTAAGGTATAATACACGGTAGACTGACGGGGTCTTAAAGTTGCCTATGAAAGGAACATGGGAGTATTTACAATGGTCAAGGGAGGAATTTGTGTTGCTGCACAGGACATATTTCAATTTTAGTTAGGAATTAATTGAACTGAGTCCAACCAGCCATGTTTTATTGATCTTGGTATGGAAGCTGGTTTCTCAAGAGCTGAGGGCTTTTTATTTATTAATTTATTTTTAAATATCAGTGATAAAAATAATTTGGTTGGAACCTCCACCAAGGTTGTTTTTTTTTTTTTTTAAGAGCCTTTTCAGTTCTTTTGGCTGATTTTTGCTGTTTTTTACCTCCCACTCTGTATGAATCATGCTATTACCTTGCAGGTCCTTTTGTAATCAGCCTGCACTAATCAAAATCTAATCCAAAAACAAAGGCCTCATAAGCATAAAAAAGTGTTTGTGGTAGGTTGTGAGGGTGTTAATATTGAGCAATTCTAATAGATAATGAAATAAATTGATAATGAAATAGAACACATTGCAATAAATCTGGAGTCGATTTAAGGCACAGTCATTTGTCTTGAGTTTGTTAAACCACTTTACCTGATGTAAATACAACCAAGTAATTTACATGTTAATTCCCCTTTCTATTCCTGGATTTTTTCTGATAACTGCAATTAACTGTGGTCCATCCATAATATTTTGGTGTTACAAGTATTTTCTGAAATAGATAAGACTTTAATATCAGTTCATGGCTTCGGGGAATTTTCTGATTGCTTTCATCCTCTGACGTCATACTTCACTTTGTAGGCCTACAGCTGTCTTCCAAGGCTGAGGTGGAGGTTTAGAGGGAAACTTTTGATTTCCAATTGGCTACAGCACTCTGAGAGTGGCTGCGACCACATGTAATCTTTCTTCATAAAGTACTCAGGCCTGTGGAGAGAAGGCACTTAGTCATGTAGATGCTTTTGGAGGCAAGGTTACATAAATTACAAAACTTCAGGAGTCAATCAGAATGGAACAGGCAAAGCTTGTGGTAAAGTCCTAGGAGTAAACTGACTTTATTCGTAATATTCGTAGGGCAAAGGATCAAAGTTCTTTGCTGGGCCTTCGCTGGGAGTTAAGAGCCCACCTTGAAGAATAAGGGAGAGGGCCTTAGTACAGGTCATCTTAACATCTGTCCACCCTCCTATCTTCTGGAGGATAATTGTATATCTATCTCATTATTGGAAACCCGGGTTGCGTAGTGGTTAAGTGCTACAGCTGCTAACCAAAGGGTCGGCAGTTCAAATCCGCCAGACGCTCCTTGGAAACTCTATGGGGCAGTTCTACTCTGCCCTATAGCGTCGCTATGAGTCAGAATCGACTTGACGGCACTTGGTGGGATCTCATTATTGACTAGAAAACAGAATTACTTCCTGTGGTAAGCAGGATAATGATTCCCCTCGAGATGCTTGCATAATAATCCCTTAAATTCATGAATATCTTAGGTTACAAGTCAAAGGAGAATTCCGGTTGCAGATGAAGTTAGGGTTGCTAATCAGCAGACCTTAAAATAGGGAGATTATCCTGGATCATCCTTGTGGGCCCAATGCAATCACAAGTGTGCTTAAAAGTGAAAGAAGGAATTGCGAGGGAGTTGTTAGGGAAACGGCAATGTGACAAGGACTTGGCCCAAATGTTCTGGCTTTGAAGAGGGAAAAAGGGGACCATGAGTCAGAGAAAACAGGTGACCTCTAGAGGTTGGAAAAAGAAAACAAATTCTTCCCTAGAGCCTTCAGAAAGGAATACACCATTTCAATACCTCAATCTTAGCCCGGGGAGATCCATGTTAGACTTCTGTCATACAGAACCATAAGAAAATATATTTGTGTTGTTTAAGCCACTGAGGAGTGATAAATCATTACAGCAGCAATAGAAAACCACCCTTTTGAGCTGAAATTACCCTGCAATCACTTGCTATATAAGTCAGCTGGAGAGTCCTTTTGGAATTTTCATCCTTTTCTTCAATACCTAATCCAACAGAAATGTCTCTTAAACATAAACCAATTGTGGGGTTGTAAAAATAATTTTGCATGTGTGTGTATGCATCTCAAAGTATTAAAACTGTCCTTCTCTGTCTTCATCTTAGTCTTTGTTTACTTTTTCTAACAACATGACTAGTGTTCTTTACTTACTTTGTGCAAAGTGTTGCTGTAAGTCCTTTACGTAGTTTAGCTTATTTAGTTGATTTAAGCTCTACCTCCATGAAGTTTTTCCAGCTTTCTCCACAAAAATTATTTATCAACCGTTTTATTAATTAATGTATTTTTGCATTTCTAATATAGTATTTTTCACAGTTAGCTTTATAATTTGCAGAGATATTTACTATCGAAATGTCCAAGGGAAACTAATACTTGCAAAACCACTATGCAGAGAGAAAGATGAATATAGTGATCAACAGATGCTGGATTACACTGTAAAAAAAAAAAAAAAAAGACTCCAAATTATAGTAGCTTAGAACTGGAAAGATTTATTTCTCACTCATATTAAATATCCATAAAGGGAATACTGTCTGCAGTTGTGATGGAAGTAGTACTGAGCATGGCCAACCCCTCTTCATGGCAGCTATTAAAACTGCTGCCTTATAATGACACCCACAACATCTGCTGATATTTCATTGGTCTAAGAAAGTCACATGCCTAATCCTGCAATCAATAAGGCCAGGAAGTAAATCCTCCACTGGGGAGCAGCTGCAAATATTTAGAAATCGTCAAATGGCTACATTAAACTAGATATCCTCAGATGGCTATACAAAGTGTGAAGGCCGGTGAGAACATGTTAGAAGTATGGTGTGTTTGGGTAGCCCAGTGGGAGTAGGGGGAGGGGGTAGAAAAACAATATGATTGAAAGATACTTGCTGGGTGATATTGATGTATTTGTGTATGAGGAGTGGGATAGAGCCTGTGGAGTTAAAGACAGAAAGAATAAGAGAGAGAATTTTTAGCAATTTCTGTATTCTGGAATACTTTTAAAAGAGGGAGAGGTGTTCAAAGGGGGATTTAGAAAGCTGTCTTGAGAGGCTGGCTGTGAGAGCACACTGATGTTCCTTTAAAGAAACTGGGAGTAAGGAGCCACATTATTTTTCAAGGCTTCTGGAGCTAGACTGCTGTTATTTTTTAATGTGTACCCTACAGAAACTGGGCCGAAATGGGGCCAACTATATTTGACTTATCTGCATTTTTAGAAGTTGATTTATATACTTAACTTTGCCATTAAATTGTTAATGTCTGGAGGGTAGGAAAAAGACAAAGAAGTAAAAGGCAAGTACAATAAATGGACAATATAAAATAAAAATGGCAAAATAAGCCCTAGTGTAGTCTCACTTATACATAAGAAGAAAAATAAGCTAAATAAAGGAGACTTTCGGTATATATATGTACTTAAGTGGCCAACACTTTATATGAGGTATACAATAAGGTGAGACGCAGAAAAATTGAAAATGAAATAATGGAAAAAGAAAGACCAAGAAAATATGCAGCAAATGTCAACACAAAGAAAGGTGAAAAAGCAATATTCTGCAACAATATAAGGCATTTAGGAATCAGATAGTTGCCTAGTTTTGTTGGAGAATTGGAAAATAAAGCAGAAGAAGGAAAAATCTTCTTTATTTTGAATTTGAAAGGCTTAACTTGTTAAAAAGCATTATGATCAAACATGCTAAACATACCTCTTTCTAACGGAAAGCTCTAGTCCTGGAGACAATACTCAGTGATTTTAAGAAATCATACACATACTGAAGATTTTGTTATCTCACATTATACTTGTATTTAAGAACACATTGATACAAGTTGTGTCAGAAAGGGAGGTAAACTTTTACTCCGTGTGATTTATAATTGCAAAGGAATACGCATAAACGGGTCCCTTTCAGACCGTCAAAAGTATGAGGAATGTATCACTGACAGTTCAGGGTATAGTCAAAAGTCAGCTCTTGGGTCGCTTAGCTAGTACTGTACATATGTGAACCCAAGGAAATATTCCACAATCGATAACCCTTCATTAATTTATAAAAGAGTTGCTTCAATTTCATAAAGGTGAGAATGTATTTGGTTCCAATAAAAACCAAAACCAAACCCACTGCCTTTGAGTCAATTCTGACTCAGAGAGACTGGAAATTAGTTTCTACAGTATATTCATAGAAGTTTATTGAATTCAGAGACACCATCTGAAACAAAACATACAGTTGGCAGGTGTTTAAATATTGCCAGTTAAGTGAAGCATGGTTATATTTCTAGAACTAAATAGCTCTCAGCGAATTCCATTGTTTATTATCATAAAGGATTATAGTTAAATGAATCAGTGGTTGTAGCTAAAAAAGAGTGTTTTGAAATTCTTTGGATAAAGCATGTTGGTTACCTAACAAGGTAATATTTCCATTTTTGATGGCCCTTATTGTGAGGTTTGTAGGCCCACTATAAGTCCCTTGATGGACGTTAGGGTACTTATGAACACGTTTAGGGTTGAAAGCTCAAAAAGTAAAAGACTGACAATTTTAATAAAAAGGGTTGGAATAGTAGACATAGTAAAGTCACTGAAGTCATCTAAAACCATTGCCACCCAGTCGATTACAACTCATAAAGACCCTTTAGGACATAGTAGAAATGCCCCATAGGGTTTCCAAGGAGTGGCTGGTGGATTTGAACTGCTGACCTTTTGGTTAGCAGCTGTAGCTTTTAACTACTGCGCCACCAGGGCTCTGAAGTCATCCAAACAAGGGTATAATAAATTGAAAGCAGTGGTAAGGCAGGTTTTTTTTTTTTTTCTTTCTTTCTAATCATATACAAGAGGAATGGAATGTTGAGACATGAATTTCAATTAATTATTGAAGCCTAAGCATGTTTTAAGCATGAGGCAATAGGATCATAAAGGATGGTGTTTGAAAATGGAAATAGAAAGGAAGAGACAAATATAGGAAGAAACCATAGATTGGGAGATGCATCAAAAGATTATAGTGATATTCCTGGAACATGGTGAAAAATGCTTGGATATGAAATCATCTGTCACTAAAATACAGAATTAAAAAAAAAAATCCAAGAGTCCAAGAGAAAATTTTGTATGCATTGGCAATGCAAATGCTTCACTCATTTTCAGATCAAAACAAAAAAGCAGCGAAAACAACACAAAACCGATCAAACACTAGCAACAACCTAAGAGTAGGGGGACTATCCAGGCAGTAGCTAGGTAGTCTCCATAGTTCCAGGATTCCGATATTTATTAGTTTCAAACTTGTTGATAAAGAAAAATAGTGGTGGTGACTAAATCCTTCCATTATGTCTAACTTGATGGGGTCTGAGACCCCTTTCACTCTGTTTTCCTTTACATATCATTGCAAAGAGATAAGCATTGAAAACATGATTTTAAGAAGAAAATTGTCACGATAATAATTGAGAAAGAAACAACAAGCATATGCTCCATGTCTGCATTTTTTTTTACGTTCTGGGTATTAAAGTATGAAGATTTGTCTGTGAGGAAGATGACTGTGTCTTCCAAAAATATATGTTGTAAATCCCAACTCCTATGCATTTGTTATGTTAAGGAGGCCACGGTAGTTTAGGGTGTGTTTTAAGCCACTCACTTTTGCGATATAAAAGGAGCAGATTAGGCACAGAAGCACACAAGCAGGAATGGAAGAAAGATAGATGCCTCATAGAGATGGCCACGAAACCCCAAGAAAAATGCTAGAGAAGCTGAGACAAGGATTTTTCTCCAGAGTGGAGAGAGTAAACCTTCCTCTAGAGCTGGCACCCAGAATTCGAACTTCTAGCCTCCTCGACTACGAGAAAATTAATTTCTGTTTGTTAAAGTGACCCACTTGTAGTATTTCTGTTACAGCAGTACTAAGAAGCTAAGACAATGACTTATAACCAGGACATTGTGATATAGTATTCAGTTTATGAAAATAGTGATCTCTTCAAGGCGATTTTCCATTTTTTTTTGTACTTAGGAGAAGCATTAAAAATTATTATAAGCCTGTGGACCTATTACTTGCTTAGAGAATGGCATTTTGAGGAGCGTTTATTTTCTTAAGGTTTAAGCCCTTCTGAAAAATTATTTCTTTGCATCACACAGAATACCTCAAAACTTTCCTTTCTCCTCAAAATGTTTTATTTTTATATAAAGATTCGCTTCTCTCAAAGTCATACAGGCACAAAGCAGAAAGACCTTGATGCTTTTCAATTACCTTGATTCTAAAATAGCTTTGTAAGAAAACTGTTGAACTGCACAAGAATGTTCTGGGGTCTATGCTAACGGTTTGCTTTTCATTCGTGTCTTTGGGGGATCTCATGATAACAATTTGCTCATAAGGATTTAAAAAATACCAGTGTTCAAATTCAGAACAAGAAATATCCTTGACTTACAAGTAGCAATGAAATAAACGATTCATAGTGAAGAAGTCCAAGGAAAGAACAATAAATAGAAGACAGACTAGGTGTAGCCTTCAAGGCTCTTTTTATTCTGAACTGCAAGTTTTCATATAAATGAATTTAAAAAGAGTACAAAAGAGGTGTGTGTGTATGTGAGTGTGCGTGTGCATGTATGTGTGTGTGAAGCAATTTTAAATTTAAGGAAAAAAGAGACTAATAAGACAATTACCTTATTTATTTTTTAGTATGTGCCATTCATTTCACATTCAATGTCTCTCTGAGCTTAATTTCTTCATTCGTAAAATGAAGATGACAATAGAGTTTACCCAACAGAGTTATTATGACAATTACGAGAAGATTCTTACTATGTCTGTCACATAATAAGTGCTCAATAATGTTAATTATCTTTTTGTTTTGGTTATAATTTAATATTTAAACATTTTATTTGGAAAGTATTTCAACCTTCCAAGAAAGATCTAATGGTAAGAATAGTACAAAAAGCCCACTTAGTCATTTATACAGATTTGCCTACCGTTAACAATTCAACCCATTTCAATAAACTGAGTAAAATATAGCTCTTTGCTACCAAATACTTCAGTGTATTTTGTAAAAATAGGCATTATATAACCACAGAAGAGTCATCAGTTATAGTAAATATAACATTAATCCAATACTCTAATCTACTGTCTGTATTTCTATTTTTTCACTTAAATTACTTCCTTAAACTTTTTTTTTTTTTTTTTACCCCCACCAGGATCTAGGAATTATATTAAATCGTCTTGTCTATTAAGTCCTTCTTGACTTAGAACATTACCACAGGCTTTCTTTATCTTTTATGTCATTAACATTCTTAATCTCCTTTTTATATTTCATGTAAGATGCTTCATTTTGTGTTTTCCTGATGTATCTTCATTATTAGATTTACCTTGTAGACCTTTCTTCCTAGTCTGTCTTAGTCTGGAAGCTCTAGTGAACCCTATTCATCAAAAGTGACCCTGTTGGTATTTGAAATACCAACCACATAGCTTCCAGCATCATAGCAACATGCAAGCCAGCACAGTACAACAAACTGACAGACGGGTGGTGGCATATCTATAAAAAAAAAAAAAAAATCTATATATACCATATATATCCATTTGTCTATAACTATACAAGTGTACACACACACACAAATATATGCATATACACATATAAATACATATTTAAGAAATCATAAATTTACACCGATACCTTCAATTTATAAGCAAATTTGTATTTCTTATCTTCCTCTCCCCCCTTTTTTTACACAAAACATGGCACAAAATATATGTTGTTTTGCACTTTGCTTTTTTTACTTCATAATATCTCCTATGCTTTTGTATGAAAACATTTTATTGCCTTTTTGTTTGCAAACATTGTATTCAATAATTTCAAGTTGCTAAAAGCTTTAAAAGCTTCAAAAGCTGAAGTTTTAATGACATGCTATTTGGTGAATCCCCACGTGTCTCTCAGTTTGTCCCACTGAGTTGCTATGATGCTGGGAGCTATGCCACCAGTATTTAAAATACCAGCAGAGTCACCCATGATGGACAGGTTTCAGTGGAACTTCCAGACTAAGACAAACTAGGAAGAAGGACCTGGCAGTCTACTTCTAAAAAATTGGCCAGTGAAAACCTTATGAACATTAGTGGAACACTGTCTGGTACAGTGTTGGAAGATGAGCCCCTCTGATTGGTAGGCACTGAAAATACGACTTGGAAAGAGCTGTCTCCTCAAACGAGAGTAGACCTTAATGACAGGGATAGAGTCAAACTTTCAGGAACTTCATTTGCTGAGGTTGCACAACTCAAAATGACAAGAAACAGCTGCAAATATCCATTAATAATTGGAATATGGAATATATGAAGTATGAATCTAGGAAAATTGGAAGGCTTCAAAAATGAAATGGACTGCATAAAGAGCAATATCCTAGCATTAACGAGATGAAATGAACTGGTTTTGGCCATTATGAACTGGACAATCATATGGTCTAATATGCCAGGAATGACAAATTGAAGAGGAATCACATAGTGAAAAACAAGGCTCCAAGATTAACAGAGTATCAATTGAGAAGTTTCAACAAACAGATGCAGCACTGGAGGTTCTCACTTGTCTATGCCAAGAAATTTGGAAGACAATTTCTTGGCCAACTGACTGGAAGATTTCGGTATTTGTGCCCATTCCAAAGAAACAGAATGCGGATCCAACAGAATGCAGAAATTATCAAACAACATAATTAATATCACACACAAGTAAAATTTTGCTGAAGATCATTCAAAAGCAGCTGCAGCAGTACATTGCCAAGGAACTGCCAGAAGTTCAGGCTGGATTCAGAAGTGGACGTGGAATGAGGGATATCATTGTTGATGTCAGGCAGCTCTTCGTTGAAAGCAGAGAATACCAGAAAGATGTTTACCTATGTTTTATTGACTGTTCCAAGGCATTTGACTGTGTGGTTCATAATAAACTATGGATAGCACTGGGAAGAATGGGAATTCCAGAACACTTAATTTTGCTCATTCAGAACCTGTACATAGACCAAAGACAAAGAGACGGTCATTTGAAGACAGCAAGGGTGTACTTCGTGGTTTAAAGTTAGGAAAGGTGTGTGTCAGGGTTGTATTTTTTCACCATGTTTATTCAAGCTCTATGCTGAGCAATTAATCTGAGAAGCTGCACTATATGAAGAAGAATGTGGCATCAGGATTGGAGGAAGATTCATTAACAACCTGTGATGTGCAGATGGCACAACCTTGCTTGCTGAAAGTGAATAGGACTTGAAGCACTAACTGATGAAGATCAAAGACCACAGCCTTCAGTATAGATTACACCTCAATACAAAGAAAACAAAAATTCTCACAACTGGACCAATAAGCAACATCATGATAAATAGAGAAAAGGCTGAAGTTCTAAAGGATTTCAGTTTACTTGAATCCAAAATCGACACCCATGAAACCAGCAGACAAGAAATGAAAAGACACATTGCACTGGGCAAATCTGCTGCAAAAGACCTTTTAAGAACATTGAAAAGCAAAGAAGTCACTTTGAGGACTAAGGTACACCTGACTGAAGCCATGATATTTTCAATCACTTCATATGCATGTGAAAACTGGATGGTGAACAAGGAAGACTGAAGAAAAATTGGTATCTTCGAATTACGGTGTTGACAAAGAATATTGAATATACCACGGGATTGCCAGAAAATGAACAAATCTGCCTTGGA
Source organism: Elephas maximus indicus (assembly GCF_024166365.1). Taxonomy (NCBI): domain Eukaryota; kingdom Metazoa; phylum Chordata; class Mammalia; order Proboscidea; family Elephantidae; genus Elephas; species Elephas maximus. The sequence continues at coordinate 23,713,902 of NC_064825.1, read as the reverse complement.
AGAAATACAGCCAGATGCTCCTTAGTATCAAGGATGGCAAGACTTCGTCTCACATACTTGGGTCATGTTATCAGGAGTGACCAGTCCCTGGAGAAGGGTGTTATACTTGGTAAAATAGAGGGTTAGCAAAAAAGAGGAAGACCCTCAATGAGATGGATTGACAGAGTGGCTGCAACAATGAGCTCAAGAATAACAAAGATTGTGAGGATGGCATAGGACTGGACATAAATATTTTAATTATATATTTTGAACCGATTTTGGAAAGAAGTATATCTAATATTTTGAAGAATTAATTATCCCCCAAATCCAATACCGTCATAGCACACCTGGACTGATTTGCAGTGTGATCCTTTAAAAGGTTCAACAGCTCTAAAATTCAGCTGATAAAGAACAGTAAGCAGAAATACATTTTTTGTTTGCATTCAGCCTCACCGTAATCATCAAAATTTTGTAGTTCAGTTGCTATTTGTATATGCAAAATTTTGTGTATTTATCAACTACCTCAGGTATTTAGATGGATAGATTACAGCTTGTTTGAATACCCACCCAGTGCTGTCGAGTCGATTCCGACTCATAGCAACCCTATAGGACAGAGTTATTATATGTATCTTACAAAGAATTTCAAGTATATTTCCGCTGAATATATTTCTTAGTAAGAATACCGTGATGTAGCATTCCCCCAGTATTTATATTTGTATTATAATATTAAAAATGATTTTCTCTTCAATGTTGATCATTTTAACTGAATTTACAACAAAACTTATTGTTACAACAAAACAATTGTTACAACTTATACTGATTTCAAGCATCAGCTGACACTAATATAATAATAGTAGTATCATTCACTTGTCCAGAAAGTTCTGCGAATGGAGGAAGTGCATTAACAGCTATCATTTCACTTTTCAGATATGGAAAAGAACACTTGAAATAAAAAACCTGTAAAATTAATTTGGATCAAATAAAAAAGCACGCTTCACCAAATAACATATAAGCACAACTTCTGTACTTGCCCATATTATTTTTCTCATTTTGCTCACAATCTTCTTAAAATAATTTTGGAAATGATACCAATGCTTCTGATAGTCAGGCGATCAGTAATTTTACTACAGTTCCCAAGCTGGAAACAAAAAACAAAAAGTTTTTTGTGACTTACACTTTTATTGAGTCAGAATCGCCTTGATGGCAATGTATTTTACATCTTTATTATCGACTTTATTGACAAATGAAAATTCAGTAGCTAATTTTTCATTATTAAATGATCCTTTTGAGTTCATTGCTGCAAGTTAAAAAAAAAACTAAGACAATAGTTGAAGATTTAAAGTACAATATGTGGGAAGAACATTTGTAGCAAGACTGTTCAGACTATTTTTTCTGCACATTCTAAAGGCAAGACCTCAATTTCTATGTCCTGCTTATATTTCACTTAAGACTAGCTGATAATTTCCTAGGTTTTCACTGAGACAAGTCAACTGGCAGTTTTGCAATCTTGTGTAGGCCATGCCACATTGATTCCATTACCTCAAAGACTAGAATCAGTTGTTCCTGGCTGTTCCTGCCATAGGATGCTTTACTCACTAGTACCCAGTATGTTTCCTTGCGTGGGAAGTATTGGATATGTTGTATCCCGATGTTGTTGTTAGGTGTCCTTGAGGCGGTTCTGACCCATAGTGATGCCATGCACAACAGAACGAAATGCTACCCAGGCTTGTGACATTCTCACAATCATTGTTATGCTTGAGCCCACTGTTGCAGCCATTCTGTCAGTCCATCTCATTGAGGACCTTCCTCTCTTTTGCTGGCCCTCTACTTTACTAATCATGATGTCCTTTTCTAGGCACTGGTTCCTCCCGATAGCATGTCCAAAGTATGTGAGATGAGTCTCGCAACCCTTGCTTCCAAGAGCATTCTGGCTGTACCTCATCTGAGACAGATTTGTTCGCTCTTCTCGCAGTCCATGGTATATTCAACAACTCTTCACCAACACCGTAATTCAAAGACATCAATTCTTCTTTGGTCTTTCTTATTCATTGTCCTGCTTTTGCATGCATATGAGGCAGTTGAAAACACCATGGTTTGGGTCAGGTGCACCTTAGTCCTTACAGTGACATCTTTGATTTTTAGTGCTTTAAAGAAGTCTTTTTCAGCAGATTTGCACAGTGCATTATGTTGTTTGATTTCTTGACTGCTTCTTCACTGGGCGTTGATTGTGGATCCAAGTAAAATGAAATCCTTTAAAACTTCAAATTTTTCTCCACTTATCATGATGTTGATTATTGATCTGGTTGTGAGGATTTTTTTTTTTTTATGAAGCCTATAGTCTTTGATGTTCATTTGTAAGTGACTCAAGTCCTCTTCACTTTCAGCAAGCAAGGTTGTGTCATCTGCATATCACAGGTTGTTAATGAATCTTCCTCCAAGCCTCATGCCACGTTCTTCTTCATATAGCCCAGCTTCTCAGATTATTTGCTCAGCATACGGATTAAATAAGTATGGTTAAAAGATACAACCCTGATGCACACCTTTCCTGACTTTAAATCATCAGTATCCCCTTGTTCTTTTCAAAGGACTGCCTCTTGGTCTATGTACAGTTCCACATGAGGACAATTAAGTGTTTTGGAATTCCCATTAATTTGTTATGATCCACAGAGTTGAATGCCTTGGAATAGTCAATGAAACATAGGTAAATATCTTTCTGGTACTCTCTGCTTTCAGCCAAGATCCATCTGACATTAGCAATGACATCCCTTTCTCCACATCTTCTTCTGACTCTGGTTTGAACTTCCAGCAGTTACCTGTCGATGTACTGCTGCAACCACTTGTGAATGATCTTCAGCAAAATTTTACTTGTGTGTGATATTAATTATATTGTTTGTTAATTTCCACATTCTGTTGGATCACTTTTCTTTAGAATGGGTACAAATATGAATCTCTTCCAGTAGATCGGCCAGTAGTTGTCTTCCAAATTTCTTGGCAGAGACAAGTGAGCACTTCCAGCGCTGCATCTGGTTTTTGAAACATCTCAATTGGTATTTCAGCAATTCCTGGAGCCTTGTTTTTTGCCAATGCCTTAAGTGCAGCTTGGACTTCTTCCTTCAGTATCAAAGGCTCTTGATCATATGCTACCTCCTGAGCTAACTGAACATCAACCAATTCTTTTTGGTACAGTGACTCTATATTCCTTCCATCTTGTATTGATGCTTCCTGCATCGTTCAGTATTTTGCCCATAGAATACTTCACTATTGCAACTCAAAGTTTGAATTTTTTCTTCAGCTTTTTCAGCTTGAGAAATGCAGAGTGTTCCTTCCTTTTGGTTTTCTAAACCCAAGTCTTTGAATATTTCATTATAATACTTTACTTTGTCTTCACGAGCCACCCTTTGAAATCTTCTGTTCAGCTTTTTTACTTCATCATTTCTTCTTTATGCTTTAGCTACTGTACATTCCAGAGCAACTTTCAGAGTCTCATTTGATATCCATTTTGGTCTCTTCTTTCTTTACCGTCTTTTTAATGATCTCTTGCTTTCTTCATGTGTGATGTCCTTGATGTCATTCCACAACTTGTCTGATGTTCTATAGTTAGTATTCAATGCATCAAACCTATTCTTGAGATGGCCTCTAAATTCAGGTGGGAAATACTCAAGGTTGTACTTTGGCTCAGGTAGACTCCTCATTTTCTTCAGTAGATGGTAAGTAAATTTGAATAATAGTCATATTAACTGGTCTTTCTTGTAGGTGTATGGATATTATCCCATCATTGACAATGTTGTACTTCTAGATACATCTTGAATTTTTTTTTTTTCTGATGTTGCATGTAACGTCATTCCTCTGCAATTCATCATTCCTGGCATAGTATGGCATAAGATTATCCAATTCAAAATGGCCAATATCAGTTCATTTCAGCTCACTAATGCTAGGATATTGATCTTTATGCAGTCTGTTTCATTTCTGAAAATTTCCAATTTTCCTAGATTCATGCTTTGTATGTTCCATGTTTTGGTTATTAATGGATGTTTGCAGCTGTTTTTTCTCATTTTGAGTCATGCTACATAAACAAATGAAGGTTCTGAAACCTTGACTCCATCCTTGTCATTAAGGTTGACTTTACTTTGAGGAGGCAGCCCTTCCGCAGTCGTATTTTGAGTGTCTTCCAACTTAGGGGCTCATCTTCTGGTACTATATCAGACAGTGTTCTGCTGCTATTCATAAGGTTTCACTGGTTGATTTTTTCAGAAGTAGACCAGCAGGTCTTTCTTCCTAGTCTGTCTTAGTCTAGAAGCACAACTGAAACCTGTCCACCATTGTTGATCCTGCTGATATTTGAAATTCTGGTTGTATCACTTCCAGAATCACAGCAACACGCAAGCCACCACAGTACAAAAAACTGATAGATGCTTGGGATATATCTGGATAAGGTTTGTAAAAACATCTTCCGTGTTTTAAGTATGTGTTAAAGAGAGAACTCTCTTAACTGCAAATTTCTCTCACAGATTCCTAGAAAAACTATGGCAGAGACTAAAAATAAAGAATGGAGGTCTACCAAGCAAATCTCAATGTATTTTAATGCCACTATTGATATTTTATTGATATTACTACCTCATTTAAAATGGAAAAAAAAGTTAGGCCAATGGCAAGTATTGCTGGAACAACTAGTGGCCAGAACTGTCCTTGACAAATTGGGATATGTGGTTACATTAAATGAAAATATCTGTATCAATATATTCCCTGTATGATTTCCAGAGAGTAAAGAGTATATTGAGACCCCAGGTGGTGTAGTGGTTAAGCTCTTAGCTGTTAATGGATCGGCCGTTGGAACCCACCAGCTGCTCCATGAGAGAAAGATGTGGCAGTCTGTTTCTGTAAGGATTACGGCTTTGGAAACCCTATAAGGCAGTTCTACTCTGTCCTATAGGGTCATTATAAGTTTGAATTGACTCCATGGCAACAGGATTTTTAGAGTGATAGCAAAAATATACACAAGGGCAGTTTATTTAGCTTCTTAAAATGTTCATTCATTCATTCTAGCACTTATTGAGTAACATGAGGCACAAAACACTGTAATGTACTTATATGGATATTAATGAGATATCATTTTTGTGGTGGTTTTAAAATATATCCACAAATTATTTATTACTCCATTCTTCAAAAGGTGGGAGAGTACAATCCAAACTTGACTTCACTTGAGTTTGGACTGTGCTTAGTAAGTTGTTTCTAACAAATAGAACATGGCAGAAGTAGATGGTCTGTGACTTTTGAAACCGAGTCATAAAACGCATAGTAGCTTCTTTTTTGCTCTCTTTCCCTTGGATCACTCACTTCAAGGGGATCTACTGGCCACTTTGTAAGGATACTCGAGCATCTTTACAAGTAGTTGTGGGCTTCTTCTAACAGTCACTTAAGAACTTAAGCCTATGTGAATGATTCATTTTGTAATCAAATCCTCCAGCCCCAGGCAAGCTTTCAGATTAGCACTGTTCTGGTCAAAATTTTACTGCAACTTCATGAGAGACTTTGAGCCAAAACCATCCAGCTAACCTACTACCTAATTTCTGACCAATATATGTTTATTATTTTAAGCCACTAAGTTTGTGGGAATTTGTTACATAGCAATAAATAACTAATGGAGTTCTCATTTCTGAGAAGCTTCAAAGCTGGTAGGAGCAATTAGATATGAGCATAAATGACTAAAATGACAGGTGAACTATAAACAAAGGAATACAACTTTAGAAGAGGGAGAGAAATGGATTTTATATGGCAGATCAGGGAAGGCTTTATGGAAGAAGTAATCGAGCTGAAACTTGCAGATGGTTAGGGTGTTCAGAAATAGAGTTTAGGAGAAAGATTATAATTGGTGATTGAAAGGCCTGAACAAAAACAGAGCCAGAGAGCTGTGGGACTATATTTATGTAATTGTAGCTATTTTAATTGCAATTTGGAATATACGTAGTTCAAGGTAATACTATTCTTAGAGGTAGGAGTCAGTTTTGTAGAGCTTTGAATGTAAAAAGAAAAAGGTATTTGAATATTTTTTAAGTGTATTTTATACATATCAAGTAGTGACCATTTTATGGAACAATTTATGAGTGATGAATTGTTGATAGTCAAGTAACTTGACTCTATACATCTAAACTTTGTTTCTCTAAGCTGTCTTTATGAAATCAGCACAGTTCTAAAGACTGTGGCAGCATTAAGGATTATTAATCTCCTTGGGTCACCATAGACATGAATCTAGGTCTCAGTCCATCTAAGCAGCATAATTCATTCTTCCCATAACAGAACCAGTCTTGCTTAGCTGTTACTCTGGAAATATAAATATACACATATCTAAACGAAAACAATGCTGAACTACCCGAGACAAAGAAAGTACGTATGCCCAGGGGTGGCAGGAAAGAGAAAATAATGTTTATGGGGACCTATTATGCGTCAAAGAGTGCACTAGTACTGGTGCTAGGAGATAAAAATGTGTATTCAAAATTATTGTGAATCAGGTATGTAATCAGAAAAGAGCAATGAATGACGTGTATAGGTATGGATTAAAAGAGAGGAAAAAAATTATGGATTAAAAGAAGAGAGTGATCCATTTAATTTGAAAAATAAAATAGTTAAACATAACCCAGTACATAAATTAAAAATATTCACGAAAAAAGATGCCTTTGAGGAGAACTTCAGAAGATTATGGGTAGATCTGGCAACTGGTATTATTAATATTGTGCTTTTTTGGGAGAAAAATACATTGAGACCTGCTCTTTATACCTAGAAAATCACCATATATATGACGCGACAGCAGTGGGTTTTGGTGAAGTGGGTTATACTGTATCACCATATATATCATAGGTCCTATTGAGTTTTGGTCAGCTGGTATAAAATTCACAATTAATAGAAAAAATTTAGCGGTTATTACGGGGTAAGCAGTCTCTAGCTTCATTTTTTATTTTGTTGTTCATTGCCATCAAGTTGGCTCTGATTCATGGCAACCTTGTGTATAACAAAATGAAATGTTATCTGATCCCATTACATCTTCAAGATCATTAGTACTTTTGAATCCATTATTATGGTTATTGTGTCAATCCATCTCATTGAGGGTTTCCCTCATTTATGCTGACCATCTATTTACCAACCATGATGTATGTCTATCTAGTACATGTAAAAAAATTCTCAAAACTAAACAAATACCCAGTTAAAAATGGGCAAAAGGTCTAAACAGACACTTCACAAAAGAAGATATAGATGACAAATGAGCATGTGCTTAACATCATTTATCACTAGAGAAGTTTAATTTAGAACCACAATAGAATACTGCCACACACCTCTTAGAATTAAAACAAACAAACAAAAAAACCTGATGATACGAAGTGCTGGTGAGAAAGCAAATCAACTGGAACTCTCTTATACATTGCTGGTGGGAATTCTGGTGGGAAGAGGTACACCATTGTGGAAAACAGTTTAGCAATTTATTATAAAATTGAACATTCATTTACAGTATTATCAATCAACACTTCTCCTAGGTATTTAAACAAGAAAAACTTTTGTCAAAGATAAACTGGCTCCATTTGTGTAGGTTTATGTCTGTACTCTATTCTGTCCCATTGATCTATGTCTTCATAATTTCACCAACCTCGTACTGTACTGAGGAAACACAATCTTTGGGCCATGGCAACCCTTACACACAAGGTTTCTTCTATCTGGAACATCCTTGCTGCTCTCTTTCTTTAGATTGCAGCTTAATTACTATTTTTTTCTGTCTATCTTCTCTGTAAACTGTATGAGTAGGCACCTTTCCTATCTTCCCTCACAAAGTATTTCCAAGATCCATTGGAGTCTGATGCACAGTTAAGTGTCCAATGAACTTTTCTGAATGAAGCAAAAGTAATGACTCATCTTTTCTGAGTTTCCAAGTTTCTAGAACATTATGTGACAGCAATTTGAATAATTACACACAACTCAGGTACAGAAGACAATACATCATTAGAAAAGCAAACTTGCCAAATAACTTTTAAAAAAAGAAAGTTAAATTACTAATTAGTAAGGGAATTTTTGAGATGAAGGAAAATAATTGAGTTTCTTCAGTAAGGGAAGGTAAACTTCTAACTTGATATCTGTTGTATGGTTCTTGGAAAATAGGGTGTCTTTCCTGGACACTTAGTTTAAAAAAAAAAAAAGTCAAAACTACAAAAAAAAAAAAAAAAAAAAACTGCCTCATCTTCTTATTTGTCTGGAAGTTTTAGAGTCAGAGAATGATTGTGTGGGTTTAGCTTTGTAGCTGTTATACGGTACAGAGTATTTTCATATAGGATTATTTTCTGTCAGGAAAGAAAATTATTAAAATAAAAATGGGGAGCTGCCCAGTGGGGAGACAATTACCAGCTTCAGCTAACGAGTAATATAATTATCAAGCTTACATGTTTTGTTTATTTGGGATATAATTTTATTAACCAAATATAAGCCATAATGGTGGCTACCTGGTGATTTGTAAATGTATACACCTTGCTGAATAGTAATTTGAAGTCCATTAACTTCTAAAATTGTCAGGCAGAAGTTTCATGATGAGTTTGCAGGAATGCACTCAAAATGGAAGCATCAGCTCGTTATTGAAAGAGTTTGAGCAGAGTTGGCATCAACTCTGTTGAAGGTCATTTAGAAAGGATGAAAAGCCCAGTAGTGTTATCCCCAAACCCCTTTAGTTCCCTGCTAAGAGGAAGTGATCAGTGTCAACTAATCTTGTGCAGCCAGGAGAAAACAGTCACACCTGGCTATCAAAAGAAATGATCTTAAATCCAAGGCTGCATCTTACTGCATCAGTTCCAAGTGGGAAGTGTCACTGCCTTAAGGATGAGGATAACGCACATGGACTCTTTCGATTACCAGCAATATTTTATTTTAAAAGATACTGAAGTTACTTTTAGAGCATGAATAAATGAATATTAAATTTCTCAAGTTTTTTTTTTTTTTAATTTTCAGGATTCATAAAACAAAGACATTTTTTCCTTTTCCCTATTTAGTATCATTTCTTCTGCTGAGATATCAAACTGACACTGTCAGATGAGCATCTAGGTCACAGGAGATATTAATAATAATATAATAGCTATTATTTGTTGAGCATTTATCCTGTGCCAGGCATTTTTCTAACCCTTTATTTATACTATATTATTTAATCATCTTAAACCCAGTAGGTGTTGCTCCCCAGCCATCCTTAAAGCTAGGTGTAGCCTTACAACAAATTCTTGCCAATGGAATATGAGAGGAAGGAATGTGTGCCACTTATGGACCAAAGACTTTAAAGAAGCTGGTTTGCATTATCCTCTATCACTTGCCTCTTTAGCCAGCTGATAAGTCAAGGACAAGGCACTGAGTGATGGCAGAACTACATGTTAGAAGGAAAAAAGCTTTTTGAATCATTGTAATGAGAACTGTAGTTCAAAATCTCAGCTCCTGCCCTAGACCACTATCAATATGTGAGTGAGAAATGAACTTCTAGTGTATTTGAGATCTTAAATATTTAAGTCTATCGAGTGTGGCAATTTAGACTACTCTAATATAACTATTATTATTCCATTTTACGATGAAGGAAACTGAGGCATAGAGAATTTTAAATATATTCTTCAATTGTTAATTAGCCAAACTGACTTTTGAATTCATGCAATCTGACTCCAGAGCCTGTTTTATAATTACTTTTCCATGCACCTCCCAGAAATCTGAGTGGTATCTGGTTAAGGGATATTCAGGTGATAGTAAAACCTGATCTACAGGGAGTAGCTAGAAGCACATAGTTTATACATTGTACAGAAACTAGTGGGCTAATATATAGCAGCTGGCTTTTGAAGCTACCTCTATTGACATAAGGATACAATTGATGGATAGAAATAGGAGCCCATGGACAATGAAACTGCTCATCAAGGGAAGAGTAGCAGATGAGGGAGAGATCTAGGAGAGAGTGAATAGAGGTTTTCTCCTTTTTCTTCTCTCCCCTCTTCCCTGCCTTGATGCACTAAAGGAGCTAGATACTTAAAGGGAGAAATGGAGAGAACTGTAGAAAGAAGATTTCCAATGTCTATCTGGAAATTTCTGGAGTTGCACACTCAACTCTACCTAGACTGGAGAAAGAAATTTCTGGAGTTGCATACTCAACTCTACCTAGACTGGAGAAAGAAGAACTTTAAGTTTGAGATGAAAGGTTTTTTGTGTTTTATTTATTTGTTTGATTATCTTAATATAATGATGATGAATAGAACATGCCATTATGTGTTGAACTCAGTCCATTCCATTAACCAAAAATGAAAGTAAAGCTATGAAATATAAAATACCATTAAGGAGAATTTAATATAGTATAGATTAAAACAGGGTTTGAGAAAGCAGCAGCATCCATGACAACCAAATTTTTGTTTATATTCCAGCTAGGAAAACTAACTGTCTTGGTTTGCCTGGGACTGTTCCAATTTTAGCATTGAAAATCATGCATCTGGGAAACCCCTCAGTCCTGGGCATACTGGAACTGCTGGTCATCCTGATTTCAATGGGTTGACATTCCTAAATAAACTATTTAGACCTGTTCTCTGCCTTCAAATTCAACATTATCAACATTATCTTTTTCTGTGTATTACCCCTTCTTCTTTCCCTACTTCTTGCTTCACAGCACCTATGATCAGCCAAACAGAAGCATTAGCAGTTAATCCCCTGCTGTCCCAGGACTTTATGCCTTTGGATATTATTTATTTTGACATTTCACTCCAACAGGCTGTGGGTCTGCCAGTACTGTCCCATCTTTCAAAACTTAGCTTAAAAATTACCTTCTCTGTGAAAACTTTCTTGGTCTCCTCAATCCAAAGGAGAACTGAGTTCTTTCCTTTAAACCCTCTGCAGACTTTAATTGTAGTACATACAAACTGTTGTTGCTCTGCTTGCTTTTACATGTCTAGAGTCCTGGTGCCGCAGTGGTTAAAGCACTTGACTGCTAACCAAAAGGTAGGCAGTTCAAAACCACCAGTGGGTCCACAGGAGAAAGATGTGGCAGCCTGCTTCTGTAGAGATTTATAGCTTTGGAAATCCCAGGATGTCACTATGAGTTGAAATCGACTCAATGGCAATTGGTTATTTTTTTAGATCTCATCCAGTGTCTCTCAAACTGGAATCTGTAATTTGAGTCCTGGGATCTGCAGAGGATTTTTAAAAATAATGTTTTGTTTGCAAAAAAAAAAAAAATGAGCATTATCAATTATAAGCAAAAAAAAAAAAAACCTTCCTTTGCTGTAATAATTTGTAACAAACATATTTTCATAGATTATCAATTTAATTTCTATGTTATGCTTTCATAAATTATGTCCTATAACCTATTTCATTGGTCCATAGGGTTTCTCTTTGCTTTAGGAAGGATCCGTAAGTCACTAACACATACTTGGATTCTGATTGTGATGATCGTGTCAATTGTTACTTTCTACATCTTTATAGGTTTTAATGTAGCTGATATTTACTGAGTTTTTTTAAGAATTTACTTGTTAATATTACAGTATTATTTCCTCTAAATATTGGCATCAAATAGTGGTGTTATCCCTGGTGGTCTACTTGCGAGTTGGACAAGTCATTTAAGCTCAAGAGATTTGGCTACATTACCTTTCATTAAAGGTCCTTTAAAGTTCCATCAAGCTCTAAATAGGTTGCTGGAAACAGTGAATCCATAAGCCTACTTGCTCTGGACCTGGATTGGGAGTTTGCTGACATAAAGATCTCACATCTGCTTGATCCTGAGGAGATTTCATAGATAAGATCATGGTGAGAATTTAAAACTGTGCAAGTGAGAGTTTATTTTTGGACTAGTAAGAGGAGAGAAAAGCCCTAATTCCATATAAACTAGCTAAGTAATAATTTATGGTGATTATGATAATTACTTACAAATATTTGATAATGTTCAAGTGCTAGAGGGAATGAGTGGTCTGTGGGTATATATATTTCAAAAAGGTCGAATTCAGGGAGCATAACAATTTATAGTTAGAATGAGTTTTATAAGAAGGATGGTATAGTTTAATATGATAGAAGATGGGTTTTTCAAGGAAAGCCTCACCCCTTTATATTGCAAATAGATATTGGCGTCTCTTGAATATGTTGATGGAATTGTATGTAGCTTACAAGAGAATGTAATTTTTTTATTTTTAATTTTGTTGACCATTTGCTAAAAGTTAATTGGGAGTTTGCTACCTGGTTGGTATTTACTTTTTTTTTTTTTTTAACTTTGTAGTAAAGTTCCTGTAATAACAGATTATGGAAAATGAGAACAAAACAAAACAAAACAAAAACGCAAAAAACAAGACTCTTTCTAGTGCCCTGAAGACTGTATGGGCAGTTATGAGCAATCACTACTTTCTGGTGATTTATTGTAATATTATCAGCAAGAAAAGATGCAAACCATGATGCCCAGAAGTCAGTACAAATGATTTCTTATGCTGGTCCAGTAATTTGTTCTTTACGGATATATACTTTAAAAATAATCTTAATTCTTTTTATCCTTGGAAGCTTACTCTTCATCATGACTTTTTTTTTTAATATGACAACTGACTGTGAAGGGCCTAAAATTTTACCCTACTTGCTAGCTAATAAGTCAGTTTGCCACAATTTTATGGGTGTTGGGAGAAGACAGGAGACTCCTGGATCAGAGAAAAAGAACTTTTTTTTTTACAAACTAGGATTCACATGAGATTCAGATTCATTTTGGATACTCTTGTCTCCCAGATCCCATGAAGGCAAAGTGGAGAGCCTTGGGTGAATACTATATCCCACCTGAGGAATACCAAGCTTTTATAATTACTACCAACAAAACTGTCAAACTTTGCACTTGAGTGAGACATTGTTATACTAGACAATAAAAAAAAACTCCTTTCCTTTCCTCTTGAAGGAAACGTTATCGCTACTATCCAAGGCTGCTCAATATACAAACACCCTTGAGCATATTAAAAAAACAAAAGCAAAAAAAACCCATTGCTGTTGAGTCAATTCTGACTCGTAGTGACCCTATAGGACAGAGCAAAACTGCCCCCATAGTTTCTAAGGAGCGCCCGGTGGACTTGAACTGCCAGCCTTTTGGTTAGCAGCCTGAGGTTTTAACCACTAAACCGTCAGGGTATATATCCAAAAACCAAACCAAACCCACTGCCGTTGAGTCGATTCTGACTCATAGCGACCCTATAGAACAGAGTAAAACTGCCCCATGGAGTTTCCAAGGAGCACCTGGTGGATTCAAACTGCTGATCTCTTCGTTAGCAGCCATAGCACTTAATCACTACACCACCAGGGTTTCCAGGGTATATATAGTCAGGAACAAAGGCCATGTGTAGGTGCCTCTTCTTAGGAGATGTTCCAAATTGTTTCCCAAAAGCAACAACAACAACAAAAGCAAGAAAGCTCTACTGAAACTGAAATGATTATTTAAGGAAAAAAAGAAAAATAATAAGCTGTTTAAAACCATGTGAAATTCCATTTTACTGCTTTCTAGTCTCTAGTGAGGATTGCCCCAGTTTTATATCTTCAAGAGAAAGATTTTCCCAGAAGAGAATCATTTCTTGTTTGTTTTGTTTGACAAAATCTCTAGTGAATGAAGTAGAAAGCAATATTGTGGATTAATGAAGGCATTTCGTTAGCACGTAGTTAAAAGTTTTAAAAAATTAAATTATCAAAACTAATGGGTGTACATTATTTTATATTATGTAATGTTTTTTTATGTGTTAATTAGAAGACAGATTTCTAAATTATATTTAATGACAGAAAAATGATCATGGGATATTATTTTGTCAATAAAGTTTTATATAAAACTCAATCCACTGTGTGTTCCAATGCTGTAATAAGTCTACATTTAAATCTATGTGGACACACACGTACATACACACACACACACACACATTAGGAGAATGAATATACATCAATAATTTAAAAGTGGATAATTCTATGTGATGGTATTATGAGTAACATTCTTTTTCTTTTCCATATTCTTAAGTAGTTTCTAAATTTTCTATAATTAGTGCCTATATTACTTTTTATAAACATAAAACAATAACGTTATTTTAAAAATCAAGCAGAAATAAACTATGGATTTTATTCAATCCATCTGTCTTATTTTATAGTTGAGAAGTTTAATGTAAAGTGCCTTGGTCAAGATTGAACAGTGCGCTCAGTCCACAGGTAGATCCATTCCAGTTCTCTCCGTTCCCATCTTGGGGATTTTTTTTTGGTTGTGCAATGGTTAAAGCACTTGATTGTTAGTCAAAGAACGGCAGTTTGAAACCACGAGTAGCTCCGCAGGACAAAGATTTGGCATTCAGCTTCAGTAAAGATTTACAGCCATGGAAACCCTGTGGGGCAGTTCTACTTCAACGCCATGTGTAGGAATGACTCAATGACAGCGCAGTTTCTTTTTTACGCTGTCTTTTTACTGTACTCTCGAGTCTGTAAGAAGCCCTGGTGGAACACTGGTTGAAGTGCTCGACTGCTAACTGAAAAGGCAACGGTTTGAAACCACAGTAGTTGCCCAGGAGAAAGATGTGGCAATCTGCTTCCATAAAGATTTACAGCCTCGGAAACTCTATGGGGTCACTATGAGTTGGAATAGACTCCATGGCAGTGAGTTTGGTTTCGGAGTTGTGTCTATATCCTAGAGATTATCATGTTTCTCTTGGGAATTAACTTTCATTTATGGCTTGAAAGTCCTTTAAAATTTGAATTTATGAGTTTGAAAGTAAATCTGTGGAAGTGGAAGGACACCTGGTGCTGGGTTTTGCACAAACTACTCCAGACATCCCTGGCAAACAGAGATCAGTAGCTGGAATGTCTGTGAATGGAGCTTCCAGTGCACCTGAGGAGGCCAGGGTAGAGAGGACAAAAAGACAGATTTAAAAGCTGGCTTCACAATAGACAGCAGATGGGACTCTTGAAGGGTGCTGATTCAAGTTGGGAAATCGATAGACTAGAAATAATGGATTTAATTTGGAGTAACATCAAAATCAGCTTAAATAGCAGCAGGGGGAAAACTTTTTAAGAAAAGCTGATGTTAAGAACCACTGAGGCACAGAATAACCCAAAAGGAAGTAGAAACAAAACAAACGAAACAAAAAATATTTCAGCTCTTGATCAAACCAGAGATTAACATTTGTTTTTTAATTTTTTCAATTGTGCTTTAGGTGAAGATTTAAAGAGCAAATCAGTTTCTCTTTAAACAATTAATACACGTGTGGCTTGTGACACTGATTGCCAACCCTGCAACGTGTCAATACTCTCCCCTTCTTGATCTTAGGTTCCCCATTTCCATTGGTCCAGCTTCCCTGTCCCGTCTACCTTCTCATCCTTGCCCTTGGGCTGGTGTGCCCGTTCGGTTTCATACATGGTTGAGCTATAGTGTATTATTGTTTGTTTTATGGGCTTGTCTAGTCTTTGTCTGAAGGGTGAACCTCAGGAGTGACTCTGGTACTGTGCTAAAAGGGTGTAAAGAAACCATTCTCTCAGGATTTCTCCAGTCTCTGTCAGACCAGTAAGTCTGGTCTTTTTTTTTTGTGAGTTGGAATTTGATTCTACATTTCTCTCCAGCTCTGTCCAGGACCTCCTATTGTGATACCTGTTAGAGCAGTCAGTGATAGTAGCTGAGCACCATCTAGTTGTGCTGGACTCAGACCAGTGGAGGCTATGGTAATTGTGATACATTCTTCCTTTGGACTAATCGTTTTTTTGTCTTTGGTTTTCTTCACTCTCCCTTGCTCCAGATAAGCTGGGACCAGTGGAGTATCTTAGATGGCCACTCACAAGCTTTTAAGATCCAAGACACTACCCACCAAAGTATGATGTAGAATGTTTTATTTATAAACTATGTTATGCCAATTGAGCTAGATATCACGTTCCGCAGCCCTCAGCCCAGTAGTTCAGACCCTCAGGGAGTTTAGAAGTGTCTATGAAGCTTCCATGGTTTTGCCTTAGTCAAGTTATTGACTTTCCCAGTACTGTGTACTGTCATACCCTTCACCAAAGTTACCACTTATTTATTGTCTAGTTAGTGTTTTTCCTTCCGCATTACCCTCCTCCTTTGGAACAATCCAAGATTATTTCTGTGTGTCAACTTTTTCATGTGTTTTTATAATAGTGGCCTTACACAGTATTTCTCCTTTTGTAATTGACTTATTTCACTCAGCATATGCCCTCCAGATTCATTCATGTTGTGAGTTGTTTCCCAGATTCATCATTGTTTTTTATTGCTGCACAGTATTCCATTGTGTGTATGTACCCTAGTTTGTTTATTCATTCATCTGTTGACAGACACTTAGGTTGTTTCCATCTTTTTTGCTATTGTGAATAATGCTGCAATGAACATTGGTGTGCATATGTCTATTCCTGTAATAGCTCTTATTTCTCTAGGATATATTACTAGGAGTGGGATTGTTGGAACATATGGTATTTCTATTTCTAGCTTTTTAAGGAAACACTGTATAGTTTTCCAAAATGATTATACCATATTACATTCCCACCAGCAGTGCATAAGAGTTCCAAGCTCCCCGTAGCCTCTCCAACATTTGTTATTTAATGTTCTTTTGATTTGCGCCAGTAACGTCAGGGTGAGATGGTATCTCATTGTGGTTTTGATTTGCATTTCTCTAATGGCTGGTGGGTGTAGTGGTTAAGTGCTACAGCTGCTAACCAAACTGTCGGCAGTTCGAATCCACCAGGAGCTCCTTGGAAACTCCATGGGGCAGTTCTATTCTGTCCTATAGGGTAGCTATGAGTTGGAATCAACTTGACTGCACTGGGTTTGGTTTGTTTTTTTTTTTTTTTTTTGGTTTTTAATGCCTGGTGATCTTGACAGTTTCTTCATTTGTCTGTTATCTGCCTGAATGTCTTCTTTGGTGAAGTGTCTGTTCATATACTTTGCCCATTTTTTAATTGGGTTATTTGTCTTTTTATTGTAGAGGTATTGGGTTTTTCTATAGATTTTAGAGATTACACCTTTGTTGGATATGTCAGAGCAAAAAATTTTTTCTCAGTGCAAAGGCTCTCTTTTTACTCTTTTGGTAAATTTTTTTTTTTTAATTAAGTGTTCAATTTTTAGGAGATCCTAGTTATTGAGCTTATCTTATGATGTTTGTGTATTGTTAGTTGTGGTTTGTATCCTATTTATGCCATGCATTAAGGCTTGTGGTGTTGACCCTATTTTTTCTTCCATGATCTTCATAGTTTTTGGTTTTATATTTAGGTCTCTGATCCATTTTGAATTAGTTTTTGTGTTTTGTGTGAGATATGGGACCGTTTCCTTTTTTTTTTTTTACAGCTGGACATCCAGTTTTGCCAGCACCATATGTTAAAAAGTGAGTCTTTTCCCCATTTAATGGACTTTGGGTCTTTGTAAAGATAATGTGACAGTAGGTGGAATCTACTGGGATCTAAATTCTGTTCCATTAGTCAATGCGTCTGTCATTGTACCAGCACCAGGCTGTTTTGACTACTGTAGCTGTATAGTAGATTCTGAGGTCAGCTAGTGTGTGGCCTGCTACTTTGTTCTTCTTCAGTAATGCTTTACTTACCTTCTTTCCTTTCCATATGAAGTTAATGATTAGTTTTTTTCTATCTCATTAAAGAATGCTATTGGTTTTTGGATCATGATCGCATTGTATTTGAAGACTGCTTTGATTAGAATTGACATTTTCACAATGTTGAGTCTACCTATCCATGAGCATGGTATGATTTTCCATGTATGTAGGTCTTGTTTGGTTTCTTGCAGTAGTGTTTCGTAGTTTTCTTTGTATAGGTCTTTTATGTTCCTGGTTAGACTTATTCCTAAGTATTTTTATTTTTTTAGGGGCCATTGTAAGTGATTTTGCTTTCGTGATATCCTTTTTATCTCTGTCTTTATTGGTGTATAGGAATCCAACTGATTTTTGTTTATCTTGTATCCTGTTACTCTGTTGAATCTTTCTATTAGTTCCAGTAGTTTTATTGTGGAGCCTTTTGGGTTCTCTACGTATAGTATCATATCATCCGCAAATAGTGGTGGTTTTACTTCCTCCTTACCAATTTGGATGCCCTTTATTTCTTTTTCTTGTCTTATTGCTCCAGCTAGCACAATGTTAAATAGGAGTGGAGATAAAGAGCATCCTTGTCTTGTTCCTGTTTTCAGGGGAATGTTTTCAGTCTCTCTCCATTGAAAGTAATGTTGGCTGTTGGTTTTGTATACCAGCCCCCCCCCAAAAAACATCTGTTGCCGTTGAGTTGATTTCAAATCATAGTGACCCTATAGGACAGAGTAGAACTGCCCCATAGGGTTTCCAAAGAGCATCTGGTGGATTTGAACTACTGACCTCTTGGTTTGCAGCTGTAGCTCTTAACCACTATGCCACCAATGTTGCCCTTTATTATGTTGAGGAATTTTCCTTCCACTAGTATTTTGTTGAGCATTTTTAACAGGAAAGAGTGTTTGACTTTATCAGATGCCTTTTCTGTGTTGACTGAGATGATCATGTGGTTCTTTTCTTTTGTTTTATTTATGTGGTGAATTATGTTGATTGATTTTCTAATGTTGAACCATCCTTGCATGCCTGGTATGAATATGACTTGGTTGTGGTGTATTATTATTTTTTTTATATGATGCTGAATTTGATTGGCTAGAATTTTGTTGAGAATTTTTGCAGCTATATTCGTGAGAGGTATACCCGTTGCCTTTGAGTCAATTCCAACTTACAGTGACCCTATAAGACAGAGTAGAACTGCCCCATAGGATTTCCAAGAAGCATGTGGTGCATTCAAACTGCCATCCTTTTGGTTAGCACCCAACTTCTTAACCACTGCACCACCAGGGTTTCCATCATAGGAGATACTGGTTTTTAATTTTCTTTTTTTGTGGTTTCTTTGCCTGGTTTTGGTATCAGGGTTATGCTGGCTTCACAGAATGAATTCAGAAGAATCCCTTCCTTTTCTGTGTCCTGAAATAGTTTGAGTAGTATGTGAACTCTTCTCTGAATGTTTGTTAGAATTCTCCAGTGAAACCATCTGGGCCAGGACATTTTTTGGTTGGGACTTTTTTTTATAATTACCTTTTCAATCTCGTCTATTGTTTTGGGCCTGTTCAGATTTCCTACCTCAGTTTGCATTAGTTTAGGTAAGTAGTGTATTTCTAGTAGTGTATTTCTAGGTTTTCCAATTTTTTGGAGTACATTTTACATATTACTTGTTTATGATCCTTTTTATGTCACTTGGGTCTGTCATAATGCCCCCCATTTCATTTCTTATTTGCTCCCTTTCCTGTTTTTCTTTTGTCAATTTGACCAATGATTTGTCGATTTTGTTGACCCTTTCAAAGAACCAACTCTTGGTTTTGTTGATTCTATTGTTTTTCTATTCTCTATTTCATTTAATTCTGCTCTGATCTTTATTATAACCTTTCTTCTGGTGACTGTGGAATTCTTTTGCTGTTTTCTTTCTATTTTTTCATGTGCCTATGGCTCTTTAGCTGAGTGGTGCAGCATGCCCCATTGATAAGGGGTGGAGGCAGTGCACAGGGCTAGGTTGGCAGGAGAAAGGAAAGGAAAGAAGGGAGAAAGAGAGAAGAAACAAAACAAAACAAAAATGACAATGTCGTGCCAGCCAGTATGGGCACTGCAAACCCAGGCAAGCCAAGTGCCAGTGGCTTTCTAGCCAAGTAGTGTGGTACAGCTGTTGGAGAAGGGATGGGGGTGTCATTCAGGGCTATGTGGGCAGGAGAAAGGAAAGGAAGGAAGAAGGAGAGAAGAAACAAAAACAAAACAAGAAACAAACAAAAAATGGCACTGAGGGAACCAGTTGGTGATGGTGGCACAGACCCGGGGAGGTGGTGTCCCGGTGGCTTTTGACCTGAGTGATGCAGCACTCCCATGAGACGAGGTGGGGTCAGCATACAGGGCTACATGAGTGGGAGAAAGGAAAGGAGGGAAGGGAGAGAGGGAAAAAACAAACAAAAAATATGACTCTGAGAGAGCCAGCTGATGGGAGCTGCACAGACCCCGGGAGGCCGTGTGCCAGGGGCTCTCTCATCAAGTGGTGTGGCACAGCCCATTGAGAAGGGCTGGGGATGGTGCACAAGGTTAGGTGTGTAGGAGAAAGGAAAGGAAGGAAGGCAGAGAAAGAGAAGAAACAACAAGAAAAACACCCCCCCAAATAAAGGCACTGGCCATTGACGGCGGGGTGGATCCAGGGCAGCAGTAAGCAGTGTCTCTCAGGTCGAGTGAGCATAGCCCATTGGAAAGCAGTTCAGGCAGCATACAGGGCAAAAGGATGGGGTTAGGAAAGCATGTATCTATGGTTACTGGGTGCTCTGTTTCCTGTTGGGAGCTCCATGAAGTTGCCTTCCTGTACTTCGTTTCTGGGGTCTTTGGTGACTGTGGCCCAAGATGGTGAATCCATGCTGCATTAGCTGGCAGGGGACCTCCACTCTGTAGCTCTTCTGGTCCTCTCTTCTCCGTCAGTTTCTTCTTACATTAGGTGCTTGATCGAGTTCTTTATCCCTTCATTTGATGCTTAGGGTTTGAGGATTGATGTTTTTATCTGTTTTACTTAGTTTTTTTGGTCTTTATTTCAGATACCATAGTTGAGAGCTTCTGTCTATAGTGTCATGTTGGCTCTGCTGGTAACAAATATGATTTAAAAGTGAGTTAGGGGAACATGACTTGTTGAGAACCCTAGAGAAAATACAAAAAAAAAAAAAAAAAAAAAAGAGCTAAATACAGGTGGTTTGAGCCACAAGGCAATCTATGTCTGTTCTTGTATATTCATAAATTGTGTGGATGTCAAATTATTTCCATTAAAAGCATTATATTTGTTCTGCAAAAATATTGAGATTTTTTTTTAAGGAAACGTGAAATAGTACAATGAACTTGTATATATATAGATCAACTAGATTTATCAGTTATACATAATTTGACATATTTGTATGCTTTTTGTTATTCTTAATTGTTTGCAATAAATTACAGACATCTTGACCCTCATTTTTAAGTATTTTATGGTACATCTCCTAGAATAAGTACAGTTGAAAAAATTAACAATAATATCACTAACCAAAGCCATAATTTCTACTTTACTGGTTTATTTTATCTTATTTTTTTGTCTTTGAGAATCAAAGCACACTCTACATTCAGTCAGTCCCTAATTAACACAACCATTTGGTTATACTTGCATTAGAGAAAAACGTGTTACAGCTTCTCCATTCTGCAACATTTACTTGAGTACTCTGCAGATTATAAACTCTAAATGCAACTTAACTACAAGAAATTAGAACATGACTCTTTTTTATCTTGTCATCATGAGTGTGAAGGACACAGATCTCTGCAGTTACTCTGGAAGACGATGCAGCCTTGCAAGCTTTGATCATAATGAAAAGTTTCACCGCATCGTCATTAGTTTCATTATTTTCTTCCAGCCACTTTGAGTGATGTATACATCTTCACTTTCACATTTTGCCAATATCTAAGCTGATTTCCTGATTGTTGAACTTTTTGAGCATTTTTTCTAGTTCAAGGGCTGGCCTGTTAGTTACTTTCTGGAACATGTGCTGATGTCAAATACCACTGAACAGCTTGAAACTTGTCAGGGCCTTCGAGGCTGCACTGGTAGGACACATTCTCTTTCTTCCTCCCTCCCTCCCTTTCTCCTGCTTTCTCTTCTCTCCTACTTTTTATTTTTAAAAAATTCAAAGAAATTGAAAGAAAATGCACAAGAAAGTGAAAGAATATTATAATGAACAATCCTATAGCCTTCAACAAGATTCCCAAGTGTTTACAATTTGTCATATTTGTTTTTCTCTTGACACAAACACACACAGGTATATGCATTTTAGGTTTGATTCAAGCATCTGAACTCTCATGACCTGGGTATTTAATGACCCCTCATGACACCATTATGATTATATATACCTTATCTGGTTCCATAATTCAAAAGACAGATTGTAGAGAAATAATTTTAATGTAAAATTTCTTGAAAAGCAACTGTTTTCTAATTTCTCAAAAGCCAAATTTTTGTCTACATTTTCCTAAATCTATAGTAACGAAAATTATTCATATACAAAACCAAAAGATTAACACATCTCAGAGTAACACAGATTAGAGTATAAGACATTACATACATAGCTGACATAATGTCATTTGTAGCATTGTCTCCAAATATACTTTAATGATCATGCCTAGTTAGGCTCCCCCCCCCGCCCCTAAAGCTTGGGCCAACTCATCATCTTCAATTTCATGTATTGTTAGTCTTTGACTTGTGGACCTCTAGTGGCTTCAGAACTTTCACTGACGTTACCTCTGACTCTTTATGTTCATTGATTCTGTTATGGAGTTTCCTGCCTTCCAGGTCCCTTGAGTTTCTTGGAACTAGACTAGAACATCAATTTTCTCTCAGCCTTTTTTTCCTCCCTTAGGAATCCATGTGACAATTTACTGTCCAAGGCTGTTAGCTGTCTTTAAAGAGGACGGAACCGAAGAGTGTGCTTCTAAGAAATGTAAAGAGTAACTTCACTCTTGTACTAATGGACTAGGAAGGAGGGCCTGGGGAAAGGCCAACTGAGGGATTGCAGGCATAGAAAACAAATAGGAGTAGACCTTAAAAATCCATTTAGGAAAGATAGCAATGCTTCTTGTTGTTGTTGTTAGGTGCCATTGAGTCAATTTCAACTGATAGCGACTCCATGGGACAGAGTAGAACTGTCCTACAAACTTGAAAATAAATAAGACGATTTAGAGCCCCGGGAAGAGAGAATAAGAAGGGAGATAAGGAGGAAATATATAACAATAGATATTCTCCAGAGGTTGGAGGGCTGAAGGACTGATATCTATGAACATTGGGCAGTGATTAGGTGATTCATTGGAAGGAAGGGAAGTAAGAATGTTTGATTTGCATTTGGGGTCAGGGCCATCACAGCTGTCAGAATTGATGTGAGCAGACCATGATAATGAATGCTAATGGGACTGATTCTTAAATTTTGGAATATCACTCCATATGAAATAACAGTGAGATAGGGGCAGGAATCTATTTTGTAGAAATCTGGTTAGCTTTCCCAACCATTTTACGTTTTCTACGACCTCTTGGATCCCGTCATATATCTACTGATGTTGGAAGAGTTGAGGGTTGAAAATCACAGGAGACAAACTGGATTCATTTGTCTTTGTCTCTAATTTGGCGTTTATTTGTAAACTCCCTTACCTTGTGCCTAACACTTCATTCCTGTAAGTTTTGTTTTCCCAGATTAATATTAAGCTCCTTGAGGGCAGCAAATAAATATTTCACGCATTTGTCTATGCTTGCATCATGCCCAGAGTATTTCCTGAAAAAATGTTTTCTAAAAGAATAAATTATAGTAGTAAATTAATGGACCAAATAATTTTTAGGGAGTAAGGAGAATCCATATATAGCGGAGAAACACTAAATCATGGATATTTGGTGAATACTCTGTTTTCTACAGGGTACGTTTTAAGATTATTAGCCTGATCTTCCACAGCCTTGCCCTAACCTGTCTGTCTAGCATCATGTCATAGCATTCTCCAATCCACAATTCACCAGGTTTCCTCAAATACTGAGCTATTTATCATCTCACAGTATGCCATGGACTTTCTTGCCTCTATGCCAGCACCTATGAAATATTTTAGTCCCACAATTTTTCTGCTGGCCCAAATCTTACCATTCAAGCCCCACATAAATCCTCTCAATTATAAAGCAATCCTTGACAGCAAACTCATTTCTTCCTCATATGTGTACCCAAAACCAAAAAAAACCAAACCAGTTGTCGTAGAGCCGATTCTGACTCAGCGCGACCTTATAGGGCAGAGTAGAAGTGCCCCACAGGGTTTCCAAGGAATGCCTGGTGGATTCAAACTGCCGACCATTTGATCTTAACTGCTATGCCACCAGGGTTCACATATATGACTATTTTTATTATTGCACGTAGAGTTTCGATAAGCTAGTTTAAGGTATTCTTTACCTACTGGGTAGCATTCAGTCTCCATGTTTTATTCATAATTTTATCTGATGTCACATTTCCATGCCTGATGTGTAATAGAAATGTCATTCAGAACTGCTCTTCTGTCTCACCTTTCTTCAGTATAAGCATCTCAACATTTAGAAATCGGGTAGAGGATTTTTTTCAAATTATGCCTGTAATGGCTCTGACATTGTCAAATCCTTTTCCTTAGTCAACAATGCACCATTTATTATCTCCAGCAACAGGACTCTACTCTTACTGAATCCCCCAAAACTGCATGCAGCCTTTTGAGTTTTTCTAGACCAGTTTAGTTTAAATACCAAACTTCATAGAATGGCACAAAGAAATTTGACCTCCTGTACCAATGACAATTGTGACAAGCTTTAAATTGATCTTGAAATCATTATCTAGCTTCAAAGACATAGATCTTCATATTTTATCTGAAGTTTAGTTATTCTCACTGATATTTGTCTTTTGACTATGTTAATTCTTTTTTTATATATAAAATAAAAAATAAAATTTTATATAAATATATACAAATAAGAATTACCAAAGTTCAAACTAGCATAGTCCTTATTTTATTTAAATAAAATAAGAAAACCCTGGTGGCATAGTGGTTAAGTGCTACGGCTGCTAACCAAAAGGTTGGCAGTTCGAATCCGCCAGGTGCTCCTTGGAAACTCTATGGGGCAGTTCTACTCTGTCCTGTAGACTCGCTGTGAGTCGGAATGGACTCGATGGCAGTGGGTTGGTTGGTTGTATATAAAATAAATGCACATCAATACAATTTATATTGTGAAAAGTAAATGGCAAGCATTGTGGAATATTTATGGTGCCCTTTCAACACATAGGATACTTATGAGTCGACATCAGCTCTACGACTATGGTTTTTTTTTTTTTTCCCAACACAGACTTTTACCATTTGTATTGTCTACGTGGAAGAACAAATCAAGACTGGAAGATTTGTTTGTAACCTAAATTTAGCATAAATGGATTCAGGGCAGTTTTATCAGCACATTGATATCCAAGTGAATTCTTTCCTACTCTAAAGACATTTTATATATTTTCTTGAATTTTTATAACCTCTCATTATCCAATGTATGAGTTTACTGGTAGAAACACTAATGCAAAACAAATTAATCATAATGATGGAGCTTCAGACATGTAGGCGCCAAAAGTCTAATCAAGCAGTTTATAGGGACTGTACCCATCACAGTGACAAGAGATGGATTGACGATTTTGTTCCTTGCTCCAACGGCCCTGATTTTGATTGATTTTATTTTCAAGCACGGACTTTATTTGTATGTTAAAGAAGTAAAGCATTGCTGTTTGTTGCTTTTAAAAGAAAATCTCATGACACTAAATAATATTTCTCTGTGAAAGTAGAAGTTTAAAAGAATTTATCTCTGGAAGAGGTCAGCATATCAGCAACACCTTCGTTTGCCTTATTTATTTGAATTACTCGTGTGTGGTGAGTATAGATAAATAACAGCAGCAACAATGAAACCCTGGGATCAATACCATTTCAGAAAAGCTCCTATCTCTCACCACCTAATTTTGTACACTTCCATTGCCAGCACTAAATGCTCTTATTTTTTCGTCTCATATGTTCTGGTAATATAGGAGAAAGCAAGGATTTTGTAATTCTTTTTTTAATATACACATGAGAGCTTTTGAATTTGATTTGCTGTTGTCCTGTATTATGCCATACCCAATAGAGCTTTCCTGGGTTATAAATGGGGGAGGGTGATTAAAAAATTCCTAAAGAAATCTTATTTTATAGTTCAAGGAAGTGTTCAAACTTAAAATCCATAAAGCTGTTATATAGGGCTGGACCTGGAAGAATTCACCCCTGTGATGAAATTCATCAGTTTAAATGAATTTATATCATTTTCATGTTGCCTTTCATCCTCTTAAGACAGATAATTCCAGAATTGCTACCTTAGACTTGGAGTATTGTTTAATGATTATTTACTCTTTTGTTTCATTTTACTAAAGAGGATGTGAGGTCTAGAGAAGTAAATAGATTTTCTAAAAATCATGAAGCTTTATGAAAAATCTAGGAATAGACTTTAGTTCTCCTGTTACCCAAGTGAGTGTTTTGCAAACATCACTCCACTTCAGAGTTTCCTTCTTGAAGGTTCTGTCCTTGGGCCATTTTTCTGATCCTTTTCCTGTGTTCACATCTAAAGCATATAAGGATAAAAGGGCAGTGTACACAGAGTTTAAGAGCATGGACTTCATCTAGACTGTCCGAGTTCAAATACTGGCTCTTGGAAAACTACTTAACCTCTCTGGATATCAGTTTCATCTTTGTAAAATGGAGATGGTAATAATCTTAACTCCCTCATAGTATTTTCATTAAGAATAAATAAATTAACAGATGTAAAGCATTTGAAAAGGATCCTGACACATATTAAGCAAGATATTGGTATTATCTATTAATATTAGAAATGGGTAGACTTATTGAACATCCATTTATGTCATCTTAGGGGATATTTTTGGAGCCCTGGTGGCACAGTGGTAAATATCTTGGCTGCTAACTAAAAGGCTGGCAATTTGAACTGGAAATTCAATTGGAAATCCTATGGGACAGTCTGTTCTGTCCTGTAGGGTTGCTATTAGTTGAAATCAACTTAATGGTAACAGGTTTGGTTTTTGGTTCAAGGGATATTTTAGCTAAGTAGTTCTGGATCTGTGTTTAGTCCATCCAGAAAAATTCCTATTGGTCTGGTCAATTTTTGTACATTTCCTTCAGGAATCTACTTCTCTTTTTAGTTTTCTCTTTGTATATGAAACCTCCAAGTAACCTCCTCCATGCTCTTGATCATATGAAACACAGGCTTTGTTCTCAAATTTCTAGACCTTAAAAAAAAAACTTAGTTTAGGTAAAAAATGTCTCTTAGGCCTGATTCTTTTGAGACTGTAAATTTTAAGTGTGTGTTGACAATTTCAACATTTGAGTACATTTCTGGAAGTTAAATACAAAAACAAAGTAGTGGAAAGCATTTCATTTCTCCCTTTGTCGTTAGGATTAGGAAGACTGCAATTTCCTTTGTCTCTGGTAGATGGCAGCCCTGTGCTTCTGGTAATAAAAATTAAGGCCTGAGCTACAGACAACATTTTCTTGACTCTGGACATTGATCCCCAAGCATATTACTAGAAGAAAAAGCCAAAATAAAGGACTTTTTAGATAGCTCAACCAGACTACATTGTCAAAATAGGTAATAATGAAAAAGAGGGACAGCCTACACTAGTGTCTAGCTTTACAAGAAATATCACAAAAAAGACAGGAATATAAAATGAATCCCTAAGACGTACGAATCGTTGATGCTTTTGCAACTAACCCAAATGTTAGTGCTACAGATCCACCCAGAGGCACCTTGGAAGAAAGGCTTGGAGATTTACTTCTGAAAAATCAGCCACTGAAAACTCCATGGAGCACAGTTCTACTCTGAAATTCATGGAGTAACCATGAGTCGGAATAGACTTGATGGCAACTGTTTTCGTTTTTTTAAAGAATGAAAAGACATGAGACTATGATCTGTATCATCCATCTAGTAGCTGCATGTCCTTGAAAGAAATCACTCTGAGGTTCACTTATGTAGCCTGAAAAATGAAATAATAGTAATACCTTTTTCACAAGATTGTTCATATGATCAAATTATTTTTTTGCTAGAAAGTTTGCTTTTATACTTTTTCACAAAGAGTACTTATTTTGAGAAGATAATTAGTTCTTACCTGTCAGGCTAGAAATATAGCTTGGGGTAGAAAGTACAGAAGCAAAATACCAATGACGCTTCTCTGTGTAATTTTGAAAATGAAACCCTTTTACTCAATGTTATTTATTTATTTATTTTTATTGCTGTGGAGGTGGCCCACTACGCATGTGACCCCATGCATAGCAGAAGAAAACACTGCCCCATCCCGTGCCATCTTCGAGATTGGTTGAAGGTCAGACTGTTGTGATTCATAAGGTTTTCACTGGTTGATTTTCAAAAGCAGATCACCAAGCCTTTCTTCCTTGCCCATCTGAGTCTGGAAGCTCCACTGAAACCTGTTTAGCATCACAGCAGCATGCCAGTCTCCAATGACAGATGGATGGTAGCTACCCATAAGGTGCACTGATCAGAAATCGAACCAGGACTCTCCCGTATGGAAGGTAAGAATTTTACCGCGGAACCACCACTGCCTCTTTCTACTCAATAGTGCGATCATACATGTGTAAATGTAAAGCTGATGTTTTAAGTTACCGTTAAGTAAATTTTAAAATTTATTTATTAATATATGAAGTCTTGAGTACTGTGCTTTGTATAGAAAAGCATTCAGTAATTGGACATTATTTTTATTACTATTATTAATATGCAAGGGCCAGAAACTTTTATCTTATTTCATCCTGAAATTCCCTTTTGAGGTCGTGTCAGATCTCCAATTAACATTTAAAGGAAACAGTCTTAGCAACGATGATGAACTTGACCAAAGTCACGTAACTTGTAAATGGAAGAGCCAGAGTTTGAACTTAAGACTTACCTTTATTTAACCCTGGAACAAATGAATTGTGAATTAAGGAAAATCACTCAATATGTTTGAGGTTAGGGTGATTAATCTTCCACCAGAATGGGTTGCGTTCTCTGGCCTACTGTAAAATTGTGGTGCATGTAGAAATTTAGGTAAATAAGAGCTCTCTACACCCATATCATTACTGGTGAAAGGGGTTGAATAACAGTTCTTTTATTGGCTAATGTTCTGGAGCATAAATCAAAAGGCAGCAAGTAGTCCCACATTCTAACAGAGCTGCTAGATGCTCCCTTACTAGCGGATGTTCCTTTGAATTTTACCACCAGTACCAATTTTTTTTTTTTTACCAATTCAGCTTCTATAAGCAGAGACTACAAATGGGGAGAATTCTAGGAGAGTGGCTCAAAAGCCCACAGAAAAGAAATTCTTTTGTTCTTTTCTTCCTCTCCTGAGCAAACAGAATAACATGTAGAAATATGGGGTGCTTGTCTGAAAGAGAGGCTGACTCACATTCTTTGGCAGGATGCTTGTTAAAGTGGAGAAATTCACAGCGAAATTCAGCGAAAGAGTTCTTTGAAGAGCTTTGCATATGTTGGGAGGACACAGAAACATTCAGGATAGGGCATATCTAAACACGTAGACTAGCGTCTCTATATTGTCTGAGGAGTTTTGAAAGTGAAGGCTGGCTGAAGTAGTTTGAGTAGATCTATGGAAATTTATATGCCAAAATGAGAAGTTTTATTTCCTTTAAGGAAGATGGAAAGCTACAGATGGGTTTTTCAGAGGGAAATGGCATGGTTTAGCGTAGGATCACTCTGGCCACTGCATGGAGATCAGGTGATCAGGTGGGGTAGAAACAGAAGCACCTTCAGGCGGCCATTGCAATAAATGATGTAGTTTGGTCTAAGGTGATGGCAGTTCAAATTTACTTTTCTTCCGCTTCCCATCTTTTACCATTCCCTTAGGAATTTGATAAAAATAATTTCTGTAAAAAATTGTTGTTGTTAGGTACTGTCGAGTCAGTTCCGACTCATAGAGACCTCATGTACAACAGAAGAAACACTGCCTGGTCCTGTACCATCCTCACAATCGTTGTTATGCTGGAGTCCACTGTTGCAGAAATGGTATCAGTCCATCTCATTGAAGGTCTTCCTCTTTTTTGAAGACCTTCTACTTTATCAAGCATGATGTCCTCCTCCATCCTGATAACATGTACATAGTCTCACCATCCTTGTTTCTAAGGAGCTTTTTGGCTGTACTTCTTCCAAGATAGATTTGTTCATTCTTCTGGCAGTCCATGGTATATTTAATGTTCTTCGCCAACACCGTTATTCAAAGGCATCAATCCTTCTTTGGTCTTCTTTATTCATTGTCGAGTTTTCACATGCATATGAGGTGATTGAAAACACCATGGCTTGGGTCAGGTGCACCTGAGTCCTCAAAGTGACATCTTTGCTTTTTAATGCTTTAAAGAGTTGTTTTGCAGCAGATTTGCCCAGTACAATATGTAGTTTGATTTCTTGACCGCTGCTTTCATGGGTGTTGGTTGTGGATACAAGTAAAATGAAACCCTTGGCAACTTCAATCTTTTCTGTGTTTATCATGATGTTGCTTCTTGGTCCCGTTGTGAGGATTTTTGTTTTCTTTATGTTAGTTCATACAAAGTATGGATAACCAACAGATTTAATAGAGTTGAAATGAGAAACTGAACTATTTGCTCTTATTCCTAATGGGTGAGATGCTTTTGATTTGAGGAATTTTGATAATACACATAACTTCCTTGACTGTCTACCAGCAGAAGAGCAGGCATTTGTCATATGCTTGGAATTCTATATTTGCTGTCAGGGGCAGTGAGATACCTATGGCTGTGCTGAACAACCGGATAATTTATCTTTGCCTCTGCTCCCACTTCCAACACATATCTTCAAATATTTATTTAACATTTATAAGCAATGGAATAAGAATTGTGTGAGGAAAGGGTAAAGAATGAAGATGCCTTTGTCAAGCAGATATTGAGATGAGCAAGAAAGACACACTTCACACAGGGACACTGGATAGGAGAGCGCTGATTTACAGGGAAGAGAAACAGTGAGATCAGTTTCTCTATTCAGATAGAGAAGTTAGACTGGGAAATATTTTCTGATTGAAAGCTTGCCACACTAGTCTCCTCATTTGAGAGCTGCTGCCAATTTCAAAATTGTGCAGGCATTAAGGATGCAAAATAGGGTCTTGCAAATTAGTCTCTATTATATGATCAGAAGGAAAGAGCTAAAGAAAGGAGTGAGATCATAAATCTTTAAATTTGCCTGGGAGTCACCCCATCAGGAGGTGGGAGCCCAGACAGGAAGTGAGAAGTCTGGGAAACCTCACAAATAGATTTGCTAATGCAGAAATTGATGGAATAAGGGATGTCACATTATCCATCACTGTCTGTGTCTTACTGAATTTTATGGTGGAGAAGCTCTATCCTTATGTTAACGTAACTGACTTTTAAACAGAAGAAAAGTAGCCTTGCCTCTTTTACTCCTTGGGTGAAACCATTTGCCTTGTGTTTCTAGAAAGAGAGACAAGCGAGTGGTTATCAGCATGAGTTTTGGCATCCGCCAGATCTGGCTATGCTCCTGATTCCATTAATTATTGCATGGAAAAGTTGTCTAACATTATTTCAGCCTCATTTTACTCATCTGCAGAGTTAGGAGAAGACATAATAACCTTGTTTTGTGGATTAATTGAGATAATATTAACAAGGTACAGCACAGTGATTGAATGCTAGCTGTCACATGCATTAGGCTAATCCATCAGCCATTAGATGAAAACTCTGTCTCTCTTCTTAGCTAAGAGCACTTCAAATCACAAATGAAAAGAAAAAGTGGGTACTTAGGTGTGACATATTTGGATGCAATTTTGCCTTGCTTGTGGGTTCTTCCGACCCAGTGGTTATCAATCTCTGGTACAGTAGAATCACTTGGGGAGATCTTAGAAAATACTGATGCCTGACTTTTCCTCTGACCAATTGAGCCAGAATGCCTAAGTGATTCTATTGTGCAGCAATGTTTAATAATCACTGCTTAAACTCACCAGGACTCTGCTCAGCATTTGAAGACTCTCTGTATTTCAACAAAAGCAAGTGTCTTTTGTGTGAGGAGATCACTCTCAGCATGGCTAGGATTGTAGGCTGAATAATTAAAACTTCAGAAGGTAAATACACAAAATAATAATAGAAGTTTTTTTCTTTTTATTAGTTCTGAAGAGTAAATGCAAGTATTGCTTCTGTGGCTTGTGTGTTAAGTGCCACTTTAGTGATAAATCCAGGTTATCTTCCTTCTTTACTCATTGCTTTTAGAAATATCAATGAACACACACTACTTCCCAAAATTTAGTCAGCGAGATAGACAAACATGTAAATGTAATTTCATAGATGATAGTAAAGAGACATTCATTTGCTGACACAGGGACTAGGCAACTACACCCAGTGGAGAAGGCTCCTTGGGGGAGATAATGCCCAGGTTCATTTACACATCTGTTTAAGAAGTTCTAGTCGTTTGTGATAGCAGAGCAACTTAGAAGACAAACATGGTTCCTGACATCATGAAATCCATAGTTTAGCAAAGTTGAAGGATGTGTGGACTTGGTTAAAAAATAGGACATCACAGCTATAAAGAATAATGATGAGTCTGTGGAACATGTTATAACATGGATGAATGTGGAGGACATTATGCTGAGTGAAATAAGTCAAACACAAAAGGACAGATATTATATGATACCACTTTTGTAAAAAGACAAAAATAGGTATACATAAAGAAATCAACATTTTTTGGTGGTTACCAGGGATAGAAGGGTGGAGGGGAATTCACTCTCTAGACAGTAGACACTTGTTATTTTTGATGATAGGAAAGGCAATATCAAATGTGGGTGAAGTATGCATAACTTAACCAAGGTAACTGATGACAATAATAAATACACAAGATTAAGGGACGTTATTGGTACACAGTGCAACATATACACTTTGACAACAACAGTAGTAACAACAAAAAAATATGTGACTAGTTTCATAGCTAGATACATATTCAAATATATGTGTAGCAAGGTATATGTGTATATACATGTCTTCAAGTATAGGTGTATCTGTAGGAATAGACATATACATGTTAGTTACATCTGTAATAAAGCACATAGGGGGCATAGTCACAGATATCTCCATGACATAACCAAACACCTTGCAGGATTAGTTTACTTGGTTTGAAGGCTTAGGATCATAGTCTCATGGGACAACTCTGTCAACTGGCACAATATAGCTTATAGAGTTTATGTTCTATATCCTAGTTTGATAAGTACCATCTGGGGTCTTAAAAGCTTGTGAGTGGCCATCTAAAATGACAACAATTCATCTCTACTCATCCGGAGTAAAAGAGAAAGAAGGAAACCAAAAACTCAAAGAAACTAGTTTATAGGACTAATTGCCTGCATGAACCATGGCCTCATCTATCCAGAGACCAGAAGAACTAGATGGTACCCGGCTACCATTACCGATAATTCTGACTAGGGACAATAGATAGTCCCAGATAGAATAGGAGAAAACTGTAGAACAAAAGTCTAATTCTTAGAAGAAAAAAAAAGACCAGACTTACTGGATGGGTAGAGACGAGAGGAACCTCCTAGATTATCACCCTGTGATACCCTTTAAACTCTGAACTGGAACTACTCGCCGAGATCACCTCTCAGCTAAATAGATTGGCTCATAAAATGTACAATATCACCAATGAGTACTGTACTCCTTTAAGGAAAATAAAAAGTTTGTATGAGATCAAATCTTCAACACTTACTCTAACACAAAGATGAGAAGGTCGGGTGGGGTGGGGCCCGGAAGCTGGATTAATGGAAGCAGAACAACCAGAAGGGAAATAATAAGAATGTCGACACAATGTGGAGAATGTAACCAATGTCACTGAACAATATTATTAAATGAGAACCTAGTATACTATACTCAATAAAATACTTTAAAAAAAATTAAGAGAATTCAAGGTAGAAAGAACAGCATGTTGATAAGGACAGATATGCAAATACAAGGATTTGGAGTGGGAAACAGTATAACATGGGGAAAAGTAGTGTGAAAAAATGTGATTAACTTTCATTGCTAATGTATGAGTCTTGAACTTGATCCTAAAGGCTTGATCCTATAAGCCATCAAGGTCCTTATTCCTGCAGGAATGAAGTTGTTGTTGTTAGTTGCTGTTGAGTTGGCCTCAGCTCTGACCCTTGGCAGCCTTACGTATAACAAAAGGAAACATCAATCAGTCCTGTACCATCCTCACAGTTGTCAGTACATGTGAGCTCATTGTTGCAGCTATTGTCAATCCATCTGACGGGGGGTTTTCCTCTTTAGCTGACCCTCTACTTTACAAAATATGATGTTGTTTTCTAGAGATTTGTCTTTCCTGATAATGTCTCCAAAGTACGCAAGACATAATCACTTCTAAGTTGTATTCTGGCTATATTACCTCCAAGACCAATGTGTGTTCTTCTGGGAGTCCACAGTATATTCAATATTCTCCACTAACATCATGATTGAAATATTTTGATTCTTCTTCAGTCTTCCTTTTTCATATGCATATGAGGCAATTGAAAAGACCATGGCTTGGGTCAGGCACATCTTAGTCATCAAAGTGACATCTTTGCTTTGTAACACTTTAAAGATGTCTTTCACAGCAGGTTTTTTCAATGCATTACATTGTTTGATTTTTGGACTGCTGCTTCCATGGGCAATGATGGTTGATTCAAGTAGAATGAAATTGTTGACACCTTCAATTTCTTCACCATTTATTATGATGTTATTTATGAAACCACTTGTGAGTATTTCCATTTTCTTTATCTTCAGGCGTAATCCATATTGAAGGCTGTAGTCTTTGACCTTCATCCATCAGCACTTCAAGCTGTCTTCACTTTTGGAAAGCAAAGTTGTGTTATCTACATGTTGCAGGTTGTTAATGATTCTTCTTCCAATCCCAAATGCCCTGATCTTTTTCATATAGTCCATCTTCTCAGATTATTTGCTCAGCGTACAGATTGAATACGTAAGGTGAAAGGATACAACCCTACTCACACCTTTTCCAATTTTAAACCACACCGTATCCCCCTCTTCTGTTTGAACTGCTTCTTGATCCATGTACAGGTTCCACATGAGCACAATTAAGTGTTCTGGAATTCCCTTTCTTCATAATGTTTACCATTATTACTTATGAAACACACAGTTGAATGCCTTCACAGAGTCAATAAAACAGAGGTAATCATCTTTCTGGTATTCTCTGCTTCAGACCGATATCCATCTGACATCAGCAATGATGTCCTCTGTTCTATGTCCACTTCTAAATCTCGATTGAAGTTCTGGCAGTTTCCTATTGATGTGTAGCTGCAGCTGTTTTTGAATTATCGTCAGCAAAATTTAGGTAGCGTGTAGTGTTCTATAATTTATGCATTCTAGTATTAGGAAGGAAATCCTAGTGGTGTAGTGGTTAAATGCTGTGGCTGCTAACCAAAAGGTCAGCCATTCAAATCCGCCAGGTACTCCTTGGAAAGTGTATGGAGCAGTTCTACTCTGTCCTATAGGATCACCACAAGTATTAGGAATGAAGTAGGTAAAGCTTTTTGACCAACCAGCCACTCCATGGGAGAAAAGTCCTGGCAATCTGCTCCAGTAAAGATTTCAACCTAGGAATCCCTATGGGGCAGATCTATTCTGTCATATAGGGTCACTATGGCTTGGCGGCACACAACAACAACAAAAACATTCAGTAATTCAAGTGAGAGGGGATGAATACGTAAATTAAGCCAGTGATGGTAGGGTTGGGGATAATGGAGTCTGATTTAAGAAGTTTCCAGAAGTTAAAATAAAAAGAATTTGATAAATGATAGGCTGATGACAGAATAGTTAACCTTTAGGGTTCTGTTGAGTATTTCTAATTAGATGATGTTTGCCATCAATAGTAATACATAAGCTGAAATTTGGAGCTGAATTCAGTGGAAACTGGTGAATTGATTGTGAGATACCTGAGAGGCAATAGTGAGGTTATACCATTATACATTGGCTTTTGTGTTTAGGGAAACCCTGGTGGCATAGTGGATAAGTGCTACAGCAGCTA
Source organism: Elephas maximus indicus (assembly GCF_024166365.1). Classification (NCBI taxonomy): domain Eukaryota; kingdom Metazoa; phylum Chordata; class Mammalia; order Proboscidea; family Elephantidae; genus Elephas; species Elephas maximus. Next base: position 23,678,298 of record NC_064825.1, on the reverse strand, counting down.
ACCTAAAGGTTGGCAGTTCAAATCCACCAGGTGCTCCTTGGAAACCCTATGGTGCAGTTCTACCCTGTCCTATACGGTCACTATGAATTGGAATAGACTTGATGGCAATGTTTTTTTTTTTTTTTTTTATTGTTTAGAGATCCTTGGTGGCACAGATGGTTAAGTACTCGACTGCTAACCAAAAGATTAGTGGTTCAAGCCCAGTCAGAGGCACCTAGGAATAAAGATCTGATGATATGCTTTCGAAGGTCACAGCCATGAAAACCCTATGGATCATAGTTCTACTCTGAAGCACATAGGGTTGCCATGAGTCTGTACCGACTCAGCAGGAAATGGTTTGGTTTGTTTTTATTGTGTTTAGGGAAAGGTGTGTGGTCCAGGTAAGTGAAACAGATTTTTTAAAACTATATCACTTTGTGAGATATACTAGGGAATATTCAATAACTACACTAAACCAGACAAGGTCCTCCACTGCATGTGCAGTCATATTGGCCAAGTTATTCTGAGAAATTTCATTTAGGGAAACATCATATACAGTATGTGCCAAATATTAAATGTGTAAGCTGTACATGAATATGGAGAATTCATGAGTAATCCTAAATTAAATGCATCCATTTCCTTCACTAATAATCAAAGATAAGGGGCTTAATTCTGCCATCATGTGGAAATCTTGACCATGCCACCTCTCCTTTGTTCTTAGCTTTTCAGTTTTCCTGGAATGGGATTGAACTCCTGCCTCCTCCAAGAACCAGACTGGTTTACCCTTATCTGGGTAGTTGTATTTTTCTCTTAGGGCTTTTTTTCATTCTCATAATAAGTTCAATGTTGTGTACTAATGAAATAAGGAAAACACCAACAAGAGTCACCAGAGCACTGTCATTCCTCATTGGCACAGCTGATGCCCCAATATTTTTGTTTTTCATTTACTCTGAATAGCAATTTGGAATAAAAATATATATATTACTGTGGCATAAGTCCCAACACAAGTATTAAACTTGACTAGCACTACTCATTATGACAAACTGAATACATTTATATTTCACCCTGGTTACCTTTCTATAGGTAAAACCATAGGTAGAGCCCACTTCTTCACTTTTACTAACACAGAACAATTGTATGTACCTATGTAGGTCACACATATGAGTGTGTTCATATGCCAATATATCATTGAAATAGTGATATTGAGTCTATATTAATTTCATATATTGATTACATATTATCTGAAAGGACAGATAGTATCTATGATAATATGATGGCCTCATTCTGTGCATTTTTTTGTGCCCTGTAGATTTTCAATAACTTTACCAATGAGAAGAAAAGTCAGGCTACACGGACAACCAAAATGGATTAATTGCATATACTCTATAGCTCAGTATATATAAATTATCGAACAATATCATTAATATCACACACAAGTAAAATTTTGCTGAAGTTCATTCAAAAGCGGGTGCAGACCATCCCCGAAGACAAATCATCAGGCATGAAAAGGACTGGTCAGTGGGGGGGGGGGGAGATGCTGATGAAGAGTGAGCTAATTAAATCAGGTGGACACGGGAGAGTGTGTAGGCAACTCTTGACTGGAGGGGGGATGGGAAAATAGAGAGAGAGGGAAGATGGCAAAATTGGCACGAAACGAGAGACTGTAAGGGCTGACTCAATAGGGGGAGAGCAAGTGGGAGAAGGGAGTAAGATGTATGTAAACCTACATGTGACAGACTGATTGGAATGGTAAATGTTCACTTGAAGCTTAATAAAAATTAAAAAAAAAAAAAAGCGGGTGCAGCAGTATATCGACAGGGAACTACCAGAAATTCAGGCTGGTTTCAGAAGAGGATGTGGAACCAGGGATATCATTGCTGATGTCAGATGGATCCTGGCTGAAAGCAGAGAATACTAGAAAGATGTTTATCTGTGTTTTATTGACTATGCAAAGGCATTCAACTGTGTGGATCATAACAAACCATGGATAACATTGGGAAGAACGGGAATTCCAGAACACTTAATTGTGCTCATGAGGAACCTGTGCATAGATCAAGAGGCAGTCGTTAAAATAGAACAAGGGAATACTGCATGGTTTAAAGTCAGAAAAGGAGCCTGTCAGGGTTGTATCCTTTCACCATACTTATCCAATTTGTATGCTGAGCAAATAATCTGAGAAGCTGGACTATATGAAGAACAGGCATCAGGATTGAAGTAAGACTCATTAACAACCTGAGATATGCAGATGACACAACCTTACTTGCTGAAAGTGAAGAGAACTTGAAGCACTTACTAATGAAGATCAAAGGCCACAGCCTTCACTATGGGTTACACCTCAACATAAAACAAAAATCCTCACAACTGGACCAATAAGCAGCATTACGGTAAATGGAGAAAAGACTGAAATTGTTAAGGATTTCATTTTACTTGGCTCCACAATCAAAACCCATGGAAACATCAATCAAGATATCAAAAGATGCATTGCATTGGGCAAATCTGTTGCAAAGACCTCTTTAAAGTGTTAAAAAGCAAAGACGTCATCTTGAGGACTAAGGTGCGCTTACTCAAGCCATGGTGTTTTCAATCACCTCATATGCATGTGAAAGCTGGACAATGAATAAGGAAGACCAAAGAAGAATTGATGCCTTTGAATTACGGTGTTGGCAAAGAATATTGAATATACCAGGGACCGCCAAAAGAATGAACAATTCTGTCTTGGAAGAAGTACAACCAGAATGTTCCCTAGAAGAAAGGATGGCAAAACTACATCTCACATACTTTGGACATGTTATCAGGGGGACTCTGTCCTTGGAGAAGAACATCATGCTTGGTAGAGGGTCAGTGAAGTAGAGGAAGACCCTCAATGAGAAGGACTGACATAGTGGCTGCAACAATGGGCTCAAGCATAACAAGGATTGTGAGGATGGCTCAGGACCAGGCCGTGCTTCGTTCTATTGTACATAGGTTCGCTATGAGTTGGAACCAACTTAATGGCACCTAACAACAACAACTATAGCTCACTGGTGAGAATAACAGGATTTAATTAAGAATTTGCTCAAAATTATTTGGAAAAGTAAAGCTCTTTCCAGGAAACAACAACAAAAACTAAACAAATGACAACAAAAACAAAACAGAGTAAATATCAGAAGCATCACTGAGATAGGTGCTACCTCAGAACATTGTTTATTGCTCCTTAAAATTTTGATGAAAAACATTTTTATTGAAAATATAGATATTATAAGTAGTATTGGTATATAATGATTCTGTGGTGTGTTTTCTTTTTTCCTCTTTTGTTTTTGTTGTTTTTAGAGATTCAGTGTTCATGTCTGAGGTTTGTAGTGAAACAGAACGCACTGAGAAAGACCCTGGTGTCAATCTAGAAAGGATCCCACAAAGTGATATTTATCCTTTAAATTAATCATGAGTCAAATTCTTATCTTTGATTTTCATGCTTAGAAACCTGTTTCTGCTGGAATACTGAGAGTGGATGACAGTGGGTATGTGATTTTAAGCGCTGGCAACCACGAAGGCTTGAGAAATTTTCAGCTTCTGTAACCTGAGGGCCATAAATGGAATTTAGAGGGCCCATAACGACTCTGAAACAGTGTATATTTCTGAAGAGGTAGTCAAATTCTCAAAGGAGCCTGTGAACAACAACAACAAAAATTGATCAGGTTAGAAATAGCCAAGGCAAGGAAATTGCAATATGCTCAATCAAGACTCTTCCTCCCAGGCAGAAGCCTGATAATGTTTGCTTTTATCTTTCAGTTTTTCTCTCCATCTCTGCAACTCAGTCTCTAATTCTATCTTTCTCAATCTTTTTGTATTTTTTTAAAATTTTGATTAATTTATTTATTTTGATGATAATTAACAGATGTATTATTTGTTATGGGTTGAATTGTGTCCCCCCAAAATGTGTATCAATTTGGCCAGGCCATGATTCCCAGTTTTGTGTGATTGTCCACCATTTTGTCATCCGATGTGATTTTCATATGTGTTGTTAATCCTACCTTTATGATGTTAATGAGGTGGGACTAGTGGCAGTAATGTTCATGAGGCAGGACTCAGTCTACAAGATTAGGTTTTGTCTTAAACCAATCTCTTTTGAGATATAAAAGTGAAAAGCCAGCAGAGAGACATTGGGGACCTCATACCACCAAGAAACAAGACCCTAGAGAATAGGGTATCCGTTGGACCCAGGGTCCCTGTGCTGAGAAGCTCCTTCACCAGGGAAGATTGATAAGCACCTTCCCCCAGAGCCAACAGAGGGAGAAAGTCTTCCCCTGGAGCTGGCACCCTGAATTTGGACTTCTAGCCTCTTAGACTATGAGAGAATAAATTTCTCTTTGCTAAAGCATCCACTTGTGGTATTTCTATTACAGCAGCACTGAATAACTAAGATATCATTTCAACAACTTCTACACCTCCAAACTAGTGATATTGATTAAAAAAAACCCTTGTGCAATTATTCTTGCTATCCTTTTTCAAATTATTCCATCATCCTCATCATAAACTTACTGCCTCCTAAGTTTCTCATCTAACCTTTCAAGTTTCTGTTGTCAGCTTAATTCCATGTAGATAATTCTTTGAAAAGCACAATATTCAAGGCAGACATACTTTACCAATTAAGCTAAACTGTTGTTTGGTTCAAAGAAGATTTCAAGAGATAGTTTTGGTTTGAGGTTTAAAATTTATAGATTATCTCAGGGCAATGGTTTTGGGGGTTCACCCAGCCTCACTAGTTCCAGAAAGTCTGAATTCTATTGAGAATACTGTTCCACATTTTACCCTCTTTTAATCCAGGCACCATCCAATTATTTTGGTCTCATGATAGGAGGCAGCTGATCGTACAGGCATCCAGACATGCATTCCATTTCCTCCTTTGATTCCTGACTCTCCAAGTAATGTCAGAGTTGGATAATAGAAATATGATGATTTAATGATTGAAAAACTCATCAATCATATGCTATCTCTAGGCCAGATTTAGCCCATGAGCCATAGTTTTCTAACCCCTGCTCTGAATCAACAGTTTTCAACATTTTTGGATATCATTAAACATTTCTTACAAAATAAGGTGAACTTATTTATTCAATAAATTATTATAGGGATTTACACCCATAGAACACATTTTTTTAAATTACAGCATTTACTACTGCCATCCTTTGTATTTGGACAATGAATATGGAAGACTGAAGAAGAATTGATGCCTTTGAATTGTGGTGTTGGCAAAGAATATTGAATATACCATGGACTGCGAGAAGAACAAACAAATGTCTTGGAAGAAGTAAAACCAGAATTCTACTTAGAAACAAGGATGGGGAGACTATGTCTCACATACTTTGGACGTGTTATCAGGAGGGATCAGTCCCTGGAGAAGGACATCATGCTTGGTAAAGTAGAGGGCAAGCAAAGATGAGGAAGACCCTCAATGAGAAGTACTGACACAGTGGCTACAACAGTGGGCTCAAGCATAACAATGATTGTGAGAATGGTTCAGGACAAGGCAATGTTTCATTTTGCTGTACATAGGGTTGCTATGAGTTGGAACCGACTCAATAGCACCTAACAACAACAGCAACAATCATCTGTATTTTTGTTTTGTCTGCCTTTTCTACCAGATCCTGAATACCTAAAGGGCCATCAGTGTCTCTATATCTTGATAGCACTAGAAAAATATCATATAGTTGATATTTTTATAAAGTATGTTAAATGGAATGAAACTGATTGCTACATTCCTATGTCATGAGGAGTGGGTAAAACTAATTAAATATTTTGAGTTAGATTTTCACAGTTGTGTATTTCTTGGAGGGCAATATAGAGCAATGGTTAAGAAGCAGAAGACCTGGGTTAAAACTCTGGCTCTGACAATTTTCTTTAAGACATTGAAAAAGTTAGGTAAGCTACCAGAGTTTCCATACCTTTAAAATGGTGACGATTATGACCGAAGGTTTCTCATAGTCATGACCTTATTTCATTGTTCCTCTGAAATCGTCACCAGCTCAGCACACTTCTAAGCCCTCAAGGATTCTCAGCTATGCTATCTAACAACTGTCTACAATGGAAACCTCTAGAACCACTTGCTGTCACTCATAGTCATCCTCTAACTTGGTTTAGTATCTTTGCTTTACCTTTAGGTAAATGTCACAGACTATCAGAGATTTCATCCTTAAGTTTACAAAGTAAAGTTTACATACTAAATTCCAGTTTAGATCCTCCCAAGGGGAAGGACCAGGAAAGAGATCTATATAAGCATAATAAGTATGATAATCATCTGCTGTCTTCTCTATTAATATCTTGGGGAAAACAGAGGTGATAGATATCTAGTGTCTGAACACGTTAGTATTGGGACTTGTTACATTCACGTATATAATCATAAAAGTATATGCTGACCTTCATCTTTGCTTTGTTCTAATATACCAATTAATACCTCATCAGATTGTCTTAAGAATTAAATGAGATAATATGTGTAAAGTATTTTCTCCAGCACCTGCTATAGAGTTAATGACCAACAATGATGATTAATGTGGTTATATTCCAGACAAATAATACCTAATAGTGAAAATCTTTCTCTACAACAATTTATTTACTTGACTGTGGTAATAATAATATTAAAAATAACAATTAGAATTAGGGCACTTATAGACTATGCATAGTACAGAACACTGTATGAGCATTATCACATTTTTCAGTTGAGTAAATAGAGACACAAGAAGGTTAAGTGCTTTATTTACAATTGGACAGATGGTAAGCAGCAGAACCAAGGTTTGAATCCGGGAAAGCTAACCCCAGTGTCCATACTCTGATTTTTTCTATAAACAGCCAGATGATAAATATTTTAGGTTGTGAGCTATATGAACTCTGTAAAAACTACTCAACTCTGCTGCTATAGTATAAAAGCCACATAAAGATATACAAACAAATGGGCATGTGCTGCAATAAAACCGTATTTACAAAAACAGGCAGTAGGCCAGATTTAGCCCATGAGCTGTAGTTTTCTAACCCCTGCTCTAAATCAACAGTTTTCAACATTTTTTGGATATCATTAAACATTTTTTACAAAATAAGGGGAACTTATTTATTCAATAAATAAGGATCATTATAGGGATTTACACCCATAGATTACCTGATTTATATTAATTGATGCATCTCATTTTTGGCCCTAGAGATGCCAAAACATGGCTTGAAATGGACAAATGGGTCCATTAGTAGACCAACTGAAAAAACTAATAATTAACATTTATGCCCTCAGGATTCAATAAAGCACAGAAGGTAAGAAGGTAAGGTAAAGTTACCATCTCTCACAGATTTCCTGCCAAAGTTGAATGGACATAAATTCAATTTTATGAGCAGAAAAAAAGATGTATCTTTTTCTAGCCTTCAGGAATTGTCTTATGACCTTTAAAGAATCAAGTGTTGGACCTAAAGTCTCCCACCAACTACTCTCTCCAGTCTATTTGTAGTTGGGGTATAGCTGGAAATGGCTAACTTAGTTAGAAATCTAAAACAGAAAAATAAGCTGGGAAATCACCTCCAGTCAGTATTTATATCTCTTAACTGAGTTTTCTGAAAAGACTAAAAAAAAAAATAATAAAAGAGAGATAAAATTCAGACCATACTCACAGCAATCAAAAGGCCAATGAGAGACTTCTGCTGCCAGAGACACTAGATATTGAAAACTCAGGGGCACTAGTAAAATAACTACCCATCTGTTGCCAGTACAAAGAGGGTAAACAAAATTAAGAATATTCCCTGTACTCTGCCCTAGAATTACCCTCTGAATGACTAGGTCTGTCTTTGTTCCATGCTACTTTTCAACTCTCAACTCTCCCGTAGAGAACATATGGTTTCCTTATAAATATGGAGGCTACCACATCAACTAAAATCCCTGCCAGTTTCTCATCCTATCTTCCTTTGAGCCACAAGTATGTTTCTGTGGTGGGTATTTTTAAACCACTCAACATTGACCTACCTTTCAATCCTTAATTGTCTAATTACTAGTTTTGACTTGCTATCTCCACAACAATTGAGCACACTGAACCTGTTAAGAAAAGAGTTATTGTGCAAAAAGAAATGCCATAGTTAGATATAGTCCTGGTGTACTATTTTTAGATTTTTTTCAGAGAAGGAAAACTTGGGTACTTCCTCCTTGTTGTCATCCCAAATGTGTTGCCAGGATGTTTTACTATGGTCCACACTGAGTTTAGGGAGGCCCAAGAAAGCCTGTGGGCTCAAAGCTGTTAAAAGTATTTTTGAATCAACTGAAGGTTACTCAAGGTTACCATTGTCTCTGTTAGATCATTCCCCAAATTACCTCAATACTCCATCCATAAGGAAGCCAATACATTAATTTCCTGTTCTGTGTAACAAATTGCCACAACATAGCTTTGAACAATGGCCATTTATTATCTCATAGTTCCCTAAGTTAAAAACTCAGATAAATTTACCTGAGTCCTATACTTAGAGGACTAACAAGGCTGAAATCAAGGTGTGGACCAGGCTCTTATCCAGAGACTCTAGAGAAAAATATACTTCCAGTCCATTCAGAGTATTTACAGATTTTAGCTCTTTGTGGTTGTAGGACTGAGCCCCCCACCCCCACCCATTTCCTTGCAGGCTGTCAGCTAGGGGCTGCTTCTCACTTCCTGTAGACTGCTTACAGTTCCTTGTAACAGGGACTCCCTATCATTTTGAATCCTTCTCATGCTTCAAATCTCTTTGATTTCCTCTTCTACTACTATCCAGAGAAAACTCTACTTTCAAGTGCCCATGTGATTAGACAGCACACCTGAATAATCTACTTTTTGCCATATATTGTAGCTTAATGATGGGAATGATATATCGCCATATTCATCATATTGCATCAGATTCCACCCTAGGGGGAAAGCTTACGTAAGGTTGAGGGTCATTGGGATCATTCTCAGAATTTTGCCTAGAGAAGTCACTAAGTCCTTTGATCTAGAGCAAAGGTTGGCAAACTATGGCTCGTGGGTCAAATCCAGTGAAATATTCATTTCTATAAATAAGGTTTTTTTTTTGGAATACGGCCATGCCCATTTTTGAAATACTGTCTATGGCTGCTTTTGTGCTACAGCTCCAGAGTGGAGTGGTTGAGTAATTGCGACAAAGACTATATAGCCCACAAAGTTTAAAGTATTTATTATCTTGTCCTTTACAAAAAATGTTTACCAACCTGTGGCCTCCTAGAGTATTATACCTATTATTCCATACCTTATATTTTGCATGTTAAAAATCATGACAACACCTAATACTGCTTTGTTCAATATCTCCAGGTGATGAACTGAATTGTCACCTCTTGCTTCCTCATCATTTTGAATCGCAATATTGTTCTCTTTGCCCATCTAATTGATGTTACTTATTTTGTTGTGGTTGACTTATGCTCAGACTCCTTTATAATCCCTGTTCACCCAAATAGCCAATATATACTAGCATATATATATATAAAACCTAGTGCCGTCGAGTCGATTCTGACTCATAGCGACGCTGTAGGACAGAGTAGAAGTACCCAATAGAGTTTCCAAGGGATGCCTGGCAGATTAGAACTGCCAACTTCTTGGTTAGCAGCTGTGGCACTTAACCACTACGCCACCAGAGTTTCCATATATATACACACGCACACACACACACATATATATATGTATATATGTTGTTGTTGTTGTTAGGTGCCATCCAGTTGATTCCAGCTTATACTGACCCTATATACAACAGAACGAAGCACTGAACAATTGACCTTTACCTAGTATGTCAACATCTTACTTTTGTATTTAATAGACAAAAGTAGCCGCTGGGTTAACTCTTGGTTTCTGCTATAAAATTTGATACAAAAGTGATTTAGAAATTGCCAATAGCCTTAAACCATAGCAAGGAAGGTCTGTATTTCACATATAAGTAATACTATATTCATGTGTGGTAAGCTTAAAATTATAGCAGAAATAACAAAAAATTTCAGATTAATTTAGATAAGTTGACCACTCAAAAAGACTATTGGAGTGTGGCCTTTCACCCTAGTGCACCTGTGATGACTGGCTTTACAGAGGCCTGATTTGTTGGTCAAATCCTCCATGTTATGGTTAAAAGAAAATGGACATTTTCAAAGGAATCATAGACATTTTCACCTGAGAGGTAACTGAAAAAGAGTCAAGTTGTAGTACACAAAAACATCAATAAACAATCTTCTAGCCTCTAGATGTGGCACCTTTGTACTCCTAAAGGAGGATTCCTGTTCTTCTGTGCTTACAGGTTTGTCTTGGGTTCTTAACATCACCAAAATAACCTGGGGCAATAGTGCAAAAATAGAAAGCTTACCATACTGCTGGTAACACTCCCATCAGTTAGTTAAGGGAGTTAGAGAATCTTCTTGTAAGGAATGGGATTGCTTCTCTCGGCTAAATCCCGAAGGTTTTGGAATATAGTTAAGAGGATTTGTAAAGGACTGTCAATAATAGTTTTCTTTGTTCATCTTCTCATCCCCTTCACACATGCTTAAGAGAGTCTTAAATGCTGTTGTATATTTGCCCACCTGACAGAACATAAAGCAAATGATTTCGAACACTTTGTAACCCAGATAGAGACTACAAACACCTTGGTTTGATAAGGACTCTGAATAGTGTAGGCCTTGTCACTGTCAATGAGGGAAAGATTTCCTTTTGACAAAAAGGAAGGACTTTAAAGGGCTTATATTTTTGCAACTCTGTGACTTGTGGTTGCTTTTTGAAACCATTATATGTTAAAGGATCAAATCTTGAGCCCAAACCACCTGTTTTTCTTCCTAAAACCAAAACAGCGGAATGTGTGTTCCTACACTTGCATGCCCTTAGGCTACGCACTTCTGAAAATTGAGAGTGATTTCTTAAGCTTAGAACATCTGCTTCACACTCCCATCACATTCCTATTTTTTACACTTTTTCTTGCAAACAATATGTAAAATATCTTCTAGCTGCAATAAGCAGGACAGCCTTCTTTTCAAACTGACTCTTATGGATTCAGTTGTGAATATGTGCTGTAAATCCCAACCCTTGTAACTGTGGTTATAGTCCCATTTGGGAATGGAATTTCTTTGTTATGTATATGAGGCAGTATTAGGGTAGGATGTGTCTTAAATCAATCTCTTTTGAGATATAAAAGAGCAGATTAATCAAGCAGGCACAAAAGAAGGGGAAGATACACACCTCGTGATTGCCAAGGAATCCAGTAATAGAAGTTGAAAAGAGACAAGGACCTTCCTCCAGAGCAGACAGAGGGAGACCCACCCCCTAGAGCTAGCAATCTGAATTCATGCATGCTTGGTAAAATAGAAACCAAAAAACCAAAACCATTACCATCAAGTCAATTCCAACTCATAGCAACCCTATGGAATAGAGTAGAACTGCCCCATAGGGTTTCCAAACAATCCACCACATGGTGGATTTGAACTGCAGACCTTCTGCTTAGCAGCCAAGCTCTTTACTACACCACCAAGGCTTCTGGTAAAGTAGAGTCAGTGAAAAAGAGGAAGACTCTCAATGAAATGAATTGACACAGCGGCTGCAACAATGGGCTCAAACATAGCAACGATTGATTGTGAGGATGGCGCAAGACCGGGCAGTGTTTCATTCTGTTGTACATACGGTTTCTACGAATCAGAACCTACTCTACGGCACCTAACAACGACAAACTGTGAGAAAATAAAACGCCTGTTTGTTAAAGCCACCCACTTGTGGCATTTCTGTTATAGCAGCACTAGATAACTAAAACACTGACCCTCCTGTTACAGTGGCAAAAAAAGGTTTTTTTCTTACTTCTTTGGCTGCCTTATTTAGGATTCTAGAGGCTTCTCTTCCAAATGCTTACAGATCTTTGATCACTGCCCTAGTACTAGCCTCTCTGTGCAGCCTCTTCTCATGCAGTACGAGATTTCACAACTCCATCATCACACTTAACCTATTACAGTGTTATACTCTGTTTTGGTTTTTTCCTTTCTAGGTTGTGATGTCATCAAGTAAGGTAAGAGCATCTTAATTTTTATTTCACTATTGCCTAATAGAGGAATCTCTGGGTGGTGCAAACGGTTAAGCATTCGACTATTATCTGAAAAGTTGGCAGTTCAAGTCCACCCAGCGGTGCCTCAGAGACAGGCCTGGTGATCTGCTTCTGAAAAGTCAAAAAAAAAAAAAAAAAAAAAAATTCCGAAACCCACTGCTTTCCAGTCGATTCCTACTGATAGCCACCCTCTAGGACAGAGTAGAATTGCCCCATAGGATTTCCAAGAGCGACTGGTGGATTAGAACTGCTGACCTTTTGATTAGCAGTGGAACTCTTAACCACCACATCACCAGTAGAACAGTTTTACTCTGCACACCATGGGTCAGAATCGACTTCAAGGCAACTAACAACAGCAATGACTAATACAGTGCCTGGCATGAAACGGACTTAAAGTAAACGTGACAAATTTGAGCAAATGTTTGAAAGCAGGCTTTTTTTGAGTTTAAACTTTGTTCTATTCCTGGCTCCAATATATATAAATTTTAAGATCTTGATCAAGTTCTTCAATCACTTTAATCTTAGTTCTATCAACTGTAAAATGTAGAAAATAATTGAACTCACCTCAGTAATGTCATTGCTGTAATTAAATGAGTTGATGCACATAAAGTCATTTGCTTACTGTCTGGCATATTAGCTATTAAATAACAGTATTAATAAGAAAAATATAAAAAATCATAAAGTCTAGCAAATTATCTACAGTTTATTTCAAAAATATTTTATGTTCAATGTATAACATTTTTTGGATGGCCTGAGTTAATCAGATATGGAAGCATAAAAAGCTGTCAGCCCATATGTTTTGATGATTTTTTTATTATGCCTGGACATTAGTACCAGTGTTTTTGAGTTCTAATAATACGTAGTAATCTTTAAAATTACAATACTGGATCAGAAAAGTGGTCAAAGTTTTCATTAGAGATCAGTTTGGTTCTTTGTATTTACAATTTGTATTTTGATTCCTTCCAGTCCTATTTTTTCAATCCACTCTTGATCTGGACTTTGAAAATGATGAGCCTTTCCCCTCCTTCTCTCTCTTTTTCCCTTTCAATGAGAAATTACGCTCTGAGATTTAATTTAATTTATATATGTATTAGCATAATAATACTTCAAATATAAACTTCATGAGAGTAAATTTTGTATATTTGCTGAAAAGTGGAATAAAACTCATCTGGTGCTTTCTGACCTCTCCCTGCCCAGGAAGAATGTGAGTAATGGGACTCAGAGATAATTCAATGCAGTAAACATAAATGAAGACAAACATCCAGATCCACTTTGAAAGGCTGCAGAGTCTACAGCTTGCCTCTCTTCGGGTGGTTAAAGGTGAAAAGTTATCTGGTGTCTCTAATATTATACCTGTATTTGATGATGCTTTTGGCCATTTCAATTCTCTTGGAGTGTGGAGAACAATTGTTATTGAATTTTTGAGCCCCCTGGCAATAGATTTTAGTTGCAGTCATGCATAGAAATATGAGTTAAGCATATTACAGTCTTATAGAAGTATATCTTAGATGATCTGAAGACAAGGTGAAATATAAGCCTTGCTGCTGTGGCCCCAAATCCTTCTTAAGTGATTATGACGTGAGGGCAGAGGATTTATTACAGTTTCTGGTAATGATCTATTATAGATCCTTGTTGATCATTATAGTTCTAAAGTGAAAAATGTACTGCAATTCAAAAGATTTGTTTCCCCTTAGATCTCATTTGTAACTCTCCTATTTGTTATATAGAATTTCAATATGTATTTATGAAATCTGCTGCTGCAGATATGCTATAGCATTGAAACAGGATTCTTTGGGAAAGTTGTTTCCCCTCTAATGAGCATTTAAAAACACTTATGAGGAGCAATGCATATAATATACTATTTTAAGGGCGTACCAGCTGTTCTTCACACCGAGTACTTATAAATACATATTTTTAGTCTGTATTCAAACTCTTTATTATGTCTGGTAAAAATTAAGAAGATAATTTGGTAGTTATTTAGAGGACAGGCAGTATACTCGGTGTGGTATTGAGTCTTATACGTAACATTCAAATTTACTTAAAATTTATTCTTATGGTAGTCTCCATTAAAGAAGAGTTGCAAACGCTAAAATTAGTTTGTAATAGTTTGATAGCTGTGAACTTGTTCATACCTTATATCCTTATAGAAATTTAAAGTTTATAAAGTACTTTCATGGGTCTCACATAAATTCTATGATGACCGGAAAAAAAGTCAAGTCAGGTATATTCTAGTAAGTGCCTGAAACAATACTAGTTGCAACTGTGTCTCCCCGACCACCACCAACCCATCTCTTGACTCCCTTTCTAGTGCTCCTTTTACTAGTCGAATGTACTTACTGTAATGTATTATATACTGCCTTAAAGACCTTAACATTAACTATTATCTTAATTTAAATACACATTGTATGTATAATTATAAATAATATAAAAATATACATATAATAACTAAGATGGGGTTCTTATAAATATAAAAATTAATATGATTTAAATGGTGGTCTCACGAATTTATATATATGTAAGTCACCTTTTATAAGCTAACTTTTTCTAAACCAGAGCTGCCACAAACTATTATAGATTGAATTGTACCCATCCCCCCTGAAATAGGTTCAAGTCCTTACTCTTTGATACATGAATATGAATCTTGTTTGGGGAGTTAGGAATTTTCTTTGTAGATGTTCTCAATTAAGTTAATATGGTCATATAGGAGTAGAGTATGACCCTACTGATCTCTTATGAGTGGTATCTTATAAAGTGGAAGAGTATGCTGCCGGAATTGAATAAGATTCTTGCCTCTCGCTGGTCAAGTGTGAACAGGTAAGGCACGCAGAGTTTTCCACACAAGGAAAGCTTTATTGAAGAGGCTTGCAAGTGGAGATGAGGAGGGCTTAAGCAACGCATACCCCTGTCTCACAGAACAAAAGATTTCCCTGGGTTTTTAAAAGTTCTTGGGTGGGAAAAGATTCATGTTTATTTATAGGCATAGGCAGGGATATGTTAACTATGGTTAACGCATCAGCAGCTTTCTAAGATGGTTCCTGTCCCAGAGGCCTTTAGGATTTGTAGCAGGACTTATTCTGGGGTGTCGCGCCTGAGCAGTCTCTTGCTCCCCAAGTTCGATTCCCTGGCTGCTGCTGTGTCCCCTCACTGCCCCTGGTGGAAAGTCACACAGCGGTCACAGGTGGATGTTCTGCGCATGTCCCCGGGGCTGGTTTTATCCACCTGCTTCTGAAAGACAACTTTAAAGAAGTTTGCAGGCTATTTTCTGATACCCTGCCCCATTGTTCTGGGGAATGGCTTTGTTTCTGTTCCCTGGCCCATTTCCTGTACTTTGCAGATTTGTGGGCCGCTCTGTTGCTTGTCATACTGCCCCCTGAGAGACTTCAAAACCATAAATCTTTATGGGGATGTGGATGGAGGTCACTGTTTCTGTAACTTTTTCATGCTGGACTGGGGTATTATTCCTGCCTAACCAAGTAGAAGTCTCTCGCTACCTGATCTAAGTTAATGGGCACTATTGGGACCCCTTCTTGGGGAGTCAGTTGGTAGCCTTGCATGACCACGAGCTTGGCCTGCAATTGTTGTAATCTGGCAGATACGAACTTTATTAAAAGCTTAAACAGGCAGGGGCCGCATTGTATACTATTTCCCGTCGAGGCTCTAGACACTATGGTGACTACCCCATGGCTAGGAGTGCCACTGTCATCCACCTTTTCTGGTGCAAGACTACATTGGTGCTCTGGGTAAAAAAATGGTAGGAGTGGACATAACCCAGGGTGCAAGGCAAGACAGGGCAAGAAGAGTGTGGGCTTGGTTCCAGGCACAAATGAACCACAGTCCCGGGGGGCACATCATTACTTCATTCTTTTAGGGCCTTCTCCACATGTCTCAGATAGGTAACATATTTAGATCTGTTGTTAAAAGGGCCTTCCATATAGCATTTTGTACGGACTGAGGATGCCAGGCTTTACGTAACTTGTAATTTATGCCTGAGTCTGTGGAGAGAGCCTGGGTTATTTTTGTTCTGAATGCTGGACCATTGTCAGATTGTAAAGACCTTGGTAGTCTAAGTCAGGGAATTATTTCTTTTAATATGTGTCAGTCTTCCCCTGGGTACACATCCTGATATTGGACAGGTCTAGCCAGCCTCAGACAGATTTCACAACTAATGGTAATTTTAAAACTACTTTGTGTAGCCCTTTCCCTTTTATACATTTAGACAATAGTCCTAGGAGGGCGTCCCTGCTGTAGTGTGTAGCATCATGAAAGGCTTTTACTATTTTTCTTGATAAATACTCAGGCGCATATAATACTCTCTTGTTATTCTTCATCTATCCTGTGTCATCATAAGAAAAATCCCTTCTTTTCCCTTAGGGCAACACCAGGGCAGTTAGCTCAGCTTTTTGGGCTGATGTTCCTTGTGGTAAAGCTCCTGCCTCAATAACACAAGTCTGGCTGATACTTGCATAAAAGGGTGGCAGGGTTCAAAGTTTGGCACACCTTTAAGTTTAACTCTGGGGCATCTAGGAGGAGGGCCCAAAAAGGGTAGAAACCAAGTAATAAAGGGGAGTGCTTCCCACACTGCCCACCAAATATCTTGGCCTCCCGTTCTTTTGT
This sequence comes from Elephas maximus indicus, assembly GCF_024166365.1. NCBI lineage: Eukaryota > Metazoa > Chordata > Mammalia > Proboscidea > Elephantidae > Elephas > Elephas maximus. The sequence continues at coordinate 23,661,669 of NC_064825.1, read as the reverse complement.
TTCTAATTCTTATACTGTTTTTTTCTTTCTTTCTTTTTTTACATTCTCTGTCCCACTTCACAGGAAAGGGGAAAAGTAAAGTTCTTTACCTTAGGCTTTCCATCAACCCCAATGACTGTACAGTCATGACTGGAGAGTGGGCCTGGACTTTGGGTTAAAATAGAGAAGCCAGCTTTTGTATCTAGCAAAAATTCAGTCTCCTTACCTCCCATGTCGGGAGTAACCAAACCAAGGCTCTGCAATGGAAATAGCTATGGCCTTCTGGCCGGGAATTGAGTAGACCTCTGGGCCTCATCAATAGGGCTGCTCTTCCTCCTCCTCCGAGACAGACATCAGGCACTGTGGGCCTGCCTGGACTGGCTTCTGGGGGAAGTCAACTAGGCATTCTGTTTTAGGACGCTCAGGACACCCCCGCTTCCAATACCCACATTGATCTGGCTCGATATTCACCAGTCAATGAGGAAATTGTCATGGAGGTCTTGGTCTTCAGGATCTTGTAGGGTTACCTCGAGGTGGGTCCTAAAGTGCTACTGCCAACAATTGGGGCTTTTTCTTCATTTTATCTTCCGTTGCCAGGTCCCTGTTGTTAAAGACCTTAAAGGCTTCCTCAATCAGTCATGAAAATGGAGTCTGGGGTCCTGTCCCTATATTTGGTGGCTTCCTTTTAATATCTACTGCAGACTGGGTAATAAAATGTATAGCTAGTATAGCCTTTCCTTCAGGGCTCTCAGGGTCAGTGTTAGTATATTTCCTAAAAGCCTTGGTTAGGTTGGTGAGAAAGACCGCTGGGTTCTCCTCTGCTATCCTAGTAACTTCCCTGATTTTGTCGTAGTTAACAGGCTTAGTGATGCACTTTTGAATCCCCTCTAATACACAAGTAACTAGATGTTTGGCTTTTTCTGATCCCACACCTGTATTATAAGCCCAGTTTGGCTCTGCATCAGGACTACTTCCCCTCCTGGTCTGAAAATGACATGTGTTGGTTGTGGATGGTTAGCATCGTCTGCCTGTTCTCTAGCCTTAGCCAGGATTCTACTCTTTTCATCTGTACTACAACAGTTAGTTAAAATGACCATTACATCTTCCCAGGTCAAATTAAAATTTAAGTTGAGTTTCATGAACTCATCCTTAAACCTCTCAGGGACTTCTGACACACTCCCTAACTTTTCTTTGCACTGGCTTAAGTCTGAGACTGAAAATGGCACGTGAACCTGGGTTGTGCCTTTATTCCCATGGTGCTTAAAGATTTCTCTAATTAATTTAAGTTACCAACCATACCATGAGTGTTAGAACAATGGGCATTCTTCTGACTCTCATTTTACAATGGGTAACAAATTTAACATTATAGTTCTAATATTTACTTTGAATATCTAAAGATAGCGTACTGTCCATGCATTTATTAGGAATCTAAACAAGAAATTGTCCACGTAAATTTACTATCAGTTGGAAAGGGATCATCTAAACTAGTATAGTTGGCTATATCACATAAAAGCATATCTCCATAAAGCACATAAAGTTTGTCTAGAGAAAACAGAAAATATAGAAAAATTTGCATGTGACGACCAAGTTTTCATTAGAGAATTCATGATTCTTGTTGGAGGTCTCCAGTTAATACATCCAAAACATACTAAGTGCTCTCCCTGAGGGCAAGCTGTCCCTCTTTGGTTTACTTATTAACAGTCTTGGGTCACTTACTCAGAAGCAGAAGTGGAATCTAAGACAAAATGGAGCGTGAGCCATGAGGTTGATCTCCTCTGAGAACTTGATTTCTTTAAGATACATAATTTTCTGTATAGCAAGAGGGTGAGAGTTTGATCACAAACATTAGACAGGTATTTCATACAACATTGTCTTGAAGACTGGTTAAACCGATTACTGATTTACCCTAAACATAACTTTATTTACTGATCTTTGGAGTCAATTTTTCAAAATTGAATTCTTCAAAAAAAGCACAATGCCCAGAGCAAAATAGTCTTATTAGATAATCTGGATTATTGTTTGACTCAAAGTGACTTCAGGAATCAGTTTTTTTTTTTTTTTTCCTCAAAGCTCGAGGTTTAAAAGGATACCCAAAGGCAATGGCCTGTGTGGGTTGCCCCAACTTCCATGAAAGCCAGAAACCTGGATTCCAGGAGAGTTACATACAACTCTCTCATGGTTCCCTTCTTTGGACCATGATCTTGAGGTAGAATCTTTGATGAAAAATGCTCAATACTATCTGTTTTTAAGATCTCAGGTACCACAGGCCGATTGTCTGAAATAACCAATGAAACCACGACCCTAAGGCCTTTGAACCAAGAAAACAAACCTTGCGAGGTGTTTGTTTACACATAAGCAACATCAGTAACCATTTTTCATGTGCCTCAGCAACAACTACATTCTGCCAAACCTAAGATTGCATATTAGTATAAACGCAGCAACATTTATCTATTACTGCACCAACTATTCCTTGAGAGAACTAATAGGAAATCTAATGCTATTCTAATTTGTAAAATCATAGCTTAAATTTTAGATACTTCTCTGGTTATGATATTTGCAACTTTGCTAAGTTTACCAACAGGAACTTCTAATTCAAGAGTTACAATATCTAAACCCACTAGACAGATAATTTCGGAGAAAAGAGGAATATGGTTTCTTACCTCCAGAAAGTAGGGCCTTAAAGCATTTCTTATTTCCAGAAAGAAAGACCTTAAAACATCAGCAATATTCCCACATAAAACCCATAGCATCATTTCGTTTACCCGGACTTATGTAGTTAACTTTTCTTCCATGTGATCCGGGATCAGCCACAGTCTGTGAACCCACCAGTTTCTGCATAAGACCTTTGGAAATTTTGATTGAGTCCAGTCACAGTCCATTTTATAAGTCCAATATAGTTCATATTTTTGTTGAGATATTCTGGTCAAATGTTTTCAGAAAATCAGCAAAGTAAAAACTTGTATGTAGATGGCAAAACTTAATATGGTCATGATTAATTAATAAACATAGTTCTTAATGGTGAAAGACCTGATAGAAATTAATTAGAAGCATGACGTAAGGCCAAATAAAATCAGTTAAAAAAAAAAAAAAATTTAGATAAAAATATTTCTAAATATACCCATTAACCATATATATGTATTTTTATTTTTAAATAGACTTTATTACAGCAGCTTTAGGTTTAAAAAAAAAATTTTTTTTTTTTTTTTTTAGGTTTACAGAAAAATTGCACAGAAGGGCAAAGAGTTCCCATGTCCCCACCTCCCTGACATACAGTTTCTCCTATTATTATCGCCTTGCATTCCTGTGGTACATTTATTACAATTGATGAACCCAAAAAGATTCATTATTATGAACTAAAGTCCACAGTTTACATTATGTTTCACGCTTTGCGTTGTACGGTCCTTTGGGCTTTGACAAACACATACTGCCATGTGTCCCCCATTACAGTGTCATACAGGTTAGGCTCACTGGACTGAAAATGCCCAGTGCTCTACCTATAGAGCTACATTTTTTCGTCACAAGGCAAGGATGAGCTTAGGAAAATAGGTCCTGAATCAGGGAAGAGAAACCGATAACTCACAAAGGACCCCCTAGCAGTTCCCAATAATGAATTAAGTCTTCAAGACCTTGACGTTAACCTTATGGCATAATTTTTCTCGCCCTTCATTCCTGCTCTCGTGGCTATTATACGAGCAACTCTTCTATGGCGTTTTTAAATGTCAGAAAAAACTTCTAGGGAATGTCCCAATTGGCCATTCTTTTTTTTTTTTTTTTTTCCCATTTTTTAAAAATTTTTATTGTGCTTTAAGTGAAAGTTTACAAATCAAGTCAGTCTCTCACATAAAAACTTACATACACCTTGCTATATACTCCAAATTGCTCTCCCCTTAATAAGACAGCCCGCTCCCTCCATCAATTCTCTCTTTTCATGTCCATTTTGCCAGCTTCTAACCCTCTCTACCCTCTCATCTTCCCTGCAGGGAGGGGATGCCAACATATTCCCAAGTGCCTACCTGATCCAAGAAGCTCACTCCTCACCAGCATCCCTCTCCAACCCACTGTCCAGTCCAATCCATGTATGAAGAGTTGACTTTGGGAAAGATTCCTGTCCTGGGCCAACAGAAGGTCTGGGGGCCATGACCACCGGGGTCCTTCTAGTCTCATTCAGACCATTAAGTCTGGTCTTTTTATGAGAATTTGGGGTCTCCATCCCACTGCTCTCCTGCTCCCTCAGGGGTTCTCTGTTGTGTTCCCTGTCAGGGCAGTCATCAGTTGTAGCTGGGCACCATCTAGCTCTTCTGGTATCAGGCTGATATAGTCTCTGGTTTATGTGGCCCTTTCTGTCTCTTGAGCTCGTAATTACCTTGTATCCTTGGTGTTCTTCATTCTGCTTTGATCCAGGTGGGTTGAGACCAATTGATGCATCTTAGATAGCCACTTGCTAGCGTTTAAGACCCCAGACACCTCTCTCCAAGGCGGGATGCAGAATGTTTTCTTAATAGATTTTATTATGCCAATTAACATAGATGTCCCTTAAAACCATGGTCCCTGAACCCCCGTCCCTACTACGCTGGCCTTCAAAGCATTCAGTTTATTCCAGAAACTTCTTTGTTCTTGGTTTAGTCCAGTTGTGCTGACCTCGCCTGTATTAGGTGTTATCTTTCCCGTCACCTAAATTAGTTCTTATCTACTATGTAATTAGTGAATACCCCTCTCTCACCCTACCTCCCTCCCCCGTCTCATAACCATCAAAGAATATTTTCTTCTCCGTTTAAACTATTTCTTGAGTTTTTATAATAGTGATCTTATACAATACTTGTCCTTTTGCAACTGACTAATTTCACTAGCATAATGCCTTCCAGATTCCTCCATGTTATGAAATGTTTCACAGATTCATCACTGTCCTTTATTGATGTGTAGTATTCCATTGTGTTAATATACCATATTTTTTTTAATCCATTCATCCATTGATGGGCACCTTGGTTGCTTCCATCTTTTTGCTATTGTAAACAGTGCTGTAACGAACATAGGTATGCATATATCTGTTGGTGTAAAGGCTCTTATTTCTCTAGGATATATTCCGAGGAGTGGGATTTCTGGATTGTATAGTAGTTCTATTTCTAGCTTTTTAAGGAAGTGCCAAATCAATTTCTAAAGTGGTTGTACCATTTTACATTTCCACCAGCAGTATACAAGTTTTCCAATCTCTCCAACATTTATAGTTTTGTGTTTTATGGATTAATGCCAGCCTTATTGGGGTGAGATGAAATCTCCTTGTAGTTTTGATTTGTATTTCTCTAATGCCTAATGATGGTGAGCATTTCCTCATGTATCTGTTAGCTACTTGAATGTCTTCTTTAGTGAAGCATCTGTTCATATATTTTGCCCATTTTTTAACTGGGTTATTTGTCTTTTTGCAGGTTGGGTAGTTGAGTTTTTGCAGTATCATGTAGATTTTAGAGATCAGGGGCTGATTGGAAATGTCATAGCTAAAAACTTTTTCCCAGTCTGTAGGTAAACTTTTTAATCTTTTGGTGAAGTTTTTGGATGAGCACAGGTGTTTGATTTTTCGGAGCTCCCAGTTATCTAGTTTTCCTTCTGCATTGTTAGTAACATTTTGTATTCTGTTTTGCCATGTAATAGGGCTCCTAACATTGTCCCTATTTTTTCTTCCATGATCTTTATTGTTTTAGATTTTATATTTAGGTCTTTGATCCATTTTGAGCTCATTTTTGTGCACGGAGTGAGGTATGGGTCTTGTTTATTTTTTTGCAGATGGATATCCAGTTATGCCAGCACCATTTGTTAAAAAGACTGTCTTTTCCCCATTTAACTGTTTTGGGGCCTTTGTCAAATATCAACTGCTCATATATGGATGGATTTATGTTTGGATTCTCAATTCTGTTCCATTAGTCTACATATCTCATGTTGTACCAGTACCAGGCTGTTTTGACTCCTTTGGCAGTATAATAGGTTCTAAAATCAGGTAGAGTGAGGCCTCCCACTTTGTTCTTCTTTTTCAGTAATGCTTTACTTATCCGGGGCCTCTTTCCCTTCCATATAAAGTTGGTGATTTGTTTATCCATCTCATTAAAGAATGTCTTTGGAATTTGGATCGGAATTGCTTTGTATCTATAGGTGGCTTTTGGTAGAATAGACATTTTTATAATGTTAAGTTTTCCTATCCATGAGCAAGGTATGTTTTTCCACTTATGTAGGTCTCTTTTGGTTTCTTGCAGAAATGTATTGCAGTTTTCTTTGTATAAGTCTTTTACATCTCTGGTAAGATTTATTCCTAAGTACTTTATCTTCTTGGGGACTACTGTAAGTGGTATTGATTTGGTATTCTTTTTGTTGGTGTAGAGGAATCCAACTGATTTTTGTATGTTTATCTTTTATCATGATACTCTGCTGAACTCTTCTATTAGTTTCAGTAGTTTTCCTGAGGATTCCTTAGGGTTTTCTGTGTATAAGATCATGTCATCTGCAGATAGAGATAATTTTACTTCTTCCTGGCTAATCTGGTTGCCCTTTATTTCTTTATCTAGCCTAATTGGTTTGGCTAGGACCTCCAGCACATTGTTGAATGACAGCGGTGATAAAGGGCATCCTTGTCTGGTTGCTGATCTAAAGGGGAATGCTTTCAGACTCCCTACATTTAGGATAATGTTCGCTGTTGGCTTTGTATAAATACCCTTTATTATGTTGGGGAGTTTTCCTTCTATTCCTATTTTGCTGAGAGCTTTTATCATGAATGGGTGTTGAACTTTGTCAAATGCCTTTTCTGCATCAATTGATAAAATCATGTGATTTTTGTCTTTTGTTTTATTTATGTGGTGGATTACATTAATTGTTTTTCTAATGTTGAACCATCCCTGCATACCTGGTGTGAATCCCACTTGGTCATGGTGAATTTTTTTTTTGATACTTTGTTGGATTCTATTGGCTAGAATTTTGTTGAGGATTTTTACACCTAAGCTCATGAGGGATATAGGTCTGTAATTTTCTTTTTTTGTGGTGTCTTTACCTGGCTTTGGTATCAGGGATATGCTGGCTTCATAGAATGAGTTTGGTAGTATTCCGTCCTTTTCTATACTCCGAAATACCTTTAGTACTAGTGGTGTTAACTCTTCTCTGAAAGTTTGGTAGAACTCTGCAGTAAAGCCATCTAAGACAGTGCTTTTTTTGTTGGGAGTTTTTTAGTTATCTTTTCAATCTCTTCATTATGTGTCTATTTAGTTGTTCTACCTCTTTTTGTGTTAGTTTAGGTAGGTAGTGTGCTCCTAGGAATTCATCCATTTCTTCTAGGTTTTCAAATTTGTTAGAGTACAATTTTTCATAGCAATCCGATATGATTCTTTTAATTTCAGTTGGGTCTGTTGTACTATCGCCCATCTCATTTCTTATTCGGGTTATTTGCTTCCTCTCCTGTTTTTCTTCTGTCAGTTTGGCCAATGGTTTATCAATTTTGTTGATTTTTTCAAAGAACCATCTTTTAGTCTTGTTAATTCTTTCGATTGTTTTTCTGTTTTCTATTTCATTTAGTTCTGCTCTAATTTTTATTATCTGTTTTCTTCTGGTGCCTGTGGGTTTCTTTTGTTGCTCTCTTTCTATTTGTTCAAGTTGTAGGGATAATTCTTTGACTTTGGCCCTTTCTTCTTTTTGATATAAATTGACCTCTGAGCACTGCTTTCACTGTGTCCCAAAGGTTCTGATAGGAAGTATTTTCATTCTCATTGGATTCTCTGAATTTCTTTATTCCATCCTTAATGTCTTCTATGGTCCAGTCTTTTTTGAGCAGGGTATTGTTCTGTTTCCAAATGTTTGATTTCTTTTCTCTCCTTTTTCTGCTGTTGATTTCCACTTTAATGGCCTTATGGTCAGAGATGATGCTTTGTAATATTTCAATGTTTTGGATTCTGCTAAGGCTTGCTTTATGACCTAATATGTGGTCTATTCTAGAGAATGTTCCATGTGCACTAGAAAAGAAAGTATACTTGGTTGCTATTGGGTGGAGTGTTCTGTGTACGTCTATGAGGTCACACTGGTTGATTGTGACATTTAGGTCTTCCATGTCTTTATTGAGCTTCTTTCTGGATGTCCTGTCCTTCACCAAAAGTGGTGTGTTGAAGTCTCCTACTATTATTGTGGAGCTATCTCACTTTTCAATGCCGATAGAGTTTGTTTTGTGTATCTTGCAGCCCTGTCATTGGGTGCATAAATATTTAATATGGTTATATCTTCTTGGTGTATTGTCCCTTTAATCATTATATAGTGTCCTTCCTTATCTTTTATGACGGATTAAACCTTAAAGTCTATTTTTTCAGAAATTAATATTGCCACTCTTCCTGTTTTCTGATTGTTGTTTGCTTGATGTATTTTTTTCCATCCTTTGAGTTTTAGTTTGTTTGTGTCTCTAAGTTTAAGGCGTGTCTCTTGTAGGCAGCATATAGACAGATCGTGTTTTTTAATCCATTCTGCCAGTCTCTGCCTCTTTATTGGTGAATTTATTCCATTTACATTCAGCATAATTATGGATAGGTATGAATTTAGTGCTATCATTTCGATGTCTTTTTTCTGTGTGTTGTTGACAGTTCCTTTTTCCCACTTAATTTTATGTGCTGAGTAGATTATCTTTATGTATTGTCCTTTCCTCATATTTGTTGTTGTGGATGTTGTTTCTGCTGAGTATTTTTTTCTTGTATTTTATTTTGATGTGTAGGATAGTTTGTCTCCTTTGTGCTTCTTATTTACCCCTGTTTTTCTAAATTTAAACATAACTTTTATTTCTTTGTATTGCCGTATCTTCCTCTCTGTATGGAATATCTATGATTACATTTTTTACTCCCTTTTTATTGTTTAACGTTGTCTTCTTTTATATAATAACATCACTGTTACCCTGTTTTGAGCCTTTTTTTTTTTAAATCTTTGTTTTTTTGATTTCCCTGTCTGGGTTGACATCTGATGCTCTGTCCAGTGTTCTAGTCTTGGGTTGATACCTGATATTATTGATTTTCTAACCAAAGAACTCTCTTTAGTATTTCTTGTAGTTTTGGTTTGGTTTTTAAGAATTCCCTAAACTTGTGTTTATCTGGAAATGTCTTAATTTCACCTTCATATTTAATAGACAGTTTTGCTGGATATGATTCTTGGCAGGCAATTTTTTTCCTTCAATTTTTTAAATATGTCATCCATCGCCTTCTAGCCTGCATGCTTTCTGCTGAGTAATCCGAGCTTATTCTGATTGGCTTTCCTTTGTAGGTGACTTTTCATCTATCCCTGGCTGCTCTTAAAATTCTCTGTTTATCTTTGGTTTTGGCAAATTTGATTATAATATGTGTTGGTGACTTTCTTTTAACACCTACCTTATGTGGTGTTCAATGAGCATCTTGAATAGATATCTTCTCATCTTTAACGATATCAGGGAAGTTTCTGCCAACAAATCTTCAACAATTCTCTCTGTATTTTCTGTTATCCCCCATTGTTTTGGCACTCCAGTCATTTGTAGGTTATTTCTCTTGATAGACTCTGACATGATTCTAAAGGTTTCTTCATTTTTTTAAGTTCTTTTACCTGATTTCTCTTCAAGTATATTAGTGCCAAGTGATTTATTTTCAAGTTCAGAAATTCTGACTTCTACTTGCTCGATTCTGCTCCTCTGACTCTTTCTTGAGTTGTCTACTTCTGTAATTTTATTGTTAATCTTCTGAATTTCTGATTGCTCTCCGTCTATGGATTTGTCCAGCTTATTAAATTTTTCCTTATGTTCCTGAATAATCTTTCTAATTTCTTCAATTGCTTTATCTGTGTGTTCCTTGGCTTGTTCTGTGTATTGCCTGATTTCCTTCCCAATATCTTGAAGGGTTCTGTATATTAATCTTTTGTATTCTGCCTATAGTAACTCCAGGAAGGAACTTTCATCTAGAAGATCCCTGGATTCTTTGTTTTGAGAGCTTGTTGAGGTGATCATGGTCTGTTTCTTTATGTGACTTGATATTGACTGTTGTCTTTGAGCCATCTATAAGTTATTGTATTAGTTTGTTTTATGCTTGCTTACTGTATTGTAGCTTCTTGCTTCGTTTTGTTTTGATATGCCTAAATGGGTTGCTTGAGTGACTAGCTTGATTATTTTCACCTTTGCAGCTCTGACGTCCTGTCCCCAGATGGCTAGAGCTGTTATCAGGTGTATCAGTCTAGGAGTCCATTCACTTTTCATGTATGAATTTAGCTCAGGTGTCCAGGTAGCTGATCATCAAGTATGGTACAGCCTCTGTCATACAGTCTTAGAGGGGTAAGAGTGATTAGTGTATGTACCGGTATCTGATTGCAGCAGGGGGTCACACTCTGAACAAGGCAGGGGGCTGAGAACTGACCCCCAAGTGTCTCTAAGGAAAGCATATTCCTGTTCCCTAGAGTGTGCAGGAGGGGGGGTTCTGCAGATGGACCATGGGCCCCAATGTTTTTCGTTGTAAGGACTGGGAGGTACCAGTTGTTCTTGGACCCCTTTCGTGGGTGGCTGGGTGACCTGAGTGGAGCTACCGGTCCTCAGGCCCCTGATGTGGGAAGGTGAGGACCCTGTTTAATAGGCAAGGCAATGTCAAACATCAAATACCCACCTCTCTACCGCACTGCTGAAACAGTTGGAGTCTGCCAGCAAGGGCCTCTTCATCTGAAATAGGGCCACACAGGTCCATGCAGAGGAGAAAGGTGCTCAAAGTCTACAGAGAGTTTATGCCTGGACAGGAGCTGCTTCTGTCCTAAGCTCCCCCGGCTAGCGGTGCTGGTCAATTATCTTTTCCCCCAGTTGCAAATTTTTTCCTTCTCCAAGGTTGGGAGGATGGCTCTATGTGCTCAACAGAGCCTATCTCAGGCCCATGGAATTCAGCTGCTGAAGCCAGCTTGGGGGTGGGGGGGCACTGTAAAATATATGCAAGTACTTAGCTTTTGCCAAGAGCACTGTTCTTCTCTGGTTCTGGATGTGTGAGTAGGCTGTGTTGTTGGCTGCTTCTCCCTAGTGGTTGCAGCCAAATGCTAGTACCACCCCACCACCACTGCTCTGGGAATGGTACCTGAGGCTTCCCCATGATTCAGGTCTGGTTACTCCTCTCCACTTCTAAACAATCTCTTCCTCCTGCTGCCCCTCTGTTCATTTTCTGAGCTTGCCTTTTATGCTCAGGGCTCTTAGCTTGTCATAAATATGCTCGTTTCACTTGTTTTTTCTGGTCTTTCTTTTTGTTTGTTGTAAGGAGGGCTCACCAGAAGCAACTGTCTATTCTGCCATCTTGGCTCCACCACCCATTAACCATATTTTTAGAGAACTTCAGATGTAACACATAATAATCCCGAGACACAACACCGTACAGTCAGGATATACTAAGAACGTACCAAGATTATTGTCTCTAAATGCCTGAATATTAAAACATAACATCATAATTAAATGATGTGAATTCCCCAAACTATTGGCTTTGATGTTTCTAGATTCAAAAAAATAAAGTTTCAACCAAGTTAGCTATAAAAAAATAATAAAATTATGATATAGTATTATGCATTTGCTATCTAATATTAGGCAAAAACACAAGAGGTTATACTAACATATAAATTTCAACCCAAAGAGAATTAGGCACTTCTCTTGATTTTAACAATATGTTCTGTGTAATTTATATCATGTTAAATAAGCCTTTTTAGTGCTCTTTCTTTGTAAAAATTTTGTGGTTTCCCAACTTGTCAGGAGTTTGTCATAAGTTACCAAGAAACAATAGTTATTTAACCCCAAGATCTTAAAATGAAAACCTTAGCTTTCATTTTCACTAAAGCTATGTGGCTTGGTTTCCAACTCCGGAATCTTATTCTAATGATAGACTGAACCTTTGTCTTTGATGCAGATTACACAAGGAAGAGATTAACTCTTTAACTCAGTAAAGAAGAAAATTTTGTTATTTTAACAGCGAGAAACCTAATTCTTTGTTTTATATGCTATAAATGCTCCTAAAAATTTCATAAATTAAACCATTAAACTTCAGTCAGATAAAATTTTTGACCAATATCAAGTAAATTTCTTTTTTCAATAAACCTCTTAAACATTCTTTGTTGCATACCTCTTATAGTACATTCCTTTAAATGGCAAAAATGAACTCACTCATCGGTTTACTCAAATATACACATATATGTATCCTTTTCCTTGTGGTATGACATCAGTAAGTTACCTAAAAGGTTTTAGAAATTATTTTAAACCTGTATACCATAAAACATAACTGATTGAAGTAAATATTTCTTTAAATATTTCAAATTTTCATTTGACTTTTACTATTTCTCATATTTTTCCAATCTAATTTTATCAGCTGGCTTTGGAAATCACAAAGTCTCTATTCAACTGACTAATTCATTCATATGAATATAACCTTAAGTCTCCGGCTACTATTGGAAACATTTGTCCAGGCCATTTCAGGCCTGCCTCATTGTGATTTCTATTTGACCTTGGAGCCTGAGGGCTGGGGGCTGAGGGGGCCTGATCTTGCCCTGCCCTTACTTACCTTTTAACTCAAGGTAGAAGACAAGATTAGCCCATTTTGATTCATTTACACATGTTTAAATTTATGGAGGCATTTTGAAAGGCTATTTACCCAGTAAATACCAAAGCTCTTTAGCAATTTTGTAAATTAATCCATCAATTATTAGCTAGGGAGACTGGGGGCTGGAGGAAGTCATCCCAATTCATTTACATATGTTTAAGTGCACCTAGACATTTCAAAAGGCAAAAGATAACAATTTCTTTCTCTTTTGCTGTTCTGGTACTGCTACTTTTTCTTTAAGACAAAAATCATCTTTTTTCTTTAAATCATCTAGAGCAAAAGATGACCAATTGCTCAGTAAACAGCCCAATCAATAAATTCGCAGGAACCTCTAGAAGTATGTTCTAATTTAACCTGAATTTTTTCACCAATTAATTTCTATGCAACACACACACAAATTACACATAAGACGAAGACAGAGGCAACTGAGATAATCTTGCAGTCTCAATCTCCCAGACAGCCCTGGTCACACATAAGACAAATAAACAGAGAGTGCTCAGACCAGAAAAGTCAGAAGGGGCATAGTGAGGCCTAACACATTAACAAAGAATATTTGAATCTCCACTTCAATCTTCCAGATACCTCTTATCTCCAATACCAGACAGAAGGGCTTCAATCTCTCAATCTAAACAGAGACCTCTACATCCATCCCCCAGAAACACGGTGCACCATCTAGAGACAGACAATACCCAGACATACAAAAACAGTGGCTGAAACAAGTGGCTGGGCAAACGGCCAGCTTGAGAGGAAAGGAAAGAGGAGGAAAAAGGATGGGTTGCAGTTCTCGTCAAAGAGTGTACTACCAGCAGACCAGAAATTCCCTACTACCTGGGGTCAAAAAGAAGGCATCCCTTGGTCCCTAGGGTCTGAAAAACCAGTTACACTGAGAAACCTCCATAAACCTTTCAGTAGAAATTCTGGTGTGGAGTGCCCTAGTCCCTGAGGTTTAGGTAGGTGTCCCTTGGTCCCTAGGGTTAGAAAAACTTGTCGCACTGGGGACCCTTCACTAGTGACTCCAGCCCCCACGGTACAAGACAACTGTCTGTGGAGGACTCCTGGGTGGCCTTACCTAGGCAAGCATCTCCAATCTGCCACTCAAATTTCTATTGCGCTTCATGTTTCCAAGGAAAAACAGAATGTTGCTCAGGAGAAAAATGAAACTAAGGTCGGGCAGAGAGCAGTAAGAGAAGTCCTTATCCGGTGGAGAAATGCAAGAAGAAATCAGTCTCAGCACCTGCTTTGTTCATCCACCGGGGTCAGGCAATTCTCCTCTCCACACTGCCTTGGGTCCAAGAACCGGATGCAAAGGGTTCCCTTGTGCCTCCTGGAATCTCCTGGCTGGCACACCAAATTGTTGCTGGAATCGAATAAGGCTCTTGCCTTTCACTGGTCAAGAATGAACAGGTAATGCACACAAAGTTTTCCACACGAGCAAAGCTTTATTGAAGAGGCTTGCAAGCAGAGATGAGGAGGGGCTAAGCAATGCATACCCCCATCTCACAGAACAAAAGACTTGCCTGGGTTTTTAAAAGTTCTTAGGAAAAGATTCATTCTTATTCATAGGCATAGGAGGGGATATGTTAACTACGGTGCATGCGCAGCAGCTTTCTAAGATGGTTCCTGTCCCGGAGGCCTCTGGGATTCATAGCAGGACTTATTATGGTATGTCACACCTGCGCAGTCACTTGCTCCCCGAGTTCAATTCTCCAGCTTGTGCTGCAGCGCCTCACTGTCCATGGTAGAAAGTCACACAGCAGTCATAGATGGATGTTCTACACATATCCCTGGGGCTGGTTTTATCCAGCTGCTTCTGAAAGACAACTTTAAAGAAGTTTGAGGGTGATTTCCTGATACCCTGCCCCATTGTTCTGGGGAATGGCTTTGTTTCTGTGACTTGGACCTTTTCCTGTACTTTGCAGATTTGGGGGTCCCTCTGTTCCCTGTCTTAAGTAGACATGGAAACAGAGTCATATATAAGAGAAGATGCCGTGTGAAGATATATCTACAAGCAGCAAAACCAAAACCAAACCAAACCCATTGCTGTCCAGTCAATTCCAGCTCATATTGACCCTATAGGACAGAGTAGAACTGCTCAATAAAGTGTCCAAGGAATGCCTGGTGGATTTAAACTACCGACCTTCTGGTTAGTAGATGTTCTGTCTTTCCTGCTATTCTTAACCCAGGACCCACTCCTGGTTTAGATCTTCTGCCTCCTTCTATCCCTTTTTTTCATGGTTATATACACTGCTTTAGGAATCAGCAGTTTCATACTCCAGGGCTTTCATCTGCTTTGACTCATTCAGCCTTGAGGCATGGAGGACTAGTCTTTAACGGTATAGAAATGGAGAAGAGAGGAGTGGAGGACAATAAGTTACCAGATCGACTTAGGAAACTTTTAACCCCCCCCCCCATTAACATTTACCCATTGCCATTGAGTTGATTCTAACTCATAACGACTCTATAGGACAGAGTAGAACTGCCCCACAGGGTTTCCAAGGAGCACCTGGTTGATTTGAACTGCTGACCCTTTGGTTAGCAGCCATAGCTCTCAACCACTATGCCACCAGAGTTTCCTAGAAACCTTTAAGTTTCCAAGAAACCTTTAGGGGAGATAAAAAGGTAATGGAGAAGTCAGGTAGAGATGAATATCAGAAATACTGGAACATAAGCCGTACAAGAATAAAACTCAGGCCATTTAATGAATGATTGTGTATGTGTGTATGTGTGAGGAAAATTAAGCTGAAGCCTTTGTGCATATGCAAGAAAAAATACTTAAATATAAGAAATAGTTACCTCAGGATGGTAAAATAATTGGGGATTTTTATCTTCTTTTTTATGTTTTTAGTATATCTGAAATGTGTTCTCTTAAGTAAACATAAGAGTCACAATCAGAAAAGAAATTATTGTAATGTTAAAAATAATAGACTGGACTGCTGTTTTTAGCTCTGACATGTGAAGAGCTTAAATGTGGTCGTTTCTGACATACACACTATGGGTCCTGTTTCTTGGGAGAACCCTAACACAGACACAAAAAACCAAAATTCACAAAGGAGAAATAAATGATTTTATTCATTAATAAAATAAAACCTATTAAAGAAATTTAATCAGAATTAATATCCTTCCAAATAAGAAAACACCAAGCCTAGATAGTTTACTGTTGAATTTAAACATTTAATGGAGAAATAATAAAAATTCTCTGCAAGCATTTCCATCAAAGAGAAACAGAGAACACATCCAAACTCATTCTATAAGGCCAGCATTATTCTACTACCAAAACCAGATAAATACGTTATAATTAAGGAAAACTACAGGCAATTATTTCTCATGAAAATAGAAGCAAAAATCCTCAACAAAATATAGCAAATTGAATTCAAAAATGTATATAAAAAATTATACAGTAAAAGTTGCAAAGTTGATTCAACATTTGAAAATCAATTTAATTGAGCATACCAACAGACTAAAGAAAAAATATCAAATAACCACATAAATTTTTGCAGGAAAAAAAGTATTTGACAAAATCCAATAACCATTCATGATAAAAACTCTCCGTAAACTAGGAATAGAGGGGAAGCTCCTCAAATTGATTAAAAAAAAAAAAAAAACTATAGAAAAAATGCAGCTAACATCATTCTTAACGGTGAAAGACTGAAGGCATTTGCTATAATATCATAAGTAAGGAAAGAATGTCCTCTTTCATCACTCCTATTCAACATTCAGTTAAGTGCTTGACTACTAGACAAAAAGATTTGTGATTCTAACCCAGCCAGAGGCTCTTCAGGAGACAAGCCAGGTGATTTCTGGTTCCGAAAGCTCACAGCCTTGAACCATTTGGAATAGTTCTCTGCACACACAGGATAGCCATGAGCTGGAATCAACTCAATGGCAACTAACAACATTCAGCATCATAGAGGATGTCCTAGCTAACGCAATGGCATGAGAAAAAGAAATATAATTTATACATATTGGAAATTAAAAAAAAAAAACTGTCTATAGAGAGAATCCCAGAAAATCTGCAAAATTCCTCTGAAACTAGTGAGTATAGCAAGATCACAGGATACAAGGTCAATACATAAAAATGTATTGTTTTCCTATAGGCCAGCACTTAACAATTAGAAACTGAAATTAAAAAAAAAAAAAAAAAGGCCACGGTAGCACTGAAAACAAGAAACAGTTATAAATAAATCTCACAAAGTATTCACAGGATCTGTGCAGAAAACTACAAACTACTGATCAAAGAAATCAAAGGTCTAAATAAAAATAGAGGTATTTCATTTTCATGAATTGGAAGACAATATTGTAAAGATATCAACTCTTTCTAATTTGATCTATAGACTCAATGCAACCCCAAGCAAAATCCCAGAAAACTATGTAGATATCAACAAACTGATTCTACGGTTTATGGAGAAAGGAAAAAGACCTATAATAGCCAAAAAATATTGAAGAAGATGAACAAAATTGGAGAGTCACAACCAGATTTTAAGACTTACTCTGAAGCTGCACTAATCAAGACAGTGTGGTACTGGAAAAAGAATAGACACATAGATTGTTGGAACAAAATAGAGAGTCCAGAAATAAACCTACACAAGTATAATCAATTTATATTTGACAAAGAAACAAAGAAAATTCAATGGAGAAAAAAAAAAAATTTTAAACAAATGGTGATGAAGAATTGGACATCCACATGGAAAAAAAAAAAAAAAGAACCTAGATACAGATCTTACAACTTTTCCAAAAATTAACTCAAGATGGATTACAGACCTACATGCAAAATCCAAAACTGTAACACTTCTAGAAGGAGACATGGGAGAAAATCTTCATGAACTGACTTTGGTAAAGCATTTTTAGATACAACACTAAAAGCAGGCTTTGATATGTTGATATGTTGAGCTTTATTAAAATTATGAACTTCTTTGCTGTGACAGGCACTGTTAAGAGAAGAAAAATACAAGAGACTGGGACAAAATATTTGCAAAACACATATCCCTTTCAAAACCTCTGGTACAAACAGTATCCCACCTACTTTTCATGCCTCTGGAGTTCTTTGGAATTTTAATGCATTTAGCTTCAAGGTAAATAAGCACAAGGATGTACTTATTCTGAGAGTACGCTATTGTCAGTCTTTATTCAGTCATAGCGGCTGTTTTCTCCTTCATGCCATTCATTTTTTCCAGGTGTTACCGGCTCCCTGCTTTTCTAGTTTCTGAACAGTTTTCAGTAATGCCTTTGAAATAAGAAATAATGCATTGCAGTGTTACTTTTCAAGACATTGGAACTCCTATAAGTTATTCTTACCCTACATGCAATCTTAGGGTCCAATCATTGCTTCCAGGTGTAGCAGGTGGAATGCACCGCTGTGAGCAGTTTTGCAGTATTCCAGGGCAGCTGTTTCTGCTTCTTAGCTGTTAGCACTACGTTTGCAGCGATGAAGAATACATAGTGATGATAATTTTTCTGAGATTCAAATTCCTTTACTTTTATTTATTTGGGATGTAAGTACTGCTTTTACAGTAATGAAGAGTGCATTGTAGTGGTAGTTTTCCTGAGATAAAATAAATAAATAAATAAAATTCCTTGGCTTTATTTGGGCTGTTTTAAGTACTGCTTTTGCAGTAAGGAGGAATGCATTGTGGCATGTTTGAAAAGTTTCATGAAAAATAATAGTAAAAAAAATGGCTAAGAAGAAGGAGACTAGAATAAAATGTATATGCAGTCATTGCCAGGTAACTTCATGTTTTGCACAGTTTCAAGAAACAAAATTAAAAAAACAATTTTATCATTGACTCATATGGGTAGGATTTACTATGTCTAGTGTCTGCTGGGAGATATGTGATCTAAGACAATAGGTATCAAAATCCATAACTCCTTACAAAAATTCTGAATTGGTTCTTTAATCAGCATGTCTTCATTAGTGAAAACAAAAAATTCAAAGATGAAATTAACTGTGTCTTGAAAAGGATTACAATGGATTTATATCCAAAATACACAAAAAAATTCTTAAAACTCAACAATAAATAATAATGGCCAAATTAAAAATGGTCCACATCTGGACACCTCACCAAAGAAGATATACAGATGGCAAATAACCATATGAGAAGATAACCGACAGCATTTGTCATTTGTTGTTTTTATTAGCTGCTGTCAGGTTGGCCCCTGACTCACAGCCATCCCATGTGTTACAGAGTAGGACTGCTCCACATGACTTTTTTTGGCTGTGACCTTTACAGGCTCCCCGCTTCCAGGAAACCCTGGTGGTGTAGTGGTTAAGAGCTATGGCGGCTAACCAAAAGGGTGGCAGTTCAGATCCACCAGGCGCTCCTTGGAAACCCTATGGGGCAGTTCTACTCTGACCTATAGGGTTGCTATGAGTCAGAACTGACTCAAAGGCAATGGGTTTGTTTTTTTTTTCCTGCTTCCAACATAGGATCAACCAGAGAAAGCCAAATATGCTCCCCAAACGAATCTCATAAGACATCTTGCTTCTAGTTAGCCTGCCTCCAGCTCCCCCATGGCAACAACTTCCAGCCAGAGCATATCTGAAGCCTTCCGTGCCTTCTACTATAAAGCTTTCTCACTTCTTTGCCTACCATTGAATCTCTACCAAATGGAAATGATGGTGGCTGACTTCCTTGCTATATCAAGTTCTGAATAAATAGCTTTTTCTTGTTCTCACTTGGGTGTTCTTTGTTTATTTCCAAAACCCATAGATGCAATGTAATATGAGCAAAATATTGCACAAAACCCAACTGAGGGGCAGTCTATAGAATACTTGACTAGTACTCACCAAAAAACCAAACCAAACCTGTTGCCATTGAGTTGATTCCCACTCATAGTGACCGTATAGGACAGAGTAGACTGCCCCATAGGTTTTCCAAGGCGCAGCTGGTGAATGCGAACCTCTCACCTTTTGGTTAGCAGCCGAGCTCTTAACCACTATGCCACCAGGGCTCCAAAACTGTCAAAGTCATCAAAAACAAGGAAAGTCTGGGAAACTGCTAGGGAGAGAGGAGGCTAAGAGAAGACCTTGCAACAGAAAAAAGGACCCTTGGGAAAAACTGAAGGAATCTTAATAAAGTATGAACTTCAGTTAAAAATAAAAGCCAGTTGCTATCAAGTGGACTCTGACTCATGGCTACCCCATGTGTGTCAGAGTAGAACTGTACTCCATAGCGTTTTCAATGGCAGATTTTTTAGAAAATAGCCAAGCTTTTCATCTGAGGCACCTCTGGGGAGAGTTGAACCTCCAACATTTCTGTTAGCAGCCAAGCATGTTGATCATTTGCACCTCCCAGGGAATAAAGTATAGATATCAGTTCCTTAATTTTGACAAATGTACCATAC
This sequence comes from Elephas maximus indicus, assembly GCF_024166365.1. Lineage (NCBI taxonomy): Eukaryota > Metazoa > Chordata > Mammalia > Proboscidea > Elephantidae > Elephas > Elephas maximus. The sequence goes on along the minus strand of NC_064825.1, from coordinate 23,641,783 downwards.
TAACGTAACTCATTTACAGTAGGGTGAACTGTGTTAGGTATATGGGAATTCTCCATAGTGTCTTCACAATTTTTCTTTGTCTAAAGATACTATAAAATAAAATTTATTGAAAACATAGGATGTACTTCTTATCAAGGGAAAAATAAATGAAAAAGATAGGAATTATTGGTACTATTTATAGATATTGCAGAATTTGCAAAAGCAAAACCCAACCCATTGCCATGAAGTTGATTCAGACTCATAGTAACCCTATAGGACAGAGTAGAACTGCTCCATAGGGTTTCCAAGGCTGTAAATCTTGAAGGAAGTAGGCTGCCATATCTTTCTCCCATGGAGCAGCTGGTGCATTTGAACCACCAACCTGCTGGTTAGCAACCAAGTGCTTTAACCACGGTTTCACCAGTGTTCCTGAAAGCAAAGGAAACCTTTACAAATTTGACTTGGCTCTGTAAGAGTGATACTATATAGTTACAATTTTTTTTTATAGATATTGTTTACCATATTCACCTGATTTTTAGGACCAACAGCCACTGTGAAACTACTATGATTAGTTTTGTCTTAGTTATATATTTTGTCTGCTTGTTTAGTTTGATGTTCCCAATATCTGCTAAAAATTTACAATGGATTTAGAAGGACCATGCCCATGAATACTGCTTTCCTCTTGATAGGAACTGATATTTGCATGTAATTAATATTTGCTTTTTATTTTGTCAAATTTTGGAAATTACAGAGTTGCCTAAATTTTCCAACTGAATATGTATTTACATCTCACCAGTTAATCAAAAGAGGACATAAGAACAAGTAGGTACAAGTTGCCTTCAAATAACAGTCTTTACTAAACAAGTGGGAGACAAAACATGGCCAAAAAAAAAAAAAAAATTAAAAATAAGTCCTTAGTACTTACTTGCAGAGTATGTTTTCATTGTAACTCATTCACCCATTTTAATAAACACTTCTTGAGTGTCTTTTCTGTGTCAGGCACTATTCTAACACACCGGGAAATGGTACTAATAAAGCAGATATAAATACCTGCTGGTATTTGGCTCAGTAGTTAAACGTTCCACTGCTAACCAAAAGGTCAACGGTTCAAATCCACCAGCTGCTCCTTGGAAATTCTATGGGGCAGTTCTACTCTGTCCTAGAGATTCACTATGAGTTGGAATTTACTCGACAGCAATGGGTTTTCTTTTCTCTTTTTTCATAGAGCATACATTTTTGGTAGGTGAATGGAACAAACAATATGTAAATAATTTTCAGATGTGATAAATTCTTTAGATAACAATAACCTAGGGAAAGGGAATACTACGTCCTTGTTGTCATTCGGTGTCGTCAAGTCGGTTCTGAATGATATTGAGCCTATGTACAACAGAATGAAACACTCCCCAATCCTGCACCATCCTCACAATCGTTGTTATGCTTGAGCCCATTGTTGCAGCCACTGCATCAATCCATGTTGTTGAGGGTCTTCCTCTTTTTCGATGACCGTCTCTTTTACCAAGCATGATGTCGTTCTCCAGGGACTAATCCCTTCTAATAACATGTCCAATATATATGAGACGAAGTCTCGCCATTCTTGCTTCCAAAGAGCTTTCTCACTATACTTCTTCCAAGACAGATTTGTTTGTTCTTCTGGCAATCCATGGTATATTCAATGTTCTTTGCCAAAATTATAATTCAAAGGCATCAATTCTTCTGCCTTCTTTACTCACTGTCCAGCTTTTGCATGGACATGAGGCAATTGAAAACATCGTGGCTTGGGTTAGGCACACCTTAGTCTTCAATGTGACATCTTTGCTTTGTAAAACTTTAAGGAGATCTTTTGCAGCAGATTTGCCCAATGCAATCTGTAGTTTGATTTCTCAACTGCTGCTTCCATGGGTGTTAATTGTGGATGCAAGTAAAATGAAATCCTTGACAATTTCAGTCTTTTCTACATTTATCATGATGTTGCTTATTGGTCCAGTCGTGAGGATTTTTATTTTCTTTATGTTGAGGTGTAATCCATACTGAAGGCTGTCATCTTGGGTCTTCATCAATAAGTGCTTCAAGACGTCTTCACTTTCAGCGAGCAAGGTTGTGTCATCTGCATAAAAAACAAAGAAACCAAACCCAGTGCCGTTTTGTTGACTCCGACTCATAGTGACCCTATAGGACAGAGTAGAATTGCCCTGTAGAGTTTCCAAAGAGCGTCTGGAGGATTTGAACTGCCAACCCTTTGGTTAGCAGCTGTAGCACTTAACCACTACACCACCAGAGTTTCCATCTGTGTAAGGCAGATTGTTATTGAGTCTTCCTCCAATCCTGATGCCCCATTCTTCTTAATATAATCCAGTTTCTCAGATTATTTGCTCAGCATACAGATTGAATAAATATGGTAGATGTTACAACTCTGACTCACACCTTTCCTGACTTTAAACCATGCAGTATCCCCTGGTTTTGTTCGAACAACTGCCTCTTGATCTGTATACAGATTCCTCATGAGCACAATTAAGTGTTCTGGAAATTCCCATTCTTTGCAATGTTATCCATAATTTTTTTATGATCCACACAGCCGAACGCCTTAACATAGTCAATAAAACACAGGTAAACATCTTTCTGGTATTCCCTGCTTTCAGCCAAGATCCATCTTACATCCAGTTCTGAATCCAGCTTGAATTTCTGGCAGATTCCTGTTGATGCACTGTTGCAGCCACTTTTGAATGATCATCAGGGAAATTGTACTTGCCCGTGGTATTAATGACATTCACTTGGATCACATTTCTTAGAAATAATTGTAAATATGCATCTATTCCAGTCTTGGCATACATCAATGAGCACTTCCTGTGTCGCATCCGTTTGTTGAAACATCTCAATTGATATTCCATCAGTTCCTGGAGCCTTGTTTTTAACCAATGCCTTCTGTGCAGCTTGGACCTCTTCCTTCAGTATCATCGGTTCCCGATCCTATGCTACCTCCTGAAATGGTTGAATGTTGACCAATTCTTTTTGATACAGTGACTGTGTATTCCTTCCATCTTCTTTTGATGCTTCCTACGTTGTTTAATATTTTGCCTGTAGAATTCTTAAATATTGCAACTCAAGACTTGAATTTTTACTTCAGTTCCTTCAGCTTGTGAAATGCTGAGTGTGTTCTTCCCTTTTGGTTTTCTAACTCCAGGTCTTTGCACATGCCATTATAATACTTTACTTTGCCATCTCAAGCTGCCTTTTGAAATCTTCAGTTCAGCTCTTTTACATCATCATTTCTTCCTTTTGCTTTAACTACTCTACATTCAAGAGCAAGTTCCAGAGTCTCTTTATGACATCCGTTTTGGTCTTTTCTTTCTTTACTATTGTTTTAATGACTTCTTACTTTTTTCCTGTATGATGCCCTTGATGTCATTTCACAACTCTTCTGGTCTTTGATCATTAGTGTTCAGTGGGTTAAATCTATTCTTGAGGTGGTCTCTAAATTCAGGTGGGATATACTCAAAGTCATACTTTGGCTTTTGTGGACTTGCTCTAATTTTCTACAGCTTAAACTTGGACTTGCATATGAGCAATTGATGGTCCATTCCAGTCTGCCCCTGGCCTTGTGTATTCCATCTGGTGAGGTCCACATGTATAGTTGCCATTTATGTTGTTGAAAGAAGGTATTTGCAATGAAGAAGTTGTTGGTCTTGCAAAATTCTATCATTGATCTCTGACATTTCTATCACCAAGGCCATATTTTCCAACTACAAATCCTTCTTCACTTCCAACTTTGGCATTCCAGTCATCAGTAATTGTCAATACATCCTGATTTGATGTTTGATCAATTTTGTACTGCAGAAGTTGATAAAAATCTTCAATTTCTTCATTTTAGCCTTAGCGGTTGATATAAATTTGAATAATAGTCATATTCACTGGTCTTCCTTGTAGGCATATATGGATATTACCCTATCACTGACAGAGTTATACTTCAGGATAGATCTTGAAATGTTCTATATCTGTCCTATAGGGTCGCTATGAGTTGTAATCAACTTGACGGCAAAGGTGCTTTTTTTTTTATAGAGCATATACATTTTTTGTGGGAGAGTGGAACAATAACACATTAGTAAATAATTTTAAGATGTGATAAATTCTTTAGGGACCAATAGTGTAGGGAAAGGGAATATGATGTAGGGGGTTAAAATTTTAAATAAGATAGTCAAGGAAGAACTTACTGAGAAGGTGGCATTTACACAAAGACGTGAATGAGGTGAGGAAAGACCTCTTGTGGATATCTGGGGGGAAGAGCATCCAAACTAAAGAAACAGAAAGTGCAAAGGCCTTGAGTCAGGATGATGGATGGTCTGTTTGAGAAATAGTGTGACTGACGTGAGGGGAGGAATTAAGACATAACAGGAGATAATATTAGAGAGTTAACAGTGGTGAGGGTGCCACGGGGTGAAAATCATGTATGGTTTGTTGACCATTGTAAAAAATTTGGATTTTACTGTTTGTGAGAGAAAAAGAGTTATGAACAGACCCATAGGAGGGAACATATTGAAGCAGAAAGACCAGTAAGAGGGCTGTTGTAACAATCTAGGCAAGGGATGGTGGAAGTTTGAATGAAGTATTGTGGCAGTGCAGATGTTGGAAATGATCATATAAAATATACATTTGGAAGGCAAAGCCAATATAAATTTTTGAGGAATTGGATATAGCATGTGAGAGAAGGTATGATTATCAAGTTTTTGGGCCCAGCGCATGTAAGAATGGAGATGTCGCTACCGAACGTTGAGAAGCCTGTAGTAGGTCACTTTAGGGTAGGCTGCAAGGAGATCAGCAGTTCAGTTTTGGATGAGCCAAGTCTGTGATGTCCTTTAAATATCCAATTGGAGATGCATAGAAGACAGATATATATATCTGAGTTCTGAGGGGAGATTTGGGTTGGAAACACAGCTTTAGGAATGTTTAGCATTCAAATAGAAGTTAAAATCGTAAGACTGGAATAAAGTGAGTATAGATAGAAGAAGTGCAAGGACAGAGTCCTGGGACTCCAGCATTAAGAGGTCAGGAAAAAGGGGAGATACCAGCAATAGTGACTGAGAAAGGGAAGCCAGATAAATATGGGAGAAAAAACAAAAACCAAATGATTAAAAGTAGGAGGGAGTGAACAGCCATGTCAAGTGTTTTCAATAGATCAAGCAAGTGAAAACTGAAAATTGTCAATATTAGCAACAGTGAACATCATGAGAGTAATAGATTATATTTGCATTGAGTATTAGAGCTCACAAACCATTTAAATATAATTTCCACTCATTGTATTTTCACAGCAATTCTGGGTTATGTACATTGTGATTCTTTTATTTTTTTAGCTGAGACAACTGACAGAAAAGTAAAACTACTTTACAAAAGTTATTTTGCTAACAAATGGCACAGTCTAGGCTTAAACAATTTCACATGGTTTTAAATCTAGTGAGATAGCATCTTTTCTAATATATTTTATGTCACATAGTTGATACGCAAAAATTATTCAGTTTTTTAACTTTCTTTTTATAATTATATATTATCATTCTTCTAGCAATATCTACACTAAATGTTGTTAAAACACAAATAAAATTATTTAATGAACATACCTATCCTTTATTAACTTTGATATGACAGACAGTAGGCTTGGTGCAAGGGAAACAAAATCAAGTACAGTATAATTCAACCCTGTGAAGATGCCACACTAAAGTAAGAGAGACAAACATTCTCAATATGGCATGCTAAAGGCTATAAGAGGGACAATTGGAAAAGACTATGGGAACAGGAGAGGAAGACTTAACTCGGCTTGAATGGTAGGACTGACACGACACATAGTAGGAGAAAGTCAAGGTGATTGAAAACAGAAGAATACATATACTGCTCTTCTCACTTGGAGCACAGCAGGCTGTCCCAGCCTTGAAGTAGTTATGACTCCTCACATATCCATCACAGGCTTTATCTGAGCACCAGACACACCAAGGTCAAGACAACAAGTGAACATCACATCCAAGCAAACATCTGCATTGATGGATGGCTTAATTATTTGGTCCCTTGATAATTGAATAGTTTAACCATTCCCAGGAGATATTTTGTAGTCTCCAAGGTGACACTGACTTAGTTAAGTTGGATATTACAACCATGATCTGACAAGATAAAAACATTTCAAAACTACAAAGCTTCGGCGTTTGCCCTTAGCTAGCTATATCGTGGGCTTGACAGCATACCAGTGACATAACAAGATAGCTGGCTTATGAATAGATGCTGCTGGTATCTGTTTGAATACGTTTTCTAAGAACAACATATTTGTCATTTACTGCAGCAGATGTTTTGTCAGACACGATCAGCAGAGAGGACTGACTAAGTGAATGTTTAGTTTAAAACACACACATACACACACGAGACTGTAGTTAATAGGCATACGAACGAGAAGGGACGCTTCCATTTTACTGGTGAATTTAAAAACTATCCAAAAGACAAAAATGTCAATTAACTTTCAATAAGAGAGCAAGTATATTGTCTAGAATTTGATAAATGCTTGTGCAATGACTCAGGAAAGGCCTATATATTTGGAAGATCTAGGAGAGATGTTTTTATTCATTTAAATCACATTGTAAAATATTCCCACAGCTGCAATATGTAACTCTGAATATTTTTGGTTTTTTTTTTTTTTTTTTGGTATTATAGAGGTCAGATGGAGACAGAGCTGTGAAATTTCCAAACACCCTTCTTTTTAAGAACAGATTGAGGATTTTTGTATTGTGAATCTGTGATGATATTTAAGCATATTATGAATTGGTATGGTCAATGAATTTAAATAATTCCAAATTTGTAAAATATAATTCATCTCAAAGTAATTTGCCTCATGTTCACCCTAAATGCTCACAAATTTGAGGAGCCTTCTTTCCATTGGATCTTGCTTATCAATCTGGATACCAGCACCAATGGAACTCAAAACTTGAACTTCATACTGGCTCCCTCCATTCCACCTCTAACTTTTTTGTAATTTTGTGTGTGTGTGTGATCATTCTAATCCTGCAGACAAACTGGGTAAGTTCATATTTTGGCTACAAAACTAATTCGCTTTAATTTTCAGTACCTTACTTTAGTTTCTAAGCCTACTTTCTTATCTGTAAAATGGGTTTAATAGTGTTAGTTCTCTCACAGACTTCTTGACAAGATTAAATAAAAAAATAATAATAATACAAACTCTGATGGTTAAGTTTATGTGACAATTTGTCTAGTCTATGTTGCTCAGTTGTTTGGTCAACCACCAGCCTAGATGTTGTTATGAAGTACTTAAATGTGATTAGCATTTAAATTAGTTGTTCTTAAGATTACCCTCCACAATGTGGGTGAGCCTCATCCATCAGTTGAAGACATTAAAAGCAAAAACTGAGGTTTCCCTAGGAAGGATCTTGCTTCCACATTATAAATAGGCCTTCTGCCAGAATTCTCTCCTGCACACCCCACCTACTGATTTGTACACAAAGCTGCAAGAATTTCAGCCTGTCCCTGACCTACAAACTTTAAACTTGCTAGCTTCCCTTCCATGCCCTTAATTGCATTGAAAGTCATGTGAGTCAATCCTTCAGAATAAATCTGTCTCTATGTATGTCAATCTATCTATCTATCTACCAGCTAATTATCTATATTGTCATGGATTGAATTGTGTCCCCCCAAAATATGTGTTAACTTGGTTAGGCTATGATTCTCAGTATTGTGTGGTTGTCCTCCATTTTATGATTGTAATTTTATGTTAAGAGGGTTAGGGTGGGATTGTAACACCACCCTTACTCAGGTCACCCTCCTGATCCAGTGTAAAGGGAGCTTCCCTGGGGTGCGGCCTGCACCACCTTTTATCTCTCAAGAGATAAAAGGAAAGGGAAGCAAGCAGAGAGTAGGGGACATCATACCACCAAGATAGCAGCACTGGGAACAGAGCGTGTCCTTTGGACATGGGATCCCTGTGCCTGAGAAGTTCCTTGACCAGGGGGAGATCAAGGACAAGGACCTTCCTCCAGAGCCAGCAAAGAGAGTAAGCCTTCCCCTGGAGCCGATGCCCTGAATTTGGACTTTAAGCCTACTTTACTGTGAGGAAATAAATCTCTCTCTGTTAAAGCCATCCACTTGTGGTATTTCTGTTATAGCAGCACTAGATGACTCAGACATATATCTTGTTGGTTCTCTTTCTGTAGAAAATCCAGACTAAGGGACAAACTAGTAGAATGATTTGTAAACAACCATAGAGAGATAGCTATTTTTATTATTAGCTACTGTGTCTTCAGTCTCAATCCTACATCTTTCATGGAGTTTGTTTCCGCTTCTCTACTATATACTGCTATCTTTCTTATCTGGGTCATAGTTCAAGAGTATTTATTGGGGTATGGTTTCAAGAATTATTTATTTGAAAATACAGATTTGCAGATAGTAGTGAGAAATAGTCTGAAATCTCATTTCCCAGAGATAAAAACCAAACCAAACCCATTACTGTCAAGTGGATTCTGACTCAAAGCAACCCTATAGGACAGAGCAGAACTGCCCCATACAGTTTCCAGGGAATGCCTGGCGGATTCGAACTGCTGAATTGTTTGGTTAACAGCTGTAGCTCTTGACCACTATGCCACCAGGGTTTCCTTCCCAGAAATCATCACTATTAAAAAGATCAGAGAATTTTTTTTCTTTCTTTTTTATTGTAAAGGTTTACAGAACAAACTAGTTTTTCATTAAACAGTTAGTACACATATTGTTTTATGACGTTGGTTATCAATCCCATGACATGTCAACACTCTCCCTTCTTGCCCTTGGTTTCCCTGTTATCAACTTTCCTGTCACCTCCTGCCTTCTAGTCCTTGCCCCTGGACTGGTGTGCCCTTTAGTCTCGTTTTGTTTTATGGGCCTATCTAATCTTTGGCTGAAGGGTGAACCTCTGGAATGACTTCATTACTGAGCTAGAAGGGTGTCCAGGAGCCATACTGTCGGGTTTCTCCAGTCTCTGTCAGGCTAGAAAGTCTGGTCTTTTTTTGTGAGTTAGAATTTTGTTCTACATTTTTCTCCAGCTCTGGCCGGGACACTCTATTGTGATCCCTCTCAGAGCAGTCAATGATGATAGCTGAGCACCATCTAGTTGTACTGGACTCAGTCTGGTGAAAGCCATGGTGGATGTGGTCCATTAGTCTTTTGGACTAATCTTTCCCTTGTATCTTTAGTTTTCTTCATTCTTCCTTACTCCTGAAGGGTTGAGACCAGTGGAGTATCTTAGATGGCTGCTCAGAGGCTTTTAAGATCCTAGACACTACTCACGAAAGTAGAGCGAAGAACATTTTCTGTGTAAACTATGTTATGCCAGCTGAGCTAGTGTTCCCTGAGACCATGGTCCCCACAGCCCTCAACCCAGCAATTTGGTCCTTCAGGGAGTTTGAATGTGTCTATGGAGCTTCCATGACCTTGCCTTGTGCAAGTTGTGCTTGGCTTCCCCAGTATCATGTACTGTCTTACCTTTCACCAAAGCTACCACTTATCTATTGTCTATTTAGTATTTTTCCATCCCCACCCCTCCCCTCCCTCGTAACCATCAAAGATTGCTTCTTTTTGTGTGTAAACATTTTCATGAGTTTTTATAGTAGTGATCTCACACAATATTTGTCCTTTTGTAATTGACTTATTTCACTCAGCATAATGCTCTCCAGATTCATCCATGTTATGAGATGCTTCGCAAAGTCATCGTTGTTCTTTATCCTTGTGTAATACTCCATTGTGTGTATGTACCACAGTTTATCCATTCATCAGTTGATGGGCATCTATCTGGATTGTTTCCATCTTTTTGCTATTGTGAACAATGCTGAAGTGAACGTGGGAGTACATGTGTCTATTCGTCTGATGATTTTATTCCTCTAGGATATATTCCTAGGAGTGGGATTGCTGGATCATATGGTATTTCCATTTCTAGCTTTCTAAAGAAGCATGATATCATTTTCCCAAATGGTTTTCTCATTTTGCATTCCCACCAGCAGTGCATAAGAGTTCAACTCTCCTCACGGCCTCTCCAACATTTATTATTTCCTTTTTTTTGATTTGTGCAGGTAATGCTGAGGTAAGATGGTATCTCATTGTGGCTTTGATTAGCATTTCTCTAATGGCTAATGATCACGAGCATTTCCTCATGTGTCTGTTGGCCTCTTTAATGTCTTCTTTCATGTAGTGTTTGTTCATTTCCTTTGCCTATTTTTAATTGGATTATTTGTCTTTTTGTTACACAGGTGTTGTATTTTCCTATATATTTTAGATCTTAGACCTTTGATTTGTAATAGCTGAAAACTTTTTTCCCAGTCTGTAAGTTCTCTTTTTACTCTTTTGTTGAAGTCTTTTGATAAGCATAACTGTTATCTAGCTTATCTTCTGGAGTTTGTGTGTTGTTGGTTATGGTTTTGATTTTGTATTAGGGCCTCTAGTATTGATCCTATTTTATCTTCTATAAACTTTACACTTTTTGGCATTGTATTTTAGGTCTTTGATCCATTTTGAATTAGTTTTTGTGTATGGTGTGAAGTATGGGTCTTGTTTCTTTTTTTTTTTTTTTTTCAGATGGACATCCAGTTTTGGCAGCACAATTTGTTAAAAAGGCTGCCTTTTCCCCATTTGATGGACTTTGGGTCCTTGTCAAAGACCAGATGACCACAGGTGGATGTATTTATACCTGGGTTTTTTTTTCTTCTCAATTCTGTTCCATTGGTTAATGTATCTGTTGTTGTACCAGGCTGTTTTGACTACCATAGCTGTATAGTAGGTTCTGAGGTAAGGTAGTGTGAGTCCTCCTACTTTATTCTTCTTCAATAGTGCTTTACTTATTCAGGTTTCTTCCCTTTCCATGTAAAGTTAATGATTACTTTTTCAGTCTTTTTAAAGAATGCTGTTGGTCTGTGAATCTAGACTGCATTGTATTTGTAGATTGCTTTGGGTAGAATTGACATTTTCACAATTTTAAGTCTACCTATCCAAGAGCATGGTATGTTTTTCCATTTATGTGGGTCTCTTGGTTTCTTGCAGTAGTGTTTCCTAATTTTCTTTGTATAGGTCTTTTCATCCCTGGTTAGATTTATTCCTAAGTATTTTTTTTTTAATGGTGCTTATAAATGGTATTGTTTTCCTGATTTCCTTTTCATCATTCTTTTTATTAGTGTCTAGGAATTCAACTGATTTTTGTGTGTTTATCTTGTATCCTGCAACTCTGCTGAATCGGTTAGATTCAGTAGTTTCCTCATGGAGTCTTTTGAGTTTGCTCTGTATAGTATAATATTGTCTGCAAATAGGAGCAGTTTAACTTTTTCATTACCAATTTGGATGCCCTTTATTTCTTTTTCTTGCCTTATTGCTGTAGGTAGGACTTCCAGCACAATGTTAAATAGGAGTGGTGAGATAGGGCATCCGTGTCTTGTTCCTGTTCTCAAGGGGAATGTTTTGAGTCTCTCTCCATTAAGAATGATGTTAGCTGTTGGTTTTGCATAGATGCCCTTTACTATATTGAGAAATTTCTGTTCTACGCCTATTTTATTGAGAGTTCTTATCAGGAATGGGTGTTGGACTTTATTGAATGCCTTTTTTTTTTTCTGCATTGATTGAGATGACCATGTGATTCTCTTCTTTCCTTTTATTTATGTGGTGAATTATATTGACTGATTTTCTAATATTAAACAATCATTTCATACCTGCTATGACTCCTGCTTGGTCGTGGTGTATTATTGTTTTCACATGATGCTGAATTCTGTTGGTGAGAATTTTGTTGAGAATTTTTGCATCTGTATTCATGACAGATATTGGTGTCTAATTTTCCTTTTTGGGGGCATCTTTTATGGTTTTGGTATCAGGGTTATGCTGGCTTCATAGAATGAATTCAGAAGTACCACTTCCTTTTCCACGTTCTGAAATAGTTTGAGTAGTACTGGTGTGGCGTCTCAAGAAGACAAAGTAAAATATTATAATGACGTGTGCAAAGAGCTGGAGATGGAAAACCAAAAGGGAAGAACACACTCGGCATTTCTCAACCTGAAAGAACTGAAGAAAAAAATCAAGCCTTGAGTTGCAATAGTGAAGGATTCTATGGGGAAAATATTAAACGATATAGGAAGCATCAAAAGAAGATGGAAGGAATACACAGAGTCATTACACCAAAAAGAATTAGTCGATGTTCAACCATTTCAAGAGGTGGCATATGATCATGAATTGATGGTACTGAAGGAAGAAGTCCAAGCTGCTCTGAAGGCATTGGCAAAAAACAAGGATCCAGGAATTGATGGAATATCAATTGACGTATTTCAACAAACAGATGCAGCGCTGGAGGTGCTCACTCATCTATGCCAAGAAATATGGAAGACAGCTTCCTTGCCAAGTGACTGGAAGAGATCCATATTTATGCCTATTCCCAAGAAAGGTGATCCAACTGAATGTGGAAATTATAGAACAATATCATTAATATCCCACGCAAGCAAAATTTTGCTGAAGACCATTCAAAAATGGCTGCAGCAGTATATCAACAGGGAACTGCCAGAAATTAGGGCAGTTTCAGAAGAGGACGTGGAACCAGGGACATCATTGCTGATGTCAGATGGTTCCTGGCTGAAAGCAGAGAATACCAGAAGGATGTTTACCTGTGTTTTATTGACTATGCAAAGGCATTCGACTGTGTGGATCACAACAAATTATGGATATCATTGTGAAGAATGGGAATTCCAGAACGCTTAATTGTTGCTCATGAGGAACCTTTACATAGATCAAGAGGCAGTTTGGATAGAACAAGGGGATACTGATTGGTTTAAAGTCAGGAAAAGTGTGCGCCAGGGTTGTATTCTTTCACCATACCTATTCAATCTGTATGCTGAGCAAATAACCTGAGAAGCTGGACTATATGAAGAAGAACTGGGCATCAGGATTGGAGGAAGGCTCATTAACAACCTGCATTATGCAGATGATACAACCTTGCTTGCTGAAAGTGAAGAGGACTTGAAGCACTTACTAATGAATATCAAAGGCCACAGCCTTCAGTATGGATTGTACCTCAACATAAAGAAAACAAAAATCCTCACAACTGGACCAAAGAGCAACACCATGATAAATGGAGAAAAGATTGAAGTTGTCAAGGATTTCATTTTACTTGGATCCACAATCAACAGCCATGGAAGCAGCAGTCAAGAAATCAAAAGATGCATTGCATTGGGTAAATCTGCTGCAAAGGACCTCTTTAAAGCATTGAAGAGCAAAGATGTCACCTTGAAGACTAAGGTGTGGCTGACCCAAGCCATGGTATTTTCAATCACATCATGTGCATGTAAAAGCTGGACAATGAATAAGGAAGACCGAAGAAGAATTGATGCCTTTGAATTGTGGTGTTGGTGAAGAATATTGAATATACCATAGACTGCCGAAAGAACGAACAAATCTGTCTTAGACGAAGTAGAACCAGAATGCTCCTTAGAAGCAATGATGGCAAGACTGCATCTTACATACTTTGGACATGTTGTCAGGAGGGATCAGTTCCTGGAGAAGTACATCATGCTTGGCACTGTACAGGGTCAGTGGAAAAGAGGAAGACCCTCAATGAGGTGGATTGACACAGTGGCTGCAACAATGATCTCAAGGATAACAACGATTGTGAGGATGGCTCAGGACTGGGCAGTGTTTCTCTCTGTTGTGCCTAGGGTAGCTATGAGTCGGAACCGATACCATGGCACCTAACAAGAACAACAACAGTCCTGGTGTAATATCTTCTCTGAATGCTTGACAGAATTATCCAGTGAAGCTGCCTGGGCCAGAGCTTTTTTGTTGTTATTGTTGGGAGTCTTTTTTATTACCTTTTCAGTCTCTTCTCTTGTTATGGGTCTGTACAGATTTTCAACATCCTTTTGTGTTTGTTTCAGTAGGTAGTATGTTTCTAGAAATTCAACCATTTCCTCTAGGTTTTCCAATTTGTTAGAATATGGTTTTTCAATGCACTGTTTTGATCCTTTTTATTTCAGTTGGATCTGTTGTAATGTCTCTCATTTCATTTCTTGTTTGGGCTATGTGCATCCTTTTCTGTTTTTCTTTTGTCAGTTTGGCCAGTGGCTTGTCGATTTTGTTGATCCTTTTGAAGAACCAACTTTTGGTTTCGTTGATTCTTTCCATTGTTTTTCTATTTCATTTATTTCTTCTCTGATCTTTCTTATTTCCTTTCTTCTCGTGGTGGTGGGTTTCTTTTGCTGTTCTCTTTCTATTTGTTTGAGTTGTGTAGTTAATGCTTTGATTTTGTCCCTTTCTTCTTTTTTGACGTGTGCATCTAAAGCTATAGAATCCCTGGTGGCGTAGTGCTTAAGTGCTATGGCTGCTAACCAAAAGGTCAGCAGTTTGAATCCTCCAGGCGCTACTTGGAAACTCTACAGGGCAGTTCTACTCTGTCCTATAGGGTTGCTATGAGTTGGAATTGACTTGATGGCAGTGGGTTTTTTTTTTTTTTTTTGCATCCAAAGCTATAAATTGACCTCTGAGGACTGCATTTGCTGTGTCCCAAAGCTTTTGGTATGGTATGTTTTCATTCTTGTTTGATTCTAGGAATTTTTTGATTCCATCTTTGATTTCTTCTATTACCCAGTGGTTTTTAATCAGGGTGTTATTTAGTTTCCATGTTACTATTTTTTTTTTCCCTTGCTCTTTTTGTTGTTAATTTCTACCTTGATGGTGTTGTGGTCAGAGAAGATACTTTGTATTATCTCAATGTTTTGAATTTTGTTCAGTATTGCTCTGTGACTTAAGATGTTGTCTATTCTGGGGAACGTTCCATGTGTGTTGGAAAAGAATGTGTACCTTTCAGCTCTTGGGTGGACTGTTCTGTATATGTCTATGAGTTCAACTTGGCTGATTGTGCCCTTTAGCTCTTCTGTATCTTTTTTGAGTTTCTTTCTAGATGTTCCACCCTTTACCGAGAGAGGTGGGTTCAACGCTCCTGTTATTATTATGGAACTGTCAATTTCTCTTTTCACTGCTGTTAGAGTTTATTTTGTGTATTTTGGAGCCCTGTCATTGGGTATGTAGGTGTTTACTATGGTTATATCCTCATGACCAATCATCCCTTTAATCATTGTATAATGCCCTTTTTTTGTCTTTTGTGATGGAATTTGTTTTAAAACCTATTTTATCTGAGATTAGTATTCCTACTCCTGCTCTTTCTTGGTAGCTGTTTGCTTGATATATTTTTTCCATCCTTTGATTTTTAATAAATTTACATCTTTGTTTCTAAGGTGTGTCTCTTGTAGTCAGCATATTGATGGATTCTGTCTTTTTATCTGTTCTGTTGTTCTCTGTTTATTTATGGGTTCATTTATTTTATTTATTTTTTCATTTAGGCCATTTATGTTCACTGTAGTTATTGATTGGTGTGAGTTTATTGCTGTCAACTTGTAGTACTCTTTTTTACAATGCTGATGTTTTCTTTGTTCCTCTTAGTCTCCTGTACTGAATTCCTTTGTTTTGTGGATTTTTTTTTTAATTTCTTTTGTTTTTGTAGATTTTGTTCTTACTGAAACACTTTATGTTTTTCTTCTTTATTTTGATGAGTAGGTTTGTCAACATTCTTTATGGTCACCTTGAAATTTACCCTTATCTTCCTAAGTTTGAACCAGTCTATTATTACTTGGTATCGCCTTGCCTTCCTTTCCATTACAGAGGTTTATATCTGAATCATTTATTCCCTCTTTTATTGTTCTGACATTGTTGTCAATTACAGATTAAGTTCTCTTGTTCCCTGTCATAATTCTTTTGGTTTTGGATAGTCCTTAAGAGTTCATTTCATAGGTTGTTATCTGGCTGGTATGATCTTGCATCCTAGATTTGGGCTGTAGTCTGAAGTTTGTTTTCAATCCAAAGGACTCCTTTTAATAATTCTTGTAAGTTTGGTTTGGTTTTTATATATTCCCTTAATTTCTGTTTATCTGGAAATGTCCCAATTTCACCATCATATTTGAAAGAGAGTTTTGCATGATATATTTATTCTTGGTTGGAAATTTTTTTCTTTCAAGGATTTATATATGTCATTCCATTGCCTTCTTGCCCATGTTGTTTCTGCTGAATAATCACAGCTTAGTCTTATTGTTTCCCCTTCGTATACGGCTTTTCGTGTTTTCTAGAGCTGCTCTCAGGATTCTTTCTTTGTATTTGGTTTTAGCAAGTGTGATTATGATATGCTTTGGTGATTTTCTTTTGGGGTCTATCCTATATGGGATTCATTGAGATTCTTGGATGGTCAGCTTCTCATCTTTCATGATATTACGGAAGTTTTCTGTAAGCAATTCTTCAATGATACTCTCTGTGTTTTCTGTTTTCTTTCCCTGTTCTGGAAATCCCATCACTTGCAAATTTTTGCTTTGATTGCAACCCATGTAATTCTCAGGGTTTCTTCATTTTTCTTCGTTCTTTTTTCCTTAAAGAGAGTTGTATTCAAGTGTTTGTCTTCAACTTCGCTGATCCTGTCTTCCATCATTTCTAACTTGCTCCTTAGCCCTTCTGTGACACTGTTTCTGAAATTTTGTTGTTTAATATCTTTTGGATTTCTAATTGTTGCCTTTTTATGATTTTTAGTTGTGAATTTATTTTAGCATTTTGTTCCTGTCTGTATTTTCCATGAATTTTCTGCCTTTTCCGTGAATTTGTCTATTTTTTTCTCATTTGTTGTCTGCTTTTTGCTTTGACTCTTGGATAACTCTAAATATTAGAGATTTTAATTCCCTATCAGGTATTTCTAGTGCCTTTTCTTCTACTGGAAAGTCATGTGGTGTTTTATTTTGTATGCCTACTGGAATCATTCTGTCCTTTTTAAAAATACGTTTGGATATTGCCTGCTGTCTTTGGGGCATTCAAGGTTACTTTCTTCATTTATTGACTGTAGATTTGTTTGTTTCATCCTGCTTTTTTGTTTTACTTGGTTATGTCTGATCAGGTGGGCTGTGTGTTCTTTGATGTTTGCTCATCTGTGTGTCTGATCCTTTTCATGTCCTTGCCTAATGGGCAGGGCCAGTTGCTCAGCTATGGTGCAGCAGGGCAGGTCCAGCTGAAGGGCAGAAGCTGTGATGGGTTCTTTTTGGCTCGCAGTAGGGCTAACAGGGCAGGCCAAGAATCAGTGCAGATCAGGTTCCAGTAGGCTATGCCTGTGCTGCTTGGGGGTGTGATGTTTAGTTCACAGTACAGGTAGGCAGGAAGGAGCAGGCTGTGATGTGTGAAGCTAAGATGTGTATGGGAAAGAAGAGAGAGGGGAGAAGCAGGAGCCAAAAACAAAAGAATAAACTAACCAAAAGCCAGAAATAGAACAAACAGACACACACACACATAACACACACACACAAAGAGTGCTAAGGGAGATTGCCATTGGAGTGGAGAGAGGAGAAACTGTGAAATAGAGGGGGAAAAAAAAGAAAATAAATAAATAAATAAATAAAAATTAGGAAAAAATTCAAAGTCCCCAGGAATCCCACCTATATGGCTGCGAAGCCTGAGGGAGGAAGGGTCTCCCAGGCTGCAAAGTGCAGCTTGGCTAGGATGGGCAGAGGTGTCACACAGTGCCAGGTATTCAGGAGACAGGAAGAGAAGGTAAGTATAGAGAGATGAGAAACTGAGAAATGAAGAAAGACCAAAAGGAAAAAAGGAGAAAAAAAAATGCCCCCAGGAATCCCACCCACCCAGCTGTGTAGACCGGGAAGTGGCTCCCAAGCAAGGTGTACAGCTTTGTTGGAAGGGGCTCCCAAGCCCTGGGAAAAAAAAGAAAACAAACAAATAAAACAGAACAAAACAAACAAAAAAAAGGCCCTGTGGATCCCGCCAGTGTGGCTGTGTGTACCAGGGAAGCAGTTCCCCAGCTCAGTGGTGCTTCACAGTCTTTCAAGAAGAAAAAAAGCCGGCACATGTATGCAGGTGTTCAAGAGAAAGGAGGGGGAGGTAGCGAGAGACAGGAAAGAAACCAAAAGAATCAGATAAGAGCGACAACAGTAACAAACCAATGGCACTGATGGAGCTGTACAGTGTGGACAGCGTGAATCCAAGCATCACGAATCCATAACGTGTGCCTTCCAGAAAAGAGACTGCGGCTGGCTGGAAGCGGCAGAAGAAGGTTGGGGCCTGGGAAAGCGTGTATCACTGGTTGCTGAGTGCTCTGTCTCTTGCTGGGAGCTACATGAAGCTGCTTTCCTGTACTCCCTGTCCACTGATCTCTGGCAGGAGTCCAAGATGGAGAATCCGTGCTGCCTTAGCTAATATGGGACCTCCACATGTATCTGTCCTCGCTCTCTGTTCTCTGTCAGTTTCTTATTCCATTCAGGGCTTGCCTGAGTTCTTTATCTCTCCATTTGACACTTGGGGTTCCAGGACTGGCATCTGTCTTTGTTTTACTTAGCTTTTCGAGTTTGTGCTGTGGAGGGATGCCATGGTGCTTCTGTCTATAGCGCATGTTAGCTCCACCTCCAGTGAATGGTTTTGAAGAATTTTTCCTGATGTAATTCATAACTAAAAAATAATAAATAAAAATATAAAAAGCATACATGTATTACAAAATGGAACACCATATTTAACGTTCTAAAATGTTTTTTTCTTAACACATATAATAAACATATTTCTAGTCAATAAACATAGATCCTTGTTATTTTAAATGGCTTCTTAGTATTCATTGTAGGGACATGCCATAATTCATTTAATTTAATCTTTATTATTGGTTATTTAGATAGTTGCCTATTTTGGCTATCATAAGCAAGGCTTCAATTGACATTCTGTTCTGTATCTTTGTACTCTTGCCTAGTAAATTCCTTGGAATAACTTTCTAAATATTAAATTCCTGAACGTCTGTGGGGCTTTTGGTACATGTTGTGCCAAAA
Organism: Elephas maximus indicus; assembly: GCF_024166365.1. NCBI lineage: Eukaryota > Metazoa > Chordata > Mammalia > Proboscidea > Elephantidae > Elephas > Elephas maximus. The sequence goes on along the minus strand of NC_064825.1, from coordinate 23,622,932 downwards.
TTGCATGAAAGGGGCTTGCCAGCACTGGATATTAGTCTTTTAATCTTTGCTTATATCATGGTAGTGAAGTTACACTTTATTTTGTTTTTATTTCTATTCTCTTAAATACTAGTGCAATTTAATGTATTATTTGAGCTTTTAGTTTCTTTTTGTGAAATTCTTATTCATGATCTTAAGGAGCCCTGGTGTTGCAACAGTTAAGCACTAGACTGCTAACCGAAAGGCTGATGATTCAGCCTAGCCATCCAGTCCATGGAAGAAAGATCTGCTAATCTGCTCCCTTAAGGATTACAGTCTAGAAGAATGGGGTAGTCCTACTCTGTCACATGGGGTCAAAGCGAGTCAGAATTGACAGCACCCAATGACAAATCATGATCTTATTCCTGTATTAGTTTTCTATTTTGGTTATAACCAATTACCACAAAATAATAAAATGTATTATGTTAAATTTCTGTAATTCAAAAGACCCGACACAGGTTATTACTTGGCTAAAATCAAGGTGTTAAGAGGGCTACTTTCCTTATGGGGAGAACTGTTTCCTTACCTTTTCCAGCTTCGTGAGGCTGCCTGTATTTTTTGCCTTATGGACCCCTTCATCCATCTTCAAAGCCAGAAACAGTGGGTCAATTCTCATGTCATATCTTTCTGACCCACTTTTCTGCCTCCATATTCCACTTTTAAAGATTCATAAAATTAGATACAGCCCACCTGGATAATCCTAGATAATCTCCCTTTGCCTTAATCACAATGGCAAAGTCCCTTTTACCATGTAAGGTAACATATTATTAGATTGGCAAAGTCCTTTTTACTATGTAAGGTAACATATTATTAGATTCTGGGGGTTAGGAAGCAGACATCTTTGGGGTGTCCTTATTCTGCCAATCACAATCCTTTTTTGTTTTAATGGAGATTTTTTTAATAGACATATGATAGCTCTTTCTATTACTTTTTCTCAGATGAGCGTATCCCTGTCTAGCCTTTCTATCACTGTCCAAAAATCATTGCTTTATCTGTTGAGAGACATCACACCATAAAGTCTGTGCATGATGGTCATGTAACCTGATGTTTTAGACTCAACTACCAGTTTCTGCTTTTGTGCGGTATGATGCATTGGACAAGTGCCTTCACTTATTAAGCTTAAATTCCTTCAACTTTAAAATTAGAATATTAATTAGAATGTGTACGTCATACATTTTTGACAGTTAATCCATATTAAATGCTTGGCATGGCATACCCTAAACACTCAATAAATATTTGACACCATTAAGAGTATTTATTCAACATAAAGGTATGTTTTTTGAGTATCAAATGAGTGTTGGATACTGTTCTTAGTAATTGAGATACGTCATTGAACATCATAGAAAAATACTATCTCAGAATGTGTATTCTAATTTTGTAGTGGTAAGAGCAATAAGAAATAATAAACATAATATGAGTTATATATATATAAAAAAAAAAACCATTGCCATTGAGTCTATTCTGACTTGTAGTGATGCTATAGGACAGAATAGAACTGCCCCATAGGGTTTCCAAGGCTGTAAATCTTTATGGAAGCAAACTGTCACATCTTTCTCCTACCAGAACAGCTGGTGGGTTTGAAGTGCTGACCTTTCTGTTAATAGCCGAGTGCTTAATCACTGCACCACGAGGGCTCACTAATGAGATATGTAGTATGTTAGAAATTGATGAAAGCTACGGAAAAATAAAAATAGAACAGGGTAACAAGGTTTGTGGATGTCCGGGAGCGTACATGGCAACTTTATAAAGAATATTAACCTTTGCCTGGTTTACATATTTCCCTTCCTTAGAAGAAGGTTGTGGTGTCACTACAAAGTAACAAGGCCCCATAATTTCGATTACTTATTTTAGGTGGACCTAACTTGGCCAGTAAGTACTATCTTTATTCCCCTATTATTTTTTTATCTAATTAGTAATAGGAATCCATAATAAATATTATGCCAACAGCTTTCAGCTTAAGAATGTCTGTTTCCAAAAGTATGCTTATAAGGTGACAGTTTGGAATACTAGAAAAATTTTCCCCTGGAAACAGTATATTTCAATAACTTAGCCCACCCTCAAAAATCAACAACACAATTGACCAAATTTGTTTTCCTGATGTCATATCAATTCCTGTGGAGAACCTAATGAAAAGTCAGTTAAAGACAAATACTACCCTGTGGTTAAGATAAAACTTGTGGTTCTTTATTCCATATTTACTTATAATTTCTTTCCCTTTTCTTTCTTCTTTTTTTTTTGTCAGTGTTGTGATTAACACAAATGTTCCTGAATTGCAGTTTCTTTCTGTGGTAATTTGCATAGATGTCCATGATAACCATTATGCCAACAGGTCTCAATTTAAGAATAGATAATAGAAAAATAATAGAGAAAATGAATTAAACAAGAATTCTTTAAACAGATCAACAAAATTAATAAATCTTTTGCTAGTTTGATGAAGAAAAAAAGAAAGAAGACCCCAAATTACAAGAACCAGAAATGAAGGAGGTGATATTACTACCAACCTTAAAGAAATTAAAAACAAATTATAAAGAAATGCTGTGAAAAATTGTATGTTAAAAAATTAGATAACTTAGATGAAATCAACAAATTCTTAGACCACTCAAACTATCAAAAATGACTCAAGAAAAAACAGATAATCAATAGGCCTATACCAAGTGCAGAGACTGAATCAGCAATCAAAAACTATCCACAAAGAAAAGCACAGCCCCAGATGGTTTCATCACTGAATCCTAACAAATATTAAGGAGGAATTAATACCATTTTTTCACAAATTATTCCAAAAAATAGAAGAGGAAGGAATACTTCTCTACTCAATCTATGAGGTCACTATTAGCTTGATACCAAAACTAGACAAAGCTATCACAAGAAAATAAAATTACAGACAAATATGTATTATGAATTTTTACATGAAAATCCTCAACAAAATACTAACAAACAGAATCCATCCAGCAACATATAGAAATAATTATGCACTATAAGCAAGTTGGATTTATCTGAGGGATGCAAGATTGTTTTAACATCCAAAAATCAATTCAGGTAATATGTCATCATATTAGAATAAAAACCAAAAATCACACGGTCATCTCAATAGATGGAATAAGAAAAAAGCTTCTCAACCTGACAAAAAACACCTTTGAAAAACCCACAGCTAGATCATAATTAATAGTGAAAGACTACAGAGCAATGAATTGCTTTTATATAGCCTTCCTGGCTATGATCTTGTGAATACCACGAACTGATTGGCTGGGCCACAGTCTTGCAAGGGATTGGTCCATTTAGTATGCAAATAAAAACCAAAAAAACCAGACCCTTTGCCATTGTGTGGGTTCCGGCTTATAGCAACTCTATGGGACAGGGTTGAACCGCCCCATAGGGTTTCCAAGGAGTGGTTGGTGGATTCCAACTGCCGAACTTTTGGTTAGGAGCCTGGGCTCCAGTATGTAAATACTAAAAAAAAAAAAAGAAACCTTTTGCTAACAAGTCGATTCTGACTCATAGTGACCCTATAGTGAACTTATGGGACAGAGTAGAACTGCTCCATAGGGTTTCCAAGGAGTGTGTGGTGAATTTGAGCTGATGACCTTTTGGCTAACAGCTGTAGCTCTTAAACACTACACCACCAGGGTTTCCAGTATGTAAACAGGGGCATGAAAATCCACCCAATAGTATTGAGCCACTTCTGGCCCAGCTAGGGTATTTTGCTGAGTTTATATAAGGACCAACCCCACAGAGGTTCAGGAGAACCCCAGTACCATCAAGAAGAGTCTGGCACAGAGTGTGTCCTTTGGACCTGAGGTCCATGCACTGACTGAACTTAGACTGAACTTTCTATCACTGAAGACAGAGACATGGTGAGCTGGTCAGCACACAGAGAGAGGCAGAGGCTATGTGCTGGTAGGCCAACAGAGAGACAGCTGTGGTGGTCTTGCTGGCCCGTGCAGAGACAGCTGGTCACCTGCATGTAGCAGTTTAGCCTGATGCTAACAAGCTGTGAAACTTGCCCATAGAGGGCAGAGGCCTGAGCGTGCCCTGTGCAACAGAGTGCAGCAGGAAGAGTCCCTTTGGAAAAGAGATCTCCATGTAAACAATGAAATGTGTAAGGTTTTATGATATATTTGAACTTTGGAAAATTATATTTATAGGTACAGATTGCACCTATATTTATAGATATATATTGATACGTTTGTCTGCTGTAAAAGACCTCTTTAAAGTGTTCTAAAGCAAAGATGTCAATTCGAGAATTAAGGTGCACCTGACCCAAGCCCTGGTATTTTTAAATTTCCTTATATGCATGGGAAAGTTGGACTATTAATAAGGAAGACAGAAGAAGAATTGATGTCTTTGAATAATGGTGTTGGTGAAGAATACTGAATATACCATGGACTGCCAGAAGAACAAATACGTCACTCTTAGAAGAAGTACAGCCAGAGTGCTTCTTGGAAGTGAGGATGGCAAGACTCCCTCTTACGTATCTGGGACTTGTTATCAGGAGGAACCAGTCCCTGGAGAAGGACATCATGCTTGGTAAGGTAGAGAAGGTAGAGAGTCAGCAAAAAAGAGAGAGACCCTCGACAAGATGGATTGAGAGAGTAGCTGCAACAGTGGTCTCAAACAGAACAACAATTGTGAGGATGGCACAGGACAGGGCAGTGTTTTATTCTGTTGTACATAAGGTTGCTATTAGTCAGAACCACTTTGACAGCACGTAACAACAATGGCAACATGTTTCTTCTAAAGTATAAAAAATAATTTGTAATAAAGCAGATGTAATGATTTTTGCAATACAGATTGTACACATCATAGATCTGAGGCTTCTTCCCTGTTCCCTCAAATCCCGCATACATTGGTGACCATAATGTAATATCAAATAGATACTTCATTTGTATAGATTGTACTTTTACATTATGGCAATTACTGAGTTATTTTAAATAAATTCTTATTACCTCATAATAACGAATCTTAAGACATAAGAATTTATTAAATGGGTACTATATAAAGGGCTACGGATATTTTTAAAGTGTATCTACCAAAGATTGAACTAATGCTGATGTGAAACAGATACTAGAGCATTTCTTTTAAAAGAATGAGTCATTCCACGAATCACAGGAGATGATTTGACAGCGCTATAAAGCCATAGGTGGGGAATGCTGTTGGATGAGTCCTATGAGAGCCAGGTTATCTCCAAGATCACTTCCTATACAATATTTCTTAATTTTGATTTACTAATGTTTTTAGTTGCTGTTGAATTGTCTCCAACTCATTGCAACCCCATGTACAAAAGAACAAAATGTTGACTGGTCCTGTGCCATTTTCATGATTGTTGACATTTCGAGTCCATTATTTCGGCTATTGTGTAGTGCTTTCCAACCTAGAGGGTTCATTTTCCAGCACTATACTGAGCTATATTCTCTTGTAATCCATTAAGTTTTCACTGGCTAATTTTTAGAAATTAGGTTTCCAGGCTTTTCCTCCTTGTATGTGTTAGTTTGGAAACAATGCTGAGAACTATCCACCATGGGTGATCCTGCTGGTATATGAAATATTGGTGATATAGCTTCCAGCATCGTAGCAATGTGCAAGCCACCACAGTATGATAAACTGACAGATGCAGGGTGAGACTTATTAATAGCTAGCTCTAATGCCCCACTTTTATCATGAAGACAAATTATTAGACTTTTTTTCAGAATTAATAATACTACTTGAAATGGCTATGTTATCAATCAGTAGTCAATAAATGCTTTTTGCATAAATAATCCTCACATATAATTCATTGTACATAATTTATTGGCAGGTGCAAAGTAAATATTTTTATTTTGATCGATACTGTTATTGCGGCAATACTAAGGTAGATGACAAATTAAAGAAAAAATGCACATGAATAAAAAGTGCCATTCTGGGACATTCCCGCTTTAAGATTCTCTAAATAATTAAAGAGATGCAAATTAATTCATAGTATGGTGAATGGATTCTGTTATCATCACGATAAAAAATACTAATCTGTTTAAAGACATAATAAATAATCTTAGGCAGAGGAATCGAGAGGCTCTTAGGAGTAATAATAACAGAAACACCATACTTTTCTGTTCAAGCTGTATTTCTGCTTTATCATACTTTCTTTCTATAAAGAACTATAAACTATTTTTTTTACAACTGCCAATTTTACCATCATGGTAAGAAGAGATCCTTTTCCATTGGCTCTCCTTTTCCTTTCTTCGTATATTTCACACTATCTTTTTCCTTCTCTGTATTTTTTTTTTAATTCTGTATCTTTGATGTGATTGAAATAAATAACATAGAATCTCTTTTTTTTTTTTTTTAGCCTTTCCCCCTTTTACATACACACACACACATTCCTGATACTTTGCTTTGTATTCAATATCTTCCCTACATTATGAGGTCTGCCACATTTTTGTACACGATAGTTTAATATCATATCGGTATTTGTTTTCATTAATATGACAAAAACCTCATTAGGATAGACTCTTTTTAGCATTCTTCATGGAAAATTGTTTCTTCATTTTATATTAGGACTATTATCAACCACCACTCACTATTATATAAGACAACAAATGACTACATAAAATCTTTTCAACCTTTCCACTTGCGCAATGGAATATATCCAGAAGAGAGAGTGGGATAATACTGTGGATCCAGTTATCTGTCTTTCTACACGGGACTTGGTAAGTAACAACAGAGACAGCAACGGTAATTGAGCACTATACTTGTGCTTGCTATTGCATTTTCCCTTTTTACCATTTTGAAACATACTTATCTTGTTCCTAGATGTCACAAGGGCATGACTTCTGTGCTTGGTGCACCATTAACTAAAACAGATAGTGGAGTATATTTCTACCAGTCAGTATTGTTCGCAATAGTGAGACCAAAGAGAGGATCAAAGGAAATCAGCCCTGTACGTAAGGAATGGACCACAGTTTCATTAGTAAAATTTATCCATTGATAAAAGGGACATTTATGTGAGTTATGTTAATAACTCACCCAAGTCTTTAGAAGACATGTTTAGAAAACTCAAGTGAAAAGAGAATAAGAAAATGCTGTTTAAAAACAAAGAAAGTATGCTAGAGGTAAAAATACAGTAGAAAGATTAAAAGTTCAGAGCCGTAGACATTTAGATTTAAATCTGATTTCAGCCAATTAATTCCAGCATGGTCTTGATCAAGTCTTTATATTTCTGCTGCCCTATTTGTTCATTTATAATATATAAATAGTATCAACTTGATCACAAAGTTATTGTGAAACTTCAATTGTAAATTTAACCCCAGCAGAAGTATAGTCATTTCTCTAGCATAATTTCTTGTTCTCTTCAAAAAGAAAAGAAGCGTTTTTTTTTTTTTAATTTATGTTTAATTTTTGTTTCTTAGACTCTTGTTTACTAGTTATGAAAAGTCATTAAGCAAGCACATTCTTTGCTTATGGTTTCCAAATCTCTAGAATCTTTATGCTATCTTTATATAAAATTCTGGGATTTTGACCATTCATTTGGGTAGTTTGATGCTGGAATCTATGCTCCTACTATTCTAGCATATCCCATTTTCATGCTAATGCAGGGGAAATATTGGAATCTAGACTTGAGAAAAAGACTATTAAAATTTTACTCTTTACTGCTATTGTTTGTCCTTATTTTGTGATCTGTCTTCTAAAAATCTATGTTAGGTTTCAACTGAAGTCTTGGCCCATGGGTGAATGGGGATTCTCTGAACACAGAGAGCCCAGGAACAGCTGAGGAGCTAATAAAGAATGGCATGTTGAAGTGAAAGCAAAAATTAGTGGATAGATACAAATATATTAGGAGAGCCAAACTCAAACCAATTCCATTGCCTTTGCATCAATTCCGACTCATAGCAACCCTATGGGATAGAGCAGAACTGTCCCATAGGGTTTCCAAGGCTGTAAATTGATATAGAAGCAGACTGCCACATCTTTCTCCTGCAAGAGTGGCTGATGGGCTTGAACCACCGACCTGTTAGCAGCCAAGTGCTTAACTACTGTGCCACCAGGGCTCCCCTTTAGGATAGAAAACTATTTAGTCAAAATGAAAACCAGTAATAAATCCTGGGGATTAGAAAATATTTAATTCACATGGGGGCATGAAGTAAAAAATGTGAATTTAATGTAGAAAAAAGGAGTTGAAAAAACAAGCTATATGTCTTACAGAGGCTAGTTTTAGGAATGCCATTCTATCCTATAAGAATGTATTGGTATTTGCAACAATAGCAACCACCATAAAAGGGGTGGAGCCTACAGATGCCAATACTAATTAGATTAACTAATTACCTCATGGGATTAGTTCTCTTGGCTTGGGGATTACAGCTATGTTCTCATGGGAAAAGCCAATCAATTGGCATAATTCTTAAAGTTTATATTCTACCTCCCAGTATGAGAGTAGTATCTGGAGTCTTAAAAGCTTATGAGCTGCCATCTAAGATACAACTATGGGTCTTTATTCATCTGGAACAAAAGAGGAAGAAGGAAATCCAAAAATCACAGAAGGAACTGGATGATGCGACTAATTGTTTCCATGAACCATTGCCTCCTCTACCTTGAGAAAAGAAGAACTAGATGGTGCTCAGCTACCACTACTGAACGGTTCTGATCAGAAGCACAATAGAAGAATTCTGAAAAAAGGGAGGAAATGTGGAACAGAACCTCAAATTCTTAAAGAATCCAGAGTTACTGGACCTACTGAGGCTGGAGAAGTCCCCAAGACTATGGCTATAAGTTGCTCTTCAAACCTTGAATAGAAATCATCCTGTGAAGTCAACTTTAAGTAACAGTTTAGCCCAAAGAGTAAAGGTTGTCACCCTTGAGTACTGAGTTAGAAAAAAAAACCGTGTAAGACCAAAGGGTTAACAATTATCTTAAAACACAGATAAGAACGTTGAAGGGCAGGTAGTTTAAGTAAATGGAAGTGAAATAACAAACATGTTAACACATTGTGAGGAATGTAACCAATGTTACTGATCATTATGTCTAGAATAGGAGTGGATTTTGCTATGTATGTTTTCACCAAAAATAAAAAGAATGTATTGGAGAGTTAGAGGAGCATGATGTTGCTCCATGATGTTGCTCCATGGATGTAAATCAAGTAGGTGATTTCCTTTAGGGTACTTGGGATACGTCAGAGAATGACTTCATTCTAAATGACTTGCTGATATTATGTTTGATCCCTATAGGTTTCATTTCCCTTCTTAGAGGGGATGTACTCTAGCATAACACTTAAGTTCATGATTGAAGGAAAAGAAACAGTCATTTCCCTTTTTCATAAATGTAAGAAGCTGAAGAAATACACACATATTCCTAATTTTAAAAAATGGGTGGCAGGTGTGAGAATATGAGCAAAATGAATTTGAGCTCAGAAACATTTTCAAGTAGAAAATCATATAACGTCTAAATTAAATATCAGAACAGTTTGGGATAAATATAAACAAGTGTCACTTTTAGCTAAATAGGGTATCATTTTAAAGTTACCTAAACATTAAGATTTGCATTGATTGTGTTTTTACAAAATACAGTCATTTTCATTATAAAAATCTGCATGGAATTTGATAATTGTGTAAATGTTGCACAAAACTTAATATGATATGCAAATATAAATGTCATATTGTCTCATTAGCCATGTGTGAATCTCTATTACAATGGCCCCCAAATCTAATTTGGAGTTTTCACATAATATATTTTAAATCATGGATGAAAGATTTGCATTGTAATTATAAAACTTAATTTAATTAAGTTATCCATCTGATAAAAGCCTTTATGCAGGCTTACACATATCTAACATCAAAACTAATATGACTGTTACGTTGCAGTTTACTATAGTTTCCAATATTTGAGCTCTGAAAATATAATTTTAATATGTAATGTTGTTGTTAGGTGTCATTGAGTCAGTTCCAACTCATAGCAACTGTCTTAGTCATCTAGTGCTGCTGTGACAGAAATACCACAAATTGATGGCTTTAACAAAGAGAAATTTATTCTCTCACAGTCTAGTAGGATACAAGTCCAAATTCAGGATGTCACCTCCAGGGGAAGGCTTTCTTTCTCTGTTGGCTCTGGAGGGAGGTCCTTGTCATCAATCTTCCCCTGCAGGAGGAGTTTCTCTGAGCAGGAACCTCAGGTCCAAAGGACATGCTCTGCTCCCTACATTGGTTTCTTGGTGGTATGAAATCCCCTCCTCTCTGCTTGCTTCCCATTCATTTTATTTCTTGAGAGATAAAAGAGATAAAATGTAAACTCCCTTCACATTGTGTCAGGGATGTGACCTGAGCATAATCCAATCTTGCCTCATTAACCACAGGCAGAGTTTAGAGCTTACAACCTATAGGAAAATTATATCAACCATAAAATGGAGGACAACCACACAATACTGGGAATCATGGCCTAGACAAATTGATACACATATTTTTGGGGGACACAATGCAATCCATGACAGTGACCTTATATACAATAGAATGAAATACTGCCTGGTCCTGTACCATCCTCACAATCGTTACGCTTAAGCCCCTTGTTGCAGCCACTGGGTCAATACATCTCATACATCTCTTTGAGGTCTTCCTCTTTTTCACTGACCTTCTACCTTACCAAGCATGATATTCTTCTCTAGGGACTAGTCCCTCATAAAAACATGTCCAAAGTACATGAGACGAAGCCTTGCCATCCTCGCTTCCAAAGGAAACTCTGGCTGTTCTTCTTCCAAGAAAGCCTTCTTGGTTCTTCTGGCTTGTTGTTAGGTGCCGTCAAGTAGGTTCCAAGGCATAGCGACCCTATCTACAACAGAACCAAACACTGCCTAGTCTGGTCCATCCCCACAATCAGTGATATGCCTGAGCCCATTATTGCAGCCACAGTGTCAATCCATCTTGTTTTTCTGGCAGTCCATGGTATATTCAATATCCTTTGCCAACACCGTAATACAAGGCATCACTTCTTTTTGGGTCTTCCTTATTCATTGTCCACCCTCCATATGCATATGAGGTGACTGAAAATATCATGCCTTGGGTCAGGCACACCTTAGTCCTCAAAATGACATCTTTGCTTTTCAACACTTTAAAGCTGTCTTTTGCATCAGATTTGCCTGATGCAATATGATATTTGATTTCTCCATGTGTGTTGATTGTGGACCCAAGTAAAATAAAATCCTTGACAATTTCAATCTTTTCTCCATTTATCATGATGTTGCTTATTGATCCAGTTGTGAGGATTTTTGTTTTCTTTAGGTTGAGATGCAATTCATACTGAAGGCTGTGGTCTTTGATCTTCATCTGTAAGTGCTTCAAGCCCTCTTCACTTTCAGCAAGCAAGGTTGTGTCATCTGCATAATACAGGTTATTAATGAATCATCCTCCAATCTTGTTGCCATGTTCTTCTTCACATAGTCCAGTTGCTTAGCATACAGATTGAAGAAGTATGGTGAAAGGATACAACCCTGATGCACACCTTTCCTGATTTTAGGCCTTGTTCTGTTCGAAGGACTGCGTCTTGGTCTATGTACAGGTTCTGCATGAGCACAAGTAAGTGTTCTGGAACTCCCATTCTTTGAAATGTTTTCCGTAACTTGTTATGAGTCACACAGTTGAATCTCTTTGCATGGTCAGTAAAATATAGATAAATATCTTTCTGGTATTTACTGCTTTCAGCCAAGATCCAACTGACTTCAGCAACGATATCCCTCATTCCACGTCCTCTTCTTAATCTGGATTGAATTTCTGGCAGTTCCCTATCGATACACTGCTGCAATCGTTTTTGAATTGTCTTCAGCAAAATTTTACTTGTGTGTCTTATTAATGATATTGTTTGGTAATTTCCACATTCTGCTGCATGGCCTTTCTATGGCATGTAGTAACACATAGCCATTGCTGTCGAGTCAATTCTGGCTCCTTGGTGACCCTACAGGGCAGAGTAGAACTGCCTCATAGGGTTTCCACAGAGCACCTATGGATTCAAAGTGCCGACTATTTGGTTAGCAGCCTGAGTTCTTAACCACGGCGACACCAGGGCTCCATGTAATAGTGAGGATAAATAGTGATGGTGTGGTCCACATGTTACATAGTATAAAGAATTTCTCAATTCCCTCTTTCATTTCTCAAAGTTATCTCAAATTTCATATCTTCCATGAAATCCTTAAAGAAAGTAATATAAAGTAGAAGTAAAATTTTCCATTGAAAACACTTCTACTTCACATTAACACTGAGATCCAAACCAAAAAACCAAACCCAGTGCCATTGAGTTGATTCTGACTCATAGCAACCCTATAGGACAGAGTAGAACTGCCCCATAGAGTTTCCAATGAGCGCCTGGCAGATTCGAACTGCCGACGCTTTGGTTAGCAGCCGTAGCACTTAACTACTATGCCACCTGGGTTTAGATACAGATAATTACACTGGATTTAAAAATGAGATACTTTCAGAAAATTGAGACTCTTTTCTCCTGAAAGCACTTGGTTGCTAAGTTGAGAAGCTAAGCTTGGATTCTAGTCTACAGTGATCTTTCTCTTCCTTAAATGTCCAGAACACTTGTTTTCTGTACCACTTACTTTGATTTTTGATGATGTGATATCTAGTATATTATAAATTAATGTTCTTAGAGCTAAGCCACATCTACTTCATAGGATAAAAAGGAGTACTGGGAAAAAAAAAAAATCACCTCTTCATTATCCAGTATTACAGTTTAACTCTAAAATTTATTGAGCATTTACTATTTATAATACAAAATTTTAAGCACTTTGCATAATTTTTTTTTCATATATTATGTTATTTAATCTCCATAACAACCCTGTGAGATAGACACTGTGTTTTATCTTATTTTTCTTTAAATGGGGAAACTAAGACACAAAGAAATTAGGAAAGTTTCCCAAGGCTATTTGAGTAGCAGGTCATAGAGCCAGGACTCAAACTTATATGATTTGAACCCAAAATTCATCAATATGCTGATTCTGCCTCCAGGTAGCTTCATTTCTTCCCAATTTAGGAACCTTTTGAAATAAGGAAAACTTAAAAATGTGTTTAGATTAATCTGTGACATTCAATGTAATTGAGGGAAAACATAAACAGGACTTGTAATTTTAAGAGTTTAATAAACAACCATAGTACCTCATTCCCATGTTGATTTAATAATAATGTGCCGTTTTTCCTATATTGCAGCATTTGAATTGAATGTGCTGTGTTTAAAGTGTTGTTTGTTCATTAAATATTTGTTGATTTAATGAGGATAATGCATAAACATGAATGTTTCTGTCCCAAATCTGATCCTATATAATAGGCTAAAAATAAATCGACTTTTATTTAAAGCAAAAATTGTACTTGACAGTTAAGCTGGGTTCATTTCTTAGAACTTTTTGGAGGTGGGAAATTCAATAGAAATAACTGGACAAAATTCCACAAAAACACTCCTTGATATACCAGAGGTATGAAAAGCAGAGATAAGTGGCCCATATTTCTAGCCAATTGCTCTAAAGTCTTGCAAGATGTCAGTGTGTGAAAGCAGGTCATTTGCACTGAACCACTGCCAACATATCAGAGTAGAACATATTTCTTGTTGAAATGTGAATGTCTGGATCCTGACTTCTTTCATAATATGTTTGGCATTGTAAGGGATTTGAGGTCACTGTTTGACAAATGCTAAAAATAGAAACTATGGACACTGGTCGACCTCAGTTTCTTGCCTGGAAAAAAAAAAAAAAAAAAACTCTTTTAAGGGTAAGAAATGGCCTCAGAGCTAGAAATTTTGCATTTAATCTAGTTCTAGTCTGCACATTGTTTTGTAAATTGTAAACTATGTATAAAATACAGGTCTCCATGACAAGCAAATTTTATATAGAAAAAAATTATATGACAAATAAAGATTGTATCCAATTATGTATTTTATATTGAATCTCTTTAGTTAACTCATTCTGGGTAAATGTTACTTCTTTCCATTAACACGAACAGATTGAGGATTAGGGATAAGTTTTTTGTATTAAGCCAAAAAGACACTTGCTTATAGATGTTAAGAAGGATATTAGTTCTCCTAATGCCCTCCTAAATGCCCTCACCCCTACTGCCATTATTCCCATGGAGAAGGCTATTCTGTTTGGTCTGATTCTGTGATGCTTACTTTGATACTGTTACTAAGAGTAACTGTATATTAAAACACCATTCATGTATATTCTCCTTTTTCTTTTAATACACTTAGGTCAAGCCTTTATTTCTGTATGGTAAGAAACTCAGTCATCTTTTTGTGTAAACTGACTCAACCAGCCATCTGGCATTTTATCTTCTGCCTTTTTCTTTGCACCAGTCAGAGAGTGACTAGGTCCTTATATTCTGGTTTAGGTTTATTGGCAGAGGAAATCTCATAGGCCTACATAACCTCTCCAATATATAAAACCAAATAAAAAAGTTGGGCTATAAGTCAGATAAAAATATTTTTCCTTTCATCTTGTCTCTTATGCATTTATTTCTTTCATAAACTTCATAAAGAAAAGGGAAGCTGGGTCAAAGTAGAATTTGTGCATTTCTGAGGTTGATACCATCTAATAGCTCTTCACTTTCATGATCATTTATAATTTTGCATGCTATTTTGCCTATTAACAGAACACCTTGCTCAGCACTGCAGAAGTTCCCAAACTTTATTCTACCTCGCTCATGTTAACATTTGTCATACTCCCATGGAGAATATCCAGGTCTTGATATTTGGCTTAGTTTTCTACAGTGTGTATTAAATAAAATTTATTGCATTCTCACACATAATCACAACTCACCAGGGTATTAAGACTTTCTGGTGGGATATGGATGGATTGGAGCATTGGCTTGGACAACAGGGGAGCAACTGAGTAGGAAAATGTTGAGATCCAAACTACAGTTCAGTCTTATTCATATATATAATCTCCTAAAATACCATGAACCAATTCTGCACTAAGCAGCCATTTCAACTTTCACCAACCACTTAATCTCCCTGGAAGTCAGTTTGTTCATTCGTGTTATCAGATTCTTAGATTAGCAAGTAGTTACAGCCTTCCAACCCTAATATGCGATGACTCTAAACTTAAGGTTTGTTTTTCTTCCTAGAATAGAGGTATTCTTAGATAAGTGAGAAGTTGGTAGAAGCTTATAAAGAGAAGAGATAAATAATCAAAATAGAATTTTTCCAAAGAATCTTTGAACCTATAGAGTTCATCTGCTTCAAGTACATGCGAGGCCCTGGCTTACAATACAGTTAAAGAATTATCAGAGCAGGTGAAGAGTTTCTGGGTAGAACAGAGGAAATGTACAGAAGAGATATCTGGAAGCACCAAATTGCTTTTTTTCAATTCTTCATTGCTCTTTTTAATCGCTAAGGTCAGTCTGTGTACTGGCTACCACACTAAAAGTTTTTGGTCTTCAAGAAACTCAAAGTCTTAATGTTATTGTCTCTATTCTTTCTTCCAAGGCATAAGGAAAGCCAAAGATTTAACAAAATTCCTTCAGTAGGCTAATTGGCACATTTGACATACTTGAAATTCTACCTAGGCCCTTAATTTCTTTAGCTTGAGACTTTGATTTCTATGAAAATATAATCCCCTCTGGAAGAACTATGGTTTTATTTGGAGAGGTTTTGATAATAAGTTTGGATATGGAGCCACCAAGAAGATCAAAAAAAAAAGTAAAACAAGATCAGGAGTCATAAAAGAGGAAGAGGAGTAAAAAAACCATGGTAGGGTCATCTCATTTATGTTTCCCTGTCAGAAATCTCTTCTTAATGATTCCTTTATCAATAAAGGCAACTTTACAAGCATGACCTTCACTCATCAAACTCCCTAAAAACACATTTTAATTTTTTTTCCTTAAGAAAAAGTACAACCTCTGTGTTAGCTCAATAAATGATATGCACAGCAATAAAGCCATTTTAAATGACAAGGATAAATCTTTCAAGCAAAACCTGCTTTCCAGTCAAGATAGGGTTACAGCTGCAATAACATTTATAGGATTTAAGAGTTGAACTGTGGAAGAAAAAGACTTCTCAAGGGAAGCATTTTGGCTTTATAGTGGCCCCACCTAAGTATTCTAAAAACCCAGTAGTGGATTGTGGTTCTACATCCTACTAGTTTTAAAGTTCAAAGAGGATAAAAAGAATAAACACATTGAATTGTTAATGAGAAAATGTGTGGTGGGTGTTGGGGGAATAATTTACTAAAATAAGACCTATTTTTTATTTTGTTTTTTCTTTGTATGTTTAAGAATAGCAGATCAATCAGTCAACATTTATTGGGATCATCCAGTGTCGCTAGCACGGTTTTCCTCTTTCTGCTATAACATATGTGTCATGGATTGAATTGTGTCCCACAAAAATATCTTGTCAACTTGGCTAGGCCATGATTCCCAGTATTGTGTGATTGTCCCCCGTTTTGTCATCTGGTGTGATTTTCTTAAGTGTTGTAAATCTTACCTGTATGATGTTAATGATGTAGGATTAGCAGCAGTTATGTTAATGAGGCAGGGCTAAATCTACAAGATTAGGTCGTGTCTTAAATCAAGCCCTTTTGGAATATAAAAGAGAGAAGCAATCAGAGAGACATGAGGACCTCATACCACCAAGAAACAAGAGCCAGGAGAAAGAATAGCATGTCCTTTGGACCTGGAGTCCCTGCGCTGAGAAGCTCATCAACCTGCAAAGATTGATGACAAGGACCTTCCCCAAGAACTGACAGAGAAAAAAGCCTTCCCTGGAGCTGGCACCTTGAATCTGGACTTCTAGCCTCATAGACTGTGAGAAAATAAATCTTTCTTTGTTAAAGCCATCCACTTGTAATATTTCTGTTATAGCAGTACTAGATAACTAAGACAATATATGATAATAACATACACATGCATGAGACTGCCATGGCAGACTCAGATTTTAGACTAGCTTGAATAAGATAGCTATATGCTTAGCATGAGCTGACTATATCTTAACCTCATGTGCAAACTTCCAATACTACATGTGGAGGGGCTGTGGTTAAGTAACACAGGCATGGCAAATAGTAGAGACTTACTGAATACATACTGAAGCAATGAATTGACAGTTGTCTAGGATAGCATAAACTGTATCAAAATCTCAATACAGTCAAACAGTGTGGTTTTGTGGGGTAAATTGAGGCAAGAGGAATAGTAAAGGAGAGAAGCTATTCAGTATAGATGTGTATTCCCAGGGAGAAAGACACCTATATATTTTTGAAGTCTTTTTGTTGAAGATTATCAACAGATGTTTATTGAGCACCTAAAATAAACTAGAAAAAAAAAAAACTTTTTTTTATACGCTAGGCATCATCAATACAAAGATGAATCTGGTGCAGCTGTATTTTTAAAAATTCTTATTCCCTTTGGAATAACTGTCCTATAAACAAATAATTACTTCAAATAACAGCATCTCTTCCGGAGGGGGGAAAAAAAAAAAACCTAAGATAGACTATGGCAGAATATATTTAAATTTAGAGGATCAGCTCTGTATTAGTTAATAAACCCATAATTGAATGGGACACTGTTATTTCTGAATTTCTTCTTAGTTCTATAATTCTATAATCCATAATAAATATGTAACAAAGACAAATGGATTTTGAGAATTAAACCTATTTGTAAATTTAATTATGGTTATGTGCAGAGATTACTTAAAACTACTTTCTTAAGAATTCTTTCAAAACAGCAAATTTCAGTATAATTTTGCCAGTAAATACACTGTAATCCTTTTTCCCTTGATCAGGATTTGAAAATGCTACTGGGAACCACACAGTTTTCAATCCTCACTCAGTAGGTGATGAACTTTTCTGAACTCTGAGTGGCTTAATTTTTTTTCCCCCTTCTTCCTACACAGGACCCAAGATGAATTCTTGAATGTCAGTGTGGCATTTAACATTTGAGAACCATATCTGATGAGTCTATTAGACCTTTATATGTCCACTTCCTGGGGCCTTTTTTCAAAGGAGGGCCATAGATATTTCGCACGACGCAAGGAGGAAGCATGAACTCTTGAACAAGAAGGAGTGGTTAAATTAAAGGCATTAAATTGGATGGGATGACGAAAGTAATGCAGAGCAAATGGCTTATCCTGTTAGTAACCTTGTGCTAAGCGGGAAAAGCTCTGTTGAAGAACCCAAGGAAACTCAAAACAAATTACCAAAATGGAAGGAATCAGAGCTTTTTAAATGTGAGAGGTTTGATCTAAAAGCTTGTTTTCCTTATTGTTCTTCTTCACACACAATTTAGCAAAGTGAAAAGACTAGAAAAAAATAACACCGTATTCCCTCAATCTGTCTTTTATGTACCTTTATAGTAAGGGTGTTTATTTATAGAGAAATAACAAAAGCCTCTGAAAACTCCATTCTTTCTAAATAACCACATTTTCCCCAAACATTATTTACCAAAAAAAAAAAAAAGGTATTTTAAAAAATAGACTCTATTTTATTCCTTCCCATAAAAGTCATATCTAATACCTGTCATATGTGGAAATTCAGCAGGATGTAAATGGAGCAAAGAAAGAGGGACCAAAACCTGAATAAAATGCATCTAAGAGATGGAAAACATGTGGATGCTCACCTAACTACAGCTGTGGCCCATAGAACTCACGTAGTCTAATGGGCGAGCACATCACAGGTTTATTGCAGTCTCTGGCTATTGTCCAGCCAAATTGTTATCAATTGAGTGTTCAGAGTGAAATTATGTTTTATGTACCTATAGTGATTGAGAACCCAAGGTGTATAAATAGCTGATGTCCAGGAAGGCTGGAGAGTCTAAGTGGTAACAGGGCTCCAGGTTCTATGACATTGGAATTGGCAAAATCACGGTAGGGTCTACTCCTAGGTGTGAGCAGACACTTTAGCTGAGCACCAGAGTAGGGATTTAGAATCAGGGACAAAAGCCTTGTTAGAGAAATGATAACAGAAACTTAAATTATAACACGGTCCTTAAAAAGTTCAAGAGAGATCATGATTAGAAACATGGACTAAGTTGTAAAAGAGAGGCATAGACACTGATTGCTGTAATGGTGAGGGGTAAGTTGTTGGTAGTTGTTGGCCACTGTGTTCAGTGGTGCAATGTGAATTTTACTTCCCATATAAACCTATAATTATAACATAATAGCAAGTGCTATGGTAGAGGCCTAAAGAGGAAGCGACCAACGCCATATGCAATTCAGAGGAGGTAAGATTTGTGTATCTTCAAGAATAAGTAATGGATTTCTGGAGTGAGAAGAAGTATTTGAGAACAAAGAAACAAGGTGTACAAAGGTATGTAGTTGTGAATGGGGAAGGGTGTTTGGTATAGCTGAATATTCAGTTGACTCTGGTGGAGCGGAATGGAAGGAAGGGAAAGGGAAGAAAAAGAGAAGGTAAAGGCAATTGTATAAAGCCCATGCTAAAGAGTATAGTTAGGACTTTATAAGAACTAGAAATCAGAGAAAATCTTTAAGCTGGTGATGATCATGATCATATTGTCTTATAGGACTATAACATCCTTTGCAGAGTTTGAGACCCACTGAACTCTGGAAAAGAGCATTTACTGGAAATGATTTATTCAATTAAAATACTCTAGGTAAATTCAATAATAAATGAAGGCATACAGATGGGGATAGTGGATCAAAAGGATAGTCTGGCAAGTAGGAAAGACTATGTTGGTTAAGAGTGAGCAACAGGAAAACACTGTGAGAATAAATGTGGAAATACATTGTAATAATTAATTCCCATTAACTTCTCTTTAGCATTCACTTCATGCCAACCACTATGCTGTGCTCCTTAAATTTACTATCATTTCATTTACACAGCTTCCTTATGAGCTAAAAATTATTATCTCCAATTTTAGGATGAAGAAACCAAGCCAAGGAATATAACATGTAAATCTTAGGAATGGGATCTGATCTAAATTTATTTGACCCTTCAACCAGTGTTTGTAATCACTCAACTATTGTTAAACTCATGGGAATAGCATTGCATCGTAGAGGTAGGATCTATCACCATAAATAAGATAAATAACAGAACAAGTCAGCCGTTATTGCCAGCCGAGGAGGTGTTAGCTATGCTAGTCTAAAGAGATCTCTGTCCATTTGTTAAGGAGCTCTGGTGGTGCAATGCTTAAGCACCTGACTGCTAACCGAAAGGTTTGTGGTTCAGACTCACCCAGCAGCTCAGTGGAAGAAAAGACCTGGCAATCTGCTCCCATAAAGATTATAGCCTAGGAAACCCTATGGGGCAGTAATATGTTGTCACAGTGGGTTGCTATGAGTTAGAATTGACATGTCAGCACACAACATCCATTTGTGAAAAGCATTCATTTGACACTCTTAGATTATTTAGAGAAAAAATGACCAGTTCCCTTTAAGATGTCTCTTTCACAGGTTGAATTATAAGATTGAGACCCTTGTCTTCTGAAAAAGGACACTCTAAAATAATTTTCAGAAGACTCAAATTTATTGAGTTTTGTTTATTTAGATAGAAGCAAAGTCATGTACCAAGTTTGAACCAATTACAATATAATGTGGAAGAGTTGGATTTAAAGGAAAGAAAGAAGGTGACGGAAACTTATTCTTTTAGAGAGATTTATGAATAAGATCTAAGTTTATGAGGCTAGTGAAAATAGTAAGTAAAATAGTGTTTTTTTGCTAATATTTCTGAATACCAATTGCATTTGAGTCGATTCCGACTCAAAGTGACCCTACAGGACCGAGTAGAACTGGCCCGTAGGGTTTCCAAGGAGTGGCATATGGATCCCAGCTGCCGACTTTTGGTTAGCAGCCAGGCTCTTAACCAATGCACTTTAAATTGTGGCCAAGAGAGGAGAGATAACCTGACTCTTCCACAGTTTAGTTGTATATTTCAGAAGTCACGTCTCTAGAAAATCAGTAGAAGCCACTGTACCTGAGAGATGCTTGATGAATATTTCCCCAGAGTACCTCAAATATATAATGTCTTCTACCTAGAATACTTCCATTGTAAGACATAACTCTCTGAATGACACTACCTCAAGTCAGAAATCTAGGAGTCAATCTTCATAATGCCTTGGATGCATTTCCAAAATATACCTAATGAATGGCCACTTTTTTTTTTAATTCTCTTTATCACTGCCATGTGTCATTATAGTATTACTTTTAAGGTAGTAGAGTGGTTAAGGGTGAGGACTTAGTAGCCAAATGCCTGGATTCATATCCTAACTCCATCATGTTGCTTAACTAATCTGCCTTCATTTCCTCATCTGTAAAATGGAGTGGATACTACTATTAATGGCTATCTTTTAGACATGTTGCATGGAATAAGTGAGTTACTTTAATGTATACAAAATAGTAAATAGTTAACACTCAAAAATGTTGTTATGCTGTTGGTAGGTGCCGTCGTGTCAGTTCTGACTCATAGCGACCCTATGGACAACAGAACGAAACACTGCCCAGTCCTGCGCCATCCTTACAATCGTTGTTATGCTTGAGCTCATTGTTGCAGCCACTGTGTCAATCCACCTCATTGAGGGTCTTCCTCTTTTCCACTGACCCTGTACTCTGCCAAGCATGATCTCCTTCTCCAGGGACTGATCCCTCCTGACAACATGTCCAAAGTATGTAAGATGCAGTCTTGCCATCCTTGCCTCTAAGG
Source organism: Elephas maximus indicus (assembly GCF_024166365.1). Lineage (NCBI taxonomy): Eukaryota > Metazoa > Chordata > Mammalia > Proboscidea > Elephantidae > Elephas > Elephas maximus. The sequence goes on along the minus strand of NC_064825.1, from coordinate 23,601,337 downwards.
AGCATTCTGGCCGCACTTCTTCCAAGACAGATTTGTTCATTCTTTTGGCAGTCCACGGTATATTCAATATCCTTCTCCAACACCACAATTCAAAGGCGTCAACTCTTCTTCGTTCTTCCTTATTCATTGTCCAAAAATATTAACCCTGACTAATTTTCCTCTCCTTGCCTACCATTTGGATCTTCGTAAAAGTTTCCTAATTTCTCTAAGCTTTGAATCCCATTACCCTGTAATATACTTGCCACACTTCTAGCAGAGAAATTCTTGGAGTTTGTAAAGCTGACCTTGTAGTCTTTGTTTCAAAATGTTTCAAAGACTTCCATTGTTTGAATGAATTACATGAATTCTAAACATATTTAAAGACAAAATAGGCCCTTCTGTCCCTCCTTACTTGTGCAGCATTACTTCCTGGTACTTCTCATAGTTCATCATTTCCTACTGGAAGTTCCCCAGATACAACCAGCCTTTTCATACCTCCGTTGTATTTTGCACATCATGTTCTCTCTTGGATTCAGGACCTTTTTCCCCTCCTTTTCTTCCTCCCTCCCTTACTTCTCCCCTCCTTTTGTATTTTTCCGTTTTCTGTTTGGCAAATAATTTATCGTCAAGCCATGCTGAAATATTCTTCAGCTTCTCCTCGTTGTTCCAATAGACCGCTTAACCTGGCTGACTTAAACAGTCATTTTACACAATTAAGCATTTTTGTTTGTAGATCTGTTTACACTAGATTCCAAACATCAATATATTCTATTCTCAGCAGCTAGCACAAACTCTGACACATAATAGACATTAAATAATTTTTTTGACTGAATAAATTATTCTAGTTAATATTTCTCAATTTATGGATGAGAAAAACTGAAGTCCAGGGGTTAGAAAACAGCTAGTTAGTGGGAGATCTGGGGCCATTACTGCAACCTCCAGGTGTAGAGTCTCACGTGTTACCTGTGAGTTGTGTCAAGAGCTTCCATGTAATAGAGAAGGTTCTGTAATGCTGTAAAGTTGTTCACGACATCTGTGCATTTTTTACTGCCTGTACTAGTTTAAACAGAAGTCATTCAGGCTTAACCATAAGCATCAGGTGATGTGTTCAGATTCTTTAGTATAAAAGTTTAAAATAAAGTAGCACAGTAAAACTAGAAGTTTAGTAATTAAGATGCATCAAATAGCAATGTTGATATTAACTGAATCGTTAAGATAACCTTGCCAATTTTACCAAATTCCTTTTCTCAGTGGTGCCTGGGAGCTAGTTTTCTTTAGCTGCCTTTTAGTACCACACAAAATCTCAGACAAAATAAATTTTGAACATCTAAGCTCAAGTTGTATTTTCTCACCATTTGGGGGATGTTCTCGTAACATTCATTGGGAAGGCATTCTGAAATTACTTTTATAGTTGTTTCTGGAAATCCACTGAATGAAGTGAAAAACATTGGCCTCCATCATAAAAAAAAAAAAAAAAAAAAATTATCATACATGGCTAGAATTGAGCAGTAGCAGCACAGCCAACAATTTACGAAATGCTTTCTATTCACTAGGCTCTGTGCTGAATGCTTTACGCCTATTAACATATCAACAAATTCTAAACTTTCTCAGAGCTCAAGGCACTTTCCTCCCCAAAATCATCATTATTCATAATGTATATTAATCTGTCCACCATATGTTCATGTACCTCTAAATAATATTTTTTTTCTGCTATAAAAGTGGATGCAGGGAAAAGATAAATGTCTTAGATAAAAATACTTGAGTAAGTGGCATTACATAAGTAAAACCTAGAAGTTCAGTAAATCCTTAAACTGTAAACTAATGTAGAAAATAGAGGAAGAATAATTAAAAAAAAAATCAGTTTGTACTAAATCGACAAAATAATTAATACTTGACTTTATATTGGTTTTGGAGTAAAATTTTTAAAAAGAAAATAAAAGATTCCCCAATACTCAGAAACTGAACTTGCCCCCAAGTCGGTGCTTCTGTCATGGGCCAATCCGTAGCTCTGGAGCAGAAGGGTGATCTAGATGATAAAAGGGTCATATAGATGATAAATTAGATTTCTGCAGGCATAGAATAATTAATTTTGTGGCTAAAGCTTATATATCTCAGAATATAAACTTTGTAATGTAACCAGAGATCTCCATGATGTAAATTCAATGATCAAAAAGGAAAAAAAATATTTTGTCTTTTGGGATCTCTACCCACTCAGTAGTTTTCAGGACTTATGTTATCATCTAAAGCCATTTCAAACATTTTCTCAAAGAAAATAATCAACCTATTTTGAAAATGCACATTCTAGAAATTGACATTGGTTACAGTTTGAATTAAGGGTTATTATTTATTTTCATTTTTAAGAACGGAATACAAAATTATAAGATAAAAATGCTAGAAAAAGATAAGAGTGATTAAGCTTTGAATTATATTTTTCAGGTTTTCTCTTCTAATTCTGAAATATGTGTAGTAACTCATTTATTTTAGATACACCCTATTTTTTGGATATTTGGAATCTTGTATAACGTCACGTGGTGTGTAACTACCTAGATTAAAGGAACAATATTCTTTGCTATGTAACTAAAAGGGAAGTGTGGAGTTCATGGACCTCAAACATTTATATAGGAAATCAAGATGAGAATCCATTTTGATTCCAAGTGACGTGATAGCCGTTTATCACTCTTTCTCAAGCCTTTATCCCACCCACAGCCATATGAGCAAAACAACTCTAAATCAAGACCCATGTCACTTTAACTCCTTACCTGGACACCATTGTTTTCTTCTATTTTAAAATTCTTTGTTTCTATTATATTAAGCGTCATATGAAGAAACGACCCTACGAAGGCTGTTTCTGCGTTTTTGATGTAGACATGCTGTTACAATTAGTAACTTTTTTTTTCAAATAAAGGTCTAAAATTTGAGACACCACAGGAAACAAACCAAAACAAACAAACAAACAAACAAAAAAACCCTGTCCTCATTTAGCAAAAAAAAAAATAAATAAAATTTTTTTTCGGGGACTGACAATAAATAAGTCAGATATATCATGAGTTAGATAGTGATGTGTATGGAATGAAAAGGAGAATCCTCGGAGAATTTATATCTGATAATGTGGTCACTGAATGCTTCACTGGCAAAGGAATATTTGAGTAAAGACAGAAAAGAGATGAAGGAGCAAGCCATGTGGATATTTGAAAGAAAAGGATTCCATGCACCACAAATAGCAAGGATAAAGGCCCTGGAGCAGAAATGCGGCCAGAGACTTTGAGACAGTGTGGCTGGAGTGACATAAGAAAGGGATGAAGGGTAGGAGATGAGGTCAAAGAGGCGACAGGCACCAGATCATGTAGGGACATGCAGGTTATTATAAGACCTTTGGGTTTTATGCTAAGTGAAATAAGAAACCTTCAGAGAATATTGATGAGCAAAAAATGACATCAGTTCCCATTTAGCAGAATTACTGTGGCTACTGTATTGAAAATAATATGTGCATGGGGGCGGGAGGGGTGGCAACCATGTTCAGTTAAGAGGACATTGGAATAGCTGGGTGGTAACAGGAGAGATGGCAGAAGTTGTTGGATTTTGGTTATAATTAGAAAATAAATTCTATTTTATAAATCCACCTTCTTGGACTGACAAATTGGATGTGGAATGTGAAAGGAAAAAATCTGATGTTTCTGAACTAGGCAACTGGAACAATGGAGTTAGCTTTTACTGAGACGGAAAGACTGGGTGGGTGGGGGAGAAACAGGTTTGAGGCAGGGAGAGGGGTGGATATCAAGAGCTCATTTTTTATACATGCTAACTTTGAGGTAGATGTTTGTTAGAAATCTAGGGACGTTGAGTGAGCAGTTGGATATATGATACTAGAATTCGAGAGAGTAGTTCAGGTTGGAAACAGAAGTTTGAGAAGAGTAAATATTTTTGTAAGCATTGCTTGCTTTTTATATGACTTGTCTTTCTCATCTTTCATCAGATAACAGAAATATTGAAGTGTTTTATTCTGGAAAGTGTTGATCTCATAACACTCATTTACAAATTCTCTTCATTTTCCTGTTTCCATTAATTTTAACTGAAGATACAGAATCAAGTTTGATTTAGTCAGACACAGGACACAATGTGTACAATAATCGAGGGAAAATCCTTTCTGGCACTTAGGCAGGCCACCTTAGAAAACATATACATGCCGATGAAGAGGATGATACCTGACTTAATTTTTCTTCAATCAAACATATTTTTTCTCAGAAGCTCAGAAACTAAAAAAAAAAACAAACATGCAATCAAAACAAAACAAACAGTAGTTCTCCACTTGACCTTTATTTTTCAAGTAGAAAAGTAGTAATTTGCCAAATCCAGTTGGTTTTTCCAGAGGGCGTTGCTGCACTCATTTCTTAGTCTCTTGCAAGATAAATGAAATTGTTGTCACTGTATCCACCATTCTTACAATACGCACACACACCACTCACTCATATATTACAAAAACATTGAATTCTACGACCTGTGCAAATCAAGATTCCACTGGAAATATGAACTGCTCCACCTCCCTTGGGTGGTACTTCTGAGAAGAACTGAAGAGAAGCTCACTCTTGGAGAGAGGAGGTACAACATTATAAAACTGTGAATAGAAGGAGAAAATTTTACTCTAAAAAGTGAGAGTAAATTTTACTTTCTAAAAAAAAACAAAAAACAAAGCCATTGTCTTCGAGTCGACTCCAACTCGTACGGATCCCATAGTACAGAGTAGAACTGCCCAATAGGGTTTCCACGGAGCAGCTGGTGGATTTGAACTGCCAACCTTTTAGCAGCTGAGCTCTTAACCACTGCACCACTAGGACTCCAAAAAGTGATAATGTGGTCTAAAGTAGAGAGGAGTCAATAAGGGAAGTACACATTTTTGAACAGGAAAAACCAAAGAACTTGGGTGTAACAAGGAAAAAAGGAACAGAGAACTTGAGGTGAGAAGGTACATTTTAACAAAGGCTGTGGAAGAAGATACTTAGGAGTAAACTGAACAAAAATTAGACTGACGTGTATGTTTTGTCAAGATAACAGCAAAAATACGTAATATATTTATAGCAATAAAAACAACTGATGTTTGTATGGTACTTTACACTTTGCAAAAGTAACTTATTTTAATAATATTTAAAACAATAACTTATTTTACTTTATCCCATTATATAGTTCTCCAAGAGGGGTAGAATGATAATCTTTTTATGATTATGAGGAAACTGAAGACCAGAAAGGACTCTTAAATGGCCCAAGATGGTGCAGTTAACAAGAATCATGGCCACAACTTGTATACAATTCTTTTGACTTCCATCTTATGTGTTTTAATAATAGGCATCCAAATTATAACCATTTTTTTAAAAAGTAAAATTTGAATATTTTCCTTGACACACATGTATGAGAGTGCTTTCCGAGAATTTTAATTACAAATATATGGAAAGCATTATTATTGCCAACTTTGGTCTATGCACTGAATTGTTTGCTATAAGCTTATTCTGTTATTGACTACAACAACCCACGCATCTATATAATTTATTTTATTTGTCTAGTTTTCACTTCACAATATTGCAAACTGAAAACAAAGAAAGCTTTGGAAGATATTATCACTTAAGGCAAAGGATTTAGTGAAAGGCTAACTTGACTGCATATGTTATTCAGTGAATTTATTCTTGAAATCATTTCCAGAATTCCTGGCTTTGTTTATTAAATAAAATGAGAGTCCAAGCAAGACTGAGAAAAGAGAGTTGTGATTCTAACTGGTATTGGAATAAGTAATGTTTATTTTTTTAAAAAACTACCCCAAATAGGCAAATAATCATAGTTTAGAAGGCCAGGGGCCACATTCCAAGTCAAATATCTAGTTCACAGCACAGGAACTTCTGTAGGGGAGTTATATATACAATATTTCGAAGGTCATTTTATCTTTTATGGAAAAGATAATACTTCTTGGAGGGGGGAGGGAAATAAGGTTAGATAAGACTTAGCATTTCTCAAGGCTCACACTGATGCTGCAATATAAATATGCTTTGAAAAACTTAAAACTACTCAAAGATTGCCTCTGCTCTTTTACAGTACTTATGATGATCAACATCCAGCTTCCATACCCACAATGCATGTATAGTTATGTAATTTTAGCTGTGTGATCCTTGCTACCGACTTAGGTATGGTTATAAAGAAAAGATACACACATGGACTGGGTAACATTTAATAAACTAATCAATTGTGCAAATTCTCTAAAGGTGAGGGAATTAAATAAGCTTGTTTCATAAATTCCAAATGTAAAGGTAAAAAGAGAATGCTGAAGTACTGATTTAATGAAGTTTTCTGCTTAATGCATAGCCACGACTAACCACAGCATGGGGGAGCCTTCTGTTAATGAAGGAAACTTTTGTTGATACAAGTGAGCAACTAATAATGTCTACCTTTAGGGCAGATGAATCTATTATTTCAGTCTTGGTGAACAACAAAGAGGAGGGATAGTGCAGGAAATGTAATATAATTGCCTCTCTTAAAGGAAAATCCACTCTTCTTTGAAATATAGAATTTCTTCTCTGACTTCGCAGCAATGATTTTTTTAAGTAGCATAATGCCAGCTGTGCTGTAAAATAAAATCAGCTTGTTCTCTCTCTCTCTCTCTTTTTTTTTTAGGTTATATTAGCTGAATTAATAAGCCGAATGAGTACTCTAACTACATCTCATTCTTAATACTAATTATTTCATTTTATGAAAAAAAAATGCTCGTTACCTAGAGTTCCCAGATCTAATGTGAACATAGCAAGAATATAAAATTGAATTTAGTTGTAACTGACTTTCAATAAACAAAACAAAATGAAACAAAACAAAACAAAAGGACATAGGAAAGTGGTGGTTCAAAGAGGGGATTGGGAGAGTATATGTAAGGGATGCATGCTGTAAAACATAAGGCACAAAGAGCAGTGGAAATGAATGGGCTGTACGGTGGAAAGATCTAGGCTTAAACTTTCTACTCTATTTCTACGAAAGTGATATTAGTGACGTTAGTCAAGTGGGGCTCAGAGCTCCCTTTCATATAACAAGGATGATAATACTTCATAGTGTAGTTATAGCGATGAATACACAATATCTATAAAAACTACATAAAATTTTTCTCTTATTTTCTTTCCATTGTAATACATAGGTTATTTAGTTTATTGTGTGTGTCTGGGAGTTCTCATCCAGAGTCCTTGGGAAGAGAGCACAGCCTCACATTTTTAAAGTTGATGTCCTCCCATGAATTTTGTTGAGCCCTATGACAGGCTGCCACCGCTGTGAAAAGTGTTTGTAAGAGAAAATTAACCCAGTTGTCAAGTCGTTTTGAGTTTCTATGGAATCATTTATTTACGCTTACTTGAGCTGAAATGACAAGGGAAGCTGAGATTCACTCTACTCCTGGTAATGGAGTCCTCTCCCTGTTATTACTATTGAGTCTTTAAGATGCTTTAGCAGCCAGTTTGTGATGAGAGCAAATGGAAATTGGATAGTCTCTTTGAGTTCCATTTAATCCTTATTTCCACTAAGTAGGACCATATGATGTGTCCTTACTCAGTAGAGATGATTTCCAATATGAAATCACAGTGGTTTTATTTGGCTATTTTCCTATACTAAATTTTTAATTAAAAATAAGTGAAAAGTTAATAGAAATGTTAAGGATCAGCTGCTACAGTTAAAACCCAATGTAATTCAAGTTATTGAGTCTCATAATTTAAAATAATTTGAAAATATCGTGAATAATAATGGGCCATAAACAATTTAGAAGAGATAGCACTAGAAGTGCATAATGACTACATCTATGTTAAATCTTGGTGATAAAAATCTTAGTTCCAAAGTTCGTAGACCAACCTTGAGCTCTTTACTAAGTCATTATCAACCTTAGAACATGAATTGATAGGAGACATAAACCAAACCCATTGCCGTTGAGTTGATTCTGACTCATAAGAGCCATAATATACATTAATTCAAGCTTGCAGAATACAATATGAGTCTACTAACCTATAGTAAACCTGGTGCCATTTAAGCTTCAGAACAAGAACACTTTGACCCTACATCTTGTACTATATGATTTTGTTGGGTCACAAGCCTGAATATATCAATTCTTTTTTAGCTGATGACTCTAAAATAAGGTATAAGAAATCATTAAGATGCAAATCCAACGCTTGGCTATAACAGTCATTATTTTATAAAGTCCTGTCTACAGGTATCGCTAGGAACCACTAAAGAAGGCTTATATATTTTACTGATGCATTCTGGTTGTTGCTTGCCACCTCAGCTGACTATCTAGGAGAGCTTCCAGCCATTGCTCTTTTTTCCCTGTGGGTCACCTTTTACTAACTTCAAACTTAGGCAGCATTTCCCTGGGATGTACTACTTTGCCCCTGTCAAGGGATGTGGTCCTTCCATATTTTTCCCAAAGTGATTACTGATACCAGGCTTGGCTACTTAAAAGATTTAATTAAAGACTTGGACAAAACTGGAGATAATTAAAACAGCAAACTTTAAACCATTGATAATTGTCCAGTTCAAGGCAGGGATTTGCTCCTGGGTTAGAAAAAAAAAAAAAAACTTTGTCTTTTTTTTTATCTTCTTTATTCGATCTATTTCTATGTTGCAGTGGCTAGTTTATAACATTATGCCTCAGGGGAAAGGACTTGAGTTTTCCTAGAGTACAAGTCTCAACTTCTGGATGGTGGTGGTGGTGGGAGGGGAGAGGTGGATTAGGTAATTTCCTAAAAGAAAAAGTAATATGCTGAAAAACAATTATACCAATAATGATGACAAATATTTTCATTATTATGCCAAAACTGACTCTTCGTTGGGTTAAAACTCTCCATTTCACAATAGAATTTTGCTTTATCATTGTCTAAAACATATTTGTGTGCAAATAAAAGGCATATTACATTCACAGAAAAATTTCAGCTAAAGGAATTGAAAATGACAGAATTAATTAAACAGATTCCTCCCCTATCTAACCATTGAGACTTCACAAAAATAACTTGTGCTCTATGATCATCTTACTCACCCTTATCGCTTACCAGAAAATTATTTCGTATCGTTTGTTTCCATAATGTCCTGTCAGCATTTTTATCAAGTAGACTCTTGTAATCCCTCATAGTCAACATAGTACCCAGTAAAACTTCAGTATTTTGCTATTATTTGGACAAACTGAACAACTTGAGAAAAAAATTATACTTATAAGAGTTTACAAAAGCGATTTCCTTTTCTTTAAATTGGAAATCCCTGTGCCTGCTTTTTCATATTCGTTGGTTAGCTGTTTAATCCCAATAGCCTTCTCATTCATTTGTGTGGTGGTGTGGAGTCTTCCAGGTTTGCCTTGGGGAACCCTGGGTCTGATTAGTGCTACCATTGTTCCTTTAAGAAATATTTTTAAATTGTATTTCTCCCCTTCACCCTACCCCTATGTGTGTGCAAACACACACACGCACACCATGACTCTCTATGTAGCTGGCAAGTTCAGAATCTCTGAAATGTCTTACTCTAAAAGAGTTTAGTCCTTAGGTCACTGAAAGATGATTCCAACCACATGAATTAAAGCATGATGATGAAATTGGACCTCTATAAAGCAATAAAAAACTAATAATAACTGAAGAAAATACATAGAATTTAAGAGTAAATCTGAAAGCTGTGACCAGCTATATTTAGTCAACTGGTTTCAGTGTAAAATGAGTAAGTTTTTGTTGGCATTTACTATATACAAATCTGTGATATTCTTGTAGCTTTTCTTTATAAACCTGAAACAAACAAACAAAAAAACTGCCAAAGGTGAATGTTCACAAGCGGCATATTTGTATGTATATGTAGCATATGTTGTGTGTAAGTAAACAAAATACAAAAAATAAAACTTACTGAAAAAGAACAAATCTGACAGACCACTTATAAATATAATTCACTTGGATAATGATTGTATTTACAGCACTTTAATAGCTACATTGATTACGTTTAGAATAATGAATTGCTAATGTTAATAGTAATTGGAATTTGCTTAGTTAAACACCTATTATTGTCAATTTCAGTTACCCAATAATGGGAAGTTAAGATTGTATAATTAAATGGATTTTATCAAGCTTTCTTTGGGGGAAAACACACATTCAGTCTAATATGAAAGCTGATTTAATGCTAACAGGTTTATTTTAAATTAAAAGACAGAGTAGTAATTATGAAAAAAAAACAAAAACAAACTTAAAAGCAGATGTGCCTAGTTCTAATATGGGCTCAGTACTGTAGGGAATATTTTATGAGTTTTTTCCCCTAGTACTTTATTTTTTATTAACTGCTTTTAAATTGTTTTTGTAAGCTATTTATCACAATAATCACATGAGAGGATTTAAAATAATTTTTCCTACTTCACAGATGAATATATAGGAGTTTAGTGATTGAGTTGCTCAAAGTGACAAATGCACAGAGGTAGTTGGTGCTCATATTTTTGCTGTATTTCTCTCTAATTAGCACAATATTTGGCCCAGAGTAGGTAAACAAAAATACCTCTATAGTCAATGCACTATTGAATGAATTAAGTCCCAGAGTGCTACTTAGTTGAAGAGCTAGTCTTCTGGCCTTTAGTGAGTAATACAGGTCCCTAGACAATGGACTTGAAATATATGGGATAAGATCTATAACCTGGTCTTTACTTGACAGTACTGAGGACCACATAGGATCTATGAAAGAGTTATGTGGGATTTGGACATTGTTCTAACCCTTAATTTCTTCATCTATATGATGTAACTAAAATTTTATCTTGCAGAATTGTGAGAGTTAAAGTGAATAATTATAAAGTACCTAGATCAGTGTCTATACCTATAATGCATTCAATTAATTACAGATACTATTTTATTTTCAGATTATAATCAATGATTTATGAAGATGAGTATATTTATTCAACATTACTAAATCACTCAATAAACACTAGTTATGATTCCAACAAACACTGAGTTATATAACATCCTAACCCCCTTATCAGACATAAAAACACTGTTTAAAGGACATAAATATTTTTGCTGTGCTTTTTCTTCCTCTCCAAGTCTACATTATAAGACCTATCTACTTCTACTTATTCCTGATTACTTCACTACTCTTATTTTCTAGCATAAAAATCTTGCTTAAATTTTTTTTTTTTATTTCATGTATATAAAATACTGTGGTAGTTACATTGGAAAAATGTTAAACTAATACCCAAAGGAAACATTACAAAGATAACTATAATACCAGACAGAATTTGATATGTATAAAACTGGTTACATAACTACTATAGGATTTCAGAGTTTTATTATATTTATTACTGTTAAAATATTTGGCCAGGTAGAGATAAAGTTTAAAAACAAGGACAGAAATTCAGAGATGGTCAACAGTGTTTTGGAAACTTGGGAATTCCTAACCTTTATTTTTTAAAATGCTCCTCGGATACTTTTGAAAATTAGCCACTTTTGGAAATCATTGCTGATTTAATTACTGACTCTCTGTCTGATGAGAGGCATTTCAAGGTTCTGGAATTAGTCCGGAAGAAGCAGCCAGAAGGAAAGGAGGTGCAGATGTTTCCCAAGAACAGGTAATCTATTGTGGTGCTAGTTTTCCAGTTTGGCTTTTTAAAAAACCATTCCTCAGACTCGTATACATTATAATTCCAGATTTGGCATTTATTAGCTGTATGACTTGGAGTAAATTAATTAGAAGCTCAAAGAGCCTCCTTTTCTTTATCTTAAAATGGGTCTAAAAATGCCTATCTCACAATGCTGTTATTGGGATTAAGTAAGATAGTGCGTGTTTAGTCAGGGCATTGAACAAGTGGAACATGATTGGCTGTGAGCCTAAAGTCGTTTTATACTTATCCACCACTGCTTGTCCAAACATTGTTTGTGGGAGTGGTTCTTCTCTGCTGCTTGAATAAAATATAAGTGGAGCCTCAAACCCTTCTAAACATTTTATCAAACTTTTATTAAATATGAAATAGTTACAAAATATGAATAATATGAGATTAAGGTATAAATAATAATAATAATATAAACAACATTTACCTACTACCCAGTCTCTCCCAGTTTCCATTCTAATCTTTCTTCTCCAGCTGTAACTACTCTCCTGAAATCAGTGGTCATCATACCCTTTCTTTTCCTTATCATTTTACCAAATATGTAGGTATGCCAAAAGACTATATTATTTAAATTTGAAAGACAATTTACTTTTTATAAATTGAACCATTTTATCATTATTCATCTACAACTTTTTATGTCAATATTATGTTCCTGAGATTTGACCATGTTGATGTATGTGCTATAATTTTTTTGTTTTCTTCGTAAGAGATTATATCAAATATTATTTGCATTTTATATTTGATAGGCTTTTGGGTTAAGGTCAGTCTTATTATTGCAAATATGCCGCAATGAAACTCTATTTTGTGTTTCCTGGTGCACAGGGAGAAGAAATATTTCAGGACATATATTTAAGAATGGATTTGTAGAATCAGAAATTATATATACCATCAGTGTCAGTTAAGGTAAAAGAAGCAGAACTATTATATAAGTATCATGAAATATGAAATTTATTATAAAATTAATCTTATAAACAATTGTAGGGAGAGCTGGGGAAGTAAAAATCAGGGTAAGATTGGAAAAGTCACTCCCGATACAGCTGAAAATGTTTGAGCTTTCAGAAAGCTGGACCTTGCCAGCTGCTGGAGTGGAATTGTGAAGAAGTGTAGTATAGAACTCTATGGAAGTTTCTCAGGCTTAGTAGATCCTGCCTCCACGAGTTCAGAACAGAATATCCAGCAAGACTGACAGACAACAAGGAAAGCTGGGATTAAGGAGGAGTGAATTTAAAAAGGAGGACAAACTGGAACTCACTGGCTCCACTGAGTCTCTCTCTCACCAACTCTAAACAAATCTCATCTAACGTTCTCATGTGGCAAACCCTAACCATGAAACATACAGGGAGGTGAATTCCAAGATGCACTGTTCCAGATTAGTTAAATTATAAGTTAAGTACAGTACCACCACCTCAACTTGACTAGATCATTCCAAATTTGTTTTCCAGATCTGTTGGACCGATTTATACTCCACCAGCAGTGTGTAAGTTTCTCTTGCTCTGCGTTCTTACTAGCACTTGATTTGTCAGGTTTTTACTTAGCATATCTAGTATGTATAAAACACTATTCCATTAAAGGTTTAATTTTTATTTCCTTGCTTATTAGTAGGGTTGAATATCTTTCAAATATTTATTTGTATTTCTTGCATTTGTATTTCTTCTATGAAATGTTTATTCATGCATGGCATTTGCCCATTTTTCTATTTAGTTGATTCTTTTTTTCCTATATATTTGTAGGAGTTATTTTTATATTCGAACCATCATATGTGTTACAAACATCATTTCTTCATTTCTTAGTAGGAATGTAGTCAAATTTATCTCCTGCTTTTGTGGTTTATGGTATTCATGTCTCCATAATTTGTTTATTCTCACATACTTAAAAGACTTAGTCACTCTTCATCACAAAATAATCTTATTTTAGAACTTAAAATGTTTTTTTTCTTTTCTTTTTTCTCAAGTAAAAGAGAAAACTTCAAACTTACTCTCCCACTCAAGCTTGCTTTATGTTTGAGGAGACTATGGTGGGAAGGAGTAATGGCCGGCTTCTCTGTTCTGTCTCTTTACATTTCTTTTACTCACACAAGTTGACAGTTGGCCATGATTTCTGACCAGTCTAGTATGTGAATAAACAGGAGTACCACTCCAGCGTCGGAGCAAAGTAGGAATAATTAAGGAACAGAGATTATTTTACTTTCCAGGTCTGGATCTAATTTAACATCAGGGATATCTGGGGTTGTGGAAATTCAGTTCTGACTCTCTCGATGGTGTTTCTGTTGCCTTGGATTGCCCTTCCCAAGATGCAAGTGGTATGTTTTTGTTTCCTTCTGGCCACTTACATTTCTTCTCTCTGTCCTTGGGGTCTCCCATCATCCCTGTTGAGGTCATATCAACCCTCACATCCCTGCCTTGGGCAGGATTTAATAACACTCCAGGCGAATTCTATCCACTCTTGAAGGAAATAAAGCTACCTCCTATTGCCATTCCATCTCCCTTTTGTGTCTCAAGCTGATGGACCCATCCTTTCATCTTTAGATTCCTCAGGCATCTGTCAAACATCATTCTCCTATGCCTCCATCTCAAACATCAACAAATTCACCACAAACTCTTATATCTCACCTGAAATCCCTCTGACTCAAATTCAGGTGAGGGGGCTGTCCCTCCTGGCAGAGGAAGGAGAAATGTATAGTAGCACTTCCTAAAGAAATCTACTCTGTCGACATCTTCAAACTCAATGCTTTCATACTCCTGATTAGGTATTGGGCTAAGGGTCTTAAACCAATTTAAGACAACTTTTTTTTTTTTTTTTTAATACTGCAAATCCTCAGTGGTTAAGAGCTACTGCTGCTGACCAGAAGGTCAGCAGTTTGAATCCACCAGGCGCTCCTTGGAAACTCTGTGGGGCTGTTCTACTCTGTCCTGTAGGGTCACTATAGGGTCCTTATGAGTCGGAATCAATTTGATGGCAGTGGGTTTGATTTTGGTTTTGGCCACTAATTGTTATCTTTTTGGCATGTTGCATCCTCAATCAAGTCTGTGACAGAAAAAGTCCCGTACTAACCTCCCATTGTATATTTCGAATAAAAACTTTCTGCCACATAGGAGATTTTGAATAAATGGAATACTTTGTCATCATCATTTCATAGAAAAAATAAGATTATACTTGGAAGCCGGAGGATTTAAGTTAACTCTCAGTTTTAAAAGAGATTTCAAAAGGTACTTAATTACAACGTCACCATTTGGGTGCTTGAATGTCATCTTCAAAAGCATTATCAAAGAGGTTACTTACAAAGGAATGCTTTTTTTTCCCCTATGGGTCTCTGAACAAATTTTCTGGAAGAAGAAAGGCAGAGACTTTATTCTCTCTCCTTACACTGGACCTTACAAAACTCTATCTCTACTACTCCACCCCGTTTTAAAAAGTCAGAGATGAAAAGGCTCAACTTCTAAACCTAAAACGTATTTTTTCTTTGCGAGCCCATCCAGAAGCTAACTCCTAACTATGTGGCTTTTCATCCCTGAATCTTTGATTTAAATTAGACTAAGGCCAAAGGTTTTCCTTATGAAACTGGTGGCTGCATAGTGCTTTCTTAGCCAGGCAGTAGACGAGAAATAAGTAGAGCAATGTAGGAGAGAAAAGTCCTGTACTTTTTTTCAGAAGAACTAAGTTTGAGTCCTAGCTGGGCCAATTATGGGAAAAATGGGGCAAATTATAATTCCTTGTCATTTGTGTGGTTATTTTCTATTTAACCATTCCCTTTCCCCCCTTGTCCCCACACAATGCATTAGTAGAACTGCTCCATAGTGTTTCCAAGGAGCAGCTGGTAGATTTGAACTATGGACCTTTAGGTTAGTGGCTGAGCTCTTAACTACCACCATACCACCAGGGCTCCCTTTTTTTCTTTTTTGTCTTGCCCTACATTTCCTGCCTACTGCATCACCTAGGCTCCCTGGTGGCTGGCTTTGGTTTAAGGTTAGCCCAGTGATGTGGTGCAGCCAGCTCACACTGGCTTGCAAGAGCTGATTGGGCACACATTTCTTCCCAACTCTAAGTTCATTGCCCTCAAGTTAGTAGACTGAAATCATCCATGGTGGGAGTGTTTATACCATGGTTATTTGCAAATACTAAAATCAAGGTTTACTTTTTCCGTTTATTTTTATTTTGAAAGCCAATTGTTACGCATTTCATTTATCAGCCTACTGTCATTTGGCCAATGGGAGGTGCCAGCAGGAGATCAGAATGTAGGAAGAGAGAAAAGTTGAACTATTTCTTCCCTTGTTTTGGTATTTCATTTTTAGAAGTAGCCCGCCAGATCTCCTTAACAATTCCTATCAAGCAATCTCACCCCCATAGATCCAGCTCTCGCGGAAGATATAGTGACATTATTTCATCTCTGCCTTTTTAGCCCGAGTCTTTTTCTGTGTAGTTTGCCTCTATGTGCCTCAACATGCTTCACAGGATCCCTTAAAGCCCTGCCCACGCTTCTCTAAGTAGTCCCTTCATTCAATCTCATTCGAACCATCTGGTATAAATTCTGCTTTCTGTCAGGATGATGACTGATATATCAATCATGACACTTTTTCTGCAATGACCCAAATGAAGCCACAGATTTTTGCTAAATATAGTGTCCCAGGCTGCTCCTGCCATTGTATGGGATTTGGCATGCAGGATGAAGGGCCTATAGAATCCACACCCTGGAATATGGGATGGTGATGGCCGTTAAGCCTAATCACTAATTATAAGGTGCTTTTTTTAAAATTATGCATTTTCTGATTTCTGAATTACACATTGTCTACTTGAAAGTTAAAAGGCCAAATATTTAGTTTTGGGCTACTGGTGTTCTTCTTAGCCCAGCCACATGTAACATTGTTTTGCTTCTCTTTAAATCACAATGGTTTTCACTTGACTTTGAAAATCTGAGAAAATTCATAGTGATTACTCTCTGTAATGTGCAGCCGAACAGCTCACCTACTGACATTATCTCACTAGGGGCAGAAAAAAGGGTTTATTTTGATTTTTTAAAAAAAATCTAGCTCTGATGAGAGAAAACATAAGAAATGTTAATGTTTGCTCTCCCTTCTACATCCAATTAGTCATTAAAAACCACTATGGGCCAAATAAAATGAAAGGTCCGTTCTTTCCCAGTTTTTAACAAGGCAGGGTTTTAAACAGTAGAAATGACATTCTTCAGCAACAGATTTCCTTTAAAGGTTGGTTAACTTGGCAGATGTTAAACTGTACATATTTTATTTGTGAAAGAAAAGAAAAATATGCTTTTCTTTATGCAAAGACCATATGTCAAGGGGAAATATTTTCTACACTGATTCTCTCAGGAAACCTGTTTTCTTTAAATTTTTTACCTACACTTTTATCTGATGGATTCTCAGATCAACATATCTTTATTTGACATCTTATCTTTTGAAATAGCTCTGTGTCTAACTATCTTCATAACACCCTCTGAAATCACAAATAACACACACTTATTTCCAGATATGGGGTCGAAAAAGAGTCCCTTTGTCTCACCCAAGGACCATGGTCATTTATAGAATACCTTCCTAGTGTCAATTTAACACTGAGCTACATTTGAATGGAGAAATAGAAATTAGATCTATGGAATTCAGAGTCGGAGCCAGAGTTAAGACTGTACCTTTGAGTCCAGTTGACCACTTTGCAAATGCATACCAAAACATAACAGTGGCCCTGTGAAGAATCTTGTCCTTTGTTCGTGTTAGGAATAAATATTCAAAACAAAGACTCTGTGTTATTTATATTGACTTAAAATTCCCATCACCAAAACTTCAGACTGGCAATTTTAACTCTGTTGTACATTCTACCAATTACTTTTGAAGTATGAATTAGCTTCATGTGCACAGAGGACATCTGCTTTGGTAGGTAAGCACACACCTATGAGACGTTAATCATACCTGTTTGATTTGGTTTTGACGGTATTCTTTAAAACTTTAATTAGGATAAAATCAGTGAATGAAGGATGATGAGTGAATACCAATGAATTATGAAAAAGAGAACTACAGCTATATTTATTTATCCTGAATTCTTTGAAGTAACAATTGTGTGATATAGCACCGTGGTAACAGGGTTCTCACTTTGGGATTTATTTTCAGAAAGAAATACGCAGCAAAGTGTCGTTTATCACATAGTGTTTAAGAGCTCAGCTGCTAACCAAAAGGTCAGCAGTTTGAATCTACCAGCTGCTCCTTGGAAACCCTATGGTGCAGTTCTGGTCTGTCTTATAGGATTTCTGTGAGTCAGAATCAACTCGGTTACAATGATTTTTTTTTGGTTTTACCCCATAAATAATTTTGAATTGAAAATCATTAAAATATTACAAACTTGTTTGACATTAACGTATACATATCAAACAGCAAAATTATAAAGCAATGGCATTTGCATTATTTTAAAAGATACCTAAGAAAGGAAACTGCATTACCCGTTAACATTAGATTATCAAGCACTGTTGGTAGAGTGAAAAAAGTAGGTTCGCAATTATAAAATATAACAGAAAATTTTTTACTTGAATGAGAATCTTATGATCTTACTTGTTGTTATCTGCCATCCAGTTAGCTTTGACTTATGGCGATCTATGTGTAACAGAAATGTTGCCAAGTCCTGCACCTTTTTCATGATCATTGGTAAGTTCAAGTCCATTGTTATGGCAATTGTGTAGTGCCTTGCAACCCAGGGGGCTCATCTTCCAGTACTATATCAGATCATGTTCTGTTGAGATCTTTAAGGTTTTCATTAGCTAATTTTTGGAAGTAGATCACTAGGCTTTCTTCCTAGTCTGTCTTAGTCTGGAAGCTGAGCTGAAACCTGTCCTCAATCGGTGACCCTGTAGGTATTTGGAATAGGGGTTACAGAGCTTCCAGCATCATAGCTACATGCAACCCACCACAGTATGACAAACAGATGGGTGGTAGGTGTTTCATTTACAGTTACTAAAAAACTGCTCAGCAAATAATCAAAGAAGCTGGACTACATGAAGAATAATAGGCCATCAGGATTGGAGGAAGACTCACTAACAACCTTCGTTATGCAGGTGACCCAACCTTGCTTGCTGAAAGGGAAAAGGACTTGAAAAACTTGCTGATGAAAACGAAAGATCACAGTCTTCAGCATGGATTGCACCTCAACATAAAGAAAACAAAAATCCTTACAACTGGACCAATGAGCAACATCATTAATGGAGAAAAGATTGAAGTTGTCAAGGATTTCATTTTACATGGATCCACAATCAACAACCATGGACGCAGCAGTCAAGAAATCAAAAGACACGTTGCACTGGGCGAATCTGCTGCAAAGGACCCCTTTGAAAGTGTAGAAAAGCAAAGATGTCACCTTGAAGACTAAGATACAACTGACCTAAAAAAAAAAAAAAAAAAATTTTTTTTTTTTTTTTTCTAAGCTATGGTATTTTCAATTGCATCGTATGCATTTGAAAGCTGGAAAATGAATAAGGAAGACCAAAGAAGAATTGACGACTTTGAACTGTGGTGTTGGTGAAAAATATCGAATATACTGTGGACTGCGAAAGAACGAACAAATACATCTTGGAAGAAGTACAACTGAATGCTCCATAGAAGCAAGGATGGCGAGATTGCATCTCATATACTTTGGACATGTTGTCAGGAGGGATCAGTCCAAGGACATAATGCTTGGTAAAGTACAGGGTCAGCAGAAAAGAGTCAGACCCTCAATGAGATGCATTGATGCAGTGGCTGCAACGATGGGCTGAAGCATAACAACGATTGTGAGCATGGCGCAGGACTGGGCAGTATTTTATTCTGTGGTACATCATGATGTTTCTTATTGGTCCAGTTGTGAGGATTTTTGTTTTTTTTATGTTGAAGTGTAATCCATACGGAAGGGTGTGGTCTTTGATCTTCATCAGTGCTTCAAGTCCTCTTCACTTCCAGCAAGCAAGGTTGTATCATTTGCATAACGCAGGTTAGTGAGTCCTCCTCCAAACCTGATGCCCCATTCTTCTTCCTATAGTCCAGCTTCTTGAATTATTTGCTCAGCATACAGATTGAATAGGTATAGTGAAAGGATACAACCCTGATGCACACCTTTCCTGACTTTAAACCATGCAGTATCCCCTTATTCTGTTTGAATGAATACCTCTTGATTTATGTACAGGTTCCTCATGAGCACAGTTAAGTGTTCTGGAATTTCCATTCTTCACAATCTTGTCCATAATTTGTCATGATCCACATAGTCAAATGCCTTTGCATTGTCAATAAAACACAGGTAAACATCTTTCTGGTATTCTCTGCTTTCAGCCAGGATCCATCAGACATCAGCAATAATATCTGTGTTTCCATGTCCTTCTCTAAATCCACCTTGAATTTCTGGCAGTCCCCTGTTGATATACCGTTGCAGCCACTTTTGAATGATCTCCAACAAAATTTTACTTGTGTGTGATATTAATGATATTGTTTGATAATTTCTGCATTCAGTTGGATCACCTTTCTTTGGAATAGGCATAAATGTGTATCTCTTCCAGGTAGTTGCAGGTAGCTAGCTTCCAAATTTATGCGTGTCTTTTTTCTGTCAGAATTTCCTTCTCCTTTTATACCATTTTATTTTCTACGTGCTCCCAAGACCTAACTTTAAAATGAAAATCTCTTTTACATTCTCTCATCTTTTACAATGAGTTTATTCCTCTGAGTTCTTATAACCAAAAAAACCAGACCCTTTGCCGTCAACTTGATTCTAATTCATTGCAACCCTATAGGGCAGAGTAGAACTGCCTCATGTGATTTCCAAGGAGTGACTGGTGGATTCAAATTGCTGACCTTTTGGTTAGCAGCCATAGCACTTAATCACTGTGCCAGTTTTCATAATACCCTGGAAATAGTACTGTTATAACACCATATCGTACTGCTTTTTTTCATACATCTCCTCAACAAATACAACTATTAACTCTAGAGAGTAGGGTATTATGGGATCATATTTGACTTTATGATAACTAGCACAGATTCTAAAATGTAGTAGGTGTTTTTTTTGTCTAGAATAGTAAAGATAATGTCTCCTTCCTCTGCTGTCCATTTGGGTTCTTATGTTTTGGGGCTCCTCAGCTGTGTTGCAAATCTACTGTATGTAAGATTCATATCCAACCTAAGAGAGATAGTTTAGCATGTTTAAATGCTTTGTTGCTGTGGTTGTTAACTACATCTTTGAATGCATTAAAAGTCATTTTAAATCCTGGTGGCCATGGTCCCCAGACCTTCTGTTGGCACAGGACAGGAATCATCCCCGAAGACAACTCATCAGACATGAAAGGAACTGGACAGTGGGTGGGAGAGAGATGCTGATGAAGAGTGAGCTAATTATATCAGGTGGACACTTGAGATTGTGTTGGCATCTCATGTCTGGAGGGGGGTGGGAGGATAGAGAGAGTTGGAAGCTGGCAAAATTGTCACGAAAGGAGAGACTGGAAGGGCTGACTCATTAGGGGGAGAGCAAGTGGGAGTACGGAGTAAGATGTATGTAAACTTATATGTGACAGACTGACTTGATTTGTAAACGTTCACTTGAAGATCAATTAAAAAAAAAAAGTCATTTTATTTTTGGTTTGACGTCTTTCCTGTGTCTGATACTTTATGACAAAAGAGTATTCCTTTTGCATCTAAGAGTAATATTTAAAATAAAGTTTTTGATCATTCTCTGAAACCCTAGTTTATGCTACCTTCTATACCTGAGGCATTCTTAATCTGAACTGTAAATGTATGCTTTAGATCCAGAAGACTTATTCCATCTAGGTTCTTTTCCTTCCCAAAATTTTTCAGTTGCTTGTAATATGTTACGGATCTTCTTTAAAATTCTGCTTTGTGAACTGTGAAGTGAGGCTATTAATGGCAATTCTACCTATTTTTCATAATTGTGAAGATTATATGAGATAATGAATGTGAAAACACTTTCAAATATAGAAAGAACTGATTACATTATATAAAAAGCATGCCTATTATCAGTGGAAATGATAGTGCATTTCTCTATGAATATTTTGTTGATTCAAAAAATCACCTCTGCCAACACCTGAGCCTCAAGGAAATAGCATAGTTGACTGTTTTGGAAACAATTAGATTTCTAACGTTTAATAAGCAGCTATTTTGTTTCAGGCTGCTAGATGCTTTGTATAGTTGTAACTCAAATGTCAATGACAATGAGCCCCATTGGCTAAATTGGTGGAAATGATTCTCCTCAAAATGACCTCCAGTTACTTCCAAGTATCCCAGCTAATCACCTCAAGAATACCCAGGGAATGACCATCAGGATTTTTGCTGCACAGTTCTCCTCACACTGATTTTCAATGGCCGTGGTTACAGCTAACCGACTGTGAAAAGATCACTTACCTAGGAACAGGTGTACTCTGTCAACAACTGATCTGGGCTCAGGAGAGGGGCCCTGTAAGTCCCCATACATTCCCTCATTGCTCAACATTATTACCTTCTGTGTGGTGTGCAAAGTTGTTAGCTTTCAAGATCTCACTGAAAGAAAGTTCAAGAACAATGAAAGTGATATGTAGTTTGTCATAAAACAATAACTTCTAACCATTGCACCAGAGTGGTATTCTGCTTCTTTTTGGGCTTTTTTTCTGCGTAGCCTCCAGCAACAGTGGTTTCAGATGTTACAGGGCAGGGCTACTATGTTGCACCTCCTTTTTCAGACAACTACTGAGACTAAAGTCCTTGGCCTTCTTATCCCCTTTGCACAGGAAACTGATGATTTTTTTCCCCCCTGCAGAGACTTATTTCATGGTGTAAGATATATCCTAAAGAGCCTTGGTGTCACAGAGGTTAAGCAATTGGCTGTTAACCAAAAGATTGGCAGTTCAAATCCATCAGCCACTCCTTGGAAACCTGACAGTTCTACCCTGTCCTATAGAGTCTCTATGAGTTGGAATCAAATTGATGGCAATGGATTTTGGTAAGATATATCACTGATTTTGCTATTCAATATCCAATTACTTTTTTTTTTTTTTTTTTGGCAAAATCGTACTTCCCTTGTCCTCTGAGGACCTGCCCTCACTGAAACTCAAGCCATGAGGTGTGACTGTGATTGATCTTACCTTCTGCCCTGGGGGTGGATCCTCATTAGTTTAAGGACTGAGTGTTACCAGAGTTCAAGGCCCTGCCCTAGTACAGGCCGGAAACTTCCAGTTGAGCCACCCCAGAAGTTACCCAACGGGCTTGTCACTGGGGCTACCAGGCAGAAACAGAAACTTTGGCAGTAAAGCTTCCCTGAAGGAGGTGGAAACAAGAAGACTGTCTGGTAGGAGTCTGGATCACAGAAGACATGCAGTCAAGCCTGAGAAATAATCTGAACACAGCCAACTGCATAATTTGTGGGGCTGAGTACAGACAAAATGAAAATACTAGGAGTTTTGTTCAAAATCCAGGAAAAACAATTTACAGGTTTAAATTATAAGGCTTTTTCCTTTCTTTCATGGTCTTTCTCTCGAGTTGTCATGGTTTTTCATTTGCTCTTTAATGTCATTCTGAGAAAACAAAAATTCAAAATTTAAATTAGTAGCGTGAATTTTAACATTCTTTTTTATACTGTGCCATGCTATTTTTAAATGCAAATATGAATATTTAACTTATATGTAGAATCACCAAAATTATATATCTTATTGTGTAGCTTGTCTATGTATATGCATTTTGCTCTTACCAGAACAGTGGAAATGTTACACAAAACTAACTCAATTGTTATTTTACTTCTTAATATGTGCACATTCTACCAACGCACTGCTATAGAAGTCAGCGGCTTCCATGATATACTTACTTTGTGCTCACCTTGAGCCTTGTTGACATCAAATGCATTGTGAGCTACCTGATTTCTGTGTTCATGGGGCATTGCAGGTGTGATATGTAAACGTGGCGGCAATGAATGGTGGATATACATACTGTTCTTATTTCCTCCGCTTATGTGCATACTGCATCGTCCTACTGGATTCAGTTAAAAAGATTCAGTTACAAAACACAAATTCAAAGGTAAAATTATTAAAATTTCAAGATGATGACAGTAGATCACTAAGCCAAGGGTGAGGCTCTGTGCAACCATACAGGTCGCATGACCATGAAGCCATCCTACATCTGAAGCATGTAGGGAGGATGAGGAGGCTTCTTTACTCTTTCTGCTCTCCTCCTTTCTATCAGTTCCTTCTATCGCTCAAACATTTAGGGAAAGAAGTTGGTAAGGGATCTGGTGGATTGTAGATTGCAGGGACCAGAATCTTGCAAAGCAAAGTGGAGCAGAGGAAATTAGACAAAAGATTGATTGATTGTCATGCATATACTGGCAGATTAGGATAGACATTTTCATTTCCCTCTTTCCATAGTCTGAATGCATCTATTTCTTCACGGTAATGATAAATTTTTCTGGAATCTGTTTTTTTACTATATGCTAAGAACATAGTACAATGATGGGCATATTTAAGTGTGGACTAAGTCGAGAACCTAATGAAGAAATGTAAATTTTCTGTTAAAAAGCAACATGTTCATTTGTAAAGGTTCAGTATGTTACCAATTGAACAATGGTACTGATTTGTCACACTTAAGATGCTTATTCAGAAAATACAAAACTCTTCCTTGGACATACAGAATTCCCATTTGATCATGAATAAGATATATTTTCACTCACTTTACGCTCTTGTTTCTTAGTATTTTGTAGTCTGATAATCATATAGACAGCCAAAGGCAGTTTGGGCACTAAAATCTTGTCCTCTTTTTACAGTTGGGCACTGAAATACCGTTTTCTTTATACATTTTTTAACTTTGAATTGTTAAATGCCTCTGAGAGGTTACCGTGGAAAAAAGAAACTATCTGCATAATCATTATTGATATCTCAATGAATTTTTTTTTAGTGATAGCAGGCTCTGCTAACAGTAACAGGATTTTTTTTTTTTTAATCTTTCTTTTATGTGCGGGCTATATTACATGTAATGTTACTTGCCTCTTCACTGGAACTAAGAACAAATACATATACATTATCCTAGTTTATATAAATCACTTGATATCCTATTTACTCTAAAATCCATTTTTAGATTGCCTTCTTGATTTTTCTTTTTAATTCCAAGTGTATTGATCTGTGTTTTTCTCCTCACTATCATTTGTCTTTTGGGTGCTTGCCTTCTCCATGCTTGTATGCAAAGACAGCCATTCCTAACTTCCTCTAGAGCATTTCAGCACAATTGTCTTTCTAAATCAGTGACTTTATCTTCAAGTCTCTCCTGAAAACCCTTTTTTTTCTATTACCTTTGTAATTCTCTTTAATGTATTAAAGGATCCTGGAAATAGCTGATGAAACAAAATTTCAGAAGGGCTGTATTATAAATTCATTAAAGAACAGCTCAGAAGTAGAGTACAGTCTTATGAATTTATGGTCGGGTGTTATTATTATGACAATTACATTGTGAGTCACTTAAGTTACAGGGTTGAGAATTAGAAAAAGTAAGCATTTTAGGATACTATCAGATCTAATTTTCTTTTCTGAACCAATACTCAATGCCAGTGTATAAACTAATAGTTAGAATAATTTCCTGGCTTATATATATATATATATATTTTTTTTTTTTTAAGCAAAATATGAGACAATGGAGCAGAGTGGAAAGGGCTTAGAATTGGGCATCGCATGGACTTCCCTCTACCACTGAGTAAGGATGTGATTTCAGGGGAGTTAATATCAGGTTCCTTTGCTTCATTTGTAAAATAAGGGTAATGATATATACTTTTTAAAATTGTGCATATGTGTGTGTTTTTAAGGATTCCTATATGAGAAGTATCACCTAGTATTGACTCTTTATTTTTATTTAATTTTATTAGTTAGGTTATACAGAAATAATATTCTGGTGTTCTGAGTACAGGAATGTTCAACTAATCTTTTTTTTGTAAATTTACTTTACAGAGATACTATTTACATAAACTATTGCTATTTATTGATTGTAGTGGTTAAGAGCTATGTCTGCTAACCAAAAAGTCAGCAGTTCAAACCTACCAGGCACTCCTTGGAAACTCTATGGAGCAGTTCTACTCTGTTTTTTTTTTTTTTTTTAATAGCCATTTTTAGTGTGTACTTCAATAAATTTAATAAATACATACATCCGTGTAATCATGATCTCATTCATGATATTGAACATTTTAATTTTCATCACCACCAAAAATTCTCTCCTGCCACTTTGTAATCAATTCCATTGCGATCCCTGTCCCAGACAACCACTGATCAAATTTCTATCACTGTAGATTAGTTTTGTCTGCTCTAGACTTCATATAAATGGAATTATAAAGTATACACCTTTTGTCTGTGGCTTCAGTCAATCAGTGTAAAGATTTTGAGTTTCATCTATGTTGCTGTACATAAGTAGTTTGCCCTTGTTACTCCTGAGCAGTATTCCATTGTAAGTGTTGTGGTTAATGTTATGTATCAACTTGGTTACGCTGTGCTTCTCAGTGGTTTGGGAGACATTGGACTGACTGCTATTCCAGAATGTAGTATAATGTAATCACCTCCATGATATGATCTGATGTGATCAGCCAATCAGTTGAAAGGAGAGTTTCTTTGGAGGGCGTGGCCTGCCTCCAGTATATAAATGAATGTTCCAGCAAGGCTCAGACTCTCTCTCTACCCTGCAATCTTCTCATTGCCTGATCTCCAGTTCTCGGGATGTAAGCCTGCAAAAGTCTTCAACCTGCTACCTGACCTGCAAATTTTGAATTTGCCAGTCCTCGCAACTCTTTGAAGCTGGCAGAGGCTTCCAGCCTGCCTCCTGACCTAGAGATTTTGGGTTTGTTATCCCCTGCAACCACGTGAGCCAGCAGAATCCTTCAGCCTGATGCCCAACCTACAGATTTGGGACTTACCAGCCAGCCCCCACAATTTCGTGAGTCATTTCCTTGAAGTAAATCTCTCTATATATATTTATATATACCTTTCACTGGTTTTGTTCCTCTAGAGAACCCAGACTAAGACAGTAAGTGTATACCATGATTTGTTTAACATGCTCATGTCATTTGGGTTTACTGTTTTGGTTTATTATGAATTAGCCAAAAAAAAACAAACCTGTTGCTGTCGAGTCAATTCTGACTCATAGTGACCTTATAGGTCAGAGAAGAACTGCCCCACAGCGTTTCCAAGGAGCGACTGATAGATTTGAACTGCGGACGTTTTGGTTAGCAGAGCAGCCATAGCACTTAACCACTATGCTGTCAGGGCTCCTGAATATTTCTGTACAAATCTTTATGGGGACATAGGTTATATTTTGATGGCATGTAATTGTACTCCACTTCTCCCTTTATGAAATTTTGCTCTAGGGAGCACAGTTGACCTGGAAACCTCTAGCTTCCACAGTTTTGGATTCACTGCCCTGTTGTTCATGTCAAGACCATAACTCGCCCAAGCTGTTCCTGGCCAATAACTGAGCATGGCAGGGGTACTAGAGCCAAACCATTTCTACCCAATGCAGGTGTTGTGGATTGAATTACGTCCACCCAAAAATGTGTGCATCAATTTGGCTGGGCCATGATTTCCCATATTGTGTGATTTTCCTATGTATTGTAAATCCTGCCTCTATGATGTTTATGAGGGAAGATGGGTGGCAATTGTGTTAGTGAGGCAGGGCTCAACCTACAAGATTGGATTGTGCCTTGAGGCAATCTCTTGAGATACAAAAGAAATAAGTGAACAGAGAGGCAGGGGGATCTCATACCACCAAGAAAGCAGTGCTGGGAGCAGAGCCTGTCCTTTGGACCTGGCCAGGGTCCCTGCGTGGAAAAGCTCCTAGTCCAGGGGAAGATTAATGAGAAGGCCAACAGAAAGAGAAAGACTTCTCCTGGAGCTGATGCCCTGAATTTGGACTTTTAGCCTACTTGACTGTAAAAAAATAAATTTCTCTTTGTTAAAGCCACCCACTTGTGGTATTTCTGTTATAGCAGCACTAGATGACTGAGACAGTAGGTCTCCTCTAACAGACAATTTTTGTTTAGGATCTCTCATCAGCCTAGCAGATATTTTTTCAGAACTGCAGTGTGAGGTTCTTTTAACCTAATCCTTCCTTCCCTCTCTTTTGACAAGTATAAACATCTGTATTGTGGTCTGAAGGATCTCACCACATACCTCCCTCTTTATTTTTCACACGTGTTTTTTTCTCATGAATCTATTGCTCATCTAATCCCATCTTGGTGTCTGCTTCTCAGAGAACTCAGCTATTATTCCTTCTTGGTAAATGCCTAGAAGTAGAATTACTGGATCATATTTTTTTTTTTTTAATGATGTTACAGGTTGGATTCTCTGGGAAAGACATAATCTTTAATGTAAAATCCTTAGTCCCTTGTTATGTTCCTCCTTCCTTTCCTCTTACATTCTCATCACAAAAAGTTCTTTGTCTATAATTGTTTCTTATATATCGTTTTAATTTTCTTTTCTTTTGTCTTAACATTATTATATACATCAACCAACTTTACCAGTATATTTTAACCCCTTATCTCCCATATCTCTAGCAACATTTTCTGTGTCTCTTATTATTTTAGTATTTCCTCCTAAAAATGTTTCACTTCATGTAGCAAATGTTCTTAGACTTTTTTATGCTTGAAAAATATTTTTATTGAAGTCCTACACTTGATAGGAAATGTGGTTCAAAATAATTTTCCTTCAATAAGAAAATGCCACATTTTCTTCTTACATTACATATCTATTGTCACTGGTGACACTTTTGATGTCACTCTGATTCTTGTTCCTAAAGAGATAATCTACTTTTCGTCTTAGAAACATTTAGACTTTTCTCCTTTTTTTTTTTTTTTTTTTGTATTTTAACAATGTCCCAAAACCAAAACCAAACCCATTACCCTAGCTTGTCTAAATTAGATAGGATAGTGCTTCTATCTGCTTTTTGAAAACATTCCCTTTTTTTTTTTTTACCCAGAGCTAGATTCTTCCTCCTACCTGTCTTATTTGTTATTTCAATTAATATGCTTGTTCCTCATATTAATAAGTATATTATAATTTTTTCTTTTTAACCCTTTTTGTTAGCTCAGTTGTAGTTCTCTTTTATCTGTCTTTAATACTGGCTTATTTTTGCCATTATTTTTTCAACTCTTTTCTCATACCCAGATTTAAATTGAGGAAGCAGGCCACATATTTTGTAAGGGGAAAGATGAGTGAAGAGGTGTGAAGAAACTCTGATGGCACAGTGGTTAAGAGCTATGGCTGCTAACCAAAAGATCGGCAGTTTGATCCACCAGGCACTCCTTGGAAACCCTATGAGGTGGTTCTACTCTGTCCTATAGAGTTGCTATGAGTCAGAATTGACTCAACAGCAATTTTTTTTTTTTTTTTAAGAAGCGTAAATACCCAAGGAGAGCTTGTCAGTCCATATTGGTTTATACTAGCTCCTCACTCCTGAATGCTTTTGCTGTGCTCTAATTTTACCTCAAGGGCATCCGTACTGGGAGGTTCAGCCTGGAACCACTGATTCCTGTAATTAACAGGTAAAGACTCTCAAGGTAAAATGGGTGTGGCAAGGTAGAGTAGGAGAAGAATTTTAAAAGCTTTTCTCTAACCTATACCCTCACTACTACCTCCATCCACTCTCTGTTCCAGCCTGCAGCCACCTAACACAATACCTCCTACTCCCACAACCACAATGGTTAGGTCAACACAGCCTTCAGTCTCCTCAAGACTTGTTGGTTTTTTTTTTTTTAATTTGTTTTGCTTTTGTTTCTTTTTAAATTTATTTCCTGGAATACATCTTTCCTTCCTCCTGCTTTAGTCTCTGTATGGTTAATTTTGGAGAGGGTAATTCCTAGCTTTGTTAGTTCACCATCTTGGTTGGAACCAAATTGTTCTGGAACATTTCTGGCCTCTGCATTGATGTCCCTTTTGTGGTTTAGTCTCTAAGTATCTTGCTGCTGGAGGTGGCTCTTGGCCTCTATATGCTATCCCACCCCCAAAACTCTGCCTATTCCTATATCAACTGGTATACAAAGTCTCTGAGAATAACATTTACAAAATATGATATGTTTTAGAATTAACAAGAAACGAGTAGGATCAGGGCTGTTTTTATGATTACTGTTCTCATTCATTTGCATTTGGTAGGTCTCCCTTGAGTGGAAAGAAGGAATTAGAGCAATAATATGAAGATTCATTTCTCATCTATAGCCTCAGATTCTTGGTGTGTTGAGCTCATAAATTTCAAGCCGTGTGTGCAGGTGGGGCTTGGAGGTTGGGGTAGGGAACTAGAAGTTCTCTGATTCAGGTTCATTCTTATTACTGTGGACTGAGAATAGAGTTCGACAACTGGAAAAGCCCTGGGGAATATTGGCATTCATAGATATTAAGAAATATCTGGTTTCATCTCTGTGGGGATTTGTGGGCAAAAGGATTGGTTTGCCTGAGTGTTGGAGTGTTAAATCATAATCAGTTCCTGTGCACACAAAGAAAAAGAGTAACGATTGGCAAATAGCTAGCACAGCTGCATTATTGCCTATAAAAGATGGCAAAGAAACAGACTCATATCCTGGGTAAATGAGATAGTGAAGCCCATATACTGCTGCTTCCAAAAATGGTCTTTACTTATCATCAGTAATGAGAAAAATACTAAATGGCTTAAAGGGACATTTGAAATTTATGGTGATTTGACACTGAAAATTTTTAGAAACATCTCAAATAACCAAACCGAGAGTTTAAAATATACTGTAGCCCAACGTATAAATCCATGTCAGGAGAAATTTATTTTATAGAAAGATCTCAAATACAGTGCTAGTTTAAGCTCTATAGTTTTTGTTTTTAGAACAAAACAGTAAAAATATCAAGGGGAAATAAAATTGCCACAATCAGAATTAAAACTTACTTGGAATACTTCAGGATCCGATGTTGGGTATTGGGATGTGTAGTTTTTAAACACAAACATTTTTTTCCTTATGGCACCAGCAGGTATCTCCAGAATTACTTTTATTTATGATTCTTTGTTTATAATTTAGTAATAATAATAGTAATCATTTATATTTCAATTTCAAGTTGAGTTCTCTTTTGTAATATTTTACCACCTGTTGCCCAATTTGGTAGTGCACCTTCAAGCACATGGGATTCAAAGAATAACAGTTTGAAATCAATTGGCACTGAGACTGAAGGAGTTATAAAGTTACTAATGACAAACTGGCTAAAAATGAATATGCTGTTTATACTCTGTCACGAATAATTTTAAATTGTCACTGGAAAACATGCAATTTTCTACTGTTGTATACACAAAGGGATATAGTGATTTATTTTTTCTAGAAATTTTGCTGTGAAAAAAAAGAAAAAGCACATATAGATGGATTTTCTGGTAAAGAGCCTCCCAGTTCTGCACTGCTCTTCTCACTGTTCTATTTCATCTGGCTTGCCCTTATGTTACTGATACATGGAGCTTGTTTCCTTAAAATCTGATGTGCTGTTTAGCTCATTTCTAACCTTTCAGATCCTTTTCTTGCATTCTGGCTACTAGCATAATTTATTGCCCTTTCACCCTGTAGAGGTGTAGATATTAAGGAACATTTGAATTATGCCCTGCTTCTCCACCCTCTGAGCCCTGGTGGTGCAGTGATTAAAGCTCTCAGCTGCTAACCGAAAGGTCTGCAGTTCAAACCTGCCAGGCACCCCACGGAAGAAAGATGTGACAGTCTGCTGCTGTAAAAGGCTTACAGCCTGGGAAACCCTATAGGGTAGTTCTACTCTATTCTATAGATTACTGTGAGTTAGAATTGATTTGATCACAGTGGGTTTTGGTCCCCCACCCTCAGGACTGTGATGATAACTACTATAAGGAAAATGGGTGTGTTTGTTTGTATGTGGGTATTTTATGGAAAACATGCTCCTGGGACCTCAGTAAGCTTCTTCTTATATAAATATGTTCCTGGTATAGATTCAAAGACCTAAAAACTTTAAACATAAGCCCTCCAAAAAGGCTGCCATTTTGTTTGAGTAAAACTTCAATGTAAATGTAATTACTATTAATGCATTTATTCATTTAACAGACAATTATACAGACCTAGTATCTTCAAAAAAAAATTTTTTTTTCTTTGTTTTTTTAGTATCTTCAATGGTTAAGAGCTATGGCTGCTAACCAAAAGGTTGGCAGTTCAAACCCATCAGCTGCTCCTTGGAAACCCTATGGGGCAGTTCTACTCTGTCATATAGGGTTGCTGAGTTGGAACTGACTCCAAGGCACCTAACAAAACAACAACAACGTATCTTCAGGGCCCTGACCTATCCCTCTGCAGTGGATACCATGTTGTGCAGGTCAATGTACTTAACTTTCAAGAAGTTTTTGTAAGGCAGATGAAATAGCAGAATATCTGTAATAAAATAAAAGTAGAAAGTCACTGAGATTTTTGCATTAACTCCCTTCTTTAGTTTCTTGAGGATAGTTTAATAAAATGGTTAAAATTAAATATTACTAATGTATACTAGGGCCTTCTGATACTTCTAGCACTTACTAATAGAATGATCATAATACATTCACATACTGAAATGGGCTGTCTTGTTTCCAAGCACAACACACAATGGCTCCAAATATGCCAAGATCCATTACTAATATTAACTACTTATATCTGCTTAATGCTTTTAAGGCCATTTTCACCTACATGATCTTATTTAATTCTTGTAACAAACTTCTGTAGGAGGCAGGGGATACAGAATTTAGAAGTGAGAGACACTGGCTCTGGAGCTGTATTTTCTGGTTTAAAACCCAGCTGTATACTTTATTACCAAGCTTACCTTAGGAGAGTTATTTACCCTCTCAGGAAAGGTAGATGATAATAACTCGTTGCCATCAAGTTCTTTCCGACTCATGGTGACCCTACAGGATGGAGTAGAACTGCTCCATAGGGTTTTCCAAGAACCTACTGGTGGATTCAAACTGCTGACCTTTTGGTTAGCAGCCAAGCTCCTAACTACTGTGCCACCAGGGCTCCAAGATGATGATAATAGTACCCAGTATACAAGGGTGCTGTGAGGACTAAGTGAGTTAATACATGGAAGAACATTCTTAGTAATCTGAGGCATCTTCCTGTTCTAGCCACTTCTAGAAGTAGTATGTCCATTTCTAAGTTCTCCAGATTTCACAACCAATTGAGGCTAAATTGTTCTTATATCATGATTTACTCTCTGGAAAATAAGTCCGTCGACTTCAATAGAAATCTGTTTCCATGGAGTTGATTCTGACTCATAGTGACCCTACAGGAAAGAGTAGAACTGCCGCATAGGGTTTCCAAGGAGCACCTGGTAGATTCAAACTTCTATAATTTCTCATTAATCCACCATACTCACTTCTTTAACTAAATGATCTTTCTTATCCAGATGCCTATAATTGCTTGATCTATAATTCAGCTGTGTGCCAGCACTATGCATTCTAATTAAAAAAAAAAAAAGAGGTGTCAAATTAATTTCCACTCATGTGCTAATTCTAAGCAATTGGTAGTGGACCCCTGGAAAATTGAGAGAGATTCTGAGGCTGAAAAAAAAAAAAAAAAGTTTTCAGATATATTACTGATTTCCACCTCAGTTGCAGGAGAATGGGAAAGAGCATAAACATGGGGGTCTTACTGTCCATACCTGATTTAACAAATATGCTTTCTTTCTATTATCTGTGGTAAAAATTATGAGCAATTAAAAACTATAATAATTAATCATATATATATTATTGATGGAGCCCTGGCGATGCACTGGTTAAGTGTTCAGCTGCTAACCAAAATGTTGGCGGTTCAAACCCACTAGCCGCACCTTGGAAATCCTATGGAACAGTTCTACTCTGTCCCATAGGGTCGCTATGAGTTGGAATCAACTCGACAGCAACAGTTTTTTTTTTTTTCTTTAATATACCATTGACTATCAAGTCCATTGCTAAATTTGAATAGGCAATACACCAGTGATTAAGAGCTCAGCTGCTAACCAAAATGTTGGCAGTTTGAATCTACCAGCTGTCCCTTGGAAATTCTATGAGGCAGTTCTACTCTGTTCTACAGGGTCATTATGAATCTAGAATCAACTCAGTGGCCACAGGTTTGGTTTTTACTATCAAATCCATTGCTATACATCCAAATAAGCAATAAAGCTGAGACCACAAGAACTAGATGGTGCCCAGCTACCACTGCCTACCATTCTTATCAGGGATATAATAGACAGAGCCTGATAGAATTGGGAGAAAAACATAGAACAGAACTCAAATTCTTAAAAAGTCCAGACCTATGGGACCAGTTGAGACTAGAGGACTCCTTGAGACTATTGCCCTGAGATACTCTTTAAACTTTGAAGTGAAGGTATCCTCTGAGGTCACCTTTTAGTGAAATAACAGAGTGCCACACAAAATAAAGGATATTACCTGTGAGTACAATTCTGCACCAAAAAAAAAAAAAAATCTATATAGAAAATAAGGGAGCAGGGTGACTAAAGAACAGACAAAGGAACAACCAGTATGCAATTAAGGAGAATGTTGGCACATTGTGAAAAATGTAACTAATATCACTGAACAATATGTATAGAAATTGTCAAATGGGAATCTAATTTACTGTGTAAACTTTCACCAAAAATGCAATAAAATATTATTTTAAAAATAGCAATACAGGTGATGGTGGTATGTGTTGGGGCACATGGGGTGCAATTATAAATTAGTGTTCATAACTGACTCAGTTTAAGAAGATCTTGTAACCCAAAGAAACAGAAGTGATATATGGCACTAAAGAATATGTGTTTGTGTCCTCATTAGGGGATTTTGAAAAACCGTAAACAAATTTAAATTTTAACCTAAGACAAAGAACGTAAACATAAGACTATATTGTCAATTTGTCAAGATCTACAGTGTTAACATCACTCAAGGAGAACTGTATCAATAATAAATAACCCCCACCCACTGCCCACTGCCATCGAGTCGATTCCAACTCATAGCGGCCCTATAGGACAGAGTAGAACTGCCCTGTAGAGTTTCCAAAGAGTGCCTGGCAGATTCAAACTGCTGACCTTTTAGTTAGCAGCCGTAGCACTTAACCACTACGCCACCAGGGTTTCCAATAAATAACCCATTAAGTTGAAAACAAAAATGTCATCATAGTCAATTCGCTTAATTTACGATCAAATGGTAAAGATATGTCATTTAAACCCCATTAATTTCATATTTGAGTAATTCAGACATGCTGTATGAACATTTATTGTTTAGAATGTGGAGAACTTTCTACTGTGTTAAAATGTGGAGAATTTTTTTTTTTCTGACCCATGCCTTTATCATCTGAACCCATATTAAATTATAAATCTTAAGGATTTTTTTTACATTTGAAATTCATTATTATATATTAGGTCTCTGAGAAATTATATTTATTTATTATTAGTTTGTACATGTCTTTAATGTTTTCTACAGCCCAGGTCTTCAGAGCTCTCATTTTGGAATCCTGCTATTGTGGTTTCTGTATTTATACTCACTTTTCACATTCTTCCTCTTTTCAGATTTTATTGGGCTTTTCCTATTTTCTCTATTGTTTATATTTTACTCATTTGTACTTTGCTCTTTTTTTTGTGTGTGGCCCCATAGTTATATCTTTGTTTTTGTTTTTAATATTTCTAATCATCTTCTACCTCCAGATATTTTTTTATTGTGCTTAAAGTAAAAGTTTACAAATCAAGTCAGTCACTCATACAAAAATTTATACATACTTTGCTATATACTCCTAATTGCTCTTCCCCTAATGAGACAGCACACTCCTTCTCTCCACTCTCTCTTTAGTGTTCATTCTGCCAGCTTCTGACCCCCTCTGCCCTCTCATCTCCCCTCTAGACAGGAGATGCCAACATAGTCTTATGTGTCTACTTGATCCAAGAAGTTCGTTCTTCACCAGTATCATTTTCTATCCCATTGTCCACTCTAATCCCTGTCTGAAGAGTTGGCTTTGGGAATGGTTCCTGTCTTGGGCTAACAGAAGGTCTGGGGACTATGACTACTGGGGTGCTTCTACTCTCAGTCAGACCATTAAGTCTAGTCTTCTTACGAGAATTTGGGGTCTGCATTCCACTGCTGTCCTGCTCCCCCAGGCATTCTCTGTTGTGTTCCCTGACAGGGCAGTCATTGGTTGTAGCTGGGCACCATCTAGTTCTTCTGGTCTCAGGATGATGTAGTCTCTGATTTATGTGGCCCTTTCTGTCTCCTGGGCTCATAATTACCTTGTGTCTTTGGTGTTCTTCATCCTCTTTTGGTCCAGGTGTGTTGAGACCAATTGATGCATTTTAGATGCCTGCTTGCTAACGTTTAAGACCCCAGACGTCACTCTCCAAAGTGGGATGCAGAAAGTTTTCTTAATAGATTTTATTATGCCAATTGACTTAGATATTCCCCGAAACCATGATCCCCAAACCCCTGCCCCTGCTACGCTGGCCTTCGAAACATTCAGTTTATTCAGGAAACTTCTTTCCTTTTGGTTTAGTCCAGTTGTGCTGACCTTGCTTGTACTGTACATTGTCTTTCCCTTCACCTAAAATAGTTCTTATCTACATCTAATTTTTTTTTCCTCTCCTTCCCTCCCTCCCTCTGCCCTGTCATAACCATCAAAGTATATTTTCTTCTTAAAGTATTTCTCAAGTTCTTATAATAGTGGTCTTATACAATATCTGTCCTTTTGCAACTAACTAATTTCATTCAGCATAATGCCTTCCAGATTCCTCCAGGTTATGAAATGTTTCACAGATTCATCACTGTTCTTTATTGATGTGTAGTATTCCATTGTGGGAATATACCATGATTTATTTTTTGATTACCTTTTCAACCTCTTCTTTTGTTATGTGTCTATTTCGTTGTTCTACCTCTGTTTATGTTAGTTTAGGTAGGTAGTGTGTTTCTAGAAATTCATCCATTTCTTCTAGGTCTTCAAATTTGTTTGAGTACAGTTTTTCATAGTAATCTGATATGATTCCTTTAACTTCAGTTGTGTCTGTTGTAATATCACCCATCTTATTTCTTATTTGGGTTATTTGCTTCCTCTCCTGTTTTTCTTTTGTCAGTTTGGCCAATGGTTTATCAATTTTGTTAATTTTTTCTGAGAACCAACTTTTGGTCTTGTTAATTCTTTCAATTGTTTTTCTGTTTTTTATTTCATTTAATTCTGTTCTAATTTTTATCATTTGCTTTCTTCTGGTGCCTGAGGGTTTATTTTTTTGCCCTCTTTCTATTTGTTCAGGTTGTAGGGATAATTCTTTGATTTTGGCCCTTTCTTCTTTTTGGATGTGTGCATTTATTGATGTAGATTGACCTCTGAGCACTGCTTTCACTGTGTCCCAAAGGTTCTGATAGGAAGTATTTTCATTCTCATTGGATTCTATGAATTTCTTTATTCCATCCTTAATGTCTTCTATAGTCCAGTCTTTTTTGAGCAGGGTGTTGTTCAGTTTCCAAGTGTTTGATTTCTTTTCCCTGCTTTTTCTGCTATTGATTTCTACTTTTATGGCCTTATGGTCAGAGAAGATGCTTTGTAATATTTCAATGTTTTGGCTTCTGCTAAGGCTTGCTTTATGACCTAATATGTGGTCTATTCTAGAGGATGTTCCATGTGCACTAGAAAAGAAAGTATACTTTGAGAAAAGAAAGTTGCTCTTGGGTGGAGTGTTCTGTATATGTCTATGAGGTCAAGTTGGTGGATGGTGGCATTTAGATCTTCGTGTCTTTATTGCGCTTCTTTCTGGATGTCCTGTCCTTCACCATGAATAATTAATTAATATTACTCCTGGTCTTTTTTGATTGTTGTTTGCTTGAAGTATTTTTTTTTCCATCCTTTGAGTTTTAGTTTGTTTGTGTCTCTAAGTCTAAGGTGTGTCTCTTGTAGGCAGCATATAGACAGGTCATGCTTTTTAATCCATTCTGCTACTCTCTGTCTCTTTATTGGTGCATTTAGCCCATTTACTTTCATCATAATGATGGATAGGTATGAATTTAGTGCCGTCATTTTGATGTCTTTTTTTGGGTGTTGTTGAGAGTTCCTTTTTCCCACTTAATTTTTTGTGCTGAGTAGTTTATCTTTATATATTGTCTTTTCCTCTTCTTTGTTATTGATTTTGTTTGTGCTGAGTCCCTATTTTTTTTCTTGAATTTTATTTTGATGTATAGGATAGTTTGTCTGCTTTGTGGTTACCTTAATATCTACCCCTATTTTTCTAAATTTAAACCTAACTTTTGTTTCTTTATATGACCTTGTCTTCCTCCCCATATGAAAGATCTATGACTACATTTCTTAGTCCCTCTTTCTTATTTTAATGTTGTCTTCTTTTACCTAATAACATTTCTGTTTCCATTTTGAGCATTTTTTTAATCTTGATTTATTTTTGTGATTTCGCTGTCTGGGTTGACATATGATTGCTCTGTCCATTGTTCTAGTGTTGGGTCGACACCTGATATTATTGATTTTCCAACCAAAGAACTCCCTTTAGTAGTTCTTGTGGTTTTGGTTTGTTTTTTTTCTTTGAGTTCCCTAAACTCCTGTAAGAATGTGAAATGTCCTAATTTCACATTCTTACTTGAGAGGCAGTTTTGCTGGATATATGATTCTTGGCTGGCAATTTTTTTTCCTTCAATGTTTTATATAGGTCATCCCATTGCTCTCTTGCCTGCATTGTTTCTGCTGAGTAGTCCGAGCTTATTCTTATTGACTCTCCTTTGTAGGTGACTTTTTGTTCATCCCTAGCTATTCTTAAAATTCTCTCTTTATCTTTGGTTTTGGAGAGTTTGATTATAATATGTCTTGGTGACTTTCTTTTAAAATCTACCTAATGTGGAGTTTGATGAGCATCTTGGACTTTCTTTTAAAATCTACCTAATGTGGAGTTTGATGAGCATCTTGGATAGATATCCTCTTATCTTTCATGATATCTGGAATGTTTTCTGCCAACTAATAATAAACAATTCTCTCTGTATTTTCTGTTTTCCCCCCGTTCTGGTATTCCAATCACTCGTAGGTTATTTCTCTTGATAGAATCCCATGTGATTCTTAAGGTTTCTTCATTTTTTTAATTATTTTATCTGATTTTTCTTCAAATATATTGGTGCCACATGCCTTATGCTCAAGTTCACAGATTCTGCCTTCCACTTGCTCAATTCTGCTCCTCTGACTTTCTAATGAATTGTCTAATTCTGTAATTTTATTGTTAATCTTTTGAATTTCTGATTGCTGTCTGTCTATGGATTTTTCCACCTTATTAAATTTTTTATTATGTTCCTGAGTAACCTTTTTAATTTCTTCAACTGCTTTATCTGTGTGTTCTTTGTCTTGTTCTGCATATTGCCTGATTTCCTTCCTGATGTCTAGAATGGTTCTGTATATTAACATTTTGTATTCTACATCTGGTAATTCCTGGAAGATATTTTCATCTAGAAGATCCCTTGATTCTTTGTTTTGAGAGCTTGTTGAAGTGATCATGGTCTGTTT
Organism: Elephas maximus indicus; assembly: GCF_024166365.1. Classification (NCBI taxonomy): domain Eukaryota; kingdom Metazoa; phylum Chordata; class Mammalia; order Proboscidea; family Elephantidae; genus Elephas; species Elephas maximus. Next base: position 23,562,306 of record NC_064825.1, on the reverse strand, counting down.
CTTTATGTGATTTGATATTGCCTGTTTTCTCCGAGCCATCTATGTTATTGTATTAGTTTATTTTATGTTTGCTTACTATATCCTAGGTTCTTGCTTTGTTTTGTTTTGGTATACCCAAGTGGGTTGCTTGAATGAGCTAGCTTGATTATTTTCACCTTTGAAGCTCTGACATCCTATCACCAGATTGCTAATGGTGTTATCAGGTATATCATTCTAGGATTCCATTCAGTTTTCTTGTATGGATTCAGCTCAGGTGTCCAGGTAGCTGTTCATCAAGTGTGTGGTACGGGCTCTGTCCTACAGAGTTAGAGGGGCAGGGGTGATTGGTGTAGATATAGGTACCTGGTTGCAACAGGGAGTCATGCTCTGAACAAGGCAGGGGGCTGAGATTTGTCCCTAAGTGTCTCTGAGGAAAGCATGTCCCTCTTCTCTAGAGCATAGAGGTGGGTGGATTCTGTAGACAGACCATACGTGCCCAAAGTTTTTGATTGTAAGGACTGCAATTATCTTTGGACCCCTGTCATGGGTGGCTGTGTGACCTGAGTGGAGCCGCCAGTCTTTAGGCCCCTGATGTGGGTAGGTGAGGACCCTGTTTAATAGGGAAAGCAGTGTCAAACATCAAACACCCACCTCTCCACCGCATCGTTGAAACCGTTGTAGTCTGCCAACAAGGGCCTATTCTCTGAAATAGGCCCAAACAGGTCCATGCAGCACGGAAAGGTACTCAGATTCCACAGACCATTTATGCCTGGACAGGAGTTGATTCTGTCCTGAGCTTCCCAGTTAAGTGGAGCTAGCACACTTTCTTTTCCCCCAGCTGCTAATTTATTCCATCTCCAAGGCCAGAAGGATGGCTCTAGTTGCTCAACAGGGCCTATCTCAGACCCAGGAAAATCAACAGCTGCTGAAGCCAGCTTGGGGGCAGGGTGCACAATTGCTTAGCTTTTGCTGAGAGCACCATTCTACTCTGGTTCCAGAGGTGTGAGTAGGCTGTGTGGCTGCCTGCTTCTCCCTGCAGAAACTGTGGCCAAATGCTAGTACCTGCCCACTGCAGCTGCTCCCAGCAGTGGTGCCTCAGGGCTCCAGGAGATTCAGGTCCAGTAACTCCTCTCCGCTTCTGAACTGTCTCTTCCTCCCTCTGCTGCCCAGTTCATTTTCTAACTTTGCCTTTGATGTTCAGGGCTCCTAGGTTGTCATAAATATTTCACTCATTTTTTCAGGTCTTAGTTGTAAGAAGGCTCACCGGAAGCATCTGTCTATTCCGCTGTCTTGAACCCGCCTCTCCAGTTATGTTTTTAATGATGACCAAGCATTCTTACCCATAGTATTTCATTCTTCTGATTTTTTACTTCATATCCATCTCTATGTCTGTTCTTAACAGACAATAGCTGGTTCATTTTGCAAATTACTTTAAGATTTTTTCTTTTAATCATCACCTAAATTAATTAGCCAAGTGATTTTAAATTGTGTATTTGCTTCTGTTTTCATGGAGGTTTATTTCATAACAAGGCATTATTGACTATAAAGAATAGGTACTGCTTTTTAGGCATAAGTCTTGAATCTTTTTTTTTTTTCCCCTGCAAATGAATGCTCTGTTATAGACTATAAAACTTAAGATGTTATTATAAAAGAAATAAAACAATACCTTTAAATCACAATTCATTTGTTCAAATCCCTATTAAACTAAAAAATATGTAAGCGTTCTTTAATGGATTGCCAGTTATTGCGTGTAATTCTAAATGCTATATAGTCTTTGTTTATGATAATTTATGGTAATAAATTTATGAGTAAAACTTGATTTTTTATATATTTCCTTCATTCTCTCTGTCATACACTGAAAAGAGATTAATGGAATCTCCTCAAAATACTCTTATAAATAAGATAATGTTCTTACATTAAACTAATTCACAAACTATTTGGGTATACATACATGAACAGATAATTAGAATTCAATTTTGTAAGTGGAAATCCTTTTAAAATATTATGAAAGTACAGAAAAAGGACTTCTAACATAGCCTGTGGAGGGAAAGGGATATTATGAAGGTTCCCATGTGAAGGTTACACCTTAGATGAATCTCAAAGAATAGTAGAAATTAGCCAGTTAGTGGGGCAAAGGATGAGGAGATAGGGAAAAGCATTTCAGACAGATACATGAGCAAAGATACAGAGGTAAGAAGCAGCATCCTATCTGTGTGTTTGTGTGTATGTGTGTGTGTGTGTGTGAGAGAGAGAGAGACTATAAGCAGATGGTTGGAGACTTAGAATGCCGGATTGAATGGGTTTGGTGTTCAAGTGCATTTGTGTGTTTATCATGGCAGGTGGGATGGGAAGGGGGACATGTATCTGGACTAAAGTTTCAGAACATGAGAATGAAAACTTTAATTCCAAAGTTAAACTCTTTATCTGTGTGTATAATTTAATAATTGTTATCATTTATCATGTGCTTTACTCTCTGCCAAGCATTCTACTTTTATGATCCTATTTATTACTCAAGAGAATCCTATGTGGCTGGTTCTAATATAATCCTATTTTACCATGAGGCCGCTGAAACTTATCAAGATTAATTAACTAGAATCACGGAATTCATAAGAGGCAGAGAAGGATTCAAACACAGTGAATCTAATTCAGAGCCATCTCTGCCTATGCCTGCATCTGCATCTGAGCCTTTATCAATATCTGTATTCTTTCAATTTACACTATAAAATAGTGCTTCTTATACTGAAGAAGTGTATTCCTTCCATAAAGTGATATATAAGGGAAAAGTGACATTTCAATGTTTTAGGCCCTTTAGCCACTAGAAAGTGATCCTAAGCCCTTGGGTAGGGACAACGAAGACACTGAATTGATGGAGTCATGCAGTTTTAGACACACCAATTGTTGGTGGAACCTAGGACCAATTCCCTATTGAATCAGTAGTCACATCTTCTATGCAGACATTAATAAAAGGAAAAGGCTGGAAATAAGTCTAATAAGATAAACATTAATAGTAGGAAAGATTGGAAAGAAAGTTACCATTTCCTGGTTGTATGTCCCTGAAAGGTGTGTCATCTTTAAGAATGGTTCAGTGAGCAAAGTTTAGTAATATCTGCATCTTCCCCTCTATTTGCAGACAATTTTATTTAAAGTCCACACTCATGTTGAATTATACCTGAAGCCAAATGTCATGGATAGCGTAGCTAGTCTTCTCAAACTCTGCAAATACACCCTCTGTAAACTCTACATGTGAAAGTCTAGATAGACATCATTCAACAGCCCCTGCTCTCCACTAGTCACTGGAACACTGTGTGAGTGTATTTATCCTTCCCTTGTTTTCCACTTTATCCAAAGTCACTTTTGGCAAGTCTCCGCTGTTGATTAAGAGAAGACAATATCAGGGTGTATTTTGCCTAGAGCGCTGCTTATTCAAGATCATAAATAGTCACCAGACCTTAAACTTGAATTTCAAATAACAGGAGAAGAAGACTATGTATAAATTATACATATAAGCTACTTCGTTTCTATCTCTGAAATATTAACCTAGATAAATCTGTGGCAATGAGTGATGCTAGAAATGTAACTGTCATAAAATGGGGGACAAATGCTTTCACATCTGTCATGGAAAGACATGTTATCGAGTTCCTCAGTAACAATCTGGAGGAACACCAAGAAGTGATTTTGGCAGAATGGAAATGCTATATCAATGGTGGCAGCCAGTGACATGAAGCAGAAGTTCAAGCAAGACAGAAAAGTAGAACATATCTTGGGAGGCTTTTTTGAAATTACATTGGTAGTTAGTTTAGGGGTAATCATGGAAAGCTCTTCCTATGCCTGAAGGATAACTGAATTAAAGCTTCATAGACATTAGATGTGAAAGAGTTCCATTAAGGCTTTCTCATTCATTCCCTGCTAGCAGAGGATTGTTCCCCATAGCATGGTCTATAGTACAATGGAATACTATTTGAAAAAAAAAGGGAGAGACTAAAAAGGTTTCCCCCAGCCTACTCTAGATAATCATTACAAATTAGAAGTTTTCATACCACTCATCCCACACTCTATCCTAGTTATCAAATTAAAATGATTAATAGATTTGGAGGGGTCAGGTCTAGATAACAAAGGATTCTGTACCAAAATCATAGGGAACGGCACTGATTTAATGAAAAGGGCTGAAAATGAATAACAGAAGAGTTATACACAAAGAAGCCTTTCCCCTAGGTGGACATGGGGGTTCAGCCATCTATGAGAGCTTGCCTGTAGTAAGCATTATTTAAGCCACAGCTTGCAAGTCTCTGAAGTTGAAACCATTAGTACAGGATTTTAGACGGAAGAACTGCTGTATTCCCTTGCTTGGGAATTGTGTGCCTGCAATGAAAAGATCTCTTTAAAGGTGTCCAGGGCATTAAGGCTTGAATATCTGAATGTGGGCCTTATAAAGGGTAATTGCCATGCCCTGATTGAATGCAGAGAATCCTAAAATTAGTGAGTAGGAACTTAAATGCAAAGGGTGAAATACAATGAAATGGGCCAGGAAGTGACATTCAGGAGTCCAAGACCTGGCTGTAGCCTCAGTTTGCTTTTCAAGGGATTTGCTTCCAGATTAAGACTCATTTTTCTAATGCCTCCTACATAGCTATTAGCACTATAAACCAGAGGATTGGCAAGTCAGATTCAGTCCCTAAAGTAAAAGAAACACATAGTTAGAAAAGGAAACAGTGGGAAACCTTTCCTTACTGAGATCCCCAAGACTCGGTAGCTATGAATGTTTTTGTACTTCAGGCTGTGAGAATGTGAGCCAGCACAACGTAAACAGCCAGGTGATTCCAAATCTCCATTCTCAGTGAGCCAACTGGTTCTTAAGTTCTCAGAAATAGAAAAGAGCAAAGGAGTGAGGTGGGTATGCTCACATGTTTCTGGAGACTAGCTGGTGAGCCTTTGTAACGAAGGGTCAACTCACAGTTGACAGCGTTGTGTAGAGCTCAGACCTGGATTGGCCTTGTTTACCCCAGGTGCATATGGAGTACAGACTAGCTGTACTAAAACGATGAGTGTGTATCTATGAGTAAGAGACAGGCATTTCCACACATTTCATGGTGATGCTGCTGTGATTTTTCTCTTGGCATTGGATGACCGGATCTTGTACCGCAGTCTGTCACTGACTGAGGCAAGTCACTTCTCAGCTTTAGTTTCCCCTCCGGAAATGGAGATAATTACAACAACTGACCTATATTTCTTGTTGTTTATGAAATCTATAAACCATAAAATATGGTATTTAGAATTATTATATTTGAAATTATTATGAGTTATGTGTCCCTGCTCACTTCCAATATGTTTGCTGGCAAAAAAAGCTACTTTTTCCTTTCTGTCTGCCAGTCTATTAGACTGCCCATGAATCAACTGTACAATATTTACTGTGTGCTTATGTTGTGCTCAAAACTGTGCTTAGCACAGTAGGTAGCACTTCAGTTTAAACGTTCCCTTAGTTCTATACCATCAATAAAAATAATGGGATATGTGTTCCCCTCAAGTAAGGATGTTTATCATCTCTGTATTCTTCAACTTTATTTTTTATTGAATCGCACTAATTCTGAAAAATTTTAATTCCTGTGATGCATATTCTTCCCTTTAAAAGAACATTCATTTTGTTCCATAATTTTAGGAGAACTTTTGGTCCATCTCTATGTATCATAATTCTATTAATCCTTTTAGACCTAGTTAAAGTATAATTTTCTCATGGAGTTTTCTTAGATGACTCCACAGTGAGAATTTGGATTCCAAAATCAGAAGACATGGACTTGAATCTCAGTGTGATGTCCTATTGGTGGCGTAAATGTCGGCAAACTGCTTGGACTCTCAAATTCTTTTTTCTTTTAAGTAAATGAGGGTAACAGGAGGACCTGTCTCATAAGACTACATGAGACAATGTGTTTTGGCATCGGCGTGATACCTAGTTAGTTCCCAACAATACTGTAATTGCATACATTTATATACCTAACACATCTGTCTTCTGTCTTTCTAAAAAGTGAAAGAAATGAGAACGGCCAAAACAATACCAAAGGCTGGGGAAAATATTAACAAAATTAGGCCGCATTTACCATACTATATGCTAAACTCTGAACTAGGCAAGGAATATTCATTCTTTCAAGGCTTAATATTCATTGATGTGAATTTCAGCTATCCAAACCATGCCTTATATACAGAGATAGAGAAATAAAGAGACAGAGGTATTGGCTTCTCAGATAAGAAAGTTCTTCAAGATCTGGACAACATCAAATCTTGTTGCACCGAGCGCTAACAATTTCCATCTGAAACAATGATCTTTTGGAGCTGATCCAGCACAGAGACAGACAATATTTACCACTTTGATCTATGATGCATGTGTTATTAGACCTTTGGGATTCACATTATAAGACAGTTTTCAGAGGATCGATTATATTTACTTCTGTAATTGTATTAAAAGGAAGGAGAGAAAGAGACAATAAAGCCAGGCAAGAGAAAACATTCTGCTTTTAGCTGAGCTTGGAAACAGAGAGCTAATGAGATGGAGGGTAATAAAAAGATTGTTCCAGGCAACAGGAGTTACAGGGGAGAAATTCTGTTTACCAATATCAGAGTAATTAGGGCCAGGGTTGGATGGGAGGAGATTGCAAATCTTCATGAGGAAAACAATAAGAAGTCCATCACACATTGAAAAACAAGAAATGTTTGGAACAAATGCTTTATTGAAGAGATAGTCAATGGAATTACTGGAGGAGGAAGAGATGGTGATTGTGTGTGTAAGTGTGGGTGTTACTGGGCTTGTGTGATCAGCTCCATGTGGAACATCATAGAACTTGAAAATATGAAGCCTGAGAGACTATTACAAGAGTGAATTGAGTAGTTAAATTGAGAGGCAATAAAGGTATGGATAAGAAGTTAAGCAGAGATGCAACTGTGACACAGTGGTGCACACGGACAGATTTGCAGAAGGGGTTTTAATGTGTTTGTAAAAGCTGTGGAAATCTTGGCATGCTGCCCAAACCATCAAGGCTCCATGCAAGTAGGTTAGAAAGAAGGCATGAGACAGACAGTTAAATGAACAGCATGGGGCATGCCAACAGCAGCTGAAGGGGGAATAAAGTTTATTAATTAGGGGAATTAATTGGATAGCTGCGACTTTTGCCTTATGTGGTTGAAATGGATTGGGAAAATGGACTATAGAGGGTACACGATATAGTTGAGCTTAAAATATCATTTTTTTATACTGAACCTAGGAAAAAAAGATAGAAAATGGCAGAGGCCAAGAACCATAAAACTTATACTGCACTATCAGTAACTGTCATAATAATAAGATATTATTTAATGAGTCTTGTTTCTTAGGGACTCTAGTTCAAATTGATTCAATGAAAAGGACTGGCCAATTGCTTTGTAACCGAAGTAAATTAAATGCCATTTCAATGTAAAATGGCAGCTCTTGAATAGTCTTACTAAAGATAATGATGCTGTGAATTTCACCTTACAAAATTTAGCAGCCTTTTATCTCCCTTAAACCTTTAAAACGTCACAGACTCTCAAAAATGTATTTTTCTACTGTTGTTTACCTTTTGAGTTTTCGTAAGAGTTCTCTGAGACTTCGTTTTTGTGATATAAGTTTCTGAAACCAGGTCACCTTGTTTAAGATACCTACATTAATCCATCTACTTTCATTTTATAATAAATTCATTATTTTACCTAATTTCATATTCTATGTATAAACATACATTTATTCATTCTCTTTTAAGATAATACCCTCGAATAATGCCATTTTCAACTTATCAAGATGTCCGTTCAATTTCTGTTGTTGTTGACTCACCAATTTAGGTAAATAACTTCTTTAAATTCAAAGTTATGAATTAATAATAATTCAAATATCAGGTTATTTTATAATTAACAAAGCACTTCCCTACGTGTTAGCTCAGATAATGTTTAGTATGATTTGTGAAATAGTTATTACTGTTATTTTATAGATTTAAAATGAGTAATTGGCTTGTCTACTTTCTTTTAGCCAACTATTTATGAAGCTTAAATTGGGCATTTTGACTGTCATTTAAGTATTATTTCTAAATTTATTATAGTCAAGTAATAGTTTTTAATCTCAGATGATATGCTGCACACTATCCTAGTTACTGAAATATAAAATATCTTTGTCCCTAACTGAATGAACTTACAGTCTCAGGGGAAAGGGTAATTATTTTGCTTTTTTATGGCAAGAACTTTGCCAGAATTAAGTATGGAGGCAAAGGAAAGACAGAAGAGGGCAACTAATGTCATGAGAAGGATAATGGAAGATTTACTGAAGGCACACCCAATCAGCCTAACATTTAAAGAATGTGAATAAAAGACAAATCATTTATAGCCATAGGCATGTGCAGGGTTCTGTGAGAGGACATATATGTTCAGAAAACTTCCCACATTATAGCGTTAATGAAAAGAGAATGTAAGAGAGGAGTAATGAGACATGAACATGGGAATAGATCATGTGTTTAGAGCTTTTAGCCATTGATTTTCAGTTACAATTTTTGCCTTTGTGATTGTCCTCTCATTACACTATGTCCTCCTGTGGCTTCTGTGCTAATTTGAAATTTTCTACAGCACGTAAAGGAGACTTTTGTGTTTAATGGGTATTTGGGAAGAATTATCGACTGACAAGCTCATGTTTTGACTCATAGTCCTTGAGCTCTGTTCCTCTCTATATTTAATGTGGAGCCCATCTGTGCACAACAAATAAAGAATATCACACATTCTTTAGAAGCTGCCAATACTAGTTATTAATAATGGCCAAATTTGCATTTCTTCTATCTATCCCATCGCCATCCTTTAAGCACAGATCTGGTTATTAAGTGCAAAATGTATTAGCTGAGAGAAAATTACTACAAAAGTAGAATTTTTCCACCTACTATTCCCAGCTGATCAAAATTCAGAAAGTGGGTCTGTGGACAAATAAGGGGCATAAAATTCAGATACCACTGAATCTCTATGCTGTAAAGTTCCCAGCTGATCAAAATTCAGAAAGTGGGTCTGTGGACAAATAAGGGGCATAAAATTCAGATACCACTGAATCTCTATGCTGTAAAGTATTTTTATCTTTACTATACAAGGAAATATTTTCATTATTGGTGATAAAAAGTATCCTAATTAGTGAATTTAAATGAAATTAAAGCCATATCTATGCTATGCTAGAGATTAGAAAAACATTCTAGTCAAGCCAATGTGGAACATGCTGAGATCACCCTCTTGCCAACTTCTCATCTTTAGAAAACCAAACCAACCTTGTTGCCATCAAGTTGATTCCCACTCACAGTGACCCTATAGGACTGAGTAGAATTGCTGCATAGGGTTTCCAAGGAGTACCTGGTGAATTCAAACTGCCAGCCTTTTGATTCGCTGCTGATCTCTTAACCACTGCACCACAAGGGCTCCTACGTCTCACCTCAGTTCTCCCAAATACCAATATAAGAGGTGGGAGTATGATGTTTTGAATGTCTTATCTATCTCACTAATACTGAGCTTCTTACCAGAGTGGAGTTTTATGCAGACATTGTTGTTGTTTTTGCTAGGTGCCCTCAAGTCAGTTCTGACTCATAGTGACTCTATGTACAACAGAATGAAACACTGTCCAGTCCTGTGCCATCCTCACAATTGCTGTTATGCCTGACCCCATTGTTGCAGCCACTGTGTCAATCCACCTCAATGAGCGTCTTCCTCTTTTTAACTGACGCTGTGCTTTACCAAGCATGATGTCCTTCTGCAGGGACTGATCCCTCCTGATAACATGTCCAAAGTATGTGAGATGAAGTCTCGCCATCCTTGCTTCTAAGGAACATTCTGGTTGTACTTCTTCCAAGACAGATGTGTTCGTTCTTTTGGCAGTCCATGGTATATTCAATATTCTTCACCAACACCATAATTCAAAGGCATCACTTCTTCTTTGGTCTTTCTTATTCATTGTCCAGCTTTCACATGAATATGAAGCAATTGAAAACACCACGGCTTGGGCCAAGCGCAACTTAATCTTCATGGTGACATCTTTGCTTTTCAATACTCCAAAGGGGTCTTTTGCAGCAGATTTGCCCAATGCAATGCATCTTTTGATTTCTTGACTGCTGCTTCCATGGATGTTGACTGTGGATCCAAGTAAAATGAAATCTTTGACAACTTCAATCTTTTCTGCATTTATTATGATGTTGCTTATTGGTCCAGTTGTGAGGATTTTTGTTTTCTTAATGTTGAAGTGTAATCCATCTTCCTTGGTCAGTGCTTCAAGTCCTCTTCACTTTCTACAAGCAAGGTAGTGTCATCTGCATAACACAGGTTGTTAATGCATCTTTTTCCAATCTTGATGCCAGTTCTTTTTCATAGAGTTCCGCTTTTTGGATTATTTGTTCAGCATAGAGATTGAATAGGTATGGTGAAAGGATTCAACCCTGATGCACACCTTCCCTGACTTTAAACCACTGAGTATCTCCTTGTTCTGTACAAACAACTGCCTCTTGAGCTATGTACAGGTTCCTCATGAGCACAATTAAGTGTTCTGGAATTCCCATTCTTAGCAATGTTATTTGTAGTTTATGATCCACACCATTGAATGCCATATATTTAAAATTGCTTAGAAGAATTTCAAATTAATTTTCATTTAACAATTTTGCTTGTGTCAAAAAAAAAATTCAAAGTCATGGATGCATAGAAGCCTCCTAGATACATCCAAATACCTTGAGGGACCAAGTTACTGGGGCTGAGGGCTGGGGACTATGGTCTTAGGAAACATCTCAGTCAAGTGGCATAACATAGTTCATAAAGAAAATGTTCTACATCCTACTTTGGTGAATAGTGTCTGGAATCTTAAAAGCTTGCAAGCAGCCATCTAAGATAGATCTATTGATTCCATCACATTTGAAGCCAAGGAGAGTGAAGAAAACCAAACACTTGAAAATGTTAACACAAAGGATTAATGGACCACATGAACCACAGCCTCCACCAACATGAGCCCAGAAAAACTGGATGATGCCCGGCTATCACCACCTACCCATCTGACAGGGATCACAGTAGAGGGTCCCAGAGAGAGTGGGAGAAAAATGTAGAACAAAATTCAAATTCACAAAAAAAGACCAGACTTGCTGGTCTCACAGAGACTGGAGGAATCCCCAAGACTATGGTGCTTGGACAGTCTGATAACTCAAACTAAGCCACTCCTAAAGTCCACCTTTCAGCCAAAGATTAGACAGTCCTATAAAACAAACAATAACACATGTGAGGAACGTGTGTCTTAGTTCAACCAAGTATACAAGGTCAAATGGGCAACACCTGCCCAAAGGCAAAGAAGAGAAGGCAAGAAGGGACAGGAAAACTGGACAAATGGATATAGCGACCCCAAGGTGGAAAGGGAAAGGGGGGCAGTCCTGACATATTGCGAGGATTGCAAGCAACACAAACAATGTCGCAAAACAATTCGTGTATAAATTTTTGAATGAAAAACCAATTTGTGCTGTAAACATTCACCTAAGTCACAATTTAAAAAAAGAAAGAAAGAAAGAATTCAGATCCCTGGTCCCCTCTTCAGACAGATTCGATTCGAATGCCTAGGGGCAGGACCCAGGAGTCTGTATTTTTATAAGTCTCTGGGAAATCTGCATACGCAGCAGATTTGGGACACACTGGTAGAGTGGGCCCTGCGGTTTGTCCCAGCATATCACAGCAGCAGGGCAGATGCTGGGTTGTGGATGAAGCTGGCGTCATTTTCTTAGGGCCAGCTTGTCAGAGCCCCAGAGTGGATGGCCTCATCTCCGCTGGCCTGCGAAGGCCACTGCCGCAAGTCTATTTCTGAAGCATGAAGCAAAGGGTGACCTTGTCTGATTAAAATAGACACAGCTGCACCTTAGTTGTGTAGTGAGGGCAGGAAGGGACAGGATAATGTAGTAATAAACATGATGCCAAATTAAAAAGTTCATTTCTCCTTTAGCAAAATTGTATTCAAGTCCTTTTGCCTATCATATAAAGTTTAAATTCCTTTGCTTCACATTAAAGGCCCATCATGTTCTTCCTCAACAGAATTAGGGGAAAATATTCTGCTCATAATACGTTATTTTATACATGCGATCATTCTTAATTTAAAATAGATATTTGTACATACTTCCTCTATGCCAAATGCAGTTATATACTGTACTCTACAGAGAGCTCTGACATGCCTTAAGTCCCCATAACTCCACTCACAGTAAGTAGGAAAAATGAAGTACTCAGAGTACACATTTGTCTACCAGTGTATGTGGTAAATATTTAATTGGGAGCAATAGTGAATTATAAATGGAATTTGGCTACGGTAAGTGATTTATATTGATCAGTTTTTTCTCTCAGGCTTTACCATGTCACTTGAGAGGTGTCCAGTCATTGGAAGGTCAAGTAAGACCAGAATGCAGCACAAGAGGAAGGAAATATTGACTGGATAAATCAGAAAATGTCTGTAATAAATAAGAGTGCTCTTAAGGTTGGATATGTATGGTTTTAAAACTCATTTCTATTCTTAATAGTTATGTGGCCTTGAGAAAGTTCTTTAACCTCCATTTTCATAATATAAAATAATTTTCAAATTTTGGCCAATATTAGGGAAGAAAAGCCATCATGTGAACTTAACACTGACCGTGTGTCTAGACCTGTGATATGGACTGCTGTGTGATGAATCACTTTTGCGTGATCTTTCTGACCATGATGGTGTCGCTCCCACCCAAGGGGACTGGTCAGTTTTGTCATCCTGCTCGGCTTGAAATGAGCCATTGCAGAGTTGGGAAAGAGAGGATCCCACCATCACCAAGGAAGGAGAGACCGGCAGGAGAGACAGCAGGAGATGGCGCAGTGGGCTTCCTGGCCCATAAAGCGAGAAAGCTGAGGGGCTTTGGGCAGAGGCTGAGGGCCAGGGAGAGACTTGCCTGCGAGCACGCCTGGGAAGAAGCTGTCTTGATGGAAGAACTGTATCCTGAGCATTCCTCAGCCTGAATTTTAACCTGTTACTTCCCTAATAAACCCCATAACTGTGAATATTGTTTGTGAGTTCTATGTAACAATGCAATGAATTATTGAACCCACCAGAAAAGCAGAGAATGCCATGGGAGGGATGGCTGGTGTCAGAATTGGTACAGAGGGCAGAGAGAGGAGGCATGTCTGACCTCCATCTGATAGGAATCAGCCTTGGGCTGTTGATCTTGATTCTCCTTCCCCCTTTTAAAGTGAAAGGTCAGTCACTGCTGCCATGTCATTTTTGCATGGACTTAACCTTAGAAACTCTATGGGGCAGTTCTACTCTGTCCTATAGGTTCACTGTGAGTTGGACTTGACTAGGTTTTAAAACATGATATCGCATTAAATTGTTTCAACAATGCAATGAGGTGGACACTAAAGTTGTCTTCATTTAACACGCCTGGAAAACTGGTGGAGCAGACCATCAATGTCTATTTATATGAAATACCAAACAAAGCCTTCCCCCCGGGATTATAGTCACCCTGGGAAATATAAAGCATTCATGACAATATTTCACTTCGAGGGTGTTTAATACAGTTTAGTAACTTATACAAGGACAGAGATACAAACACACGAATTGTTTGGAGAATTTTCATCCATTCATCTTGCATTTATTTAAGAAATACTTTAACGAAGCTATGCTATTAGAAAATAATTTGTGGAACCCTGATGCACTTAATAATGATTTCTATTTTTTTTAGAGTATAGGCCTTCAATAAGTATCTTTATACTCAATTTTCTGTGTAAACCCTGTAGTTTAGTTAGAAAATACAAATATTTTTGCCATAGCTATTTGGAAAGCACATGGGTATACTCATACATGGTGGAAAGAACAAAAGAGAAAGAAAAGTAAGAAGGCTTATGAAAATAGATGAAGAAGAGTATGATCAAGAGAGAAAAAAGAACAAAAGATGAGTTAGCATTAGAAAGGCCTGAAGTAAGTAGGCTGAGGAGTTAAGGGGCAGTAAGAACATTTAAATATCAGAAAGAACAGAAGTTGAACAAAATGAGTGGAGAAATGGCAGAATGAGGACAAGAGAAGGCAGAAGACTTTCTTATCAGCCATTGATGAAACTTCCTTAAATGAAAGTGTGACCCAGAATGAATTGATATTTTTAGTTTAATGGCTACCTGAGAAGACTTCTGCTGACAATTGTTGAATGAAAGTAACCCGCTATTCAATTTTAGAATTTCTTTTTTTTTTTTTTTTTGGAACTAGGGATCATTCTTGTACCACAATGAATATTGAAGTTTGGGGAAATTGTTATTTTGATTTTTGTTTACCTTCTATTCCTGCTTCTCTAACCCCAACTTTCTGCCTTTTGTCAGCTGATTCTTGTAAGAATCCAACATCAGTGCAGTAGAGTAGGAGACAAACACTCTTCAGAGCCAGCAGACCAATTTCAGATTCACTCCAGAGGATAGGCCTTATTCCTTGGTCAAGCTTATTGAGATTTGGTCCTCCTTCTGTTAGGTCAAATTTATTCTCAGAAGGCCCATTTATATTGCATGAAAACAAACTTTTGACAAGTCTAACCAACCAATTTGCCAGCTGATCCCAGCAGTGGTTTAAATTAAGGTCTCTTCTATAGATTAAAGGGGAATTATAATAATAATAAATTTTAACCAAGTTTTTTTTATCTGTGCCAGACACCATTTCAAAAATATGAGTGTAAACATTTTAGAGCTAGGAAAAAACAAAAAAGTCTTCTAGATGTTTATGTATTATGCAGAAAAGTATTTTTATTTTTCTTATTTTAAGCCCTTTAAATTTGGCTAGATTATCCATACACCATACAAATGATGAGCAGACAGCACCTGTTTAGAAAATTGTCCTAAACCATTTTTGCCCAAACTGCTTCTATAATTTTGGTCTCCCTCACTTTTATGTTTTGGCTCTCTACCCTGGCTTTCAAAACCTACTTTCAATTTTAGTAACAATTTCACTCTTCTGCCATTGACTTAATGGATTTTACCTTCCCACCTGGATTTTGGCACTACTTCTTCCACTGGTTTTATTCCTCCTAAATTTTTATGGAAGAATAGACAAGTGATGATAACACCTTCCTCTTTCAACCCTGGCCCCACAACTTCACTCCCAGTGATATGAAAAAGAGGGTAAGATGCATAGACTGAATTCTAGAATGGTTATAGGACTTCTTCAGACTGCATTGGATAAACTCTAGGAGGGTAAATAAAAAACATTCTCACTACTTTTTGAATCCTCTAATGACTCAACAGAGTTTAAATTTGCAGATAATTAGCATTTGTTGAACTGAACATGATACAAATTATTAGTGACAGAACAATGTCTTCATTTTATATATATATACATAATATAATAAACACATAATTATATGTATAGCTAATATGGTTATATATGTAGGGATTATTTTATATATACACAGTTTATATATAGTGTATGTACGCATGTGTGTGTGTTATGTACTACTTAAAAAATCATTTTGAAATTAGCAGTTTCTGGGTGTGCAGAGAAAATAAAGATAGCACAGTGGTTGTACCCTTTTTAGATATCTTTGTGACAGATGAGAGTGGATATCTGGCTGAATCGACAGCAAGGCTTGCTGCCAATTATGATGATAGTCAAGTTTTCCAATGCTGATATTTTTGGGAGATTTTTTTTTCTACTTAATAGAAATAACAATTGCAAACTTGGGAGCTTAAGTATTGCTGTAATATCAAAACATTAAGACTTAGGGAATAGCTCATGGCTTTGGAGCATCTCATCAATTAAAAATACATTGATAATTTTGAAACATGCTAACTGTAAAAAATTATAATTTTGAAATTTGACTGACTATAACCAACCAGCCAACCAACCAACCTGTTGCTGTCGAATCAATTGCGACTCATAGGGACCCTATAGGACAGAGTAGAACTGCCCCATACGGTTTCTAAGGAGTGCCTGGTGGATTCGAACTGCTGACCTTTTTGTTAGCAGCCATAGCTACCAGGGTTAGCACCTGCTACCAGGGTTTCCTACTGACTATAAAAGGTGGTAAATGGAGCTAAATATAAAACAACAAGGCTTGGACAAGGTGTAGAATCTGTCTTACACCTATGAATCAGTCACTGGACTATCCTTCATGTTGCTTTACTAGATTATCTTTTTCTGGTCATGTTTTTGTAATCAGGACAAATCTTTCCTCCTCTATAAAAATCTTTCTAATAGTCCTGCAATCATTTAGAATCTGACTACAGTTAGGACCATGTAATCAGTGCTTAATCACATTGAGTTTTTGTCTCTTTAGTATTTTTATCTACTTGTTCTTTGAGGCCCACCTGAAAACTTGTAGCTTGCTCTTTCTTTATAACCTAAATTGTAGCTACCGTCACATTTCAGTGTGCTTAGCTCTTTAAACGAACATTAGACTTTTCCCCATTTTGGCTATCCAGCATCTGAAAACCCTCCCTACTTTTAGAAATCACAAGATGAAGCCCAAGAAGATAGATGTGCTTTTTCTCAGCTCCGAAGTTGCTATCAAAAGTGCATATGACTTAGATTCTATTGACTATTTCTTCCCACCTAGGGTTTAAGCTCTTGAATGCATATTAAAAATGTAAGGTTTTTTTTTTTTTTTTTTTTTTGAGGAGACTGGAGTGGAGTTTGTAAATGATGCAAGGTGAATATTGTTCTGGTGTGTAGATTACAGTGGAAGTGTAGGAGATCTCAGGGCAGTGGGTCTAGAGGCAGGACTAGGTCTGTTTTGTTTCCTTCCTGCTTATCAAATTTGGACTATCTCAAGCATATGATCTATTTTATCCTTCCAATGAATTCAATTTCTGCTTAGGTTCAGTTTATTTAATACTCTTTGGCAACAAAAAACTGACTTGACCCAAAGTTGGTATTGGAAGTGAGGTACAGAAAATAGACCAACAAAGAATGGGGGTTCAGGAAGATTTAGGATTTGTTAACCGGCCAAATTCGAACACAAATCAATTAAAGTTGCGTTAGAATAGGGGCCAGTGTATCTGACAGCCTGTGGTGTATGGTGATACAATACGTACCCTCTAATCAGCTGGAATAAAATGCCTGCCAAAGGTATAACTTTGAGGCTTAAATTGCTTCCAGATTTAAAACAGTATAAAGAGCATGTTGTAACAACAACAACAACAAAGAGCATGAAGAATTCAAGAGCTGTGCAGTCAAGTCCTTCTTTAAATAACACTAAGTTAAATAAAGAAAATGACAAATACAAGATTCAAAGTACAAACTGAAACTCAAGGATTTCCCATGACTTTGAAAGAAGAATTTCTTACTTGGTTATTATAATGGAATACAAAGTTTGATAGAGCAAAATTCCAAATTTTAATGTCAGTTGAATTCATAACTTCACTAGATGCTTAAGTGCAAATTATGCTATTGCTCATAAATGAGAACACTGAGAATTACAGTGAAAATAAATGGGAATATTTTAAGGACTTCCAGTTCCCTGATTTCTAATCCTCATGAGTGTCCATTCATGGATGAAGCAGTACCTTCTCCTTTATTATGTAAAACTATTCCCTTGCTTAAAGATGCTATGATTTCTTTATCTTTGCAAGTTTCTTACAAAATAAAGTGCATTTTTCTCATACTCCTGCTCTCGAGCCCTTGTTTTCCCTGAATTAGTTGGGATCCATCATACCTCATTCTTCCAATTACAAAGTGAAATTCTTCAGGAGAAGAAGGCTTATACACCAAAATAACTGCGTGCCCTTTCTAATTCATATCAGCAGATATCTGGGAAATATATTCAGGAATGGATACTGAGGGAGTTTTCCCTGGGGAAAAAAATAAATTAATTTTAGATCAAGGGGAATTTGCCAATATGCATCAAAGGGAGGATCTAATTATTTGCTCATCTGGTCGACTGTAGTTTAGTTTTAAGTGAAATCATGCTAAATATAACTGAATTTCAGAAACACTTTGGTAAAATTAGCAGTGGTTGTCAAATTTTAGTGTCCCTCAGAATACCTTTGTTTTTTGTTTGTTTGTTGATACATATTCTCAGGACCTGCTGTAAGGAAATCTAATTCATTAAGCCTGAGATAGTGTTCAGAGAGATGCATTTTTAATGAACATTTCAGATGATTGTCATCATGTGCTCTGAGGACCAAATTTTGAAATGTAGAGGTATAAATCAAAACGTTTGGAGACAAGAATGCTTACGGAGTATATTTTATTGGAGATTGTCTTATTTATCCACCACACAACTGTCTGTCATAATTTGGTGGCTTGTGTGTTGCTTTGATGCTGGAAGCTATACCACTGGTATTTCAAATATAGGAGGGTCACCACCATGGTGAACAGGTTTCAGTGTAGCTTCCAGACAAAGACAGACTAGTATGAAAGGCTCAATATTCTACTTCTGAAAATAAGACAATGAAAACCTTGCAGATTACAATAGGGCATTGTCCAACTTTCTTGGTTTGGAAACATCATCAGAAGGGATCAATCACTAGAGAAAGACATCCTGTTTGGCAAAGTAGGTCAATGAGGGTATGGGAGACCCTCAAAGAGATGGGATGGCACAACAGCTGCAATGATCAACTTGAACATGCTGGTGATTGTGAGGATGAAGGACCAGGCAACATTTCCTTCTGTTGTACATAAGGTAACCATGAGTTAGAGTCAATTCAATGGCAGCTAACAACAACAGTTCATACATTCCCAATTCTTTCCTCCAAAGTGGTTAGAAGACCTTCTTTCATTTTGAGAAATACCATGGTGAAAGGCTTGAAATTCTTTGAAAATGCCTTTGTAAGTTTTCTCTGTGAACTGAGAATTGTAGTTAGAGATGCTGCAGATCTGCTGATTTTATTAGGAATGGGAGGGTCTTGCTGTATAAGACAACAGAGAAGGTCATACACTCAGCAAAGGTAAAGGAGCACATTTACCTACACAAATGGAGGTCCAGGACAGAAACCAGAATAATTTCATCCATGGAGATCATTGGTTGTGACTAATTGATAGGATCACGAGGACTATAATAGATAAGAAATCCACTGAAATTTTGCCTGATTTGAATAACACCTGCCTCCTCCCTTCCCCTCAAAGAAAATCAGGCTGCTTTGACTCACTGTGATAAAGAATTGCTTTTCACCAAAATCCCATACCCAGATCCTCTTCAAAGGGAGGATAGTGAGTATTATTGAATAAGGAATTGCTAATAACATTATAAAGATGTTCGGTGAATCTTCCTCATAGCCCACCCCACAGGAGCCTGTCACCATTTACCAAGTTAAAAGTGCACTAGACATTTAATGTGTTTAATGCTCCAGACATTTCAGGGATTTTAAAAATTTATTTCTTATACTTTCTAACACAGAATGCCAGGATAGAATTTTAATATTATGGAGATTAATGGGGCCAGCCTACAAAAAGGGGTTTCCTAGTCCTCACGCAGTAGTTAAAGTAAGTCCTTGAAACAGTTCCATGTCCATTATCCCAGTTCCTGATATTTAGAATGGATATCTAAGCATCACACAGAATCCCCATGTTGCCTCCCTCCATTAACCATGAGGTAATGTGTTTTTTTTAATGCCTATTATAAAAGGAAAAGCCAAAAGGAAGCCCCTGGAGCTCCCCCTACCTAACAAAACACCAAAAAGAAAGTATTACCCCTTTCCTGTATCAGTGGCAGATACTACTGTCACCATCGAATTGAAAGCTACAGAGTAGGTGATTCCTATCTTATTTAAATTTCTACTTTGACCTATCAAGCAATAGACATATCTAATCGTCATTTGGCATGTCACTAAAACCTCATATTATGGACTGGGGAAGTTGAAAGGCTATAAGAAAAATAACTATTAGAAATGGAGGTGAACAACAGCCAGAGTTATATTTTAACATGGACAGAGTCAGAATCGACTCTACGGTAGTGAGTTTGTTTTTGTTTGTTTGTTGTAGTGGTATTCTCTATTACACTGAGCAGCTACTTTAGGTTTCCAATAACCACTTTCTATAATTCTTGGATGATTATTGTCATTGATGTGTTTTACTGAGATAAGGTTGTTTTGGAGAAGCGTTATCCTAGGTCTGAGCATTCCACGTGCCACTTATTCAGGAAAAATGTGGTATCTCAGACAAAATATTGAAACTGAGAAGGCAGGTCTTGGCAAATTAACAGAGGGAATTCCTGTCTTTCACTGTGACTTAGGCTTGGTCTTTGAAGAAATTAGATGATATAGAATATAGTGAGTGGTAGGGAAAATATGGACTCATTCATAAGACAAGGGTGAACTAGTAACTCAGCAGGGTATCTGCTTTGCATGGGACCGTACATTGCAGATAAATGAACACTTGTAAACTAGAAGACATGAATAATGTTTCTTTCTGTGCTTTTCCCATCATTATCTCTGATTCTTTATTAAAGCTGTGCTTTCATTTTCCATCCTGCTGGATCTCTCTCTCCCCCAACCAATGCTGTAATGCTGTAGTTACTAAATTTTTCTGCCTCAACACACCTGAGGAATATAATAATAATTTTAGTAATAATGAAAAATAACACTTTGTTGTTGTTAGTTGCAGTCAAGTCTGTTTTGACTGATGGTGATCATGTGTGTGCAGAGCAGACCTGTGTTCCACAGGGTTTTCAAGGCTGTAACCTTTTGGAAGCAGATCATCAGACCTATCTTCTTAGGAGCCTCTGGGTGGATTCGAACCACGAAACATTATGAGTCGTTATTCTCAAGATTTGGGAGAAGGAAGTGAGGGCAGATATTAACAGAATCCAGGGCAGCATTTTAGTTTGATAAGTTTTACAGTAATTCTGATATTCTCGTCCCACCTACCCTCAGCTCCCAGCAACTTTCCTTATTAAAAAAAAAAAAAAAAATTTTTTTTTTCTGGTAAAAAAAGCAAAACAAAACAAGGACCATATTTTCTTACACGAGCCAGAGTATGGCTACACCTTTCCTCCCTAAACCACCAATATAGTTACCAATATACTTACAAAATATTCTTATATCAGTCAGTTTTTAGATCAGTAGGAGATGTATATTAAGAGATTTATTGCAAGGAATTGGCTTGCATCTTTGTGGGGGCTGGCAAGGAAAGTTCAAAATCCAGAGGGAAGGCCAATACTAAGAGCAGATTGGAACTGTCAAGCACAAGCTGAAACTGATATCTACAGGCAGAATTACTTTTTCCTCAGGAAAGTCTTAATTCTGCTCTTAAATTCTTTCATCTGTTTGAATCGGGTATATTCTGATTATTTAGAATAATCTCCCTTGTTAAACTGATTATGGACTTTAATCTCATCTGCAAGATATCTTTAGAGCAAAACCTAGGTTAGTGTTTGACTGCATAACTGGGGACTATGAACCTTGGTGGTGCAGTGGTTAAGAGCTCGGCTGCTAAGCAAAAGGTCTGCAGATTGAATCTATTAGCCACTTCTTGGAAACCCTGTGGGGCAGTTCTACTCTGTCCTATAGGGTCTCTGTGGGTGGGAATCGACTCAACGGCAATAGGTTTGGTTTTTTGGGGGGCGGGGTATGGGCTATGGGCAAGTTGACATATAAAACTGACCATTGCAATCCCCATGTTGAATCTTGGCTACAAGAGTTATTACTCCACAATCCCCTTATGTAGAGATTTTTCATTCATTGCCAACATTAATTGAAAAGGTTTGATGTAAGAGTAGAGAGGGTATGCTCTACCTTGCTTGTCAAGTATAGGGAAGCTTCCAGTAGTTTGTAGTATTTGAATCAGCTCACCCTATTGTATTTTGAAGTAAAAGATGGTGATCTGGCATCACATTGGAATCCTATAAAGGTTTATATAACAAGCCCTGAGTCATTTCCCAGATAGAAGAACTAGATAATTTTATGGCACTGGTTTAGATAACTTTCTACAATTTAGTGTGTGTAAAAAATTGCCTGCTACAGAAACTCATTAGAGTTATTTGAACTTCTAAAGTGGTTACTTCAAGGTTTCTGGGTTTTGCTTCACCATTGTTCTTGGCATAAAGGGAACCAAGTACTTCCATGAAAAATACATGACTTTCTGCATTACAGGTTTTACGTTGTGTGACTTAGCCGAGTAATGATATTCTATTAACTTCTAAAGATTTCTTAGCACTAATTTCTTTGTAAATTAAGTAATAATCATTTACATTGAAAGTGACTTCTACTTCCTCCCTACCTAGCTGTTAAAAATGTGGCATGGGAATACAGCAATGCCAAGGTGTTCAATTTACACCATGCTAGTGAAGCTTGGAGGTTTCATTAAAAAGATGATGTTCTCAATGCCTCCAGCCATAGTTCCTAGAATGAGGAAGCGATTTTTTGGGCTGTGTTTTGTTAAAGGTATTATCACTATGTTCCTTGTTAACTTTAACCTCTAAATATTCTGATTTCAGAAAGCTGATGATCAGCCAGGAGGGTGAAAGAAATCTTGAAAATATTTTTGGAATCCATTTTCTCTTTTCTATCTCCACAGCCTTCACCCTTATTAGAGCTATAATCATCTCTCAGCTGACTTACTGCCTTTGGACTTTTCTTCCATTCACTAAAATGTAAATATGATCATGCCAATACTTTTCCCCAAATCCTTTAATGTCTTTTCAGGGGTCTCAGACTGAAGACTGATATTATCAACATAAATTTCAATGACTTGTGTGATTTGGCTTCTTTCTCCCTCTGCAGCTTTATCTTGCCCATTGCCCTCTGAATTCTAGCTCTGTTGGTCTCCCTTTAGCGCTAGCACTTTCTCTATAGTAAAGGTGCACATACAAAGACACCTAGAGCATAAATACCTCAAAGACAATCATCTAAGTTCACAAACAAGTTTCGTAAGTATGTCCCACTTAGTTGCATCCTATTGAGTATGATGTTTTAAATTCATCATATTGATGGGACCTCGGATGCAAAAACTGAATTAATCATATTATTATTTTTTTTTCAGTTTATGGCATACATAATCATTAGTCCTTTAAGACCTTTCCACCCTTGCTTTGTTCCTTCCCCCTCCCACTTTTCTTTCCCCTATTAAATAATGCTACAATCTGTTAATATGCATCTTTGAATCTATATATGTCCTTGAATCTATATGAATTTATCTACCTCATTGGCAAATCTGCTACAAAAGGCCTCTTTAAAGTTTTAAAAAGCAAAGGTGTTGCTTTGATGACTAAGGTGTACCTGACCAAAGCTATGGTCTTTTCAATTGTCTCATATGCATTTGAAAGCTGGACAGTGAAAAAAGATAGAAGAATTGATTCATTCAAATTGTATTGTTGGTGAAGAATATTGACTAAACCTTGGATTGCCAGATGAATAAATCAGTCTTTGAAGAAATACAACCAGGAAGCCCTTTAAAAGCTAGGTTGGAGAGACTTCAGCTTGTGTACTTTGGACACATTATCAAGAAAGATCAATTGCTGAAAAAGGACCACATGGTTGGCAAAGTAGAGAGTCAGTGAGAATGAGGGAAAGCCTCCATGATATGAATTGACATAATGACACAACAATGGAGTCAAGCATACCAAAAACCATAAAGATGCCACAGAAGCGGGCATCGCTTTGTTCTCTTGTACAGAAGGTTGCCGTGAGTCAGAGCTGACTCAACAAAAACTAACAACAATAACAAATCTATCTATCTAGCTGCTTTTTCCATGTACATATTTTAATATTTATATAAAATATTATCATAATTATCAGCTATGTTTTGTATGTAAAAAAAGTTGAATAGAATAGCTTAAAATCCTCAGATTGCAGACACATACCTTATTTAGCTGCTAAAATCTGGCTCTGCAATACAGGGAGAATAGGAGAGTTACTTGGGCACTTATTACCCCTTCTTGCTATAGACTCAAATACATTTTGGTGTATGTTAACTTGTTCATTTTAAACTAAATGACATTCTTTATTAAACTAAAACGTATGAGTTTGGTCATTAATATACAATTTTCAGAATCTTCTATTACACCTGCCATCTTCAAGACTATCTTCATACTCTTTAATCTGCCTGGAATTTTCCTTCCCATCTCCTTTTACCTGATTGGTAATTAATATATCCTTTAGATTTAAGCTCAAATGTCTGCTTTGCTTCACTGACCCTCAGACCCAGTAATGTGTCCCTCGTATATGTTATTTCTGTTCTTGTAGTATCTGCATTCCTAAGGTCCAGTGGTGTCCTTAGCTCTTAGCTCAATAAATATATGTTCTATGAGGGAAGCACGATTTTGTTGAAATCAAGAGTCACCGTTGAGATTTTTGAAGAAAATGCCAGCCTATAGGTAAGAAAGTTGGTATTATACCAAGACAATACTTTATTCTGAAGTGCCTGATTATTTAAAACCAAAAGTAGAAAAAATGGAGGTTGGGAAGAATCAGGCTAATATTTTCTAGACATATATGCACAAACACAGGGCTTGTCTTAAGTATGATTTTTTGTATGTAAAAGGTTTGTTGGAGTGGCCTAATCACTTCTGTGGTTATAGCATTCGGGTAATAGATGGAATCAAGCTCCATCTCGAAGTGAGTTGAGTGGGTGCATGGACCCATCCTGTAGGTATTTCCTCTGTCCCAGAATATATAGTAGGGGCTATTTTTAGATATACCTATTAAGTTGCAGAATCCCCTACTGATTCCTTAATCTATCAGTGGACTACCATTGTAGGAAGGATCCCTGGAATTTCCGCACCTCACTGCTTGCCTCCACCAAATAGTAATCAAAGGCAATGTTGCATTCCTGAAGGAGGGTTAGAGAATGTTTATAGCATCCCTGTCACAGATGTTTGTGTGTGTGCCGATACTTTAAACATCCTGCATAACTCGTTTCTTGAGTAGTGAGAAACTCAAATACAGCTTGTAAAGTAACTATATATTTATTGTAAAATTATTTAAGTGGTGACACTAATTGTAACTACTATTCCATATTGGTGACAACAAATTACTGGTATGAAGTGGTTAATCTAAAAACAATTTATAGTCAACACAATCAGTGACAACATCAGAAGCACTTTGCCTTTAACTCTTAGGGAAAACAAAATACCATTACAATCTTGGCTCAGGATTATGGCAGCTCTCATGTCCTCTGTTATGGCATTATCTGCATGAAATCTGATCACCTTGATATCCTTTAGAATATTGTCTTTGTCCAGTACACTGATGCTATTATGTTGATTGGCTCTGTGAACAAGAAGTTGAAAACATCCTAGATACTTGAATTAGACACATGAGTACCAGAATTTATGATGAAATTCAGGTGTGTGCCACATCTTTGGAAAATCTAGGGGTTTAGTTGTCTGGACGTGTCAGGATACCTATTTTAAAGTAAAAGACAAGTTGCTGTTCTTTGAACCACCTGTCAAGGAGAAAAAAGAAGAATACTTGATAGGTCTCTTTGGATTTTATAAGAGATGGATAGACAGATGATAGGTAGAGAGATGATAGATAGATGATAGACGGGTAGACGGACAGACTGGGTGGATGGATGGATGGATGGATGGATACATAGGTAGGTAGGTAAAAAGATAGATATAAATAGAGGTCTGCCTCTATAATTCATTTACCAGGGAATCTATAACCTTGCCAGTTTTCAGCAGTGCCCAGAGCAAGAAACGACTCTGCATTCAGCCCAAGCTGTGGTACAAGTTGCTCTATCACGTGGGCCATATGATCTGACTTGTGCTTGACTAAATTGCGCTTGAGCAGTCTGTGGTATATAGAGACATTATCTGAAGTCTTCAGCAAACCTAGATGGGAGAATCACATCACAGACTATTAAGTGTTGAAATGTAAGGCAGTCATACATTCTACTAACAAAAATTCACACTTTAAAATCAGCTCGTATCTTGCCGTTAGATTCACATAGGGACAGAATGCCTGATCATGGGACACTAAATAAGTATGAAACCCAAGATACTCACTATGAAACATTTTTATCTGATTTATTCAGTTAGAAAGATGGGCATGTAAAATAGCCCTCATCAAAATACAAATATACCCTCTAAGAAGTTCTCCCAGACCAGCTCTACAACCATGCATCTATGCCCAGATTTGATAGCTTCTTTGTTAGAGACACAACTCACCAGAAACGAATGAGTTGTCCTCAGTTAATTCTGATTCATGGTGATCCCATGTGTGACAGATTAGAACTGTTCTCTCTAGGGTTTTCAGCAGCTGGTTTTTTGGGAGTAGGTTGCCAGGCATTTCTTCCAAGGTGCCCCTGGGTAGACTGAAATCTCCAAACTTTTGGTTAGCAGCCTCATAACCTAGGGTAAGTTACGGTACAGCCATACAAAGGCAAGTAGGACTCTGTCTGGAATCTGGGGAATCTCTTGGATGCGGCTCAGTGTTACCATGTTCGATAATAACGATTAATCAAAAACCACAATAACCCTGTGAATATAGGACAAATAAGGACTGGGAACTTATGATAATAAATGTTTGGGTCATCCTTCCAGAAACAAACAAATAAACAAACAAAAAGCAACCTTAACAGCTGAGGTGTTAGCAGAAGGTAAAGCAGAATGGGTAGTTTCAAAAAAGTTACTGATTTCACTGTGGGGACTGTAGCAGCTCTGTTTGGTGTTAAGTAATTGTCCCCCTCTCTCTTATTCTATTAACTTATACACCAGTACTACTGATGACTCATTTGTACTGATTTAATCATACCCTACTTTGATATTGTGATAATTAAGATTGTGTGTCAACTTGGTTGGGCCATGATTCTCAGTGGCTTGACAGTTATGATGTAGTTTGGCAGTCAAATAATGATGTGATCACTTCTGTGATGAGATTTGATATAATGTGATCACCTCCATGATGGGATCTGCTGTGAGTAGCCAATCAGTTGAAAGGATGTGGCCTGCATTAAGTATAAATGGACTGTGGGAAGGCTCATGGGGTTTTACTTTCTCTAGATCCTGGCAAGTCTCATGGGATTTTGTTTGCTCTGGATCCTGCAGCTGGCCCCTGTTCATGTAACCTCTAGATCTTGGGACTTGAGCAATAACGTATCTGCTATCTTGCCTGCTGACCTTCAAAGCCTGTGAGCAAGAGCCCTGCTGTATGACTTGCCAACCTCAGGTTTGCCAGTCCCTGCAGCTACATGAATCAGGAGAAGCCTCTGTCCTGACCTACTGCCTTGCCACTGACTTGCAACTTTCCAGCCTCTATAATCACATGAGCCATGTTGTTAACAGAAATCTCTCTGTATACATATTTATATGCTTTACTGGTTTTGATTCTCTAGAGAACCCAACCTAAGATAGATACGGTGGCTGATGATTCATTGTATTTTTCCTTCATCTGGTCAAAAGAGTGTCCTCATTTAAACAAAGTACAAAAATGAGTGTTGAGTGGGAAAAGAACAGGTGTACAAACCTGTTTTATACTCTATTCTTTAAAGCTCTTTACCTCAAAAGGCTAGTCCCTATGGGCTACATTATATACGACCTCCATCTTTTCTCTTGACTTCTGGGAAAGAACGAACAGTAATTGAAAATATGTAAAAGGTGGGACAGGCAAAAGTCTGATGCTCCCTTGCTTTCTCATGCCTCTCCATGGTTTGGCCATAGTTTGGACAATGGCTGCATATCTCTATGCTGTGACTCTTGTTGGTCATCTTCTCTTCTATGGCTCCTACTCTTGCCAGATTCTTCCTTATCCTTTTGTCCCATCAGGCCTATGGTGGTAATGGTGGTAGTGGCTCACCACCCTTTGACAGTCCTTGGGTACTTCACCATCTATTATGGGTTTCTAAATCTACCCAACCTCTATAGAGAACTCTTTTATTGAATTCTGCCCGTATAAATCTTTTCAATGTGTTGTTGATTTATGCCACTATTGTAACTGATACAAAAGTCTACAATTTCTTCCACCTCTTATATTTTAAGTTTCTATAGGCAAAAGATAATTTTCACACAGCAGACATATAAAATATAATGAGGTTTTTGAAATTTATATGGCACAATTTAATTAATTCTATGCCCTACACTATTGATTTTAAAATGCCATCCTTTATATTGCTGCATCTAAATAGGGTACTCTTTTATACATATATAGTATTTAGATTTATTTTACACCGAGACAAGCAAAGTAATAACCTTAAAAAAAGAGAAACATTTTTTCAAGGAAGGAATAATTATATGGCAATGTTGTTAAGTTGCTGAGGAGAATTTATCATTAGTTAAAAAATAGCAAACGAAAAGCCTCTAGAAAGTACAAATATGACTTTCATACCCAAGAAGTCATTGTTGTGCTATTCTTTTCCCTTTTACAACAGTGCATCACAGAAACTTGGTCAGTCTCTCTTGTGACCTTGTGAAGACAGTAAACATGTCCCTTTGTCACCTAAAACACTTTATTCATTTCAAAATGGCCACCATGACACAGTGGCTATTTTGAGCCTCCCATTGTTTGTCTAAAATAGAATGTACTGACAGAGTGTATGTTCTGAAAATTGTTTGCTCCGTGTGCTCATTGCTTCATGTCAACTTTCAGAATGGCAATTTCTAACAATTTCTAAACATTCTTTTCCCAAACAGGTCAAGTGAATGATGCTATTTAAGTGTATAGTTTGTGGAGTATAGGCTGGGAGAGAGTTAGACATTAGTCTGGGCTAAAGATAAACAGACATAAGCTCAAGTACCATCCTTGCCCCATGAGATAAGCCAGTTTCCACAGAACAGTGGAGAATGCTAAGGAGATCAAAAAGTTTGCAGTTACTGTTAAAATCAGGGGCAAATCTGACATATAAACAAGGGGTTTAATTAATATAGAAAGGATAAAACAGACTGGATAGGCCAAGCACACTGGTTTTTATTTCCCAATGCCTTCTTCACTCTAGTTCATCTTCCATATGGACAGCAGACATGACATTTAATTAATTTAATTATGCTATGAATTTACTTACTGATATCAGCTTTAAATATATCCTTTTCAGGGCTTTACATTGCAAATGGAATCAAGGTCAAGCCCCATCTTATTATACTGTATTTCCCAATATTCCTTTCTACATATCTTACCCTCTAGCTAGTGGTTTTTCATTACTTTCTCTGATATATCTTAAATATTTCACCAAGTTTGACCAACATGCAAAATTTATTTTTGTTTCAAACACCATGTTGAGCTAAATTGCTTATGCAATGAGTATAAATCAGCATTTGGTTTGCAGCATGCAAAACTTAAGTTATGAAACCAAAGAAAGGTCTGGGTTTACTGAAATGTATAGTAACTTCACTGCAGAAAGTTGTAAATCCCTGTTCTATCCACAGCGAACATGCTCTGTACACAGCACACCATACATGTTCACAACTTTTTGCCTTAATTCCTCGATTTCCTCTGCCTGGAATATGAGTCTAAGCTCTACACTTCACCCTCCATACAAACTCAAGCCACACCTATTTCGGGAAGTCTTACTCCTCCAGATAAAGTTGGCAATTCTTGTATCTGTTCCCTCAATTATTTATTCACGGCGCCATTAACTCACATATTCACCTATGTTATAATTCATCCATTTAAGCGCTAATGAGCTCCTTCAGAGTAGGACTAAAATTAATAACTATAGTCTGAAAACAAAAACATAAAAACAAATCCATTGCCATGGAGTTGATTGTGACATATGGCAACCCCACGTGTTACAGAGTAGAACTGCTGTATAGGGTCTTCTTAGGTTAGTCTTTACAGAAGAAGATCACCACCAGACTTTTCTTCTGCAGCAGCACTGGGTGGATTTGAACTGCCAAACTTTATTAGTAGTCATGCAAACGATTTCTCATCACCTAAAAAAATTGTTTACCTCCTGGTAGCTGCTCAGAAATATTTGTTTAAGGGGAAAATGATTTCAGACTGGGAACAGGAGTCTGTATAGATGTTTCCTTCAAGAAAAGGCAGCAGCGTACTAAAATTTTCAAAGTAAGCTTTGATTCCAGGTTAAGATGTCTTTACATACTGGTGTCTTCTTGCTCTGCACCTGTTGTTATTGTTAGGTGCCATTGATTCAGTTCCATCTCATAACAACCCTATAGGACAGAGTAGAACTGCCTCATAGTATTTCCGAGGAATGGCTGGTGGATTCAAACTGTCGACCTTCTGGTTAGCAGCTGAGCTCTTAAACACTGCACCACCAGGGTTCCAGTTTTATGTATACTCCTTCCAAAAACTGTATGGAACACATACACAAACACACATATATGTATTTAAAGTCATGGAAATCTAAAAAAAAAGGTTGAAATCATAATACCAGATGAAAGAAGACCAAGTTAAAGGGGACCTGAGGGCAAGCAAGAATATTAAAACAGGAGGATTAGGTAAACATCTCCTTACTAAACTCTGAGACCTCATTCCACTTCCCTCACTCAGCTTCTATAATACTGAAAACCAGGCTTATACTACAAACTAGGAGGAGGTCTGACCCAAGATGAAAGGCTCATAAATGCTGATATTTAAAAAATTTAGGGATCATAAAATGAAACAAGTTAGTGTCCATCAAGTAAGTAAAACCTATCCATATGTTGGGCCTTCCCACACCACAGTTATTCCAATCAATCGTAGTCCCTCACTACTAAATAAGAAAAAAAAAAAAAAAGAAGAGACAGTTAACTCATCTGAGTAAATCTTCTAAATTTAAAAACAAATGCCAAAATAAATTAACAAATAAATAAATATATGTGTGGAAATATTGATAATTTAGGGAGAAGGAAAGTTCAAAAGCAACATATAACATTAACGTGACTGTAATACCAACAAATGAGGTGGCATCATGATATAAGAATAGGGTGCTATAAAAAAAAGAAGCATTCAGAGAATAAAAAAGGGATATTGAAAAATTGAAAAAGTACAATTTAGGAGAAATACATTTTTTTGAAGTCTTGTTTGAGAAAGTTAGGGACATGACCCCAAATGTAGAAGAAAAATACATAAAGAAGAAAACAATGGTGAGCAAAGCCAAGCAAATTAGAGGCTTAAACGGGGACTTTCAAAATATGAGATCAGATAAAATAGACCAGAGGATATTATCAAAGACATTATCAGATAAATTATAAGAAACTTTCCCAGAATAGAGCTGACATGAGATTCCAGAATGAAGAATCACTGAAAGCCTCACATAATTAATAAGAATTAACCCAAACCACAAGGTGCATTGATGGCTAAATTATTAAGCTCTTGGCTGCTAACTGAAAGGTAGGCAGTTCAAATCCACCAGCAAGCTCTGTGGGAGAAAAGACCTGGCAGTCTGCTCCAGTACAGCCTAGGAAACCCTATGAGGCAGTTCTACTCTATCCTATAGAATCATTATAGTCAGAGTGGACTGAACAGCATATAACAACAACCACCCAAACCAAGGCAGAGAGAGAGAGAGAAAGAACACATCAAAGAATTGGGAATCAGGATGACACAGCATTATTTCCCGACTTAAAATTCCACACTGAGACAAACTGTTCCAGCCTAAGTTTAGAATTCAGATATTTTCAGATATGCAAAACTTGTTTTACCTCTCCATGGGCATTTTTACAAAGTCATTGAAATACATGCCACCAAAATGAGAGATTAAATTAAGAAAACACTGTTCAACTTAACACATGAAGAAAATACTCCAGAGCAGCAAAGGATGGTTGGTGACTAAGATGATGACTGTGAAGTAGCCTAGAGAGTCCCCAGTAAAGACTAACACAGGAAGATGAAGAACTATAAGAGAGATACCTCTGCCTTAAGTTTCCCACTGGTACAACGACAAAATACCACAAAGTGAGTGGCTTAAAGAACAGAAATTTATTTCTTCAGTGTTCTGGAAGCTAGAAGTCCAAATTCAGTGTCAGCAGGGCTATACTCTTTCTCTATCAGCTCTAGGGGAAAGTCCTTTCTTGTCTCTTTCAGCTTCTGTTTGTTGTTGTTAGTTGCCTTCCAGTCAGTTCCAACTCATGGCAACTTTATCTATAACAGCACAAAAATGTTGCCCTGTCCTGTACCATCTTCATCAGCATTGGTCTGCTTGTGTTCATTGTTTCTGCTATTACACCAATCCATCTCATTGAGGGTTTTCCTCATTTTCACTGACCCTCTACTTTACCAATTGCAATGTCCTTTTCCAGCAATTGGTCTTTCCTGAGCAGGGTAAGTGAGCCAATGTCTCACCACCCTTGTTGCTAAGGACCATTGCAGTTGTGTTTCTTCTAAGCCTAATTTGTTCATTTTTCTGACAGTCCATGGTATATTCAATATTCTTTGCTAACACCATAGTTTGAAGGCATCAATTCAAACTGATGCATTTAAACAGAAGCTGAGTTGATGCGTTCGGTTTCTGTAGCTCCAGGCGTTTCTTGGCTTGTAGACGTTTCCTCACGTTCTGTCTTTTCCTGTGTGACTCTATTTCTGTCCTACTTTTTTTGGTGCTAAATATATATGTAATAAAACATTTGCCATCTCATTATTCTTCACATCTGCATACAGTTCAGTGACATTAACCCATGTTTTTCATGCTGTTCAACCATCACCCTTACCTATTTTATAAACTACCACTCAGAAGGCATTAAATTAGAGCCCACCCTATTCTGGTATGAGTTCCTTAATTTAACTGATAACAGCATCTGCAAAGAAAAATCCTGTTTCTCCAAACAAGGTCATATTCACAGGTACAGGAGCTAGGACTTCAACATATCTTTTTTGTTGAAAAAGAACACCTTCAAATGAAAAACAAACTTATAACTGCTTGATCACTTGACCACACTGAAAGACTTTCAGCTATTTTGAAGAATTTAGAGGAAGAATAAATGATAGGTAAACAAAGTATCAACAATAGGAAACATTTTGCTCTAACTATCTGCCAGGGTACTGTTTTAAGTGTTGCTCTTTGTTTGTTTGTTTTTGGCATATTAAGGCATACAAACTTCATAGCAAACTTACCAACCAAAAAACCAAACCCTTTGCCATTGAGTAGATTCCAACTCATAGCAACCCTATAAGAGTAGAGCTGCTCCATAGGGTTTCTAAGGAGTGGCTGGTGGATTCAAACTGCCGACATTTTGGTTAGCAGCCAAGCTCTTAACCACTGCGCCAGCAGGGCTTCAACAACCTTATAGACTTGGTAATTTTATTATCCCCATTTTACAAATGAGTAAGTCCTAAAAAAAAAAAAAAAAAAACCCAAACCCGTTGCCGTCGAGTCAATTCTGACTCATGAACAAGTCCTAGCGAAAGCAAATTCTGTAAAATAAATAAACTGTAATCATAAAAAAATATAATTAATCTATGAGTAATATTTAAATAATCAAATAATGTAAGCATGAAATATTTAACCAAAATTGTGAAGTTGCTAGGATGGTGGTAGGGACACACTTCTGTGCGAGGATAGGACATGAAATAGGAGTAGTAAAAGAAAGACAGCTTCCGATCTTCTATAGTGGTAACTCAATAGTTTGTGTCTAAAACTGTGAAATCAAGAAATAGCAGCACTATGTGTTAGAGTCAGGGCTTTCCCTAGGGTGTGTGGGAACTAGGATCATACTTTTGTGGGGCCCTCGTTTACATAAATAATTTTATTTAAAATGAATTTTAAAATTAATGGGCCCATGTAGGATAATGAGATTTGATTTATTTATGATTTAGAGAAGTACTTACATGTTTGCTTATTATCCAATCAGTGCACATAAAATTTCTTCATAGTATCCAGGCACCATCTCTTTCTGCCCAGTGCCAGGAACCATCACACTGTGATCTTTATTGCCAAATGTTCTATTACAGGCTAATTTCATATCTCCCTCCATGAGTGAAAAGAGAAATGCTGTTATCAATGTCATGGCTATTATGATCTTGTCTGTATTGAAACAACATAGATCTTCTAGTTTCTGCAGTTCCCTAATTCCATTTATTTAATGCTGATCACGTCATCGCTCAGTATATACTGGTTTCCAGTGACTCTCAAAAGTTGTTACTGTGTTGCATTGATGATGATCACAAATGCATGTCTTACCCAGAGTGTTCAAGATTATGTGAATGATAATTAGTTTTCTGGCCTTATTAAATTTATTGTTTGAGGTTTTATAGTGTATATGCAGAACAACATATCTTCCAAACATTTCTTCTCTGTAATTCTTTAGACCACAACCCCTGTATGCCTAGAATGTAATCTCTTTTGATATTGGCTATATGCCTGCCTTCTATCCAGCACCACAGAAATATAGAAATATAGAAATATAGGTGAGGGGCCAATGTGTAGAGGAAGAAACAGGGTACCATTTATGGAAGGACTGTCTTTTGTCTAGCATGACCAGATTGACCCTGAAAAGCGTGATGTCACTACATTCATTGGAGTTGATTGAGGAAACTGATGAGAGGGCCTACTGATATTGTGGAGCAATGGGTCTTGAAAACCTTTGGAGGAAATGTATAGCTGCTCCTGGAAGACAGTTTGACAAATGGCGTGGAGCCAGTGGACAGGGCAAAGTGACCATTCTGGTTGCCAGAGGCAAGGGGCATATAAAGAATCCTTGCTACTACCACTGCCATCACACCCCCCCCACTATAGACGTGGGGCAGTTGAGTGGCCATAATATAGATGGAGAAGATTCACTGCACAGGGCCATACATGTAGTTCTAGACCAAGGGTCAGCAGTGAACCACTGGAAGTCCAGAGATCGGAACTGTTTCTGATATAAACGAGAGAATGACCCCCAATCACTGTATTGGTACTATTTGGCAGTCCAATCTTACATGATTCCAAGAAAATAATTCTTGCATGGGCTAGCAGGAGCAATCTGATGGCCAGGGAAATTTCCTGGAATTAGGTGTATGCTTGCCTAGTCTAAGGGCAGTACTAACCTGAAACATGCAGGTAAATACCACAAGAAACAGTTAAAGAGTTGAAATGTTGAACTAATGTATTCTGGGAGAAGGCCTAGGGAGGAGGACCGGTAGAGTCAAGAGACTATTTTTTTTTTTTTTTTAATAATAGGCCTTGTAATATTATTTTATTTTTAAGCACTACAGATATATTACATCCAAAAAATAAATATATACGATTTACTTTTTAAGGATTCTCCCAACTCCAAACTGCTATATAAATTAAGTTTACAGGATGCTAAATACACTATAAAATGTTAGGAGAAAAGTCAGTTACTTCCAATTTGTCTTTAAATTGGTATCTTCAAATATATCATGGCTGGTCTAATAGAAATTCAGAGGTCCATGACCAACAAAGTGAAATTATTGACCAGTCAAATGAAATACAGAGAAGGAAGGATAGTATTATTAGAGGTTTATAATGAGTTAACCCTTTTGTGCTCACAAATACCTCTAGAGACCAAGTACTTTTTCTGCCTTTGAAGGTTTATTGGGAAACTGCGACACCACTGACAGTGTGTGTTACCACAAGGCCTTTATGACTGTTTAAGACAGAAGAAACAGTCATATACTGAAAATTACTGTTTTTACAAGGTATTGTGTGAGGTGTCTGAATTTTTGGTAGGAAAAGTAGAAATTTTGAAAATTTTTATTTGTTACACATATGTACCAATAAACCCTGGTGGGGACTCTGGGGTATAAGTAGTGGTAGTTCACATGTACTGCTAAACACTTAAGCTGGGCTTGTGGGAAGGGGAAAGAAAAAAAAAATCCGAACTCTACCAAAAATTTAGACACACTCAATGATTCAGGATGCTTCCATTAATGAAAACACATGATATCAACAAAAAGAATTGAAGCAGAAAATAATTGGTTCACAGAAGAGTTAAGGCGAGTATAGGACCAAAACTATGACTCTTAGGATGCTCGTCTGTGGTATCTTGCCTTCCAGTCCCTGTCCTTCCTCAGGCACCTCTGCTGGCTGTCAATTAAATACCACTAATGAGGACACTGATGGTAGCTTAAGAAATGTTCCTGTCCCTTGGGTATTTCTATTCTAATTTAGAGTGTCTTAAAAACCAAACCATTTTAAGCCCCCAGCGAATTAATGTGAAAAAGGACTACTTTTATCCATTGTCATTGGCAATAGGGGTGATATTTCAGGACCTGATAATAAACTCTTCACCTGCCTTCAAGTATTGCTGTACAGTTGGCTGCATATTGTGAAGCTGATCCTGGTTATACACAACCTTGAAAAATGGGTCAATGTTTTAAGGTAAAAAGCATGTCTGTGCAGGGTAAAGCAGGACATTTTGATTTATATTTACTTTCATGCAGGCTATAGTACTGCTAATGATATGAGAAGCATGCTATCTTTTATTTCAAGGAAGCACACAATCTCACCTCCGCCAGCCTCCCTGCTCATACAATGTTAGACCCCACCAATCAAATGTGCCTAAGAATAGAACATAAATTCTTAGCCAAGAAACTAAGTAAAACTTAGCTGCATATATAACATGTGCATGTACACAGAGAGAGACACACGCACACAGTAAAATCGCTTTAGCTTTGAGCCCCAAAGGATGGTTCTTCATCTGTGAATCCCAGAAAAACGAAGTTTACCTTATAGCAGAAATGATGTCAGTGTTCTTATAAAGCTCTTTCCAAAACATATCACCATTCTTTATCTTCTAACACACTAAACTGAACTTTTAAAATATTTCGGTGACACATGAATATTATAATACATGGGTTGACATGTGTTAGAGTTGGCGTTCTCTGATTCTTGTCCATTTACTAATACTCTACATGGTTCCAGAGAACTCTGCTTATTAATTTATTTTGTTTGTTCCTGTAACTTTCTTTTTTTCCACTGGTAGGCTATCCACTCCCACTTTTCACTGCTGTCGGTATGCTGTCTCCTAGCTGCTATTTTTTAAATTATTATTTCTACATTGTTGATTATGTAGTAAGTTTGAATAACTATTTGTTAAATTAAGCTACATCATTCACTGCTCTTGGGCAATGTTGTTGTAAAGAAATAATCAACTATTTTTATTGATCAGAAACAATGCATTTTTTTCTTTTGTTAGACAAACTATTTCATGTTACCTTCCTCGGTGGCACAAACAGTTGGTGCTTGACTACTAAACTAAAGGCCAGTGGTTCAAACCCAACCAGCGGTGCCACAGAATAAAGGTGTGGTGATCTGCTTTGGTAAAAATTTCATCCAAGAAAACCATGTGGAGCTGTTCTACTCTGTAACATACGGAATTGCCATGAGCTGGAATCAGCTCCATGGTAACAGGTGTGGGATTTATTTCCAAAGCAATTCAAACACTGAAGGTTAAAATATTGGCAATAAAAATCTGGTTAGTTCTGGTCAGTGTGAAAGTCTAACTTGTATTATCACTGATATTTGGCTCCTCTTTCTGCATTTGTCTGGAGTGTTATCATGCAAACAGCCAAATGTTGAGGACACTGACAACATTTATAAGAGGATTTGAGGCTTTCTCTTCATAACCCATGGGATGAACTCCTGTTTTATAATTGCTGTGAGTCTAAAGAACTTCAGGCTCATAAGAAGCATATGTCTGAAGCCATAGGAGTTGGCAGTTAACACTGATCTTTCCATTTGCTTCTACTGCCATCACAGCCCCTCCCTTTAAAAGTAAATTATCTTTTGAATGTTTATTTTAATGCTTGTTTCACACCCCTTTAAGGTGCCAAGCAATTTCACTTAGAAATTAGAAAACTGCATGGCAGAGGACCGTGTGAAAGATAGTTTAATGCATGGCCTCATATTTTAAAGAGTTCTGAAATTCTAATCTCCAAGCAATCAAGGCAGTCAAGTCTGACTTTATAGTTACCCCAGGCATGGCTCTTTGATAAATTAAAAAGTACCTTCGTCAAATTGACATCTGCTGTTTCAGTGATACAATGTGGACATTTTAGGATATTATTCAAAATGGAAATTAGATTTTAATACATTGAAAATAAAGTCTAGGAACACTGATTGCCATATTAATGAATCTGAATAATCTCTAGTTATATTAGAAAAAACAGTGCTGTGAATGTTTGTTATGGTAGTAAAACTGTTTTACCAGTAGGAATGATGGCATCCACCTTAACTCGAGTGATTATTTTAAAAGGCTACTGTAGTGCAGTGAGTTGCTTTTATGTGGCCTTTCTAACCATGGTCTTCTAACTCTCCCAGAATGATTGACTGGGCTACGATCTTGCAAGGGATTGGTCAGTTTACTATGCAAATTCAATGATTGGTGGTCTTCCAAGTGGATTGTTCAGTTCGTGGTCCTGATGGGAAAACCAGGCCTTAAAATTGACAAGGAGTATGAGTCAAAATCAACTTGACAGCAATGGGTTTTGGGTTTAGGCTTATATAAAGGCCAATCCTACAGAGGTTCAGGGGGACCTCACTACCATCAAGAAGTATCTGGAGTGGAGCATGTCTTTTAAACCAAGGGCTTGAGGCCCCTGTGCTGAGAACCTCCTAGACCCAGAAAAAAGAGTTGTAACACTGCAGATAGTGCAAGAAAATGAAAGACAG
This sequence comes from Elephas maximus indicus, assembly GCF_024166365.1. Taxonomy (NCBI): domain Eukaryota; kingdom Metazoa; phylum Chordata; class Mammalia; order Proboscidea; family Elephantidae; genus Elephas; species Elephas maximus. The sequence goes on along the minus strand of NC_064825.1, from coordinate 23,523,947 downwards.
CAGTGGTGGGCTTGCAGCCCACAGAGCAAGAGCTGAGCACCTATGGGCAGGAGTCTTGCCTGTGGAGCTAAAAGAGTTGTAACGCTTGTCTATGCAGGGCAAGACAGGCCTGAGTGTGCCCCGTGCAGGGTTGCATGCCTGTTCCCCTGGGCAGCGGAAGCCCACATAGTGTGGCAGAAGCCAGCAGCAGAGGCCTTACGAAGGCCCAACAGCAGAGCAAAAGCCTCAGGAGCCATGCAGGCTCCCCTGAGCAGCATGGTGGTAGCCAGAGGCAGTGGTGACATGAACACAGCATCTGAACTGAACCACAGTGTGCCTGTGCAGGAACATAAAAATAAGCATAGGTAATTTGGGGAAGGGTAAGCTTTTACCATTTTAGAATCTGTTGTTATTGTTTACTGTTTGCTTTTCATAAAAAATAATAATGGTTTTCACTTTGCCAACACTGTGTAAATGTCACACATGTCCAGCTTGATGAACGTAGCACCCGTAGAATGGTTGATGCTAGTGGGTATACGTGTCTCATTCTTAGCAGTCTCATGGCTACCTGGAAGGTTGAGGCACAGCCTGTCTGCATGTGCAATGCAGATAGACAGACATGTATATACAGTTATTGCTATGCCAGTGTCTTCAGAAGGGTGATTTTGACTCCACATGTCAGCTGAGGAAATGCCTCATAAACATTTGTAATTGATGCTTCTCTCTCTACTATTAAACTGTAAAAAAAGAGACTGTACCCTAATTACATTTCACCTCAAGAATCCACGTAGTCACTGACACATAACTACACTTAATATTTGTAGAACTGTGAACAGAAATGTTCCTTTGAACACTAAGACACTAGTTGATAGTTTTGTCTGATGAAGAAAAACCCACTGGCTCAGTTGAAGTATTATTTTAATGAATTTTCAAAAACCTCTATTAGCTGAGGAAGGATTGGCTCAACTGATATACACTATGTTACATGGTTATATGCAAGTAGTTGCGGTATTTTTAATGAGGGGCTAACTCATCCAATATTATACAGAACTACAGAGCTTCAGAAATACTTATGAAAATTGCATATCAAGCACTACCTACCACCCGTTGTCATCAAGTCGATTCCAACTCATAGTGGCCCTATAGGACAGCTGTCTCATAGGGTTTCCAAGGCTGTAATCTTTAGAGAAACAAGCTGCCACATCTTTCTCCAACAGAGCAGCTGGTGGGTTCAAACTACTGACCTTTTGGTTAGCAGCCAAGTGCTTGATCAATAGACCAGCATAAATGATGGTGAATAAATTGGAAATCAATTATATTTTTACTGTCTGTAATTTGAAAAAGAGATTCAGAGGATAAGGAATAATCAGTTGGAATTGTTGTTGTTGTTGTTAGGTGCCGTGGAATTGGTTTTGACTCATACTGACCCTATGCACAACAAAACTAAACACTGCCTGGTCCTGCACCATGCTCGCAATTGTTGCTATGCTTGAGCCCATTATTGCAGCCACTGTGTCAATCCATCTAGTTGAGGGTCTTCCTCTTTTTTGCTGACCCCCTACTTTACCAAGCATGATGTCGTTCTCCTGATAGCATGTCCAAAGTATGTAAGATGTAGTCTCACCATCCTTGCTTCTACAGAGCATTCTGGTTGTGCTTCTACAGAGCATTCTGGTTGTACTTCTCCCAAGACAGATTTGTTCATTCTTTTGGCAGTCCATGGTGTGGTCAATATTTTTCATCAACGCCACAATTCAAAGGCATCAAATCAATTGGAATAGGAAGCAAAAAGAGAAAAAAACATGGAAAATACACAAGATTGCTAAGCCCTGAAGAAAATTCTGTCACCCAAAGCATGACAACATAGTCAAGATTCTCAAGCCACTTAGTATTCTGAACCAACTCTGAGGAGGCTAACAGCATTTGTAAGTCTCTGGGAAGCTTTCTAGTCCCTGGGAAGCTCAATTTAACTACTGTTTCTGAGCCCCACATGAGATGTGATTGATTAGTATCTCCAGGTTCTTGTGAGGACAGGAAAAAATGATCAAAATTCCTGCTTATAATCATTGAACCTTCTGTAATTTGGAGTGAATTGAGTGACTCTATACCCTGGTTCCAAAAGGACTCAACAAACACAATGTCTGAAGAAAATAATTTACTTTTTAATATTTCATAGTTTTTTAGATAAAATTTGCGTAGTAAAATGCATACAATTGGATAGTTTTTAGTAGATTCACAGTTGTTCGACCATCACCACAATAAATTTTAGTCTTTTCATCATGCCCAAAAGACACCCTGTGCCCTTTAGCAGTCACCATCCAGTCACCCCCCATCCCTCCACCTATAGATAACCACTAATCGACTTTCTGTCTCTATAAATTTGCCTATTCTGACCATTTCATGTAAATGGAATCATATAACATTAAATAAATCAGCCAAAGATGGTCTCTGTGTATTAGACCCAGGTTGTTTACTTCTTCCTAACAAGCTGAAGCCTGCTAGCCCAAAAAACCTGCTGGTGCCAATATTTACTAGCCATAGTGTCCTATAGGGTTAAAATTCTTTTGATGGCACACAACAACAACAACATAGATAAGAGAAACCCTGTAGTTATAAAGACCTCAAGCTGCTACTGCCCTTCAGAGCTCTCTAACCCACAGAATATCCCAACCTATTGTAGAGAAACATCACCTAGGCACAAGCAAGGTCCCCTCCCATCCTCTTCCCTGGGGATTTCCTTGTCCTCCTCTTGGTGGATTCTCTCATTGCTTTCATCTGGCAGACCTATTTCTGCAGGATATCACCCCCTGCATGCAGCTGTCATTGTATCAACCCCAATAAACAGTTGTTGCACAAGACTGCTATCTCATGGTCATATCTTTTTCCTTGATCAGCCCTGAGCTCCCTCAAACTCACCACACAAAACACGTGGTCCTTTGTAACTGCCTTCTTTTACCTAGCATGATGTTTTCAGTCATCACCCATATTGTAGCCTGTATCAGTAGTACTTCATTCATTTTCATTGCCAAGTAATAGTCCATTGTATGGACATACCAGATTTTGTTTATTCATTCATGAGTTGATAGGCATTTGGATCATTTCCATTTTTTGGTTATTATTAATAATATTGCTAGGAATATTCATGTACAAGTTTTTGGGCATAAGTTTTCATTTATCTTGAGTATATATACCTGGGAGTGGAATTGCTAGGACATACGGCAACACTCCACCACCTGTCTGTCAGTTGTCATACTGTGGTGGTTTGTATGTTGCTTTGATACTGAAAGCTATGCCACCAGTATTGCAAATGCCAGCAACATCACCCATAGTGGAAAGGTTTCAGCAGAACTTCCAGACTAAGACAGACTAGGAAGAAAGGTCTGTTGATCTACTTCTGAAAATTAACCAATGAAAACTTTATAGATCACAACAGAATATGATTCAATATAATGCTGAAAGATGAGTCCCCTGGGTCAGAAGGCACTACAGAAAGGCCACAACAATGGACTCGAACATGTCAAAGATCAAGAAGATGATGCTGGACCAGGTAACATTTTGTTCTGGTATATCCAAGATTGCTCTAAGTCAGAGCCAACTCAATGGCAACTAACAACAATAATATGGTAACTCCATATTTAAATTTTTGAGGAACAGCCAGACTGTTTTCCAAAGTGGTTGCACCATCTTACATTCCCACCAGCATTGAAAGTAGGTTTTAATCTCTCCGCGCCCTCACCAACATTTGTCATTGCCCACCTTTTTTATTATAGTCATCCTAATGAATTTGAGTGGCATTAACATTGATTTTGTTTTGAGCTTCATTAAAATTAGAAAATCTATGCTGTAAAAGACACTGTTCAAGTAATGAAAAGGCAAGATGCAGACTAGGAGAAAATATTTGCAAAACACAGGTCTGATCAAGCACTTGTATGCATGATAATGCAAAGATTCTTAAAATTCAATAGTAAAAATACAAAAAACCCAATTAAAAAATAGACAACAGATTTGAACAGACACAGCACAAAAGAGGATATACAGATGGCAAATAAGCATATGAAAAGTTGTTCAGTATCATTAGTCATCAGAGAATTGCAAATTGAAAATTAAATTAACTTAAAAGAAGAAAACTAAATGATTTCCTCAAAGGTGATTTTACCCCTGCTTTCAGAGAATGAGAAACTTGGGTGGGAGAGGGAGTGGAAGAAGAAAGTGGAGCAAAAGAAAACCAACGAACAGCTTTAATGTAGCCTCTCCCACCATGTGGCTATTTCTAGTTGTTACTTGTGTTCAGTCTCAGTGATTCCATTGCTTCATATAATTCTAAAGTAAAACAAACAAAAATAAATAAGTAAAACTAATAACAGCAATTAAGCCATGCACAAATCATTATCAACATGCCCAAACCAAAAACCAAACCCGTAGCTGTCCAGTCGATTCTGACTCTTAGTGACCATATAGGACAGAATAGAACTGCCTCCATAGGGTTTCCAAGCAGCAGCTGGTAGATTCAAACTGTCCACCTTTTGGTTAGCAGCCAAATGCTTAACCACTGTGCCACCAGGGCCCCTACCAACATGCATATTATACCCATTTCTTTCACTTGTCTAAAGACAAAAGGATCTGAGATGCTCTGCCATGTCTGTCAGACATGTATCTCTAAAACTTTGTATATTGCTTAAAATATGGGCATTGGAACACTGACCACGAGCTTCATTCAGTTTGCCAACTTTGGTAACTTTGTAAAAGTGGTCATCGATTTTTTGTATCCCATCTTTTGGCTGCAGGAGTAGGTACATGCTTTAGGCTGGGCCTGTTGTAGTCCCCTCCTACTGTTTTTTGGGCTGGAGTTGGTAGCAAAGACACTTCATCTTTCTGGATACTAGTTGTCAGAATGTGATCCTGAAAAAACGTGATCCTGAAATGGCTAAATAGTCTTGACAACATGGAAAAATAAAGACTATTTCCTATTTTCACAGGGAAGCAGTAATGTTTAGTAATGTCCCAACCAACATTTCAGTTTCTAGATCCAGAATGCCCTGAGGCAGGCCACACACACCTCTGCCTTTATTGAGACATGATTACTCAGAATCCACTCGAAGGCAATTAACTACAACAACCTTTTGATTCTTATGGCTGATTCAGTGTGCTTCTGACAATTTACACTTTTTCCACCTTAAGTTGTTTTAAATTGGGCTTCAAAGAGGTTCTAAAAAATTTGCCTGGCCGTGTGGATAACAGAGATAAATATGGCATAATTTCTGCTCTTAACTCATAGCCTTGTAAAAACGAGAGAGAGGTTAACAAAATATTGTAATGGAGTATGGCAGATGCTAAAAAGAGACTTTGTTTTATGGTGAATGGCGTCCCTGGGTGGTGCAAACGGTATGCCTGACTGCACTGGAAAGGTTGGAAGGTTGAGTCCACCCAGAGACACCCTGGAAAAAAGGCTCCCCAATAGCTACCTGTGAAAGAAAATCCTACGGAGCACAGTTCTACTCTGACACACATGGGGTTGCCATGAGTCAGAACCAATTTGAAGGTACCTGGTTCATTTCTGGTGAATGGTGACTCTAACAATGAACGTATTAAATCTGGGTATGGATGCATGGTTACAAGGCTAGTCTGGGAGAACTGCTTAAAGAGTGTATTTGCATTTTGAAGAGTCGAAATTTTAAGTTAGATGAGTTTAGAAGAGAAGAGCATTTCAGAAACACCTTGCACAATGATCCAAAGATGTGTTTGGAAAATGGCCAGTATTCATTTGGTCGGAGTAAATAGTGGGTCGGAGGAAATGGAGGAATTGAGTTTAACTGGCTTAGCAGGGGCTGATCACTGAGAGTTTTGCTACCTTCCCAAAGAATTAATAGCTTTTTCTCTAAAGTATGGGGAAGCATTTACATTTTTCAACAGGAAAGTGTCATGAGAAGATTTGAGTTTTAGGAAGATAATCCTAGTAGTGATTATGTTGAATTTTACCTGATCTTTCTGATACTGGAAAACAATGATGATTAAAGATATCCTCCCACTCTTGTGTTAAGGAAAACAGCTTACTGCAAACAACCACCCTTCTCATATGACTTAAATACAACTCAAGGATACCCTCTTGTTTACCCATGTCAAGGCCAGACACAGACCGCCCAAACTTCTATTCCTTGTCTCATCAATGAGTAACTGAATAGCTTGTCCCCACTGATCAAGCAGAAACAAAATGCTTGTTAACCAAAGTCTGGCTAAGCTTCGCTTCCCCCCTGCCACCCTCAGCCGAGAACAACATCCAAACCCTCCATATGGGTCCCTCCCAGAAAATATGCTGGAGTCAGTGTAAAACATTGTGATTTACTATCCAATGATGTCACCGTTTCATCCCACTTTCCCTAATTCTTTGAGAGGTTTGCAGATCTTACTGTAGTAGTCCTCCTCCCCCACTATTCCCATAGTTCCTTTCCCTTTTCTCCTTTACTTTCTGAGTAAAGTTTCTTCCTATCAAAGCCTGGATTTTTTTTTCTTTTGATAGTGGCAATTTAGAAGGTAAGTTGAGGAGGGGGCTGGATTAGATGAGAATCATTTAGAAAAGTAATCATAATCATTCTTGGGAAAATTCTCATTTGGAGGAGGAGAGGGTGGGTATGCATTGGAATTGTGGGAGGATTATAACTAATACCAAGGAAATAGAATAAAGATTTAGTGACCAAATCATATGGAGGAATATGAAAAGAAGTCTTGGGTTATAGTGAGATTTTTATTTTGGCAAATGATGATGTCATTAGTCACGACATAAAAGAATGACAAATAGGTTGTAGAAATGCTAAAAAAGCTGTAGTAAATGAGTGTGGAATATGCAAATGAGTATATTTGGTAGGTAGTTTCATATAGTTCTGGAATTCAGGATATCATTCTAGGCTGAAGAAACTGAGTTGGAATTTGTAGCAATATTATTATAGTAAGTGAATGTAGAAAATGAAACAGAGTACCAGGAATAAAATCCTACAAAACCTCAATATCAAAGGGAAATATAGAGAAAAATATGTAGAAGAAAGATACAAAGGAGACATAATTAGATTTATGCTGCCGTTAGATTTACGTTTCCAACACCTGAACACAACAAATATTGTAGAACCTATTAAAAGTGTGAATTCCTTGGCTCCACCCCAGAGGATCTAATTCCATTTATTTGGGATTGGGATCAGAAATTTGCTCTCTTTAAATGATACACTAGGAAACTCTTCACAGTTTGAGGATCCTTACTGAAAATAATGGAGACCAAGGAAGAAAATAATTAAAAAATATATATATATTTCTCAGGATACAGTGAGTGATACATTGCTTTCAGGTAAGATAAAGACTGGGTAGTAACCCTAGGATTTTTTCATTAGATCATTCAATGGAATGATTTATTAGATGAAACTTGATTGTAGAGTATTGGAAAGTGAACAGGCAGACATAATAACTTAAAAAAATACACTTTAAAGAAGTTAGACAGTGAAGAAAAATATTTAGAAAGGGCAATAATTTGTTTTACATTATATAAGGATTTTGTTTTTGTAGTTTTCTGTTTTTGTTTTGTTTTGGAAGTCTAGCATATCTTGGCTGTATTAGATATGTATTAGATATAAAGATCTAAGGAAATGGAAGATTTTGGCTCATGCTTAAGGCAGAGTTTTTCAGTTTGGTGATTATTGTGTATAATAATTTGTGTATAATTTTTCAAAGTAAGAAAATCTCAAGAAAACTACACAAATCAAATGGAAGAGAGGTGAAGTCCATGGGAACGGTAATCCTCCCAACCTGGTCATATGCCTTCAATGCTGAAGTGTCGAGGGCTCTAAGGATTATTTGAATAAGGGAGTTGATTCATTGGCATATGGTAAGCAAGCATCAATATAGAGCTATACTTGTTCCAAGATATTTTCATTCCCAAAGAATTTGGTTTTTAAGTTAAGCTGATTACTGTGTGCTGAGTTCTGCACCATGAAGAAATTTTACACCCTGAAGCTTTACAAATTTCAGACCTTTCAATGGAGTGTACTTAATGCAAAATCTTCAGATTTATTGACTATTCATCTAAGACATCCTTTACATAAAGATCCAACAGTAATACTTCATGAATCTTCTAACCTTGATGCTGTTTTCTTTGTTTTGAATGATGGCTCATGCTATTGTTTTTAGTTCAAATACTTCTTTCAACACTCATCTCTTTGCAGTTATTGTTATTATATTTCACAGCCATCAAGCACCCAAATGTGTGACACTCTTTACAGAGCAGAACATTTCAGATGATGCTTTCTCACTGGGTTAAAATATAAACATTTTAAGATCAAGTCCCTATAACTCCGTTTTTCCAACAAGTGTCTTTTAATTATGTAATAATTTTAGTAACTTCAATCCTTCTGTGGTTACCCTAGAAATGTCAGTCTTTGGAAAAGGTATAGAGATCCAGAACTGTAATAAGAAAATAAATCAAATATAGTTTGAAATACAGATGTTGTTGTGGTTGTGTGCCTCGATTCCAACTCGTAGAGATCCTATGTGACAGAGTAAAACTGTCCCATAGAGTTCCTAGGCTGTAATCTTTACAGGGTCAGCTCACCAGGTCTTTTCTTCTGTGGGGTCTTTGGGTAGGTTCAAGCCGCCAATCTTTCGGTTAGCAACTGAGTGCTTAAAACTTACGCTTCCAGGGCTTCCTTTGAAATACAGATAACACTAAGGAAAAGTCAATATGGTGTAGGGAAATAAGTTCAAGTTCAATATTTGGAGTCACAATGTCAGTGTTGGGATATTGACTCCTTTGTATGACCGTTGCTCTGAGTCGGAATCGACTTGATGGCAATGGGGTTGGGTGTTATATGAATTTGGCCAAATTCATGTCCAACTGCCATCTATTTCATGGAATGCTTTTTTAGTTTATCAGGAGAAATACATTAAACAAGTTCTGTGAAAATAATTTTGAAAAATCTAAATAAATATAAAGTATTATCAATAAAAAAATCAATATCAGCATTTATTCAAGGTCTGAAATACTTTTGTCATACATAATGTGTACATTGCTTTCTAGTCGATTCTAACTCATATTTGGTGAAGTAGAGGGTCAGCGAAAAAGAGGGAGACCCTCAGTGAGATCGATTGACACAGTAGTTGCAACAACGAGGTCAAGCATAGCCACAACTGTGAGGATGGTGCAGGACCGGGCAGCGTTTCATTCTGTTGTGCATAGGGCTGGTACGAGTCGGAACCGACTTGACAGCCTAACAACAACAACAACAAATGTGTACATAAGTCTAGTTTCTGGGTTTTAGAGATTTTAAAAACATAGAGGAGGCAACAGTTGTATAGGAAGACAAATTAAAGCTAAACTAATCAATGACAATAAAACGGAAAGCATGTAGAAAGTTCTCTTTTAAAAACATAACATAGTCTATTGAACAGAGTTTCCCAAAACTGAAAATATACAGATTTCAAGTTTCATTAGAGTAACCAGGTCAATAGTTGACGAAGTCAAAGAAATCACATTTTAAATCAAATAGAGTGCTTTTTAGGTATGTCTTTCAATTTGGGGAACCTCTCCATACCTACTAACCCCTCATTTAGGCTCACTTAGTATCTTGTTTGGACTATTGCTGTAAATCTCTATTTCAGTTATCCTTCGTATTCCTTCCTGACTTAATATCTTTAAACGACAGCAACAAAAAAGTTAATCGTTTTCCTGTTTAAAAAGATCTTCAGTTTTACCTTGGACATTATTGAAAATATATAAGTTCTTTTTCTGGCACACAGTTGCCTTCAAAATCCAGCCATAAACTCTCTCATCAATGCCACCTATACATCTAAATTCCTACTTCAGTTTCAATTTACATGAACACCTTAGTATTATTATTGTTGTTCTTAATGATTTTAATCTTCAAATACGATCTATATTACTTTTAATCCTATGATTACTTAGAATATCTTACCCCTTTTTTTCTCTTGGAAACTCTGCTTCATTCTTTATTACCCAGCTTAAATATCTCACCCATAGAGAGGTCATGCCCAACTCCGTAACACTTGTTATGTCCTCTCTGTTAATAATTATCATAGCACTCTCAAGGTTGTGTTGTGACTTATCTGTTTAGATGATTTTGTTGGTCACTAAATTGTGAGTTCCTTTATTTAGAGGTATGTCTCAAGGATGGTGGCTTAGTGTGTGATTAATACTTAAATCCTGCTTGATGAATGCATGGTTGGCTGGCTGGCTGGCTGAATGAATGATTGGATAAGGGGGAGATGATAGGCTTAGACAGTTGCCTTTGAGTCTATTCTGATTTAAGGTGACCCCATATGTTGCAGAGTATACCCATTGCTTACTTATCAACATGGTTAGGTTTCAAAGACCAAGTTGTTATGCAAAAATCATCACTATGCAAAAATGGAAGATGATCACATCAGATCACAAAATGGAGGATAACTAGATCATTACATAACTGCCAAACCACTGAGAATCATGGCCCAGCCAAGCTGACGCAGAACCTTAACCATCACAGGCAGTGTTACTTTCACTTCACACCTTGGCATTTGTTACTGTCAGGCATATGGCATCAATGTGCAAAATAGTTGGATAGTAGATTTTTTACTGTTGTCATAAATGCAAAATGTTGGATAATGAGATAACCAATAATTGAGAAGTGTAGACTTGATGGCAACTTTTTTTTTTTTAATTCACTGAGTGAGTTCACTCATTCCATTTTGTCAATTTAGTAAACATTTTTTATCTAGAATGGGTGAAATCTATCTGAATATGATTATCAAGCCTTCTATTTCTGGAATAAACAAACTTGCAAACTATATACTCCTTAGAGAACACTGTCATAATTGTGGTTAGTTGATTCTGACTCATAGCGGCACCCATGTGTGCAGACCTTTTGGAAGCAGATTGCCAGGCCTGTCTTCCAAGGTGCCTCTGGGTGTGTTTGAGCTGCCAACCTTTCAGTTAGTAGTTAAGTGCTTATCCGTTCGTGCTATCCAGGGACTCCTTATTGTCTTAATATAGTTTAGTTATATCTACTTCCTGAAAATCTCTCAAAAATGTACCTAGTATTCTTAAATCACTGAGAAATAAGTTCTATTTTAATTTTTTTTTAATGCTTATTCTAGTTTACTTTAATTCCTGGACTTAGGACCAATGTTTAATTCTACATATGTCCCAGACTCCTGCAAATAGAACCAATTTGGCAACAGAAATAAAATAAAATAAACGTTTTCTGCCTGTAAGCCAATGCAGTTAAAATGTTAACAAGGATCTCTGATTCCATAAATAAGAGTTTTCTTACCAGTGGTAAAATTTCTAGAAGTCTCCTGCTGTGTAAGCTAGAAGACTTCAAGCTGAGCTCTTTTTTCAGCAGCAAGTTGCCCTTAGATAAATTACACTGATGACTTAAGTAAAACCCAGGTAATGTGAGACTAGAGTATAGCTCACATTCTTCACGTCATGCACCATTATCAGGCTCAATGAAGCAAACCTTCGGAGATCAAAGAATAAACCTTGTCCTCACTACTTTTTGCTGTGTTGAAAATTTTAACTGCTGGTTAGTCTATTTTTAACTTATTTAAAAAAAGAGCCAACTGCTTACTGACTCAGAGGGTGCTGATCTGAGAAACTACTGCCTGGCTTGCACGGTCCTATCATCTAAGGACTTGATGCCCTAGATTTTCTGTGGCAGACTCTGTTTTTAGGATCTACACATTTAAAGCCTGATTTGAAATCTCTGGTTCTAATGGAAATGAACTTGACACCAATTTAGTGGAAGACAGAGAATATATTAGGTTACACTATATTGAAAGTCTTGAATAACAATCAAAATTTAGACTGAATGTGATAGTCTATAGATTCTTGAGTAAGGAAATTACATAATAAACACATTTTTAATTAAAAAATAGAAAACTATACAATATTCCATATTATGGATTAATTGTGGAGTTGTGATGGTATTAAGATGTTATTATGGCTAAAGAATTGATTTGATGCTTTGGCCAGCTACCCATCTGTTATGGATTGAATTCTGTCCCCCCAAAATGTGTGTCAATTTGGCTAGGCCATGATTCCCAAAACTGTGATTATCCACCATCTTGTCATCTGATGTGATTTTCCTATATGCAGTAAATCCTACCTCTATGATATTAATGAGGTAGGATTGGAGGCAGTAGTGTTAATGAGGCAGGACTCAACCTACAAGATTAGGTTGTGTCTTAAGTCGATCTCTTTTGAGGTATAAAAGAGAATCAAGCAGAGAGACAGAGGGACATCATACCACCAAGAAGGTGGTGCTAGGCACACAGCATATCCTTTGGACCAGGGGTCCATGTCCTAGACCAGGGGAAGATTGATAACAAGGACCTTCTTCCAGAGTCAACAGAGAGAGGAAGACTTCCCCTGGAGCTCTTGCTCTGAATTTGGACTTCTAACCTCCTAGACTGAGGGAGTAAAATTGTCTTTGTTAAGGCCATCCATTGTGGTATCTCCGTTATAACAGCCCTAGATAGCTAAGATACCATCATTCTTATTTTATTGTTAGGAGCCGTTGAGTCAGTTCCAACCAATAGCAGCCCTATGTACAACAGAACAAAACACTGCCCAGTTCTGCACTATGTTCACAATCATCGCTGTACTTAAACCCATACTGGAAACCACTGTGTCAATGCACTTCATTAAGGGTTTTCCTCTATTTCTCTAACCCTCTGCTTTACCAAACATGATGTCTTTTCCCAGGGACTGGTCCCTCCTGATTGCATGTTCAAGGTATGTGAGACAAAGTGTTGCCATCTTTGCTCCTGAGGAGTATTCTGGCTTTACTTCTTCCAAGACAGATTTGTTCCTTTATCTGGCAGTCCACAGTATATTCAACGCTCTTCACCAACACCATAATTCAAAGGCATCAATTCTTCTTTGGTCTTCCTATTCATTGTCCAGCTTTCACATGCATGTGAATTGATTGAAAATACAATGGCTTGATTCAGGCTGATCTTAGTTCTCAAGGTGATGGCTTTGCTTTTCAACAGTTTAAAGAGGTCTTTTGCAGCAGATTTGCTCAGTGCAATATGTGGTATGATTTCTCGACTGCTGTTTAAGTGGGTGCTGATTATGGATCCAAGTAAAATGAAATTCTTGACAATTTCAATATTTTCTCTTTTCATTAAGATATTGCTTATTGGCCCAGTTGTGAGGACTTTTGTTTTCTTTATGATGAGCTGTAATCCATACTGAAGGCTGTGGTCTTTGATCTTCATCGTAAGTGCTTCCAGTTCTCTTCGACATTTAGCCAGCAAATTTGTGTAATCTGCATAGCACAGGTTGTTAATGGGTCTTTCTTCAACTCTGATGCTGCATTCTTCTTCATATAGTCCATCTTCTCAAATTATTTGCTCAGCATACAGACTGAATAAGTACAGTGAAATCATACAACACTGACACGCACCCTTCCTGATGTTAAATTGCAGTATCCCCTTGTTCTGTTTGAATGACTGCCTCTTGGTCTATGTACAGGTTTTCATGAGCACAATTTCGTGTTCTGGGATTCCTATTCTTTGCAATGTTATCCATAATTTCTTATGATGCACACAGTCAAATGCTTTTGCATAGTCAATAAAACACAGGTAAACATCTTTCTGGTATTCTCTGCTTTCAGCCAAGATCCATCTGGCATCAGCAATGATATTCCTCATTCCATGTCCTCTTCTGAGTCCAACTTTAATTTCTGGCTGTTCCCTGTTAATGTACTGCTGTAATTGCTTTTGAATGATCTTCAGCAAAATTTTACTTGTGTGTGAAATTAATTTTATTGTTAGATAATTTCCATATTTGGTTAGATTACTTTTCTTCAGAATGGGTACAATGGGATCTCTCCCAGTCAGTTGGCCAGGTAGATCTCTTCCAAATTTCTTGGCATACACAAGTGAGCACTACCAGTGTTGCATGCCTTTGTTGAAACATCTCAGTTGGTATTTCTTCAATTCCTGGAGCCTTGTTTTTCGCCAATGACTTTAGTGCAGCTTGGATATCTTCCTTCAGTATCATTGGTTCTTGATCATATGCTACCTCCTGAAGTGCTTGAATATCGACTAACGCTTTTTTGTACAGTGACTCTGTGTATTCCTTCCATCTTCTTTTGATGCTTCCTGCGTTGTTCAATATTTTGCCCATCGAAATCTTCAGTATTGCAAATTGAGATTTGAATTTGGTCTTCAGTTCTTTCAGCTTGAGAAATGCCAAAGGTGTGTTTCCATTTTGGTTTTCTATCTCCAGGTCCTTGCACGTGTCATTATAATACTTGCTTTTGTCTTCTAGTGTTGCCTTTGAAATCTTCTGTTCACCTCTTTTACTTCATTTCTTCCATTCACTTTAGCCACTCTATGTTATGCTCAAGAGCAAGTTTCAGAGTCTCTTCTGGCATCCATTTTGGGCTTCTCTTTCTTTCTTATCTTTTTAATGAACTTTTTCTTCCTTCATGTTTGATGTCCTTCATTTCATTCCACCACTCTTCTGGTCTTCAGTCATTAATGTTCAATGCATAAAATCTATTCTTGAAATGTTCTCTAAATTCAGGTGAGATATACTCAAGTTCATAACATTGGTTCTCATGGATTTGTTTCAATTTTCTTCAGCTTCAACCTGACCTTGAATATGAGTGATTGATGGTCTGTTACACAGTAGGCCCCTGGCTTTGTTTTGACTGATGATGTTAAGCTTCTCCATTGTCTCTTTCCACAGATGTAGTGATTTGATTCCTGTGTATCCCGTCCAGCGAGGTACACGTGTATAATCATCATTTATGTTGTTGAAAAAGGATATTTGCAATGAAGAAGTTGTTGGCATTGCAAAATCCTAACATGCGATCTCTGTCATCTTTTCTATTACCAAGAACATATCTTCCAACTACCGATTCTTCTTTGTTTCCAACCTTCACACTCCAGTCACCAGTAATTATCAATGCATCTTGATTCATGTTCGATCAATTTCAGACTGAATAATTTGGTAAAAATCTTCAACTTCTTCATCTTTGGTGTTAGTCATTGGTAAGTAAATTTAAATAACAGTCATTTTAGCTTGTCTTCCTAGTATTCTTATGGATATTATCCTGTCACTGGCAGCACTGTACTTCAGGATAAGTCTTGAAAAAAAAATTTTTTTTTGACAGTGAATATGATGCCATTTCTCTTCACTTTGTCATCCCTGGCATAGTAGACCATATGACTGTCTGATTCAAAATGGCCAGTACCAATCCATTTCAGCTTACTAATGCCTAGGATATCGATCTTCATGTTTTGCATTTGATAAATGACAATTTTCAATTTTTCTAAATTCGTACTTCACTCATTCCACATTCTGATTATTAGTGGATGTCTGCAGCTGTTTCTTCTCCTTTTGAATCATTACACATCAACAAATGAAGGTCCAGAATGTTTACTCCATCCATGTCATTAAGGCTGACTCTATTTTTAGGAGGTAGCTCTTCCCCAGTCCTATTTTGAGTGCCCTCCAAACTGAGGCGTCCTTCCTTTGGCACTATATCAGACAATGTTTAGCTGCTATTCATAAGGTTATTACTGTCCAATTTTTTTGGAAGTAGACCACCAGGTCTTTCTTCCTTGTCTGTCTTAGTCTGAAAGCTCCACTGAAACCTGTCCACCATGGCGACCCTGCTGGTATTTGAAAGACTTGTGGCATAGCTTCCAGCATCGAAACAATTCACAAGCCACTACAATACAACAAAACTGACAGATGAGACTCATTATATAGTTTAAACTCCGTATAAATGAAATAGAATTAGCCCATGTTTCAAGGCATAGATTATGCCCCTACCTAAAATCAATCTCTGCTAAACATCTAATCAGTTTCCAGAACAGTTCCAGACACAATGTTGTCTCTTAGTAAATATTTGGGGAATACAAACATTAGTGAATGCTGGTCTCATGAGCACTACTACACTCGAGATGGCAGGATATCAATGCAAAACCACCATCACCAGTAAAGTGCATACCATATACAGCCTTCTACTAAAAAACAAACAACCCACATAATTAATTTGGGTAATGAATTGTGTATTCATTAAGTGGCAATATCTAATTCAAGGTAGTGGTTATAGGGGCAGCTATCATAAATTCTAAATTATTTCAATGACTGTTCAAGATCCTATCTACTTTCTGCCTATCATCCCAATGCTGTTCTGTCATGATAAAGCTCATGAAATCTCTACCACTGCCAGATTAAGTAATTTACATTCCTGCGGAAGCCTTTGATTTCTGTTTTCCTCTTCATCATTGCTAATGCTGTTCCCTCTACTTGGAATGCCCTTCCACTATTCAGCTGTTTTAATTTTACAGTCTCTTCAAGGATCAGCTAAATTTCAATCTCTTTTCCATGAATCCTTTTCCCCTGACTTTCATATCTGAGATCACTCTGAATTCCAGTATCATTCGTTTGCATTAATATTCTTGTGACCCTTAAAAATATGCTTGTGACCCTTAGCATATACATTTTTCACTTTTTGTTTTTTCATTTTTCTATCACATCTCTACAACTAGAAAGTCACTCCCATGAGAACAGGGGTTTTGTCTTACAGTTGTCATTTTATATATATATCATAGAGCCTGTATTGTACTATATGTGGAGTAGCTGACCAATATGTGTTGATAGATCCTTTTCCGAGTTCATCCAGAATCTCATATAAACGTACAATAATTGTGAGAGTTCATGCTGCAACAAATTGGAGGATATTTGTATTTGAGTTTATTTCATCCCTTCAACAAATATTTATTTAGCTAGGTACTTCTCTAGGCACTGGAGCACGTTATTAAACAAAACATAAAATTTTTGATCTCATAGATGGAGCTTGTATCTCATTTATTCTATTTTAAAATGTTAGCATTGCTCAAAATGCTTAAAGTAATATATAATATCAAAATTAAAGGACTAAGAATTTATGATGACAATGTAATATAACTACATTTCATTGCAACTCCTACAGACATCAATCTCTTCTAAGAGTTTGGGAAGAAAAAGTTAGTCTCAATATCCTGAAAGAATCCTGTGAGATGCACTCAGGTGTAAAACCAACTCTCAAGGGAGCTTAGGGAGCTCTTTCTGAAGTTTCCTTTCAACTGGTTCAGGCAAACAGCTCAAAAATGCCTTTTAGGAAATGATTCTGCTCGAGTGGGCTAAAGACTGAATGAATGGAATGACGTCAGTCAATGTTTGAAACACAAACTAGTGATCTAGTAGCATGAGGGCAGGGATAATCTGTTTGTTTCAACAGTGAATTCCTAGACGTTAAAATATCACCTTCCCCATGTGTCTGTCACTTTGTCGTACTGTGGGGACTTGTGTGTTGCCGTGATGCTGGAAGCTATGCCACCGGTATTCAGATACCAGCAGGGTCACCCATGGACGACAGGTTTCAGCTGAGCTTCTAGACTAAGACAGGCTAGGAAAAAGGACCCAGCAGTCTACTTCTGAAAAGCATTAGCCAGTCAAAACCTTATGAATAGCAGCGGAACATTGTCTGATATAGTGCTGGAGATGAGCCCCCAGGTTGGAAGGCACTCAAAAGATGACTGGGGAAGAGCTACCTCCTCAAAGTAGAGTCAACCTTAATGATGTGGATGGAGTATAGCTTCCGGGACCTTCATTTGCTGATGTGGTATGACTCAAAATGAGAAGAAACAGCTGCAAACGTCCATTAATAATAAGAACCTGGAATGTACAAAGTATGAATCTAGGAAAATTAGAAATTGTTAAAAATGAAATGGAATGCATAAACATCGATATCCTAGGCATTAGTGAGCTGAAATGGACTGGTATTGGCCATTTTGAATCAGACAATCATATAGTCTACTATGCTGGGAATAACAACTCTAAGAGGAATGGTGTTGCATTCATCGTCAAAAAGAACATTTCAAAATCTATCCTGAAGTACAATGCTGACAGTGATAGGATAATATCCATATGCCTACAAGGAAGACCAGTTAATATGACTATTCAAATTTACGCACCAACCACTAGGGCCAAAGATGAAGAAATAGAAGATTTTTATCAGCTGCTGCAGTCTGAAATTGATGGAAATGCAATCAAGATGCATTGGTAATTACTGGTGATTAGAATGCAAAAGTTGGAAAAAAAGAAGGATCAGTAGTTGGAAAATACGGCCTTGGTGATAAAAACATGCCGGAGATCAAATGATAGAATTTTGCAAGACCAATGACTTCTTCATTGCAAATACCTTCTTTCACCAACATAAACGGCGACTATACACATGGACCTCGCCAGATGGAACACACAGAAATCAAATTGACTACATCTGTGGAAAGAGACGATGGAAAAGTTTAATATCATCAGTCAGAACAATGCCAGGGGCCGACTGTGGCACAGACCATCAATTGCTCATATGCAAGTTCAAGCTGAAACTGAAGAAAATCAGAGCACGTCCACAAGAGCCAAAATATGACCTTGAGTATATCCCACCTGAATTTAGAGACCATCTCAAGAATAGATTTGATGCATTGAACACTAGTGACCGCAGACCAGACGAGTTGTGGAATAACATCAAGGACATCATCCATGAAGAAAGCAAGAGGTCACTGAAAAGACAGGAAAGAAAGAAAAGACCAAGATGGATGTCAGAGGAGACCCTGAAACTTGCTCTCAAACGTCGAGCAGCTAAAGCAAAAGGAAGAATTGATGAAGTAAAAGAACTGAACAGAAGATTTCAAAGGGCATCTTGAGAAGACAAAGTAAAGTATTATAATGACATGTGCAAAGAGCTGGAGGTGGAAAATAAAAAGGGAGGAACACGCTCGGCATTTCTCTAGCTGAAAGAACTGAAGAAAAAATTCAAGCCTCGAGTTGCAATGGTGAAGGATTCCATGGGGAAAATATTAAATGACGCAGGAAGCATTAAAAGAAGATTGAAGGAATACACAGAGTCATTATACCAAAAAGAATTAGTAGGTATTCAACCATTTCAAGAGATGACATATGGTCAGGAACTGATGGTACTGAAGGAAGAAGTCCAAGCTGCTCTGAGGGCACTGGTGAAAAACAAGGCTCCAGGAATTTATGGAATATCAATTGAGATGTTTCAACAAACAGATGCAGCGCTGGAGGTGCTCACTCATCTATGCCAAGAAATATGGAAGACAGCTTCCTGGCCAACTGATTGGAAGAGATCCATACTTATGCCTATTCCCAAGAAAGGTGATCCAACCGAATGTGGGAATTATAGAACAATATCATTAATATCACACACAAGCACAACTTTGCTGAAGATCATTAAAAAACGGCTGCAGCAGTATATCGACAGGGAACTGTCAGAAATTCAGGCGGATTTCAGAAGAGGATGTGGAACCAGGGATATCATTGCTGATGTCAGATGGATCCTGGCTGAAAGCAGAGAATACCAGAAGGATGTTTACCTGTGTTTTATTGACTACGCAAAGGCATTCGACTGTGTGGATCATAACAAGCTATGGATAACACTGCAAAGAATGGGAATTCCAGAACCCTTAATTGTGCTCATGCGGAAACTTTACATGGATCAAGAGGCAGTTGTTCGGACAGAACAAGGGGATACTGATTGGTTTAAAGTCAGGAAAGGTGTGCGTCAGGGTTGTATTCTTTCACCATACCTTTTTAATCTGTATGCTGAACAAATAATACGAGAAGCTGGACTATATGAAGAAGAACGGGGCATCAGGATTGGAGGAAGACTCATTAACAAACTGTGTTATGCAGATAACACAACCTTGCTTGCTGAAAGTGAAGAGGACTTGAAGCACTTACTAATGAAGATCGAAGATCACAGCCTTCAGTATGGATTACACCTCAACAGAAAGAAAACAAAAATCCTCACAACTGGACCAATGAGCAGCATCATGATAAATGGAGAAAGGATTGAAGTTGTCAAGGATTCCATTTTACTTGGATTCACAATCAACAGCCATGGAAGCAGTAGTCAAGAAACCAAAAGACGCATTGCATTGGGTAAATCTGCTGCAAAGGACCTCTTCAAAGTGTTGAAGAGCAAAGATGTCACCCTGAAGACTAAGGTGAGCCTGAACCAAGCCCTGGTATTTTCAATCACATCATATGCATGTGAAAGCTGGACAATGAATAAGGAAGACCGAAGAAGAATTGACCCCTTTGAATTGTGGTGTTGGAGAAGAATATTGAATATACCATGGACTGCCAAAAGAACGAACAAATCTGTCTTGGAAGAAGTGTGGCCAGAATGCTCCTTAGAGGCAAGGATGGCGAGACTGTGTCTTACATACTTTGGACATGTTGTCAGGAGGGATCAGTCCCTGGAGAAGGACATCATGCCTGGCAGAGTACAGGGTCAGTGGAAAAGAGGAAGACCCTCAACAAGTTGGATTGACACAGTGGCTGCAACAATGAGCTCAAGCATAACAACAATTGTAAGGATAGCGCAGGACTGGGCAGTGTTTCTTTCTGTTGTGCATAGGGTCATTATGAGTCGGAAACGACTCGACGGCACCTAACAACAACAACAAAATATCACCTTAGAGATAGAAGATGCTCAATACGTATATGCTGACCAAATTAGATTGTCTTAAATTATTTTGCCAAGCACTTGTTCATGTTGTTGTTAGGTGCCATTGAGGCAGTTCTGACTCATAGAGACCCTATGTATAACAGAATAAAACACTGCCCAGTCCTGCACCATCCTCACAATCATTGCTATGTTTGAGCCCCTTGTTGCAGCCACTATGACAATTTATCTCCTCAAGGATCTTCCTCTTTTTCACTGACTCTCTACCAAGGATGATGTCCTTCTTTAGGGACTGGTCCCTCCTGATAACCTGTCCAAAATACTTAAGATGAAGTCTGTCCATCCTTACCTGCAAGGAGCCTTCTAGTTGTACTTCTTCCAAGACAGATTTGTTCATTCTTCTGGCAGTCCATGATTGTCTTAGTCATGTAGTGCTGCTGTAACAGAAATACCACAAGTGGATGGGTTTAATGAAGAGAAGTTTATTTCCTCACAGTAAAGTAGTCTAAAAGTCCAAATTCAGGGTGTGAGCTCCAGGAGAAGGCTTTCTTTCTCTCAGCGTTCTCATCAGTCCTCCCCTGGATTAGGAGCTTCTCTGCACAGGGAATGTGATTAAGAATTTTGAGATGGGAGATTTTCCTGGACTATACATGTGGGCACTAAATGCAATCATAATTCTGCTTATGAGAGAGAGGCAGAGGAAGATTTGACACTGGCAGAAGAGAAAGAAGAAGGCAATGTGTCTAAAGAGGCAGGGATTAGAATGATACAGCCATAAGTCAAGGAATATGACAGTCACCAGAGTTTGGAAAAAGCAAGTAATTAATTCTCCCCTACAGCTTCTAGAAGGAGCGCTGTCTTGCCAATATCTTCATTTCAGTCCAATGATAATGCTTTCAGATTTCTGGCCTCCAGAACTACGAGCGAATAAATGTCTGTTATTTTAAAACATTGATTTTGTGGTAATTTGTTACAACAGCCACAGGAAACTAACGCATATCTTAATTTTTATTTAGAATAATGCTTGCTGCAAATTTTAACTATATGCCCTTTATTAGGTTAAGAATGTAGGGCCTATTAGTGTGCTAAGGATTTTTACTACGAATAGGTGATTAATTAAATAAAATAATTTTTCTGCATTAAGATTTTTTTTCTTTTAATTTATTAGTAGTATAAATTACATGTATATATTTTCTAAGAATAAATTATACTTATTTTCCTAGAATAAACTCAGCTTCGGGCATGAGGTATTATCTTTTTAATACACTACTGGATTTGGTTTGTTAATATATATTCAGAATTTTTGTGTCTATATTTAAAAGTGAGATTGACCTATAATTTTCTTTTCCTGTACTATGCCAATATGATTTTGATACCTAAGACATGTTAGCTTCAAAGAAAGAGTTGGAGGTTGTTCTATTTATTTCTATTCTCTGGCAGTATTTGTATACAAATGAATGATCAGTTCTCAAGCCAGGTTTTAATTTACCCTACCCAAAGAAATTGTTATCAATGCCCAGGGAGCAATTTTTATAGCACTGAATATAATGTGCATTTTGTAGATTGTAATGTGGGTTTCATCATAACTTCGTTCCATGTAACAAACCGTGGCTAACTGTGAATGTAGCTTCATTATCAAGCAGCAGGGACAGTTAGATGACTTTGCCTTATATCTTATGACATAAATGGGCCTCTGGCAAAGATTGTTATTGTTGTTGTTACGTGTCGTCCAGTTGGTTCCAACTCATAGCAATGGAATGAAACACAGCTCGGTCCTGCTCATTCTTGATGATTGTTGTTTATGCTTGAGTCCATTGTTGCAGCCACTGTGTCAATCCATGTCATTGAGGTTCTTCCTTTTTTTCACTGACCCTCTCCTTGACCAATCATGATGTCCTTCTCCAGGGACTGATCCCTCCTGATAACACTTCCAGAGTATGTGAGATGAAGTCTCAGTGTCCTGGCTTTTAAGGAACATTCTGGATGCAATACTTCCAAGATAGATTTGTTCATTCTTTTGACAGTCCATGGTATATTCAATATTCTCCACCACCATAATTCAAAGGTGTCAATTCTTCTGTCCTCCTTATTCATTGTCCAGCTTTCACATGGATTGGATCAGGCACAAGGTGACATCTTTGCTTTTGAACACTTCAGAGAGGTATTTTGGAGCAGATTTGGCCAATGCAATGCGTCTTTTGATTTCTTGACTGCTGCTTCCAAGGCTTCTGATTGTGGATCCAAGTAAAATGATATTCTTGACAACTTCAATCTTTTCTCCATTTATCATGATGTTGCTTACTCGTCCAGTTGTGAGGATTTTTGTTTTCTTATGTTGAGGTGTCATCCATACTATAGGCTGTAGTCTTTGCTCTTCATCAGTAATGCTTCAAGTCCTCTTCACTTTCAGCAAGCAAGGTTGTGTCATCTGCATATTACAGGTTGTTAATGAGTCTTCCTCCAATCCTGATGTCCCATTCTTCTTCATATAGTCCAACTTCTCAGATTATTTGCTCAGCATACAGATTGCATGAGTATGGTGAAACCGTACAGCCCTGATGCACACCTTTCCTGACCTTAAACCATGAAGTATTCCCTTCTTCTGTTCAAACGACTGCCTCTTGATCTATGCATAGGTTCCTCAGGAGCACAATTAAGTGTTCTGGAATTCTCATTCTTCACAGTGTTATTCATAATTTGCTAGGATCTACGCAGTCAGATACCTTTGCATAGTCAATAAGACACAGGTAAACATCTTTCTGGTATTCTCTGCTTTCAGCCAAGATCCATTTGGCATCAGCAATAATATCCCTGGTTCTGTGTCCTCTTCTGAATCTTGCTTGAATTTCTGGCAGTTTCTTGTCAATGTACTGCTGCAGCCACTTTTGAATGATCTTCAGCAATATTTTACTTGCGTGTGATATTAATGATACTGTTTGATAATTTCCACATTCTGTTAAATCTCCTTTCTTTGGAATGGGTACAAATATGGATCTCTTCCAGTCAGTTGGCCAGGTAGCTGTCTTCAAAATTTCTTGACATAGACAAGTGAGCACTTCAGCGCTGCATCCATTTGTTGAAACATCTCAGTTGGTATTCCGTCAACTCCTGGAGTCTTGTTTTTCACCAATGCTTTCAATGCAACTTGGACTTCTTCCTGAAGTATCATTGGTTCTCAATCATATTCTATCTTGTGAATTGATTGAATGTCGACAAATTCTTTTTGGTACAGTAACTTTGTGTAATCCTTCCATGTTCTTTTGATTCTTCCTGCATCGTAGTGAACCTTCACTATTGCAATGCAAGGCTTGAATTTTTTCTTTGGTTTTTTCAGCTTGAGAAATGCCAAGTGTGTTCTTCTCTTTTGATTTTCTAATTCCAAGTCTTTGCATGTGACATTATAATACTTTACATTGTCTTCTTAAGCCACCCTTTGAAATCTTCTGTTCAGCTCTTTTCCTTCATCATGTCTTCCATTTGTTTTAGCTGGTCTACTTCAAAAGCAAGTTTCAGAGTCACTTCTGACATCCATTTTCGTCTTTTCTTTCCTGTCTTATTCATGATCTCTTGCTTTCTTCAGGTATGATGTCCCTGATGTCTTTCCACAACTTGTCTGGTTTTCAGTCATTAGTGTTCAATGCCTCAAAGCTATCCTTGAGATGGTCTCTAAATTCAGGTGGGATATACTCAAGATCATATTGTGGCTGCCATGATCATGTCCTGATTTTTTCAGCTTCAATTTGAACTTATATATGAGCAATTGATGGTCTTTTCTGCAGTCAGTCCTGGCCTTGTTCTGACTGATGATATTGAGCCTCTTCTTTATCATCTCTTTCCACAGATGTAGTTGATTTGATTCCTGTATATTCCATTCATCGGGATCCACATGTATGGTCATTATTTATGTTGTTTAAAAAAATGTATTTGCAATGAAGAAGTCATTGGTCTTGCAAAATTCTATCATGAGATCTCCAGCATTGCTTCCATCACCACGGCCATATTTTCCAAATACTGGTCCTTCTTTGTTTCTGTTAATTCCAATCACCAGTAATTATCAATGTATCCTGATTGCATGTTTGATCGGTTTCAGACTGAAGAAGTTGGTAAAAATCTTCAATTTCTGTAGCTTTGGTCTTAGTGGTTGGTGCATAAATTATGAATAATAGTCATATTAGCTGGTCTTCCTTGTAAGCATTTGAATATTATCCTATCACTGACTGAGTTGTACTTCAGGATAGCCTTGAAATGTTCTTTTTGACAATGAATGCAATGCCATTCCTCTTCAAGTTGTCATTCCCGACACAGTAGACCATATGTTTATCTGATTCAAAATGGCCAATACCAGTCTATTTCAGTTCACTAATGCCTAGGATACTGATGTTTATACATTCCATTTCATTTTTGACAATTTCCAATTTTCCTAGATGCATACTTCGTACAGTCCGTGTTCTGATTATTAATGGAAGTTTGCAGCTGTTTCTTCTCATTTTGAGTCATGCCACATCAGCAAACGAGGGTCCCAAAAGCTTGACTCCAACCATGTCATTAAGGTTGACTTTACTTTTAGGAGGCAGTTTTTCCCTAGCCGTCTTTTGAGTGCATTCCAACCTGAGGGGCTCATCTTCCCACACTATATCAGACAATCTTCTGCTGGTTTTCATAAGGTTTTCACTGACTAATTTTTTTCAGAAGTTGACTGCAAGTTCCTTCATCCTAGTTTGTCTTAGTCTGGAAGCTCAGCTGAAACCTGTTCACCATGTGTGACCCTGCTGGTATTTGAATACCAGTGGCACACCTTAAATCATCACAGCAGGATGCAAGCCCCCATAGTAGGACAAACTGACAGATGCATGGGGAAGGGCAAAAAGACTACTGATATTTTTTTTTCTATGACTTGTAGGCATATAAACTAATGATATTTGTTAGTAATATGCATCTTTATAAAATACTTAAAGTATGATGTCCATAGCTTAAAATTTCTTACTGTAAACAAGCCTGCAATCCATGGATTTATGAGGCATGGCTACCTGAAGGTATACATAAACTATATAATGATCTGGAAGATACAATGTAGGTGTTTTATAACTTAAATACTGCCTACTGTATGAGGCAACCCACATACCTTACCTATAGCTCTTATCTATTGTTCTGGGCCACAGAGTACATGTATGATCTGGAGAGACATTCGGGATGTGCCAGACCTCTCCTTGCTTCACCTAACTCTTGATCACTTATATCTTTAAAATTATTAAGAAGGGTAAGATCTTTGAGTCATGTGAGTTTCAGTTGACAATCTTATCTTTTGTACTATCTTTTCCATCTTAGGCATTTATTGTATGCCTTAAACATGTTTTTTTTTTTTTTAGCCCCAGAAAGCTACAGGTGGTGTGTTACAGCCTTCGGACCTTTCCCCAACACTTTCTGCCCTACTGCGTGAACTTCAAGACAGGCCAAACGAAGATGAGCACTTTGCTCCATTTCTTTAGGTACCCCAGACAGGTTAGAATAGACGCACATAATACTTTGCAAATAACGGTCTGCTCTAATCCCTCTGGGGAACGAGGTGGTACAGTGGTTAAGAGATTGGCTGTTAACCAAAAGGTCAGCAGTTCAAATCCAACATCTGCTTCTTGAAAACCCTATGGGGAAGTTCCACTCTGTCCTATAGGGTCGCTATCAGTTGGAATCAATTTGATGGCAATGAATTTGGTTGGGTTTTGGAATCCTTCTGGGTGGCAGCAGCTTTAAGATGGCACTGAGTTGGGGAGGGGATGGGGTGCATCATGTAGAAAACCAAATCTTTCCTACCATATTGGCATCATCTCTTCCTTGATTCAACATGTGCTTGATTGCTTTGACCCATTTTCAGAGTTCTTTTTTTTTTTTTTAACAATGTTAGTTCTGTTAGTTTCTGCTTGTGTTTTTGTTGAAGAACTGGAGCGTAGAGCTGCTTGTGCTGCCATCTTGCTCTAAATCCTCCTGACCCTTACTTTTAAAAATACTTTTCTCTATGAAAATATTTCACAAAATTGTGTATTTATTTCTGTGTATCTTATAGTTTTATTCATACAAAACTATAAAGTAGTTAAATATATATACGAAATATAAATTTAATATGACCTTTTTTTATATATCAATTATTGAAAGACATAATCCACTACAATTATGAATCCATCAATCTCTTCTTGAAGTTCTGTCTTTTTTTTCATTATATATCCTGAGATCAAGTTATTAAGTGTATAAAAGTTCTTACTGGCTATAGCTTATTGATAGATTGCTTTTATTATTCTTCTTTATTCTTCTTAATGTCTCTTAACTTATTTTTATATTGATGTTTTCACCACTTTTCTGTAAGTTATGATTTTCTCATATATCTTTTTTTCTGTCTTTAAATTTCAATTCTCTTGGAGATACTTATTTTTACTTTTCTATTTTAGTACAATATATCTCAATTACCTATCCATTCACTTTTTTTTTTTTTTTTGTGGTGGGGCTGGGTGAAGGATTGTTTTTGAAAAGGCTCTAGTATTTCTGTTATCAGTTTACTACTTTTTGCTTATTTCATCTATTTCCTTCACGTGAATTTATGGAGCTTCCATATGCTGTATCTCCTTTTTCTTCCTCTACTGGTTTTAAACTTATATATTCTACATTTATTGGCTTAGGAATCAACCTAATATTTTTAAATATATAGTATAATTTATATTTTGCTAACAATGTCTAAAATTAAAAAAAATAGCTAAAGTTTCCTGAACTAGACAGGTTCCTTAGAATACTTGAAAAAAACAATTTGACAAACATACTGTATGCTAGTTACCAAGACTACTGGGAACAGTCTCTTCAAAGAGACACTACCCAATCCATTATCCAAATAAGTCCATTCTTTTTTTTTTTTAGCTAATCAATATTACACTTTCAGAGTCTTTAGAAAATGTCTCAGTCCTTTGTTTATGAGAGGGGCTAACTGTCCACCAAGATTCATACCTCTCCTTGCATTATACCCACTCCACCTGTGACTTTCATTGTTTAAAATTGTTGCTGGGAAACAGCTGCCTAACCAGGGATTATATTTCCTAGCCCATTTTGTTTCTGAATGAGGCCTACAGATCAGTTATTGTTAATGGAATGTGATTTGAAGTAATGTATGCCATTTCTAGGACAAGACGTTTTAAAAAAAGCTGTATTCTTACCTTCTTTTTTTTTTTTTTTAGTATGACACCTGGATGTAAAGGAACACAGGGTATTTGGGAATGGTGGAGAGATAAAATGAAAAGTGATTGCATGAAGGCCAGTTGTTTTCTGACCAAGAACATCAGCAATGAACAGGCTCTATGAGTGAGAATAAAATTTATGACTTCTTAAACCACTGAAAATTTGGAGTTTTTTCCAGCAACTCATGTTACCATAACTAATAAAATGTCCCCTAATTATAAGGGATTATCATTTTGCCCATGCATAGTTTGTTCAGCCTGGAAACAGACAAATACATTCTTTGGCATACTTTGCAATATCAAATGTTCCTGTCAGCGCTGTAAGAACAGATTCATAGAAATATCTTCACTGAAATTGTATGATTGTTAGATATTATTTTAGCCCTCTTCCTTAGGATTACAGGTATGATGTGTAATACGTAGATTTGGCACTTTTTTCTTAGTTATAAAAGTAAACAAATTCAGTGGAGAAAATATGACTATTTCTTGTTGTTGTTAGGTGCCATTGAGTCGGTGTTGACTCATAGTGGCCCCACGCACAACAGAAGGAAACACTGCCCAGTCCTGCACCATCCTCACAATCTTTGTTGTGTTCGAGCCCATCATTGCAGCCACTGTGTCAATCCATCTCATTGAGAGAATTTCTCTTTTTCACTGGCCCTCTACCTTACCAAGCATGATGTCCCTCTCCAGGGACTGGTCCCTCCTGATAACATGTCCAAAGTACCTGAGAGGAAGTCTCACCATCCTTGCTTCTAAGGAGCACTCCAACTGTACTTCTTCCAAGACAGATTTGTTTGTTCTTCTGGCAGTCCATGTTATATTCAATATGCTTTACCAACACCGTAATTATTTCTTAAATGTCTTATTTAGCTGGGTAGAGTGGTAACGGTGAGGCTATAGTGTTTGTTATGCTATAGAGGTCATGGCTGGCAAATCCATATTCCTTTTGCACCAATAAATTAGTGAGCTGCAACAACAGCTGCCAGAAAAAAATGACCAAACAAAAACTAACTGTTGCCAGTAAATTCAAGGATTGCAATATCTCATATTCATATTATTTCAGAGGTGAGGTTGCCAGATAATAATTAATCACTCTTAGCTGCTACATGAAGTTGTCTATATCCATAGAGCTGGCTATTCAGCAGTTAGGTAAGTATCTGAGTGTAAGATGAAAATTACAGAAAACAGTTGCCTGGATACTGAGAAAAACACTACTGTTCTTCTAGCCCGTATCAGTCAGGAAGTAAAACAAACAAATATCTCAGCTACCATAAATTGTCCTTGGCAAATACCATTAAAATGCCATAACATGTGTAATAGTGTATTTTCTATTTCCCAATTACCCCAGTGCTTTGTGAAATGTACCCTCAGGAGAGGAGAGAAAGAAATCTTGCTGAATATGAACGTTCTGAATTTGAATTTTACCATAGTGATGTCTAACTCAACGAGCACACAATTCTAATAGACTGTGCTGCTTCTCTGTCAGGATTAAATGTATTCCAGATATATTAATGATAACTGTTTTATTTAGGTATGTTTTGGATTCTTTAAAACAATTTAATTTTAAAATAACCTTTCCTATTGTCACCATATGTATAGGATCACAATTTCTGATCTGGTTGCCAGAGCCATGCAGCACTGCTCTGGATATGAACTATTGTCTCAGCTAATAGTCATGGTGGGGCAGTCTTGCTAATTAGGTTAAGAGCACAGCCTCTGATGTCTGACAACCTGGGTTCAGATCTCAGATCACTGCATTTCTCTGTGAGCTGGCGAATGTTACTTAAGCTCTCTGTTACTCAGTTTTCTCATTTGTAAAGTGGAGACAGTAATCCTAGCATTTACCTCTCTATGTATGGTGACGTTTAAGTGAATGAGCATATGTAAAGCAAGTAGAATAATTTCTTGTATTTTGTACGCATTATTATTAACCCAACTAGAGTTTACGTTTTGTTTATTCTAAAGATAATAAAAAATTTCATATCAGTTACCCTTCCCAGTGTCAGAACATTTGTGTATATAGCTGGAAACTCCTCATTTGATATTTGGAGAAATTGGACTTCAGGATTTTATGATCTGATTGTAGAGACACTAACCTATGAGAGGCAAACTGTTGACTAAAATCCAGGTCTTACTCCAAGATGTGACTCTTTCTGTCTTACACTCACTGCACCAGCCATATTAAATATAACAGTAAGGAAAGGAGGTTTAATGTGTGATTTACTTTTTGATCCATATGCCTTCTCAGACTCTGTCTTACAATCAGTGTACTTGATGAAATAACTGATGATTAATACTGCACTGAATTATTTATGATTTCATTTGAAAGAATATATTAAATTATGGACAGAAAAAATGTTGATGTGTTATCATATTTTTCCCATTATAAAAGCCTTCTCATTTTAATTTCTGTTCTTCATATGTTTGCTTGTTAAATAAACTTTTACATCATGCAGCATGGAGCTGAGACTGACTCCTATTACTGTTACCAGATAATTTCCCATGAATTGTAAATGTATCTCTAACATAAACATACAGGTTATTTCCCCATATACATACATAAACATTTATCCTGAAAATTGTTGACGATGATCTCATAACCCTACACTTTGGTAAATAATAATAATAATGAGTAGCAACAATTTTTTTTTCAAAAGGAGTATAAGTGAGGGTTTCAAAAGTTTGAGCACAGTCTACTCTATTTTCTCCAAAAGAGATTGCTACTTTTTTTGGCCAATCAGGGCACATCTGGCAAAATATTTTTATTGCCTTTAAGTGTCTCAGTCTCTTCTCATGCTAAATTGGCGGTTGCTCAATATCTAAAATTGGAGATGCACAAACTAACTTGCCAAGAAAGTAGAAAATAATTTTTGGACATGACATCTGAAAAGAAAATAATGTAAATTCTCACAGGCTCCTTGTTACATGATTAGTTTAAAAAGTGCCTGTGTAGAATTCTATGCCAACAGAACAAAAAAGTATCTTAACTCACTGTGATTCAAATTAATCCTGAAATATTTTATAGCCTTTAGATTTTACTCAAACCAGCTTTTTGTGAACTTCAGATGGCTCCCCATAAGCAGTAATGCAAAGCAGGGGAAAAAAATATGGGCAGAGGAAGAGAAGAGGGAAGGAAGAAAGAAAAGTCAGTTTCTGTGATGTGATTTTCAAGCAGTGATTTATTTCCCCCTCAGTCAAAATTAAGTATATGAAAGTATAAATATTTAGAATATTCTAGCTTTATGCTACTCAAAAATAAAATCATAGATGGACACATAGATGTACTCAAGGAATAATAGAGGTTGAGGCTGATATAAGTTGCCTGGTTGTAAAGCAGTACATTAATACTGAAGTAAGAATAGTAACCTGGTGGAATTGTGGGAGTATTCAATGAGATAATGTATGTATATTCCTTTGTATGGTGCTGACACTTACTTTGTAGTTATTAAATGCAGATATTATTAATAATATTATTGTTAATTGTAATAATAGTACTACTAGTAGAAGTAGTTTTACACGAAGGTTTGAAAAAACAAAATCGTAAGAGTTGGAAAGTAATTTTCTTGAGTAACGTGTTGGTTTTAAAGGAAATACAGAACCTTCTCTAGCCAATCGGAAAAAAAAAAAAAAATTAATGTTTACGTTCATACTTCCATAAAATCTTACAATCTATTTTCAAGAAATGAGATAAATATGCTTGAAAAAAGATAAGTAATTTTAGGAGATAATAAATGACAATTTATGCTACCAAATTGCAGAACGTCAGATAATAAATACTATTTACAATTAATAATGTCAGATGGATCCTGGCTGAAAGCAGAGAATACAAGAAAGATGTTTACCTGTGTTTTATTGACTATGCAAAGGCATTCTACTGTTTGAATCATAACAAATTATGGATAACATTGCAAAGAATGGGAATTCCAGAACACTTAATTGTGCTTCTGAGGAATCTGTACATAGATTAAGAGGCAGTTGTTTGAAGAGAACAACTTAAAGATAGTGCATGGTTTAAAGTCAGGAAATGTGTGCATCAGAGTAGTATGCTTTCATCATACTTATTCAATATGTATGCTGAGCAAATGATCTGCGAAACTGGACTATATGAAGAACAGGGCCTCAAGATTGGAGGAAGACTCATTAACAACCTTCGTTATGCAGATGACACAACCTTGCTTGCTGAAAGTGAAGAGGACTTGAAGCACTTACTGGTGAAGATCAAAGACCACAGCCTTCAGTATGGATTGTACCTCAACATAAAGAAAACAAAAATCCCTACAACTGGACCAATAAGCAACATCAGCATAAACGGAGAAAAGATTGATGTTATCAAAGATTTCATTTTCCTTGGATCCATAATCAACACTAGTCAAGAAATCAAAAGACACATTGCATTGGGCAAATCTGCTGCAAAAGGCTACTTTAAAGTGTTGAAAGGCAAAGATGTCATCTTGAAGACTAAGGTGTGCCTGACCCAAGCCATGGTGTTTTCAATTGCCTCCTAAGCATGTGAAAGGTAGATGATGAACAAGGAAGACCAAAGAAGAATTGACACTTTTGAGTTGTGGTGTTGGTGAAGAATATTGAATATACCACGGACTGCCAAAAGAATGAACAAATCTGTCTTGAAAGAAGTACAACCAGAATGCTCCTTAGAAGCAAGATTGGTGAGACTTCCTCTAGCATACCTTGAACATGTTATCAGGATTCATCAGTCCCTGCAGAAAGATATCATGCTTGGTAAAGTATAGGGTCAGCAAAAAAGAGGTAGACCTCAAGAAGATGTATTAGCACAGTTGTGCAATAATGGGCTGAAGCATAACAACAATTGTGAAGATGGAGCAGGGCCAGGCAGTGTTTTGTTCTGTGGTGCATAGGGTCACTATGAGTCAGAATCAACTCAATGGCACCTAACAACAACAACAATTAATAAGACATTAATTAGTCGTTTTGGGTTAAAAGAGAAAAAGAAAAAAAAAAGTACCTAAAGAAATTGAACTCAGGCTGAACCATGACAGATGGTTGTGGTTGGAGTCACACAGGAAGAGAGGTAGCACGGTAACAAGGGCAGTTACTAAACTCAACCAAATATGTTACAAGACATTAAAGACATCTAGGTGCATGGACAGTAATGGAAGCTGTATTCACATGAGAAGAAGCTAATAAGGAATAATAATAATAAAAAAAAAAACCTAGTGCCATCGATAAATAAGGAATAGCTGGCAAAAATATGAGACTCCACCAAGCATAGCTAGATCAATGGAGAACTGGTAATGGGATTTCATTTCATTAGGTCCCTACAGAGATACTTGCTCTGAACTACACCTTCTTGTGATATTATTAGTCTAATATATTGATCTTTACTGCAAGTAACAACTCTATCAACCTCATAGTTTATTTTTTAAAGATGAAGTTGAGGGACATTTTCCTTATATTTCATGTTGTCTTCATTATGAGGACATCCAAGGAAAATTCTTTTCTGATTTTTGTTCCAGGAATATACCCCTCTTGAATAATTTAGTTAATTCTATTTTACGGATTTTAAAATTTTGTAATTGACCATTTCCATATTGACTGTTAGAATTGTAGAGCCTAATTTTAGTCAGGCTAAAACTTGCCAGTATATGGTGAAATTGAAGCACAGATGGTGAAAAAGATTATATCATTTTTATAAGTTCTTAGAGTGGCTTTTGGATTCTTTAGCCAATGACTAAACAGTGAGACAGGACAGTATGTCAGCAGTCTAGCTTCCAGAGAGCAATTAGGAATTAGAGTAAGGGGAAAGATGACACTTGTTAACAATCCTCCCTCAACTATCTACTCTTTGCAACACACACATGCACATATACTTTGGGGAACCAGAATCCTAGTGGGAGTGAGACACAAAAAAAGTGTTTTGCTAATTATTTCGCCCCTGATTTTTTTTTATAGGCTGTTTAGATACTGGTCATTTGTGAATGTAAAGTAGAGGGAAACCCTCAATGAGATGGATTGACACAATAGCTGCAGCAATGGTCTCAAACATACCAACAATCATGAAGATGGCTCAGGACCTGGAAATTTTTGTTCCATTATACTTAGATCTTCATGATTTGGAGCTGACTCAATGGCAACTAATGACAACAACATGAAAATATGCACAAAGTTGAAGATAGAGGAAAGTGCAGGAAATATTTTGTGAAAAAGTTTCTTTGGTTCAAGTACAAGGTTAATTTGAAATAGAAGTAAACAAGGAGACTAGATAGAATGTTTGGGAACAGATGCAAATGTTAGGAACAGATGTTGGAAGACTATAACAGAAAATAGTTTAATTTTGTTCTCTAAACTTAATAGAAAACTATTTTAGGCTTTTGTGTAGGACACTAATGTAATGATAATGGCATTGTAGGAAGATTAATTTGGTAGTGTAAACATTGTTTTTCTAACAACTATTTACTGAGTTCCTACTGTTTTCAAGATATGTTAGGTGCTTCAATTGACTTTGTGTTTAAAATTTTAACCAGTACTGGTTTAATTGTTACTATGTACAGGAATAGTGCTAGAGGCTCCGAATCAAATAGCTTACACCCATTAGGTGCAGAGGAAATGGGAGAATAAAGAAAACAAGCACACAAATAATAATAAAACGTGTGATTTAGTTAGATTCCCATAAATAATACACAATCAAATACTATGGCAATTAAAAAGAGGAAAACACTACATCCAGTTGGCTGCAGAGGGCAGCAGCTACTGGGTTTCTCAATAGAGATGGTGCTGCCCTTTCCAGCACTTTTCCTTATTACCTGGTAAATGAAAAATCCTCCTAGTCTTCCTGAAGAAGACTGTCAGCTTGTGGGTGTCCTGGTCTTATATAGTAAAACCATTTTAACATGCTCATTGTCTGTCTTGTTATGTCCCTGGGCCCTCATTGCCTTCTGTCATAGATTGAATTGTGTCCCACAAAAAATATCTGTCAACTTGGCTGGGCCATGATTCCCAGTATTGTGTGATTGTTCACCATTTTGTGATCTGATGTGATTTCCCTATGTGTTGTAAGTCTTATCTACAAGACTGAATTGTGTCTTGAGCCAATCTCTTTTGAGATATAAAAGACAGAAACAAGCAGAGAGACAGGGGAACCTCATACCACCAAGAAACAAGAGTCAGGAGAATAGCGTGTCCTTTGGACCCAGGGTCCCTGTGCTGAGAAACTCCTTGATGGGAAGGTTGATGACAAAGACCTTCCCCCAGAGCCAATAGGGACAGAAAGACTTCCCTTGGAGCTGACACCCTAAATTCAGGTTTCTAGCCTCCTAGACTGTGAGAGAATAAATTTCTCTTTGTTAAAGCCATCCACTTGTGGTATTTCTGTTATAGCGGCACTAGATCAACTAAGACACCTTCTTTCATGGTTCGTCATGGAATTGTTGGCATCTATATCAATTTAATGAGAGTCATAGCTTTTTCCAAGTGTTGATGAGTCATCCCAGCAGTGCACTAGGACTTCCAGGATCCTTGTCATGAAGTTAAATCTTGTGTCAAGGAAGAGTTCTTCCATATATTGACAAAAATCTCCCTCATCCAGCTTTGTATTTTGTCCCTCTTCACTCAGGATCTACTCCCAGGCAAACTCTCCAAGTTCCTGCCAATGCATGTTAGCCAGATCCTACAACCCTTTTAGAATATAATCACTCTCTTCCTTCAACAGTCTCAGTGCTTTACAGTTGGGTCATGCTCATATTTGACTCTATTTACCATATGGCCAGTAGGAGATATAAGTG
The DNA here is from genome assembly GCF_024166365.1 of Elephas maximus indicus. Lineage (NCBI taxonomy): Eukaryota > Metazoa > Chordata > Mammalia > Proboscidea > Elephantidae > Elephas > Elephas maximus. The sequence goes on along the minus strand of NC_064825.1, from coordinate 23,488,463 downwards.
AAGATCTTTAGGAAGGAAAGCATTGACTTGTGAGGCACCTGCCTAGTCTTTAGGGGCCATATCATCTAACAAAGAGAGTGATCTGCTAACTGAAAGTGCAGAGAGTTCAGTGTACTCTGAGCCCTCAGGGCTCTTGAGTTTACTCAAATATTCCCATTGGAATAGCAGGTGCTTGACTTTGACATAGACGACTTAACTTGGGTTGAGAATTCAGTCTCCTCATAAGTTCTACCATTCTCACAATTAATTATTTGTCTGGTCTTCAGTTCAATATGGCATCTGATTCTGGTGGCTCAATATGCCATCTGATTCTGGTGACTCTCAAAGTCTTCAAATGCTACCAATGAATACATGTGATATTCATACTTTGGACTATATTAGAAATAAATTGATCTGAGCCAGCCATTTTTCTCTACACAAAGCATAAATTATGCTAAGCAATATCACAGCCTTTATAATTATTTTTTCTTTCTATCTTTCAAATATCAGTGATTTTACACATAATTGTGCATTCCTTTCCACCTGAATCCCCTTACAACTCACTAAATATGAAAATTGTAGCAATTGTACTTCTTCAGCATGCCAGAGATCATCGATATTTTACCTCAAACCTGTGATGGGTCATTGTCTTTTGGCCAGAGAGGGAACCAACTCCAGAATTCTGTCCTTAGAGTTGGCTTCTCTAGGACCACATCTGTTCTGAATTGTTTTAGCTCAGGTCCTCAAGAAGAAGAGAGTGGGGGAAGCAGAACAGGGCAGAGGAAGAGCTAGGCAAAATGTGGATTTAGCCTCAGCCTGAACCCAGAGGGAACTCTGAAAAATAAATGGTGTCACAGAATTTTTCCACCAGGAGGATATAAGGCTGTACTTCTGCACTCTATTCATTTAGTCATTGGCTAGGGAACACTCGAGAAATAGGCATAGCCTTCAAAGAATTTCTGGGAAAGGCAGCTTTTGTCATGGATGGCAGTTCTTCAGAGAAGAATACCTGTGAACAGTTAGCAGCCAGCATTCCCATTATCTATCTAAAACCCTAAAGAAAATCAGGGTGGTGTATTCCTGAGGAAATCCCTGGACAGTGTAACTGTTAATGTGTTCAGCTGTTAACTGAAAGGTTGTAGGTTTGAGTTAACTCAGAGATGTCTCGGAAGGAAGGTCTGGGGATCTACTTTTGAAAAAACAGCCATTAAAAACTCTATGGAGCCCAGTTCTACTCCAACGTACATGTGATCGCCATGAATCAGAGTTGACTCAAAGGCAGTTGGTTTGGTTTATACTTTTGAGACCACTCTGAAGAAGCTGGGCTAACTCTCACCAAAACTTGCTTCAGATGTCAAGACTGACGATACCATACACACACCAAGGGGATAAGGTTTATGCTTCATATTATAAGGTTTTCTGGGGACACCAGGACAGATTTTCCAAGCTAATATGAAAATGTCTTGAGAGAACTAGGAAAGAAGGCTGAACGAGGTTTTTATTGTGGTTAGGGGTTGGAACCTGGGTGAAGGTTTCCTTTTGGGAAGAGGCTTGAGTGGTTTGAATCTCCCACCAGCACCCAAGGAGGGAATATTGGGCTTTCTTGGCAGCTTGCCCAGATATAAGGCAGAAAGAAGACGGAGGGCTGAGGCTTAAAAGTTGCCGGTGAACATAAAAAAGGAGTCAAATCCTTTTTTCACACATATCACAGCAATTCACAGATAAAGCCACTCCAACTTTCACCTCATGATTCACAGACCTGTGAATCCTGGCTACTGGGGACATAACACTATATATTAGTTGGTGGTTCAGCATTTTTACCATATCTTGGAGAATAACAACCTAACCCTGAGAGTATTGTCCCCAAGCTGACACCCTAACTGAGCTTTTCAGACCATTGCAACCTGCCATTAGTCATGTTGCTTCTTGGATATGGAATATATGATAAGATACTTGCACCTGTTTAAGTACTTCTTTGTCATGAAAGATTCGTCTGATCTCAGACAATATTGCATGGGATAAGATATACGTCAATTCTGCTTGAAGAAGGCAAACTCATTTTGTAGTATCACTTTTGAGTGAGGATGAATTGCTACACTTGCTAGGATGAACAGGAATTAAAAAATAGTGACTTTAAGCAGGTAACTGATCTTCTTAATGAATTATGCCACGTTTAGGGCTCAATATTTGTCTTCTCTGTTGACAGCAGCAGTAGACAAATGGAATTCATGCTATTGAATTAGTGCATAACCCCTTCTCTGCCACAATAGCAACTATGTCCATTGAGCCACTGAACTGGCATGGGTTGACCAAGAAGAGAGACTGACATCCCCTGGACCAATGTTTCTGTCTATCTGGTTCTTGAGAATCTCCTCAGGGATGAAGGTATTCTGAGGGTATTAAAGTGAGCCAATAGTAGTTATATGCTTCCCGTCTAATTTTATTCTCTAACCACATAACTCTTATCCAGGTTTCCTTGCCCTTGATCCCCTAGTTCAGTTTATTCTTAGCTTCTGACCAACCAGTCAAGGAGTTTTTCACTTCCAGGGGTCCACACATATGAGTACATCAGCCACTTCTATATGAAGTGAATAAGGGTACTGCTCCTTGCTCTGCTTATTGGAAAGGTTTCATTACACTAATGTCCTTTATGGAGTCCTGGTGGAACAGTGGTTAAGAGCTGGACTGCTGACTAAAAGGTCAGCAGTCAAATCCACCAGCCACTCCTTGGAAACCCTGTTGGGCAGTTCTACTCTGTCCTATAGGTTTGCTATGAGTTGGAATTGAATCGACTTGATGGCAACGGGTTTGGTTTCGGTTTAATGTCCTTTATGCTGCTCCTGAGTGGTCCAAAATAACGTAGGAATATTTTGTTAAATTTTTTTGTCTTAATTCAGATAATTGGCCAGAACATTACATGAGACCATACGCATGACTCGAGGGAAAGGTACAAGCATTACAAATGTAGGTAGGATGGCTATCTGAGTCACCTGTTAATGTGATTAACACTTGCCTTTTGGACCTGCTGTGTATGTACTTCAAAAGTACCATTTAAATCATAAAATGGTCATAGCTGTGCCTGGCAGATTTTCTGACTGAGGCCCTGATTATAGCCAATGCATGATGGGCAACTTTACTCACCTAGTGATTTGGTGTCCTGTGGCCAAGGTTTCAGTCAGTAGCTTCCAGGAGCTGTTTTTCTCACATTGAATTGTTGCAGAAGCCATGGTATTACTCCAGAACCCAGGGAATCTGTCCTATTACTGCACACCAGAGATGGCATCCTTATCTGCCATAGATAAACCCTAGGACCTCTGGATCTGCTGGATCACATGTCCACAGGCAAGGAATCTTTCATGGTAGCCTGGAACTGCTAAGGTATTTTCTCTTTCTTTGGAAACCACTTAAGTCTTTTGAATCACACACACACACACACACACACACACACACACACACACACACACACACACACACATCAAATCAGTGTTTCCATGACCATTCTTGATATTGCAGTTGCTGTGATAAACTCACCAGAGAGATATGGGCTGATTAAAATAGTTATACTAGCACCACGTATTAAGAACCTGCTATTACAGCACACCTAAGGCCATACAGGTGGGGAGCGATAAAATCAGAATTCTATCACAACAACCTGCCTCATCCCAGAGCCAGTGTTCTTATAATTCAGCTCCCTGAGTCTCTTCATCCCAAAGTCAAGTGATTACACTTGGCCTTTCTTGTGATACTTAACAGATCATGAAATTGAATTAAGGATTTTCAAGCTGCTAAATACTTCTGCACATTTACATTTGAAGAGCAGAGAAATTATGACAGGGCGGGTCTACAGATCCACTGGGCATGCCCTGAGGTGCATCTGGATCAAAGAATCATTAATCATCTGGCCTCCATCAGCCCCGTTCTAAAAAGAAGACCACTCTGGAGTTTGGATTCCGTAGTATTAGTACGAGTTCAGGTTTTGTATCTCTTGTTCTTGAAAACTCATTGTATCCTCCTTTCACCAGGGCACATGTACATTGGAAATTGACCCAGCTCCTTTGGGAAAAAATTGGAGGTATTTTAACATGTTGTAGTAGCAGGTGCAGTACCTTAGTAGAAGTTGCAGTACCGTTTCTCTTCTCAGGCAGCTCTGAGTCAGTGAATTAACTTAGATCTTGAAACTAAATGAGGAACAATTTTTTATTGTTGTCTCTGATGAGACGTTTTTGTTTGCTAACAATTTATCATCATTTTTTACAAGATGAGCAACACCGTATTGTCTATCCACCTACCTCAGCCTAAGAAACTTTAACTATTCCAACAAAACCCTGTGGCTGAAGGTGTCCTTATTGTCACTGTAGATTTGCTATCCTTCATATTAATCACATTCACCTTTCCTGTAGGTATTAAGCACGGTCACCTAGCTTTTGACATTCTGGGATCCCATCATTTCCAATTAAGGAGCTTGTTTCCACACAAGCACCTCTCACTGTCCACCTTGCCCTGAAGAGGATAGCTACCACTGAACTTCTCACAGATTCTATTGTCTTCATCAGTTAATTCTTTCTCAGCTTAATAAAAGGTCCTGCTGAACAATATGTTCAGATGGTACATCCCCAGGTCTTACTTAGTAAACCCATATTAACATTCCCACCTCACTGAGTCTTCAGACCCCATTCTTCAGTACTATACCAGAAAAGCTTTCCACTTCATTTGCTGTAAGCCATTTTTATGTTCATGTTTCCAGTAGTATTCTAATAGACTTAGGACTGGCTGCAGTTGTCATTGTGAGTATAGTTAATCCCAAGTCAGATGAGTTATCTATACCAATAAAGTGTCTCCTCCCCGGTCCTTTATTCTACAACCACTCCCTCAGCCCAGCCCAATACATCAAGGTTCACTTTGGCACATGTGTCCTCGTTTCTTGCCAATATGTGTTAATAAGGTTCTGCATGTTGGGGCTCTGTGCATTATTTCCTCTCAAAGCAGGCATGTATTCTCTGTTTGGGCAATGCTGATCTCTGAACCTAGAAATTGCCTGATGACAATGAGGAGTGGAAGGGGGAGGTCTTGAACAGAACAAGCATTATCTTTCTGAGAGACACTTGTTTTAATATCCAGCATGGTAACTAGCAAATGCAGACTCTTCTGAAATTGTCAGAGGGCTGTTTTGGCTAGCCTGTAGAGTTTAGCGGTATTTGCAGTTTTAAGATTATTATGCCTACCTATCAAATATTTCCACTCCAGCTCTCATTATCCTACATTTTTTTCCCATTTGGGTCTTGATTTTTATATCAGCGACCTGTTAAAAATAAGCATTACATTTCCTTTCAGCTCTGTCAGTTACTGGGTCTGATTTTCTACTGTCTGTATAAGATTAGCGTTTTCTTCAATTCTGCCATGGAAATCCTCTAGCTTTCTCAGCATGTCCTAAGTTAGCAGTCACCAAGCTGACCATTTCATTTTTCAAGAGTTCCAAAGACAATAACAGCAGGAAATCTACAATAATTATAATTTCATAATTAGCATTACCTCCACAGCATTCAAATGTCACAATCATTGCCTAGTCCCTCACCTCGAGCTCTACATAGTTAAGATGCAATTATCCTCAAACTGATCTATAAAGTCAATGCCAATGGGGCTTTTCTTCTCTTTTAAAAAATGACAAACGTTTGTAAAATTCATATGGAAATGCAGATGATCTTGACAAACCAACCAAATTTTACCAGAGAAAAATTTGCCTGATTCAGGGCTTCCTATAAGCTATTAGTAATCAATATAGTATTGATGTAAAAATAGACATAGATTCATGAAACAAAATAGTTTTCAAAAATAGACTCATGCATGTGTGATTAATTTTAACAAAATGCCAAGAAAATTCAATGGAGAAGGATAATATCTCCAACAAATTGTACTGGAAAATGTGAATAGCCAGATCTTAAGAAAAAGAACAACAAGCCTCATTAAAAGTATACATAAAAATTAACTTGAAATAGATCATAGCAATAATATATAAATACAAAAGCTACAACTATACAACTTCTAGGGGAAAATAGCTCAACATTTTTATGTCCTTGGAGTAAACAAGTAATTCTCAGATAGGACGCAAAAAGCACTAACCCTAAAAAGAGGAATTGATAAATTGGACACTTTCAAAAAAAAAAAAAAAAAAAGTCATCGAAAGACAATGTTAAGAAAATGAAAAGGCAGGGCACAAACTAAGAGGAAATATTTGCAATATCACCAATAAGGAACTTATATCCAGAATACATAAGACTGTCTTGAAACTCATTATAAGGTAGACAACCCAATTATGAAACAGGCAAAATATTTTACAAACATTGCACAAAAAAATGTAAAAATGACCAATAAGCACATGAAAAATGTTCAGCATTATTAGCAATCAGAGAAATGCAAATTAGAAATATGAGATACCATTACAGACCCATGAGAATGGCTAGAATTCAAAAGACTGTCAACACCAAGGAGCCCTGGTGGTGCAGTGGTGAAGAGTTCAGCTGCTAACCAAAGGGTTGGCAGTTCAAATTCACCAACCACTTCTTGGAAACCCTATGGGGGCAGTTCTATTCTGTCCTATAGGGTTGCTATGAATAGGGTCTTTATGAGTTGGAATTGACTCGATGGCACCTAACAACAACAACAACAGTCAATACCAAGTGTCGAAAGAAATGCGTTTCGACTGGATCTCTCATATATTATTGGCAGGAGAGTAAAATGGTGCAACCACTTTCAAAACAATTTGAAGATTTCTTACACATTTAAATAGACACTTAACCATATTTGCCAGCTATTAATTCATTGGCTCTCAGCTCTGAATGCACCTTTGAATTCATGATCTATGCAAAAAACAAGAGAATTCCTTTAAACGTTTCCTCTAAAGTGAGCGCGATGTTTAGTTTTCTCAGTAGAAGGCGCTTGAGGAACATTGCAGGAGGCCGAGGTGTCCTGAAATCGCCTTTGTGGGCTGGAGTCCACAGGGTCCACAGGTGTGGGTCTACAGATCACCAGTTGCCTGGGGTCAAAAATGAGGATGGTACTGACCGCAGAGTGGTGAGTGGCAACTATGGGGGAGATACGAATGTTCTATATCTTGATTAAGTGGCTACCTACACGAGTGTATAAAATTGTCAAAACTCATCAAATTGTTCACCTAAATTGGGTTCCTTGTATTTTTTGTAAATGAAAGTCTAACAAAATTAGTTTAAAACTATAGATACAATGTGTAGACATGTGAATTGAACCTGGAGATAGTTTCAGAAGAACTGACTTGGATTTGCAGCTTTCCCTATGAACTTGATGAAGTCTTTCGACATATGTGCCTTCTGCCCTCCCCCAACATAACCAAAGCACACTTTATCTGGTTCCAAGGGAGCTTTTGCAGGTCCACTAGAATAAAACTAAATTAAAGTTTTGTTGAAAAAGCAAAGAGGGTTAAACAAAACAAAACAAAAAATAAGAAAAATGGCTGAGTGCAAGAGCTGTAAAGCAAGAATCTAGAAAGAAATCAAATGGTACATTGTATTAGGCAAATCTGCTGCAAAAGACCTCTTTAAAGTGTTTAAAAGCAAAGATGTCACTTTAAGGACTCAGGTGTGCCTGACTCAGGTCATGGTGTTTTCAATCACCTCATATGCATGTGAAAGCTGGACTATGAATAAGGAAGACTGAAGAAGAACTGATGCCTCTGAGTTATGGTGTGTACAAACAATGTCGATTGCCAAAAGAATGGATAAATCTGTCTTGGCAGAAGTACAGAGAGAATGCTCCTTAGAAGCAAGGATGGCAAGACTTTGTCTCATACTTTGAACACGTTATCAGGAGGGACTAGTCCATGGAAAAGGACATCGTGCTTGGTAGAGTAGAGGGTCAGAGAAAAAGAGGAAGACCCTCAACAAGATGGACTGACACAGTGGCTTCAACAATGGGCTCAATGGTTATGAGGATGGTGCAGGACCAGGCAGTGTTTTGTTCTGTTGTATATAGGGTCGCTGTGAGTAGGAACTGACTCAATGGCACCTAGCAACAACAACGGAAGGAAATAATTACATCATTTGTGCAATAATTCACCAGGCATGTACTGGGCAGATACTTTGTGCTAACCTTTTGCTAGAGTCAGGGGATATTAAGGTCTTCACAGTTAAGAAGATTCAAATAGGCGGGAGGTACAGCCCTGTATATAGAATTGGGTGGTACATTTTACTAAAAGAATAACCCCAGAGTGCTTGACAATGTGTGCCACTGTGGTAGCAAGACATAGTCAAGAAGCAGTGATTGATTGTGTAGAGCAGGTAAGGGAGAAAGAGATGCAACACACACAAAAAAGGGCTCTATGATTATGAACCTAAAACTATTGAGAAAGCAGAAAGAGGTGCTGGGCTTGGGGGGAAATAATGAATTTGGCTTTGCATAGATTAAAATTTAGTCAAGATCTCCACATCCAAGCTGAAATAGTCTGCAGAGAGAACTAGTCATCAGATTGTTGCCCTGTGCAGATTTCCTAGTCAGTCCACAAGAGATGGTAGTGGAAGCTATGGGCATAGATTAAATATCCAGGAAGATGATTAGAGAAAAAAGAAGATAAATTTAAAATCACATTGATTAAGGGTAGGGTTTCACAGCCAATTATTGTAATTGCAGTCAGTAATGGTACACCTATAAAAAGCTGGATTGGCTAAAGTTGTGTGATATACATATTTACAACAAAAAAAAAAAGAGTGGTTGCTGATGCTTCTTATATACAACCAAAAACCTCATGGGATTTGGTTGCTTAGTTTGGAGGTTTAAGGTCATGGTTTCATGGGACATCCCAGTTAATTGATCTAATAATGTGTTTAGGGCTTTCATTCTACCTCCTAGTTCACTGCATAGTGCCTGGGGTTTTAAAAGCTTGCAAGCAGCCATTCAAAGTATGACAATTGGTCTCTATTCTCCAGGAACAACAGAGGAAGAAGTAGGGTCAGGAATAGGAGGAGGATATGGAAAGTGTGGCTAATTGCCTCCATGAAAAATTGCCACCTTGGATATGAGACCAGAAGAACTGGATGATGCCCAGCTACCATTACTGAACATTTTTGTTAAAGATTCTACGGAAGAATTCTGATCAAAAGGGAGAAAATGCAGAGCAGAATTTCAAATTCTCATAGACTCCAGACTGTTTGGAGCCATGAAGGCTGGATGAACCCCTGAAACTATTGCCCTGAGATAATCTTTAAACTTTAAACCAAAAATACCCCCAACGCCTTCTTAAAACTGAACCATAGTTTAGCTTAACTAGTAAAAAAAAATCTGCTTTGAGGATTAAGTTCTTTTAAGAACTATATATAAGGGATCAAAGTGATGACAGCAATTCTAAAGATTAGATAAGAAACTTAGGGGGCAGTTAGTTTATGTTGCTGGGGGAGGAACAACTCAGAAAAGGGGGGTGAGAACAGTTATACAACCCAAAGAATCCAATCAGTGTTACTGAACCATACATGTAGAAATGGTTGAATTGGTATATGTATCACTGCAATATTCTCAACAACAACAACAAAATAAAAAAGTGCAAAACAAAGTGGCTTTCTTAGTGAGGAAAAAGTAACAGTGGTAACTATTAAGCGATAAGAGTTTGATACATTTGACAGGACTCAGATAATGACCTTGAAACAGAATTAATTGCTACTTTAGTTTTGGCAGTAGTGTTTAAACTGTGATGACAATAATAGTAAAGTTTGTTGTTGGGTGACTTTGAATAGATTCCAATCTGCATCTACTCCATGTGACAGGACAGAACAGTCTCATTGGAGTTTCTTGTCTGTAATATTTACCAAGGCAGATGTAATTGTTGTTGTTGTTAGGTGCTGTCCAGTCGCTTTATACTCATAGCCACTCTATGTACAAGAGAACAAAATACTGCCCTGTCCTGCACCATCCTCACAATTGTTGCTATGTTTGAGCCCATTGTTGCCGCTACCTTGTCAATCCATCTCATTGAGGGTATTCCTCTTTTTTGCGACCCTCTACTTTGCCAAGCATGATGTCATTCTCCAGGGACTGATCCCTCCTGATAACATGTCCAAAGTATGTGAGACTATGTAAGGAGTATTCTGGTTGTACTCCTTCCGAGACAGATTTTTTTTTGTTCTTTTGGGAGTCCATGGTATATTTAATATTCTTCGCCAACACCACAATTCAAAGGCGTCAGTTCTTCTTTGTTCTTCCTTATTCATTCTCTAGCAGTCACGTGCATATGAGACAGCTGAAAACACCAGGGCTTGAGTCAGGCATATCTTAGTCCTCAAGGTGACATCTCTGCTTTTCAACACTTAAAAGAGGTCTTTTGCAGCTGATTTGCCCAATGTAATGTATCTTTTGATTTCTTGACTGCTGTTTCCATGGGTGTTGATTGTGGATCCAAGTAAAATAAAAACTTATACAACTGCAATTCTTTTCTCTGTTCATCATGACGTTGTTTATTGGCCCAGTTGTGAGGATTTTTGTTTTCTTTACGTTGAGGTGGAAATCCGTACTGAAGGCTGTAGTCTTTGATCTTTATCAGTAAGTGCTTCAAGTCCTCTTCACTTTCAGTAAGCAATGTTGTGTTAACGAGTCTTTCTCTGATTCTTCATATAGTCCAGCTTTTCAGATTATTTACTCAGCATACAGAATAAATAGGTATGGTGCAAGGATAGGACCCTGACACACACCTTCCCTGACTTTAAACTACGCTGTAGCCTCTTGTTCTCTTCAAACAACTGCCTATTGATCTATGTGCAGATTCCTCAGGAGCACAAGTAAGTGTTCTGTAATTCCCATTCTCTGCAATGTTATCCATAATTTGTTATGATCCACATAGTCGAGTGCATTAGTACAGCCAATAAAACATAGGTAAGCATTTTTCTGGTGTTCATCAAGGCTTCATCTGACATCAGCAATGATATCCCTGGTTCCACTTCCTCTTCTGAATCCAGCTTCAATTTCTGGCAGTTACCTGTCAATATACTGCTGCAGCCCCTTTTGAATGATCTTCAGCAAAGTTTTGCTTGCATGTGATAATAATGATACATTCAGTTGGATTACCTTTCTTGGGAATAGCCATAAATACGGATCTCTTCCAGTTGGTTCTCCAGGTAGCTGTCTTCCAAATTTCTTGGCATAGACAAGTGAGCACTTCCAGTGTTGCATCCATTTGTTGAAACATCTCAATTGGTATTTCGTCAACTGCCAGAGCCTTGTTTTTCACCAATGCCTCCAGTGCAGCTTGACTTCTTCCTTCAGTACCATCAGTTCCTGATCATATGTTACCTCCTGAAATGTTTGAACATTGACCAATTCTTTTTGGTATAGTGACTGTGTGTATTCCATGCATCTTCTTTTGATGCTTTCTGTGTCATTTAATATTTTCCCCACAAAATCCTTCGGTATTGCAACTTGGGGCCTGAACTTTTTCATCAGTTCTCTCAGCTTGAAAAATGCTGAGCATGTTCTTCCCTTTTGGTTTTCTATCTTCTGGTCATTGCACATGTCATCATAATACCTTGTCTTCTCAAGCCACCCTTTGAAATCTTCTGTTCAGGTCTTTTACTTCATTGTTTTATTCCTTTTGTTTTAGCTGTTCAGCATCCAAGAGCAAGTTTCAGAGCTTCTTTCTGACATCCATTTGGGTCTTTTCTTTCTGTCTTGTCTTTTTAATGACCTCTTGCTTTTTTTGTATGATGTCCTTGATGTCATTCTACAACTCCTCTGGTTTTTGGTCATTAGTATTCAATGCATCAAATCTATTCTTGAGATGGTCTCCAAATTTCAGATAGGATACACTCAAGGGCATAGTTTGGCTCTTGTGGACTTGTTTTAATTTTCTTCAGCTTCAACTTGAACTTGCATATGAGCAGTTGATGGTGTGTTCTGCAGTCAGCCCCTGGCCTTGCTCTGACTGACGATATTGAGTTTTTCCATCGCCTCTTCCCACAGATGTAATCTGTTGGATTTCTGTGTATTCCATCTGGTGGGGTCCATGGGTATAGTAGCCATTTACATTGGTGAAAAGAGGTATTTACAATGAAGAAGTCACTGGTCTTGCAAAATTCAATCATGAGATTTCTGGCATCATTTCTATCACCAAGGCCATATTTTCCAACTACTGATCCTTCTTTTTGTTTCCTACTTTCACACTCCAATCACCAGTAATTATCAGTGCCTCCTTATTGCACGTTTGATCAATTTCAGACTGCAGAAGTTGGTAAAAATTTTCAATTTCTTCATCTTGGCCTTAGTGGTTGGTGCTTAAATTTGAGTAATAGTGGTATTACCTGGTCTTCCTTGTAGACATACGGATATTATCCTATCACTGACATCATTGTACTTCAGGATAGATCCTGAAATGTTCTTTTTGGTGATGAATGCAACGTCATTCCTTTTCAAGTTGTCATTCTTGGCATAGTAGACCATATGATTGTCCAATTCAAAATGACAAATACCAGTCCATTTCAACTCACTAATGCCTAGGATATTGATTTTTATGAGTTTCATTTCATTTTTGATGATTTCCAATTTTCCTAGATTCATACTCTGTACACTCCAGGTTCTAATTATTGATGATTGCAGCTGTTTCTTCTCGTTTTGAGTTGTGCCACATCAGCAAATGAAGGTCCAGGAAGCTTGACTCCATCCACATCATTAAGGTCAACTCTACTTTGAGGAAGCAGCTCTTCTCCAGTCGTATTTTGAGTGCCTTCCAATCTGAGGGGCTCATCTTCCTGCACTATATCAGACAATGTTCTGCTGTTATTCATAAGGTTTTCACTGGCTAATTCTTTTCAGAAGTAGATTGCCGGGTCCTTCTTTCTAGTCTCTCTTAGTCTGGAAGCTCAGCTGAAACTTGGCTGCCATGGGTAACCCTGCTGGTATGTGAATACTGGCAGCATAGCTTCCAGCATCACAGCAACTCACAAGCCCCCACATTATGACAAACTGACAGACTCATGGGAGATGAAAGCAGATAGCTAGGTCTTTCTCCTGCAGAGCTCCTAGGTGGGTTGGAACTCCCGACCTTTCTGTTAGCAGCCTGATACTTAACCATTGTGCCACCATGGCTCCTGTCTTGGATTGAATTGTGTCCCACAAAAATGTGTGTCAACTTGGCTGGGCCATAATTCCCAGTATTGTGTGATTGTCCACCATTTTGTCATCTGATGTGATTTTCCTACATGTTATGGATCCTGTCTCTATGATGTTAATGACATGGCATTAGCAATAGTTATGTTAATGAGGCAGAACTCAACCTACAAGATTAGATGTGTCTTAAATCAATCTCTTTTGAGATATAAATGAGAGAAGCAAGCTGAGAGACTTGGGGACCTCATACCACCAAGAAACAAGAGCCAGGGGTCCCTGCACTGAGAATCTCCTCAACTGAGGCAGACTGATGACAAGAACCTTCCCCCAGAGCCGACAGAGGAAGAAAGCCTTCTCCTGGAGCTGTCACCCTGAATTTGAACTACTAGCCTCCTAGGCTGTGAGAGAATAAATTTATCTTTGTTAAAGCTGTCCACTTGTGGTATTTCTGTTATAGCAGTGCTAGATAGCTAATCTCCTTAATAAAAAAAATTGAAGTTTAAAATAATGCAATACAACCTGTTTTACATATGTGGGGTTTTATGGTTGTAAATACACAAACTTCAAATATACTATTTCACTGAATTTTTATAATCGTTTAAGAACGGCAAGACAGATACATTTATCCCCGTATTCCAGTTAAAGCAATAAAAGCTGCATCCAGTTTAATGAGATTGCAGTTAGTAAATAACAAAAATGTGATAGATATCTGAGGCAGATTCCTAACCCAATGCAATGACTGCTGTACAGCCCAATGCAAGTTCGTGTTTTCCTATTTTGCACACTTTTCTAATAATGGGAACCAAGACAATTGCTTCTTTCACACCGGGATATGCACATTAAAAGTGGACTAGGGTAATGGAGGTGAAAATGGGGAAGATCATAAGTTTTAGCATGTGTAGAGTGTTTTTGTTAATATTCCAACAAGTCTTTTATCTGATGATGGGTTTCAGATAACAATGATTATCACTGTTGGAATTAATTTTCTATATGACTATATTGTAACTGTTTAATCTAACTAATTTGCTTTTACTGGCAATTATAGACTCTCACTATTAACTTAATGAGTGTATGCTTTCCTATGATCCATATAGTTTATGTGATATTTAGAAGTTTAGGGTATAAAACTCTAAAGGAAATCTACATAAAATACATTAAATTATGCTCACAATAATACTGAGAGCTTCAATAATATTAATGCCAACTTCCATATCTAAATAAAATGCAACTACTTGCAGTCCACAGTGTAGATGTTTCTTTGTGTAAAAGTGATGGATTGGTCCTGGTCCATGCACTCTCTGCCCCTAGATCTAACTTGTGACATGACAATGAATATTTACAAGAGGGATGGCCTAAGTTAGCAGTATTATTTTTGGCCTTGGTGAGTCTAAGAAAAGATAAATCTATGATGCTAGCAGCATCTATCCATCTTAGGGAAATGAGAAAATATTATGTGAGGTGATTTAATCTATTTGGGGAAGGGGAAGTATTCTTAGACCCAGATCGCAATGTTGTACAGTGTTTGGTACATTTTGTCTTTCCGTAGAGAAAAAGATTCATCAGCATCACAGCTAAATGTAAATGAATTGGCTTGCCCTGTGTGTGTTACGTTCATAAGTAACATAATTCCTCTGGAGCTAATAGTAATCAGTTCATCATCTGAGAGACTGTCCTTGGGAAGAAGTGGAGAGTAAATACAACCCTTGATTTAGAGACTGAGTCTCAGAGACTTAGAGAGGAAAAATGACCAACATTACTTTTTCTATAATTGTCATGATCAAAATTTTTTTTCTTCAATAACATTGTAAGTACAAATGTTCCTCCCTCTTGCTTCCTTCATGGCCCTTATCAGTCTTCTCTGTGTTACCCTCATTTATGATTCTCTTTACTCCCTATTTGCGAATGATCCCTTTCAAAATCCAAGTGGAGTCTTTTCCTTTACCTTATCTTTTATGATGGCCATCAGAGTTACTTGATCATAGTGGAAAATGAATAAATGCTTCTTGAATGAAAAATGAACGAATGAATAAATATACTCATAACTGAAAGACATGACATTTATTGGAAACCCTGGTGGTGTAGCGGTTAAGTGCTACGTTGTTAACCAAGAGGTCAGCAGTTTGAATCCACCAGGAGCTCCTTGGAAACTCTAAGGGGAAGTTCTACCCTGTCCTATGGGGTCGCTATGAGCCGGAATTGACTCGACGGCAGTGGGTTTGGTTTTAGTTTTTTTTTTTTTATGACATTTATCTATAAGGAAACCTAATTTCTGATCTTATTCTCATTAACTCTGGGGACTATACAAAACCAAATCAAACCCGTTGCCACCGAGTTGATTCTGACTCATAGTGACCCTATGATGAGGCATATTTATTTAGATATGAATAACATTATTCATCAAACCTCTACTATATGACAAGCACTGATCTTGACACTGAGGATATAGCAGTCAACAAAATAGATAAATATCTAGCCTAATGAAGCTTACATCCTAGTGGATAGCAACAGAAAAGAAACAAATACACGAACTAGAGAGTATGAGATATAATGAAAAGTGCTATGGAGAAAAATAAAGTAGAAAAGGTAGATAAGGTTATGACCCCTAGTCCACTACATAGTTGGGTGACAGACATAAACAGACACTCAGTGAAAGAAATGGTGGTATAGAAAGATGTAGTGAAAAGATACAGGAGATGATACCTATTTCTAGGTAAATTAGACAAGAATTCAAAGGAAAGTTTTGCCTCTGAGCTTATCTGAAAGCCACTTACACTTATTATTTGGTTGGGGGTTGCAGAGAAATAGGTCCACCTGTGAAAAGAAATAATGGCTTAACGCAACAGGATATATTTCAGAAACTGCCAGAATTTTGATTTAGTTGCTTGTTTAGGGGATATGTTTGGAGAGAAAGATGGGGCTTCCTTGTATCCTACACAAATCATCTAATTTTACACGGCAGCCTTTGGCTTTGAAATCAGAGGAGGGTTCAAATCCTAGCCTTAGCATTTCCCAGTAGGATGAATTACTTACTTTCACAATCCTCATAGGGAAAACTGGAATAATAGTGTCTGCTTTGAATAATTCTGGTTGTATTATGTAAAGCATGTATTAGTGATCACTAAATGTTCACTAAATGCTTCTAAGGAGCATTCTGACTGTACTTCTTCCAAGACAGATTTGTTTGTTCTTCTGGCAGTCCATGGTATATTGAATATTCTTCACCAACACCATAATTCAAAGGTATTAGTCCTTCTTTGGGGTTCTTTATTCATTGTCCAGCTTTCACATGCACATGAGGTGATTGAAAATAGCCACTGCTTGGCTGCTGCTTCCATGATCGTTAATTGTGGATCCAAATAAAATGAAATCCTTGAAAACTTCAAGCTTTTCTTGGTTTATCATGATGTTGCTTATTGGTCCAGTTGTGAGGACGTTTCTTGTCTTTACTTTGAGGTGTAATCCATTCTGAAGGCTGTAGCCTTTGATCTTCATCAGTAAGTGCTTCGAGTCCTCTTCACTTTCAGCAAGCAAGGTTGTGTCATCTGCATATGGCAGCTTGTTAATGAGTCTTCCTCCAATACTGATGCCATGTAACAAGTGTAAAAAAAGAGAAATCTATACCAAAGTTTATCTTATGCTCTTTGCCATGGACATCTGCAGTGTTTCCGTTGGGGTGGAGCAGCTTAGGATATTAATCCTTAAAATATAAAAGCACAAGGATTATTGTTCACAGAATCTTAAGTAGATGATGTTCAGAATCATTTAATTCACACTTTATTTTACAAATGAGGAAAGTGAGATGTAGTGATATTAAATAAACTGTCCAGGGTCACAGAAATGTTAGTAGCAAAGCCACAACTAAAATCAAGGTCTTCCTATTTCCAATTAAGTATTTTAACTTTTGTTTCTGTCTTTTTATCTTTCCTTTTTCTTCTTTCTTCTCCGACCAAGGCCTACTGTCTTCTATTTCATCAGGTCTATTATTTTCTCTCTGGCTGAACAAAACAACACCTAATATATGATGAGTGATTACAAATTAATGAGCAATAATAACAGAAACTATGTTTTGTTAGGTTGAGTTATATGGCAAGCTATTTCTCTGGCTCACCAGTTAATTTATCCCATCATCTTCACTTTGAGGAGAGATTATGATTTTATTGCCTTACATTTTGGAACCCAGTGAGCATTTATATTAAAACCCTGGAGTCAAATCACAACATCAGCCTGCATGCAGTAACATTGCACAAACAGGATAATAGAAGTTCGTCCTAAAGGTAGACTAGGACCCACAGGGTGAATATGGCTTTGCTTCTTTCAGCCATCATTCCTGGCTTTTGTTAGTTTGTATTTTAAGTTGCAGATGTTGAGGGACAGCTTTGGAACTGTATGCTTTTAATATCTTGGGACCAGAAATCCTGATTTCTATTTCCAGACATACTCCTAAATTACAGAATAAATCTGAGCTAGTTACTGCTCCTCACTGCCCATTTTGCTGTCTTCATAATCAGGATAAGGATGAATAATACCTGCCCTCCAACTTACCTTAGAGGTATGCCCTAAGGACTAATGAGATCCCATGCATAAAATCACTTGGAACACAAACAATGACATCAATTATTTCTTCTTATTAATCTCATGAGATGTAATTCACTTCTTTATAGTGTGGCATAACACTGCAGTTTCGGGTGTTCAGTGGCAACTTACAAAAAGCTTTCTATGCTTTGTAGTTGTTCAAGTCTCATAAACAGAGTAATAAAAGATTGGAAAAATGGAGGGGCTTTCTACAAACTCTGCAATATCTAAGTCCAGAAAACCCATATAACAACATTTACTGGCAACAGTGGAGGGAACCTGCACCAGCTTGAGTATTTCCAGGAATGAAGATATCATTACCTTTTAATACTATCATTGTTGAACAACTCTCATGGTTGCAAAGTTCACTCTTCAATGGAGCCATAATCTTGCTTAATTCTATGGTAATTATGATTTTTGTTCCTACCTATTGTTCTTCCAGTATTTCAGGACACTGTCAGATATTTCTTAATTCTTCTCTTACCTTGATTAAATATCCCTATTCCTTCATCAGAGCCCTGGGGGCATAATGGTTAAGAGCTTGGCTGCTAACCAAAAGATTGGTAGTTTGAATCCACCAGCTGCTCCTTAGAAACTGTATGGGACAGTTCTACCTTCTCTTATGTGGTCAGTACGAGTCACCATCAACTCGACGGCAATAGGTTTGGTGGGTTTTTTTTTTTTTTGGTACTCCTTCTTCCAAAAGGTGCCCTAGTGGTGCAATAGTTAAGTAATAGTTAAGTGCTTGGCTGCTAACCAAAAACCCTTCCATGGGAGAAAGATGCGACAGTCTACTTCCATAAAGATTACAGCTTTGGAAACACTGGGACAGTTCTACTCTGTCCTATAGGGTTGCTATGAGTCAGAACCTACTAGATGGCAATGGGTTAACTGTGCAACCCAAAATGGACATAAAGTATGAGAACTATACCTTGTTCTTTTAAGCCACTGGAACTTGGTGTTGTTGGAGCAGTATAAACTACCTATCCTGATATTGGCAATTCTTCATTGCATATTTTTATGTATCTTAATTTTAAATGGAGTTCCACATTCCTTGGAAGTTGCTTTCCGTGTTCTCATCCCATCTATAGCTTTATCCCCACTTTCTTCCCATTTTGCTTGCTCTCACCCCCCTGACAGCATCTTGTAACTTGATGTTGTGCTCTTGTTTATTCAGCCTTCTCCCACAGTCATGTACCCATCTTTGGAATCTAAATGTAGTGTCCCCCCCCCCCATTGACACATTATCCATTACAGGATGGTGGATAAAAACATGGATTTTGGAGGTAGACAGACCTATGTTCTAAATCTAATCAATGACTATTTTGTAACTACACAACTCTGGGTAATTGACTCCTGTTTCTTTGTTTACAAAATGTGGAAAATAATATTCAATTCACTAAGGGATTATTGGAGAATCATGGGAAATATTGCAAGTAAAATGGGCCAGTGGTTTTTTAAGTCTTCTGCCATCAAAAAATGCCTGTCTTATTTTGGTTGTCAAATATTATAATAAAGTATCTTATGTTAAAACAATATTTAAAATTGCTGTATCTACATACCTTATACTGTACCAAGCATTAATATGCAACATCTCATTTGTTTATTCCTTGCAAAGCTTCTGTGAAGGAATCCTGTGAGAAAATATTTCAGAAATGCACACTGAATCCTTGGAATTGAACTAGGTGCTAGTCATTATTTTTCTCTCCTTACAGGTAGAAAAACTGAAAGCCAGAGAATTTAAGTGCCTTGTCTGAGTTTGCTTGTTTTGTTTTTGTCAATAATGGATAAGTACGTGTTTCAATTATAAATCTTTCTGACATCATGACCAATGATGATCTTACTTCTGCATATAAACTATAATTTCTCTTCAGATGTTGTTGTTGTTGTGTGCCATTGAGTCGATTCCTACTCATAGTGACCCTATAGTAGTAGCATTTTATTTCAAATTATATAATTCCATAAAGCAAAGAATAATTCCCAAAACTGAAGTCTGATAACAAACAAGTGAAGCAATCAGCCCCTGGCCCCCTGCTTTTTTAAAAACTTTCTTTCAAATTGTGTACCACAGGCAGTGGCTTGAAACATGTGGATATTGTAACTTGAGGCAGCATTTTTACTTTTCACTGAAGGAGATTTATATGCTCAGTGTGTGAATTTCTGTCTCACTATACAAAAGCCTGAGATTGTAGCCCAAATCTCTATATCTTAGTTTACCCATGGGGAAAATTCAAAAATGGCTTCCTGAATTTCAGACAAGGCTGGCATTTACCTAAGATATGGTCTCAAAATATCAAAGGAGAACTGGCAATGAAATAAAAATATAAGTTGTAGCCTCCGTGAGGGCCAAGTCTCCACCTTACAGAATATTTTAAGAAGAATACAAACAATAATAGGATACTCAACAGAGGATTGAAACATAGCACATATTCAGTAAATATTTTCTGCAGTAGTAATTTAAGGTAAAGAGAAATACAGACATTTCTACTTAAATAAAATTACAAAACTGTGGAAAAAGAATTAAAAACAAAAACCAAAGAGAGAAAATTAAAGAAAAAACAGAAGTAACAGCAATATGAAGTACTGCTAGGATGTGAAGAAAGGTTTAAAAATGCAAGAGATTGAGGCGAATAGGAAAGCTGATTCAAGCATGCCATTTACTTCTTTGCAGGGTGTCTATTTGTGACTCATAGATAATTTATAGACCTATTCAATTAACAAGTTAGACAAGAGTGAGCCTACATCTGCCCATGCAGCTGAAAGCAATAATCTCTGTACCGGAGTGTTACTGTTGTTAAAAACTTTCTGCAGCAAGTGAAAAGAGAATTTAGTTTTCTGCAGAGCGGTTGTGGGGGACATGAATCACAGAGAGGAATCTTCAGAGATTCAAGCATGCCAAATAAATCCGTGGTCTGGAGTGGAAGCCTTGGGCACACAGATGCCACACTCAAAGGTACAAAATGAAATATTCAGCTACAGTCTGCTCATTTTGGTTTAAATCTTTGGTATTTACAGAATATGTGTATTGAGCACACAGTTTCTGTTTTCTACTTGCTCTCCTTTGCAACTTCAAGGAAGCTTGTTTCCCCTTTCCTGCAAACCACCCTCTTCATGAATGTGCTCATGTTGTTTGCCAGTCCATTAGGCTAAATTAGAGATTCGATGAAAAGTCCTGCTTCAATTAAATGTGTGAGAGGCATCTGCATTTTTATGTTAGAATTTCCTTAAGGTTGAAATCAGCTGGCATTTGGTTTTAAAATACAGTCTCACCTCTTTGCGCTGATTCCCTACCAAGTAACCCAACACTTCGGATAGTGCTGTGTCATGGAAATCTTGGATATTGGACAGATGCTTTTTATTAGAGGCTCTTAAACCGAAGAAAATATAAGGCTTTTAAAAATCTCAGTGCTTATCTATTGCATCTCTTGCAGATAGATAGCTGTGAGGGAGACAAGGGCATGAAGGGTAGTTCAAGTGTAGCCTATCCATTTTGTGGGCATTATAGCTTTTCTATTAATTCATACAGATATTAAATATTCAATGCCTGCCTTATAAATTAGTAAATAGAGGATATATGAATATGTATTTCATTTTACACTCCCTGGGATAGCCATATGAAACCAACTACTTTATTAGAAATGTAAGGGGATAGTAGTTATGTGTTCATATTTCAACACATAAGGAGACTTCTATATCGCCCTTGGAAATTATTAAACTATCTCCTGGTATATTGAAGAAAATAAATGTTTCAGGTTGAAATTAAGCCTGTTAATTTCTATAAGGACAACATTTCCCTTTCTTCTGTAAAACTTTGAAATATCTCCTGAAGGAAAAATTACATATATTATCCTTTCTCAAATTTGCTTACCTGTATGTGTATGTTTCAAGTCTTTTAAATATCTATATGTTGTCAATGTGTATATATGTATGTGCTTATTAACCTAATTTGATTTCCTAATTTATTTATGGAGAAACACACACATGCACACATACACATACATACACAAACCAAACTTTCTGCTTTCTTGCTTCCACATGATTTACCCTATATCCCATGATACTGGAATTTTTATTAGCCTCTCTGAACCTCATTTCCTCCAAATTTGAGAATGGTGTAGATAATAATTCCTCGAGATGTTGTGGAATTAAAAGAGAATTTTGTTGTTTCAGGTATCCAGAACATGAGTTCTTGATGAATTGTTGTATACCTCTGAAATAGTGCAAACATTTCATAAATGTGCCACCAAATTTTGATCAGTGTACATTTATTTTTTTTCTCTGTAGTTGACAAATCTTCCAATGCAATGGTGTTTGCAAATGGAACGTTCAGCAGAGCACATCACATCATGCAGTTCAGTGCATGGCAGGATGTCCTAGTTGCTCTAAAAGGCAAGAGGCATGGCCTGAAAAGTAGGCTTACACCAAAATAATACTAGATGTTGACTGAAACATGTGAGAATTTTACCTTGTAAGTATATAAAGAGTGACACTTGGGCAGTAAAGGAAAACTAAAACCTAGCAACATATACCTGACGGGTGACCCAATGAGTTCTGCAATAGCTATGGATGTGTTTATAGACATGGTGAGATAATTTTACGAGGTAGCAATAATAAGACTGGAGTTGCAATTTATTTAATGTAATTTAGTGTTTGTAAATGTTCTAGGTGTGTCATCAAATATTCTAGAATTTATAGTATTTAAAATTGTTCTGGAAACCCTGGTGGCGTAATGGTTAAGTGCTATGGCTGCCAACCAAAGGGTCAGCAACTCGAATCTGCCAGGCGCTCCTTGAAAACTCTGTGGGGCAGTTCTACTCTGTCCTATGGGGTTGCTATGAGTCGGAATCGACTCGATGGCACTGGGTTTGGTTTTTGGTTTAAAATTGTTCTGTGAGTACAGATGATTGGGCATACAAGAATGTTTTCAGAAGCCAAGATGTCACTTTGATGACTAAGGTGCTCCTGTCCAAAGCCATGGTCTTTGGTTATACCTCAAATGCATGGTAAAGGCCTCCCTGGTGGCACAAACTTAAGCATCCAGCTGGTATCTGAAAGGTTGGTGGTTTGAACCCTCCAGTTGGCACCTTGGAAGAAAGGCCAGGCGATCTGTTTCTGAAAGGTCACAGCCTTGAAAACCCTATGGAGTACAGTTCTACTGTGTACACATGGGATTGGCATGAGTTGGAATCAACTCAACTACAGCTAACAACAACAACAACATGCATGGGAAAGCTGGCAATGAAAAAGGAATACAAAGAACAATGAATTACAATGTTGGTGAAAAATGTTAAATTTACCAGAATTACGGACTGCTGTAAGAGCAAACAAATCATTCTGGGAAGAAATACAACCAGAAAGTTCTTTGAAAGCAAGAATTGTGACACTTTGCCTTGCTTACTTTGGACATGTCATCAGGAAAGATCATTAGCTAGAAAAGGACATTATGTTTTGTAGAGGGTCAGTGAAAATGAGGGAAACCCTCAGTGAGATGGATTGACATAGTGGCCGCAACAATAGACTGAAGCATGCCAAAGGTCATGAAGATGGCACAGGACCAGGCAACATTCTGTTCTGTTATACACAAGGTCATCATTAATTGGAGCAGACTCAAGGGCAGCTAACAACAAGCAGAATGTATGCACAGTTAGTACACATTAGACAGTAATTTCTTTCCCCCTTTGTTTTTACTTTCCTCCCTTTTCTCCAAAGTGAACAAAAAAATCAAATGAAACAGCAATAACAAAAAAATGTTAGTTTGTATGTATGTATATTCTCTTCCTTTCCTTCCTTCCCTCTCCCTTTTTTCCCCTTCCTCTCTCTCTCTGTTTCTGTCTTTCTACTTCTATTGTCTTCTTTTTCTCCACAACTGTCAGCTATTTCTTTTATTTTTACTTTGGCCTTTGACTATTTTACTAGATCTTTATTTTACCTCTAAACGAAAACTGAGTCCAACTTTAATAGCTCACCTGACCTTTAAAAATGTGTTGGTGATTCTTTCTTAAGGGACTCGAATACACTTCGTCTGCCAGTCTCCTCCCTCATTTGACCTTCTTAAACCTTTCATCTAATGAAGATGAAAATGAAAAGTAAGTGTAGTGATTCTGAAATTGGCAGAATGTCTTTCAAGCTTCTCTCTCTTTCTTTTAACACAAGAAGAACATGAATATCTGCTTTGGTCCTTTCAAAGCACTAAATTGCTAAGAATAATGTTTGCTTTTGAAAAGTTCAAACAGTTATCCATTCCAATAGTTTTAAGCAGAAGCTTATTTATCACAGAGTAAAGAATAATTGGTCAAAATAATAATTTTGTCACTGGCATATAATTACATGTCAATTGAATACTTCCTTAGGTTATTTTGTGTCATGGATAAAGATTTCCCTAAATAATATCAGTTGAAAGTTCTTATAATCCCTTCTTTCTTTTTCTTTATATACCACTGCATGCCATAGAGCAGTGTAACACTCTTATAAAAAAAAAAAAAAAATCATTAGAACAATGCTTTCCTATCTGTTAGAAAACCCAACTACCTCATAAACTACTGATAGTTTTTTTTTTTTTTTTTGATATTCAGATCTGCCATAAAAAAGTAGTGCTACTAAAACATTGACAGGCATGAACCCATTACCAATGAGTTGATTCCAACTCACAGTGACCCTACGGGACAGGGTAGAACTGCCCCATAGGGTTTCCAAGGCTGTAAGTCTTTATGGAAGCAGACTGCCACGTATTTCTCCTATAGAAAGGCTGGTGGGTTCGAACCACCAACCTTTTGGTTAGCTGCGGAGTGCTTAACTACTGAGCCACCAGGGCTCTTTACAGATACAAAGTAATTTATTTTTATTATTTTTAACATCATTAAAAGTAAAATGGTATATTTTTATTAAAAGTGAACTTCACGGCATATTCAAACCCTTTTTTTTTTTGTAGTGTTCACAAATGGAGTTGACTCATTCACTAATGTTTAGTGATCATTCTGCTTGTTCTCTTACAGGTTACTAATGGGATTGTGTCAGACTCGATTTGTTTCATATATATATATAATATTGTAACACGTATTGCTCTGAAGTGTTGTAGTGCAGTACAGCTCATAACTGTTAGCTTTAAGGGTGTAAATATCACCTCTGAAACCTACTGCTTGGGTCCAAATTCTGACTTTGTCACTTACTAGCTCTTTAAAATTGAGCCAGTTATGTAACTTCACTATGCTGTAGTATTTCATCTATAAATTGGGGATAATAATAGCAAATCTCCCATGTGGTTATTAACACATGTAAATTCATTACAATTGTGTCTGCCACATTTCACTCACTCAATAAATATTAGTAGTGATTAATATGTGAGGAATACAGAAAATACCTTTTGCACAGGGTGCTTCTAAGGTGTCCGTTAGATATTTGGCTCTCTGAGGTGGCCTCTGGGGATAATGTTTATGATTTACATTTTTTGATGTAAGGCAGACTGCATGCAATAAAGGTTTTTGGTTCTGGAAATTCATGGTGATGGACTGATATCCAGGGATGTGGCTGGCTGCTTTTCAGAGTCAGTATGCTTAGCACTGCTTAGAGATACCCAGAAACAATACAAACATATTCATCTTGGTAATAAATTTAATTTTGTAAGGGACTTGCATATCCATATCATTCTGACGTTTTAACAACACTGTGATGTAGACAGTATGATTATGATTATTTCCCCCATTTTAATGACGTTCAGAGAGATTTACTCAAGGCCTCACACCTTTAGTAAAGAAAGAAGGTTAAATAAAAAAAAAAAAAAAAGGTTAAATAGGTGCTTGTAATTCTCAAGCCTTCTTCACACCTCCAAGGGTGAAATTTAAGAGCCACTTTTGGACAAAAACAAGAGAGATTAAAATCAAACAAAACAAACAAACAACTCCTTCGCCCTGTCTTTAAACTTCCAAATCTCACTCATGTAGACTCTCCTTCCATCTCTAACCGGTTTTTCTCTGATTTTCCTTATTTCAATGAAGGGCACTACACTTCATTCATTTACCCATCCTTGCTGTTGAGTTGATTCTGACTCATAGCAACCATATAGGACAGTGTAGAACTGCCCTATGGGGTTTCCAAGGAGCAGCTGGTAGATTCGAACTGCCGACCTTTTGGTTAGCGGCCAAACTCTTAACCGCTATGCCACCAGGGTTCATTTGGTAGGTAAAATTTAGGTGTAATTCTTAAGCCTCTTCTCGGATATACCCTAAATATCTAACCCATCACAAAATCCTATTTATTTCTTGACATTTTCTTTCTAAATATCTCTTGACTTTGTCTTCTCCATACTTTCTCCTCTGACAATGCCTAAATCAAAGCAAGTGCCATCTCTCCCATATACTGCGATTTTATATCCACTGGGCCCCTCCTCCAATCTGTCGTCTGCACTACAGCTGAGGTGATCTCTCACAATAGAAATTCTGTCACTGTGCTTTTCAACTAAAAGCCCTTCACTGGCTTCCCTTTCCTCTTAGGATAAAGAACTACAACCAAAAATGCCCTAACATGCTTACGTGGGCTTGCAGGATCTGACCCTGCTTCATTGCGAACCATTCTCTACCTTGGCTGGGTTTAGATTGCACCATGCTTCTCCCCAGCCAAGATCAGCGCCCTTTCAGATCTGATTTGTCTGCCTGGAACTCACTATCCTTCCGCTCCTGCTGCTACAGCCCCCACTCCTGCCTAAAATGTACTTTTTATACCCATCTTTCAGACGTCAGCTTAAGCAGCACTTTCTCAGCAAAAGCTTCACTGACCCCCAAGATATGGTAAGATCTCTCTGTTATATGGCCTTTTAGCACACTTTATCTTCATTTAATTTGTCACAGTTTGAAAATATTTATTTCGCTAGTTGCTTGTTGGTTGGTTAATGTGTTTAACTCTCCCACTGTAAGCTTTAATATCTATTACGCTTTTTTATTGTTTTTACAGGGTCAGATTGAGTTGACAGCAACTGGTAGTAGTAGTCGTAGCAATAGTGACAGGTAGATAATTAGGCACTTTAAAGTAATTGTCTATTGAAAGAACGGATAAGTGGGTGAGCCTTTTATATTATTGTATTTTATCCACTTATTCACTACTTGATATTTATTTTTTATCATAAAGAATCAATTCCCTGAACTAATGAAGACAGTTACCAATCGTAAAAGTTTTACTTAGAAAAAAAAAATCATGTATTGGAAGAAGACAAGATGTAGCTGATAATACCTCTATGTTTGTGCACTATTAATGACTGGTGCAAAAATGCAAAAATGTTTGATAGTATCATTAAATATTACAAATTATATATAACACAAACATTTATAAATATACATAAATACTTAAAGATGATATATAACATGTGCATATATATTATATAGGTCACATATATCACTATATCATATATGTGCCTCTATAAAATATTAATAGCAACAATGAACAAATATTCACAGAAATATTTCAGATAAGTATTCAAGTATGTAAAGACTTATTGTAACCATTAGCTCTTGAGATTGGTGTAGCTGTAGGAAGAACCAAAAAAAAAAAAAAAAAAAAAACCATAGTGACCTTATCAGACAGAAAAGAACTGCCCCATAGGGTTTCCAAGGAATGCCTAGTAGATTCAAACTGCCAGCCTTTGGTTAGCAGCCATAGCTCTTAAACACTATGCCACCAGGGTTTCCAGTGTAGGAAGAGTCCTGGAAAATATGTGGGTCCTAGTTCTACTTTTGATCTGAATTAACTCTGTTATATTAAGGAAATCGCATTTTCAGGAGTCAGTTTCATCATTTGTTAGGAGCCTGTCAAGGAGCTAACGAATAAATCTGGAAGCATCTGAAGAAATAACAAGTAAGCAGGGGTGAAAAATTTTCTACACGTGGTACAGCATGGATGGAAAAATATGCCTCAAATCAATGTGCCTTTAATATTGACAGTTGTGAGTGTGATTTTTTATGAATTAGTGACATTTAATATATCTTCTTATTTTCTTATTTTAATCCTTAGCATAAATTATTCAAACACAAATTAAAAAAAATCATTAGAACTTAAATTTTACAAGATGAAAAATATTGTTCAGGTTTTCTAGGTTTCCATAAGTCAGAACATTTTTTGAGCAATAAAAAAATTTCTCCACAGGATAAGATAGTTGAGAATGTGAATGAATGTCCAGTAAGGGATTGGACTTAATCACCAGGGAATTTCAAACAACTTGAAAAATCAAATAAAAATTACTTTAAAAGAGAATTAGGTATTTCCAGATATATAAAATGAGATTTATTATTATGGAACAAGAATCAAGCTCTGAATTTTTTAGCAGAAATGGTAAAAATAGAACCATGCCAATTTGTTTATATGAATTTCATTGCCCTTCCTGAATTTCCCAAAAAGAAAATCTCTAAAAACATAAAGTAGACACTTATTTTAGACATGTTTTCATATTTTTACAGGATTCAAGATTCCTCCAGAATATTAAATGTTTCATGCTTATTGGGGATACTAATTAACATTGTGCTCTAGATGGAAAAAAAAAATTTTTTTTTTCTAGATGAACAAGAGTAGCAATTTCTGGAATGAACATACTAAGAGAAAATAAAATAACTTGCTCTCAATGACTCAAAATAGAGACACAACACTCTTCCTTGTTATTTATGAATGTAGCAAAACTTGTAGTTTGATTAAGGTTGTGAATATTATTCAACACCTTTTAGTTCTTTTCTCAAGAAATATCCTAGTGGCAGCCTTTATATGTTTCTTAGAAGAAAGTGCAGTGCCTAGGATTATGTCCAGGTTTTTTGACAGCTGTATATATCATGTAAAGGTTGAAAGGTAGGAGACAGCTTCCAGAAATAATGAGTACCTAGATATCCGATAGTCATCTTATAACAATTTAGTCAGAGAGAGTTGGGAGGCAGCCAGGAACTGAAATTGAAGAAGGAAAAATTAATGGAATAAGATAAGAGTTGTAAATCACAAAAATTTGCATGCCGTTGGTCTTAGGCAGTAAGAAGATTGAACAATGATTGACAAGACATAGATATTAATTTGGGGAGATGAAGATTTTGGAGATAATAGGATACAGTCACCAGATTAAATATATAGAATTGAAATATTAAAATAGATTTAAAGCAAAGAAGGAGAGAAACAATGCTACCTTGATGAAATATCTTGAGTTTTAACATCCTATGTGGATAATCACCACAGAATATATTCAAGAAACACAGGGCGAAATAGACAATATACAATTTATTTTCAAAAGAACTCTCAAGAATGAGAGATACAGATCCATTCAGAGCGAGTCTAGGACATTTTGTGTGTGCTTATTCAATATGAATTCAAATAATCGTAATACCACTATTTTTAGGATTACTGAAGCATTAGTGATTCTTGCATAAGTTTTCCACAGTGCCTTATAAAGCCAGTTACATCAATAAAATACAAGAGAGGAATGTGAAGGAGTTTTTCAAATTACTTAAATCTCATATATCATGGACATATTCTACAAAACTGGAAATGTTTCCAGTCTTCAAATAAATAGAGAACAGATTTATAGTTTGTGTCCCATTTCTTGATCACATGGTGTTATTTGTTTGCATGATATCCATTTTCTGCATCAAGCAGGGAGCCTGTATCTCTTCTCTGTCTCTCTTCAGGGACAGCACAAGGAGTTGGAATAAAAGGGAGAAAAATGCTGTATATTGGTTCACTTCTCTAACTGTTTATTTTTTCATTCTTTTTAAATGATAGATTCATCACCTTTGATAAATGCCTTGAATGGTTATTTAGGTTTCCTGTGCTTCTGAAGCAGGTGGAAAGATTTTCTTAAGGGATGGAATGCTCCCTGAATCACAAGGTGTATGTCTGCCCTTATCACGGCACTGCTGCATTTGCACCTATATTAAGCTGTACCAGCAGACTGGGACAATAGCTTTCTCTTTCGAGATGCAAACAATGCAGGTAGAATGATGATCCTGTAGCAGTTATACTAGGTCCAAGCTCTAGCTGTTTTTTTTTTTTTAATGAAAGCTTGCCCAGATTTTAGTGCAAAAGAGATGATTCCACATACTGAACATAAAACTAAGGAAAAACAAATTTGAGGAGTCAGAGTGCAACACGGTGATGGTTGTGCGTTCTAAAGCGGTGAGTTTTCTGAGTACAGTGGTGTAAGTCATGGGACTGAGGACAATAAAAATATCTCTAAATAAATAGAGATAAAAAAAGAACTTACAGATACCCTACCCCAACCATATCAATTAATGAATATAAACCCAATGCCTACAGAGAGTATGCAAATGAAAGGGAATTTAAAAACAGATGAAACTAAAGTGAAAAGGGTACATTCTATCAGATCCCATTGCCCCCAAAGGGCTCACAATTATACATAAAGTAAGAGACCCTGGCCAAAAGCAAATGGCCATTGCATGGATGACAGTAGAGCTGCAATAGCAGTTTCTCCCCTAGACTTGGCCACATCTACTCCCAGTGGAAATGCTCGGAAGAAAAACAGTGGCTAAGAGAGAATAGAGAGCATAAGGGACTCTGCAGGGCTGCAATCTCTGCTTGAGCTTCAGCTTTCTTTTGTGACCCACGGAATGTACTGTATTGCCTCTGGAGCTCTTTGCTAAGGAAGTAGCCCGATTTTAATGTGTTCAGCCTCAAGGTGGGTGCCTTTTTAGATGTGTGAGATTCAAGAACCCTGAGTTAGAGCCTCATTTTTGTGTAGACTGTGCATTGTCTCAGGTGATGCATCCTGGATGTGTGGATTTTCTAAACTTTTGACAGGTTTGCCGTCATTTCTGTGAGAAACATGTTTCCCAGTTACTAGGTTCTCATGAGAATGTACTCATCACAAGAAGCTATTCTTAGTCTTCATTCAGTCATACTGGCCGTTTTCTCCTTGATGCCATTCATTGTTTCCAGGTGTTACTGGCTCCTTGCTTTTCTAGCTTCAGAACAGTAAATAATGCCTGTGAAATAAGGAATAATGCCTTGCAGTGGTACTTGTCAAGAGACTTGAACACCTGTAAGTTATTTTTACCCCACATTCAATCTTAGGGCCCAATCATAAGGTTGCTATCAGTTGGAATCGACTTGATGGCAACAGGTTTGCTTTTTTTATTTGTTTTGTATGAGTTCTGCAGTGTTCCAGGACAGCTGTTTCTGCTTCTTAGCTGTTAGTACTGCTTTTGCTATAATGAAGAATATATAGTAGTGGTAATTTTCTTCAGACAAAAAATTTCTTGGCTTTATTTATTTGAGCTGTAGTACTGCTTTTGCAGTAAGGATGTATGCATTGTACCAGGTTTTGAAATATTGCATTAAAATAATTTTAAAAAGGCTAAGAAGAAGGAGACTAGAATAAAACTTATGTGCAGTCATTGCC
Source organism: Elephas maximus indicus (assembly GCF_024166365.1). Taxonomy (NCBI): domain Eukaryota; kingdom Metazoa; phylum Chordata; class Mammalia; order Proboscidea; family Elephantidae; genus Elephas; species Elephas maximus. The sequence continues at coordinate 23,457,430 of NC_064825.1, read as the reverse complement.
AAGTACTTCGTGATTTACCTCATGTTTTGCAAATTTTCAAGAAAAAAAACCCATTTTATCCTTGACCTATATCACCCATATTTACTACACCCAGGGTCTCCTGGGACACATGGGATCCCACATAATGGATTTCAAAATTCATAATGCATAACAAAAACTCTAAATTGCTCCTTTAATCAGCATGCCTTCCATTAGTGAAAACACATAGTATCAACAAAAAATTCAAAGGAGGAAATAATTGGGTCTTGAAAGGATTAAGGTACTGTATGAGAAAACCTGGTGTAGGCCTCTGTGAAACACAATTTTGTTTCTGAAGCTGCCTTGATCAGATGTGGAAATCCATGTCATTGTCACTCAAATTAAAAAAAAGGAGCTGATAACAAAGGCAACAAAAATGGCAAACCAACTCCTTCCTCTGCTCTTCACTATTTACATCTGAGAAATGCATATTTATTTAAAGGAGGAAGAAGGATAGAGAGAGGTGATTCTTCTTTCCTTCTGGTCAGTTTTGGCACAGGACTGGGTAGTGTTTTGTTCTGTTGTACATAGGGTTGCTATGAATCAAACCGACTTGACAGCACCTAACAACAACAAACTATGATGATATATTTATATTCGCTTGAGCATTTGAGTGTAAAACCTGTTTTGGCCAAGTCGATTCTGACTCCTAGGGACCAAGAAATATTTAAACTCTGCAGTAGAATAGAGATATATGGGAAAAACAGATGTAACTAACAAAGAGAGCTTTCAGAGTCACTTGATAATTCTGTGATACATCTTTGTTTTTTTTTTTTTGCAGGTAAAATCCCAAGGAGTTTTGTAGTGGTTTCTTTAAAGTAAGACTTTCTTAAGTTCTATACCATTTGCTATAACAATAGTTGTTATTTTGTTTGATTTATCCTAACAGTGCAAGAAACAACAGCAACAACAAACTTTAACCATCCACATGGTCGGATAAGTCCTGAAGAAGGAAGACCTTGGCTTTCTTCTTTTAACTTTGAATGTTTTTGCTACACACCAAATACGAGTTTTTGCATACAGAAAGGATTTTCCCAAGAATATAAGGGTAGAGTTACATCCATCTCACATCATACTTTTAAACAGAATTTTCAAAGGTCAAACTGTGTATTTTGAATGGCATAGAATATCTTGTAGATTTTTTAACTTAAAAGAAAATTATATATATGTATGTATCTCACAATTGGGGGAAGGCTATCTTATTTTATTTTTTTGACTTGAAAGTTTATAAGGAATGAGTTGAACTTCACCATTGCTGAGTTATAACATGTTGTTTCATGCTCAGTGAGCACAACATCAGTATTTCCAACTATGTTAAACAGGTTTCATCCTTGTGTCCAGGAATAGTATTTGGAAGGAAAGATTCATACAGCAGTCAGTTTAATAAAACCTACTCATGTTTTGGAATTCTTATTGTACAACATTTACAGTATAGGACTAATGACATAAAATTGCCCCAAGAGTTGTTGCCAAAGAAAATGTTATTTAGCCAAGTGAATGGAAATGAGGGTAGCATAGGCATTTTAAAGGGGAAAAGAGTTTGTTAAAAGCAAGTTTACACAGAGAACTTAAGGGAGTTTATTTTCAGAGAAATTTCAAGAAGGTGTTTTCATGAACTACTTAAAATGCACTGCTTGGATGTATCATACAGTATGCTGTTTTTAGGTTATTTTGGTTTCCCTCATGTGCTTTGTTGTTATTTCCCTTTGCGTAAGAACTGATATTTTCACTTAGCATATTTCTTGTGTGATTTAATTTGGGAATGCTATGAAACATACTTTTTTTATCTGTTACATGAAAAATACCACTTACTGTCCGGTTTACACACCCAAGTTAAAATAAATGTAGGTGTAGTACATGAGCTTAGCACATACACTTTTGACACTAATAATCAAATATTTGACTCTACTAATATAACTCAAAACTTCCCATTTCTACTAATACATCCTCTACTCATTTGCATTTAAACAGATAAATCTAGGTTAATTCCATACTTTCAGCTATTGGCACCTGTACTCAACACAATTCCTTTATGTACACAACTGTCTTGGTAGGGTAGGTTATGCTATGATTAAAAAACACAGTCAAAATATGAGTTGCTTAAAACATCAAAGTAATTTCTTTTTCTTAATACAGATATGTCATGGGAAGTTTGGTGGTTCTTTTCTGTGTAGTTGTTGTCCTCACACTAGGATCTAGACTGAAAAAGAAGCCACCGTCTCAAATATTGTCAGCAACTGTGGCAGACAGAAAAGAGAATGTGGCAAGTTGTAGACTCAATGATTCATAAAGCTTCTCCCTGAGAATATCACCCATTACTTAGGCTCAGAAATCATTCACCAAAGCAAGTCACATTGCCAAATGTGACTTCTAGCATATGGGAAATGCAGTCCTTCCATGTGCCTGGAAGAAAAGAGAGATGGAATATTTGTGAACTGTCCAAATCACCACAGCATATGGACAAAGCCCTATTTATTAATTAAATATTTGTCTCTAATATCTAATACTCAAAATTTCCTGTTCATGGAAGAGGGAAGGAGGAGAGAGAGAGAAAGAGATCTCAAGAACTGGATGATGTTAAACCGAGAAGATCAGAACCTCCTGTCATCCACTACTGAGAAAGGGTCCTGAGGGCAATAGGTCCAGAGGACATATTATACAAAGGAACACTGTATTATCCTTTGTGCTTTGGTCCCAAATTTCATGCCTTGGAGAGCTGAGCTGAATGCAGTCTTGAAAGTTTTTTGGCTTAAGCAAGTAAAATCAGCCTGCGCATCTCTTTCACTTCATTCCCATTCTTGTGTCTTTGGTTTGCCAATGTGGGATACCTCCCATAATGGCAAGCTTAGGTCCTTCTGACTGCAGTAGCACAAGGAGTTCTAAGAGCAAAAATAGAGGGGAATATGGATCCAGAGATTCAAAAAACTCCAAAATAGGTATACAAAAGTAGATTAAATAAAACAAGAAACCAGAAATGTGAATGAATAAGAAAGTTACAAACTTAGCAACAACTAGTGCCGTGCTCTAAACATGCCTGTGGTCCATATAACATTCTCTAAGCTTCGCAGTCTCCCTGGAAGCTGTAGTACATCTTTAAAACTCCTCACATTTGGTTTGAGTGTGGCCTAATGGAAGCATGGAAACATATCTGGCATGTGTTACCTCTTAACACAAATAAAGTGTATACCTGGGCTCCTAGTTGGCCAGAAAATTTCTGACTAAAAGAAAAGCAATGAACCTAATATGACAGGAGGCTGAGGAGAATAATAGGAGATAGAGATAAAGAGAGTGAGTTCATGGGCATCAAGAAAAAGATTTGTACAGAGATACCATTTTCCTGGAGGAAGAGAGTAGGGTTAATTCTTGACTTTGCAGAATTAATATCTGTGGTAGCACCCAGATAGGAACTTAATTTACCTACCTGTTAATCCATAGACATACAGTCAATATTTTCTGGATTAAGAATACTAAATATCACAGATTTTCCTTTCCTGCAGTTCTTACTCCAAATCCTCCCATTACAGAAAGTTCTTTTTGTTGATAATCTATGGTTTTAAGCCTACTGACAGGCCACTCCACGCAGTGCTTTCCTGCTAAGTAATTTAATTGAGACCAAATTTGCCTGAGACAATTGCCTTGATTAACATTTTTATGTAACCAGCCTTGGTATTCCAAGAAACATGAGAAAAGATCTGTAAAAAAGAAACAAGAAGAAAGTGGTTTGGAGCAAATGGTGTAATACTCTCCCTCACCTCTGTAATTTGCAGATGTCCTTTCAGTTTCATATTTTAGTGTTAGAATTGTTAAATTTTGAATATCTCACGTTTTCAAATGACAACTACAATATAATTAGTATGCTTTAAGCTGTGGGTGGTGATGCAATAGAGAAATCAAATAAAGTTTTAAAAATCAAGTTTTAATAGCAACAGCAGTTCACACAATTAAGCTGGCAATTCAGTGAACTGCATCTTTTACAAGTTCCAAGCTTTGACACATCATGGGGTGACGTTATAGCCTACTGTTTCCACAGCTTTGTTGATATCTTGATTTAGTCAAGCATCTGTTACCCCAGTGAAATCAGATATCTATTTCAATACATTTGTTTTCAGCATTGTAGCTCTGCTCTGATTGCTTTTGTGTATTTACATAAATGAAAATATTTTTCCTAATATTTTCCATATTTTTTTCTCATGTTTGTTCTTTAATAAAGTATAGGGATGAGAGATTGTTTTTTAAGTTGATCTAAAAGCACATTCTCTCAAAAGTTTCCATTTACCCCCCTTCTCTTTTTGCCCTGAGAAAGCCATCCAAGTCAAAGATAAGAATCATTCTGAAATAATTGAGTAAATTGGCAAGCAGTAATTAACTGGTGCTTCCATAATCTCACAGAAACCCTGGTGGCATAGTGATTATGTGCTACATCTGCTAACCAAAGGGTCAGCAGTTTGAATCTGCCAGGCACTTCTTGGAAACTCTATGGGGCAGTTCTACTCTGTCCTATAGGGTCTCTATGAGTTGGAATCGACTCGACGGCCCTGGGTTTGGTGTTTTTGGTTCTGTAGTCTCAAAAACCTCTGCCTGGGTTCTGTATCATTTCATTTTCAACATAGTAGGTAAGGAGTCAGAGGAACCTAGATAATCTTTAACCAGAATACTTCTAGCATACTTTAATAAGATCAAAGATATTAAGAATATTAAGGGCATTAAGAGAAACAGGAAAGCACTAAACCAAAGTTTTAAGACTCTTCTTTAATGAAATGACTCTAGCCAATATACTTTTCACTAAGTTGTGATTTCTTAAACAGTATAAGAATGAAACACAAATATTTTCAACTCAAGTAAGCTTATTTGCTAAATTCTGAGCATTAGAAAAAAAAGCATGTCTTGAAATACATTTGTTTTTATACTAAGCTCAACAGCTCTTTGTTGAAATACTTCAGATTTAAAATCCTAAGCTGACAAAAGAATGACTGGTATGACAAGTTAATAGATATCCTTCTTTAAATTTTGTCCTCATGTTCTATGATTGTCGAATAGACTATCATTTAGTGGTAAATCTTTTCTTGTAGTTATCATCAATATAGTTTCCTCATGATGAAGAAACAGACATACCAAAAAAAACATTGAATCATTGAAAAATGTGATAATATAATATGCATCAAATTTGATAAAATGCATCAAAATCTTTTAGCTTGCCCATTTATTTTCTTTACCAACAATTCAAAACGTCATTGAAAATCCTGGGATGATTTCAAGTTCGGAAGCTATCTTCTATCCAGAAAGTCAACAAAGAAATTATATTTAGAAAAGTATTGATTGTATGAATGGCAAATGACTTTATAATAAAAGCAAATATTAACCATGGCTTATAAATTCTCGATAGAAAAAAAAAAAAAAGATGCTTCAATCAATCCAAAACGGCTATTTAAAATGATTTTAAAAATGAGGTGTGAAGTCTGACACACTTCAAAAGCACAAGATTCTAAAGATAGCCAATTCTCCATAGTTAGTGTCCGTAGGACAAAGAAAATCAATTATTTTATGTTTGTCTCTAAGGATTTACTGAAGCTCTAAGAAGACAGAACTGGGAAAGGTTAGTAATAACAGTTTAAAAAGTGTTTTATTTAGATTATTTTAGATAATCTTATAAAAATCTGGTTAGGAAAATATATTAAGTATAGGTGAAGGACCTCAGACTTGTCTACAAGCTCATGGTCAAATAGAGGGAGAGATTCTACTTGAATCAGAGTTTCCACACCTGGAAACTCTATGTGCACTTACTTACTGAGAGGTTTCTCAAAAAGGACAAGACTGAAAGGAATAATCAAGCAAAAGAAAATGAGTGGAGATTGTTAAAGAGACTTATCTATCCTTCCAAACTGAGGCATAGCTCAGACAGGAGAGTGGGAGGGCTGGATGGAAAAACATTCATTGTAGTTAGGATTCAAAATAAATTGGCAGCTCCTTGAGGAAGTAAAAGAAGGATAATGTAGGGAGAATGTGGAGGCTGCAGCTGAGGACCCTATGGATTCATTAAATGTGGTTTCATTAGTCACACATGGCATGCTCACTCTGTATCTTATGGGCTTTGGAGGAGGAGTTCAATAATCTTTCCAGTACTTTCATTTCTTTCAGGTTCGTTGTGTCAATTACTTGGATGATATTTGATTTTTGCATAAGGCAGACAAGAAGGGCCGAGGACAGCTTCAGTGGAAAGAACAGAAGTATGTGTTGGTACAATCTTTCGAGGAGGCAATTTGATAATATGCATCAAAATCTTTTAACATGCCCCTTTCTTTTCTTTACCAACAATTTCAATTTCAAAATGTTAAGATAAAGAAATTATTTCTCAAACACACAAAGATACATAAACATATAACAGCCATAATTCATGCTTACAAAAAATTGAAAATGTGTGAGATATCCAACAATAGAAGGTTGGTTAAGTACATTACTGTGTATCTGCAAGATGAGTTACTACAGAGTTATTCATGACTATGATTCAGAAATGTACTTTGACACTATATTGCTGAGGGAAAAAGGTTTCAAAAATTATGTCTTTTTTTTTTTTTCTTGCAATTATCTCACACGTGGATATTGTTGTTGCTGTTAGGTGCCCTCGAGTCAGTTCCAACTCATAGCGACCCTATGCACAGCAGAACGAAACACTGCCTTGTCCTGCGCCATCCTTACAATTGTTGTTATGCTTGAGTCCATTGTTGCAGCCACTGTGTCAACACATCTCGTTGAGGATCTTCCTCTTTTTCACTGACCCTCTACTTTACCAAACATGATGTCCTTCTCCAGGGACTGATCCCTCCTGACAATATGTCCAAAGTATGTGAGACATAGCCTTGTCATCTTTGCTTCTAAGGAGCATTCTGATTGTACTTCTTCCAAGACAGATTTGTTCCTTCATTTGGCAGTCCGTGGTACATTCAATATTCTTCGCCAACACCACAATTCAAAGGCGTCAATTCTTCTTCGGTCTTCCTTGTTCACTGTCCAGTTTTCACATACATATGAGGTGATTGAAAACACCATGGCTTGAGTCAGGTGCAACTTATTCCTCAAGATGACATCTTTGTTATTCAACACTTTAAAGAGGTCTTTTGCAGCAGATTTTCCCAGTGTAATGCATCTTCTTATTTCTTGACTGCTTCTTCCATGGGTGTTGACTGTGGATCCAAGTAAAATTAAATCCTTGACAAAATCAATCTTTTCTCCACTTATCATGATGTTGCTTATTGGTCCAGTTGTGAGAATTTTTGTTTTCTTTACACTGAGGTGTAATTCATACTGAAGGCTGTGGTCTTTGACCTTCATCAGTAAGTGCTTCAAGTCCTCTTCACTTTCAGCAAGCAACGTTGTGTCATATGCATAACATAGGTTGTTAAGGAGTCTTCCTCCAATTCTCATCCCCTTTATTCTTCATATAGTCCAGTTTCTTGGATTATTTGCCCAGGATACAGATTGAATAGGTATGGTGAAAGAATACAACCATGACGCACACCTTTCCTGACTTTAAACCATAGAGTATTCCCTTGTTCTGTTCAAACAACTGCCTCTTGATCCATGTACAGATTCCTCATGAGCACAACTAAGTGTTCTGGAATTCCCATCCTCAGCAATGCTATCCATATTTTGTTATGATCCACACAGCCCAATACTTTAGCATAGTCAATAAAACACAGGAAACATCTTTCTGGTGTTCTCTGCTTTTAGCCAGGACCCATCTGACACCAGCAATGATATCCCTGGCTTCACTTCCTCTTCTGAATTCGGCTTGAATTTCTGGCAGCTCCCTGTTGATATACTGCTGCAGCTGCTTTTGAATGATCTTCAGCAAAATTTTGCTTGCATGTGATATTAATGATACTGTTTGATAATTTCTGCATTCATTTGGATTACATTTCTTGGGAATAGGGATATACATGGATCTCTTCCAGTCAGTTGGCCAGTTAGCTGTCTTCCAAATTTCTTGGTATAGATGAATGAGCACTTCCAGCACTGCATCTGTTTGTTGAAACATCTCAATCGCTATTCCGTCACTTCCCAGAGCCTTGTTTTTCACCAATGTTTTCGGTGCAGCTTGCACTTCTTCCTTCAGTACCATCAGTTCCTGATCATATGTTACCTTCTGAAATGGTTGAATGTCAACTACTTCTTTTTGGAAAAGTGACTCTGTATATTCCTTCCAACTTCTTCTGATGCTTCCTGTGTCGTTTAATATTTTCCCAGTAGAATCCTTCAGTATTGCAACTTGGGCTTGAATTTTTTCTTCAGCTCTTTCAGCCTGAGAAATGCCGAGTGTGTTCTTCCTTTTTGGTTTTCTGTCTCCAGGTCTTTGCACATGTTATCATAATACTTTGTCTTCTTGAGCTGCCCTTTGAAATTTTATGTTCAGCTCTTTTACTTCATCATTTTTTCCTTTTGCTTTAGCTACTGGACATTCCAGAGCAAGTTTCAGAGTCTCTTCTGACATCCATTTAGGTCTTTTCTTTCTCTCTTGCATTTTTGATGACCTCTTGCTTTCTTCATGTATAATGTCCTTGATGTTATTCCACAACTCTCCTGGTCTCCTGTCGTTAGCATTCAACACGTCAAATCTATTCTTGAGATGGTCTCTAAATTCAGGTGGAATGTACTCAAGGTATATCTCAAGGCTCTCAAGGACTTGCTCTAATTTCCTTCAGTTTCAACTTGAACTTGAATATGAATAATTGATGGTCTGATTCACAGTTGGCCCCTGGCCTTGTTCTGACTGATGATATTGAGCTTTTCCATCGCTTCTTTCCAGAGATGTAGTTGATTTGATTCCTGTGTATTCCATCTGGCGAGGTCCACATGTATAGTCGCTGTTTATGTTAGTGAAAAAATGTATGCGCAATGAAGAAGTCATTGGTCTTGCAAAATTCAATCATGTGATCTCTGGCATCATTTCTATCACCAAGGCCGTATTTTCCAACTACCAATCCTTCTTTTTTGTTTCTAAATTTTGGATTCCAATCGCTAGTAATTATTAGTGCATCCTGATTGCGTGTTTGATCAATTTCTGACTGCAGAATTTGGTAAAAATTTTCAATTTCTTCATCTTTGGCCTTAGTGGTTGGTGTGTAAATTTGTTTTATTATTTTCTTTTTTATTTATTTATTTATTTTTTGTACTTTAGATGAAGGTTTTCAGAGTAAACTAGCTTCTCATCAAACAGTTAGGACACCCATTATTCTATGACATTGATTAACAACCCCACGACATGTTAACACTCTCCCTTCTCAACTCTGGGTTCCCTATTACCAGCTTTTCCAGTCCCTACCCCAGGGCTGGCGTGCCCCTTTAGCCTTATAGAGTGTGAATTTGAATAATAGTCATATTAACTGGTCTTCCTTGTAGACGCTATGGATATTATCCTATCACTGACAGAGTTGTACTTCAGGATAGATCTTGAAATGTTCATTTTGATGATGAATGCAATGCCATTCCTCTTCAAATTGTCATTTCCAGCATAGTAGACCAAAAGATTCTCTGACTCAAAATTGTCAATAGCAGTCCATTTCAGCTCAACTAATGCCTAGGTTATTGATCTTCATGCATTCCATTTCATTTTTGATGATTTCCAATTTTTCTAGATTCATATTTCATACATTCCAGGTTCTGATTATTAATGGATGTTTGCAGCTGTTTCTTCTCATTTTGAGTCGTGCCTACATCAGCAGATAAGGGTCCTGAAAGCCTAACTCCATCGATATCATTAAGGCAGACTCTACTTTGAGGAGGCAGTTCTTCCGAAGTTGTATTTGAGTGCCTTCCAACCTAGGGGTTCAACTTCCGCCACTGTAACAATGTCCCGCTACTATTCATAAGGTTTTACTGGCTAATTATTTTCAAAACTAGACCACCAGGTCCTTCTTCCTAGTCTGTCTTTGGCTGGAGGCTCACCTGAAAACTGTCTGCCATGGGTGACTCTGCTGGTATTTGAATACCAGTGGTAAAACTTCCAGCATCACAGCAACACACAAGCCCCCACATTATTTCAAACTGACAGATGCATGGGGGGATATACAGATTGAAAGATACAAGTGTCAAATACAAATACCAAAATCTAACACTAGTTTCTCTGGTGGTAGAATCATTGATTATTATTTTTTTTTTCTTTTGAATTGTCTAAGTTTTCTACAATGCACATTGATCACATCTGTAAGTTTTAAAAAGGAAAATAAGTAAAAAAAAAAAAAAATGGCAAAAAGTTCTTACTACCCATGAGTTCATGAGTAGCAAGGTGCCCTGGTGGTGCAGTGGTTAAGAGTTCAGCTGCTAACCAAAAGGTCAGTGGTTCAAATGAACCAGGTGGTCTTTGGAAGACCTATGAGGCAGTTCTTCTCTGTTGTATAGGGTAGCTATGAGTCAGAATCGACTTGACAGCGATGGGTTTGTTTTTGTTTATAAGTAGCAAATTTGATATATGAGGCCCAAATTTGATATATAAAATATTTAGGGACCATGGCTTGCAATTTACAAGTCAAAATGACAGTTGTAAGCATCAGGACTTCCTTTCTCTTCAAGGAACATCATGATAAATGGAGAAAATATTGAAGTTATCAAGAATTTCATTTTACTTGGATCCACAATCTACACCTATGGAAGTTACAGTCGAGAAATAAAAGATGCATTGCAGTGGGCAAATCTGCTGCAAAAGACCTCTTTAAAGTGTTAAAAAGCAAAGATGTCACCTTGCGGACTAAGGTGTGCCTGACCCAAGCCATGATATTTTCAGTTGCCTCATATGCATACAAAAGCTAGACAATGAATTAAAAAAGACTAAAGAAGAATTGATACTTTTGAATTATGGTGTTGGTGAAAATATTGAATATACCATGGACTGTCAGAAAAACCAAAAGGTCTATCTTGGATTAAGTACAGCCAGAGTGCTCCTTGGAAATGAGGATAGTGAGACATTGTCTCACGTACTTTGGACATGTTATCAAAAGGAACTAGTCCCTTGAGGACATGATGCTTGGTAAAGTACAGGGTCAGCCAAAAAGAGGAAGACCCTTGAGATGAACTGACACAGTAGCTGCAAAAATGGGCTCAAACATAGCAATGATATTGAGGATGGCACAGGATTGGGCAGTGTTTTGTTCTGTTGTATATAAGGTAGCTATGAGGTTGTGAGTCCAAACAGGCTTGATGGCACTAATAACAATATTCCACTGTGTTTATCCTTTAGTCTGTTGGTAGACACTTAGGTTGTTCTGATAATTCTACAACATGGATGAACTTTGAAAACATCATGCTGAGTGAAGTAAGTCAGTCACATAAGGACAAATACTACATTTTTTTTTCTCACAGAAAATATCTAGAATAAGCAATTGCTTAGAAATCTAAAATACTTACTGGTTATTGGGTGGGCAGGAATGAGGGGTGAAAAGAGCAACTCATTTCTTAGGGGACACTGAGCTTCTGGTAAGGGTGATTGAGGTGAAATGAGTTCCTTTATATGGCCTTTTACCTTGGTTCTTTGGAAAAATTGCTTAAGAGATTTTTCCATGAGCCCTGAAGAGTTACATTTGCTGTAGTTTTCTACCATAGAGAGTTTGTTACTTTTGCCCAGGTAGATTGACATTTCCTGGGTAAGCTGTGAACAATTTTTGGTTTATTTTTTGTCCGGTCCTGGGCTGAAGTCTGCCCTGTGGTTGGAATGCACCTTGCAGGGATTGGTCAACAGACTATGCGTATGAAGTGTCTGTAGCCTATTATGCAAATGAAGTGTCTGTCGCCTACCAAGAGAGACAGTTTGTGGCCATGCTGGGAGAGGCCGTGCCTTGAAATTGACAATGAGTTTTGTATATATGCAGTGAACCCCACAGAGGTTTTTCAGGCAGAAAGAAGCAGGAAGAGAAACAGCAGGAAGAAGCAGGAAGAGAAACAGAAGGAAGAAGCAGAATGGAAAGAAAGAAGAATAAGAGAGAAAGAGGAGGCAAGGAACCTCCTAAAAAAGCTGTAGCATTGGACAAGGGCTATAACACTGAAGACGGTGACAGGCCCGGAAGGGGCCCTGTGGCAGAGTTGTTGGTGACAGATGGCAGGGCCAAGAGCATATCCTGAGGGGTTCAAGAGGAGCCGATCCTGAGGGGACCAAAAGGAGCCTGTCCTAAGGGAGCTAAGGGGAGGTCTGCACGGTCAAGAGGAGCTGAGAAAGCTGTCCTGTGCTGAAGAAGGGAGACTTTGCCTACATGCTTCTTGATCCTGATTCTGAGTTGTAGCCTGTTGATCCTCATCCTGAGTTGTACTCTTTTCTGTAACAAACCACTTAACTGTAAGTATGGTTATTGAGATCAATGTGGCCATTGCAATGGATTATCAAACCCAGAAGACAAGTAGAGAGTGTCATGGGAGGGACGGCTGGTGTCAGAGTTGGTGAAAAGTTTGGAAAGTGGAGGGATGTCTGACCTCCACCTCATAGGGATCAACTTTGGGCTGATCTTGATTCTCACTGTCCACCCTCAGGCAGGTTCTGATGCTACTACTACAACTATTACTCGCATTTCATAGTGATGGAAAAAAAACTAGAAATGGATAATGGTAATGGTTGCACAACACAATGAAAGCAATTAATTTCACATGTGAAGAATGATGAAATGGCAAATGTTTTGTTACATATGTATTTAACACACAAAAATGATTACAGTTGCAGAATCCTGTGTCTTTTCCAAGGGACCTTGACTTTAAGTCTTGAAAGACCTTCTTATTCAATGACAAATACATTTTTGTTCTCTATCATTTTTGTTTTATAATCTTCTTAGTTATTGTACCTGCACTGACTATGTCATTCAATTTATGTCGTATCTGGGAGAAGCAGGAATATTTGCTTGATAACTTGGATAGCCTTTACTCTTAATGTTGACAATATTACCGAAAAAAAAAAAATCATCTTCCAAACACCATTCCCAAAAAACAATAACTGACAGAATACATGTTTGTTTGTTTTTGAGTCACCCTTTAATTATTTTACAAAATGAATACACATATTTTAACCTATTGCAGGTCAAAGAGTTCCAGAAATCTTAGTAAAGACAACAACATTGATAAGGAAAATCTTACTAAGAACCTTTAATTTTGTGACTTTAAACTACTCTGAGACATTGGCTACTTCTTTTGCAAGCTGAGTCATAGCAGGGAAAATGTTGAACTAGCTTGACATCCCAAGTCTTTTTCTGACAACTTGGTTGCTCCTGCATTCTTCAGCTTGCTCAGCACCTGAATTAGCTCAAAGGCTCTCATTTTGGGTGAGTCTGCTTCTTACTGGGCAATCTGGCCATCTGTTTTGATATCTCTTTGTTAACAGTACATTCTAGTTTGTATGTGTAATGCTGAGTTTTTAAAACTGTTCCACAAAATTCTGCAATCCCCTCTACTTTGTTATAAATATTATGGCATTTAAAATTAATTAATAATAGACAAAATAGATTTTTCTTATTAATTATAACCAAGAAAGAAATAAAGGGGAAAAAAACGTCTAGAAAGTCTGCCTAAAAAAAAAAAAAAAAGAGTGGGGCAATTTGGGACTGGAAGCATAACAAAGTAGAGAAATTCAATTAATGCTCATTGACACCTTGTCTCCTTCTACACACACACAAAAAAACCTTCTACATACCGACTTCATATATGTGAGTCAAGAGCTATTTTGTCCCAAAATGGAAAGGATACATCTTATTTGCTGACTTATAAATTGGTGATAAAACATTCCTATCCCTAAGAATTTTGTAGAAGAAAGGATTCATGGAATGTGGAGTTACAGATTTAGGTATGATTCCTATTTCAGTTAACATTTGCCTTGTCTCCTTGAGCAAGACACTCACCCTTTCTGGATTTTTTCTCTCTATCTACCAAACAGAGACAATAATGCATAGCTTATAGTGTTGTTATGGAAATTAAATATGCTATTTCATATAGGAAACCAACACAATGCCTGGTCCTCAGTCATTGTCTTTCTCTTCAAACCTCTAAAATGTTATGGGTGAACATGCTCTTCAGGAATAGATCTTCCACATCACCAGTATTACACTTCATTGTATTTAGCAGGAAATGTACAATCTTGTAATTGTCTGATGTTATATTAAATTTGGCCATGGAAACATATCTGCTCATCAACACTGTTCCTGGCTACAGTTTTGTAATTCAGGTCTCTGGATTTCATGAGACCCTGTCCGTCCTTACACTATGATCAGGGACAAGTCTTTTGACCTTTACAAGTCTCATTTTGCTTATCCGCAGTATGAATGTTGTAATAGTTAACTTACAGGTGAACTATGAGACTAAAATGAGATAACCTATCTGAGAGGCTTCATAAAATATGATATCTATGCAATTATGCTGCTGTGTAACTTTTATTATTATCATATTTAGATGTTTAAATCTTCTAAAGAGATATCGGACTGAGCAGAATTGGGAATGTTAGGATGCGTCAAGTCATATAATTTATGGTGTAAGGCCCAAAGAAGGAAGTAGATTGAACTACCAAGATTATATGTTTGTGAATAAATGAGCAAAGTAGCTTGATAAAGCCCTACTGATCACATAGCTTAAGACATAATGAAAGTGAGGGCTAGTTGGCACAAGCCATGGTGCGTGGGTGCCAACTCATACTGCCTCTATTAACTGATTATGTGCATCTTTTTCCAACTCCAAATCCAGTGACCCCATGTTGGTAGCTTAAGATGGGCCATGATGGGAATATTTTTTTAAGGAAATTAAAATGCTCTGTAAATTAGGCTGTTTTGTTTTGTTTTATGAGACTCAGTTATATTAAACCTTTACCCCTCCTGCCCCGTGCCCCTGGGCACAAACCCTATTTCCATGAAGGGTATGGCATTTGGGGGTTGATAAAATTCCATTAGGTATTTGGATAGAGTATCATCAGTTGGGAAATTAACCTTTTCTTTAACTTTGAAAAGATGTTTTATTCTTGTCAAGGTGAATTCTTTTTATATCATAGAATCAAATAGAATATACAGCTAAAGAAGGTGATGATATACAGTTGCTTAGAAATTTCTTGCTTTCAAACTACAACTATTAAGATTTCTGAGACATCTAATTGTCATGTAAAAGCTTTAAAGAGTGTTATAACAGTAATTAGTATTTACTACTTACACTTTATTTGACACCAAAGGATCTTCTTTTTGCTTTTTGTTTAGGTATCTAGGACTTTTTTCAGACTCTCAGGTATAATTCAGGCTGCCTATTATGTCAATGACAATGTACTTTGTTTCTAATTCATCAGGCCTTGTGGATTTTTATGTTTGAATTTATAATTGGAAGATGCTGCCTTTGAAAGAAATACAAGGACTGGATTTTTACAGCATTCATTTCCTTTCTTTATATTGCCGTGCCCTACTACCACCTGACTTCATCTTATCATTAACAAGCTTCTTAAGAACACTGACAGCACTTAGTATACAGAAATTCTTTTACAACTAAGGTAACGACTACTGCTGAATTTTATTCCAATTTAAATGGAAATTATTTTTAATCAGTTTGGTATATTTAATAATGGCATAATAATATCCCTTTGATTTATAGGAAAGAACACAGAGCTCTTTCCTATATGTTGAGTCATTCTCCTAGTACCAAAGTTATTTCCTGGTCCTAAGTTAGACACCTTCAAAATACAGGGCTGTGACCAGCAAGTTAGTAACCAAATCAGTTGTTAGGTACATTAGATACATTCAAGGAGTAAATGTAAAAATAATGTTCACTCAGAAAATATATCCACCAAATGACTATTACATGCACAGTTCTCTTCTGATGCCCTTTTTTGAGAGTTCATAGTACATGCTTTGAAGAAGAAAGATGGAAGAAAGGAAAGGCTCAGGAGAAATACACAGAAATGTGATACATACTACTATAAAAAGTACAAAGTTGTACTTAAGAAGACAAGAACTCAACGCATAAAAAAATTAAGAAAATAAAAATTTGATTAACTGATTGATTCTGACTCATAGCGACCTTATAGGACAGAGTAGAACTGCCCATAGAGTTTCCAAGGAGTACCTGGTGAATTCAAACTGTGGACCTTTTGGTTATCAGCCGTAGCTCTTAACCACTATACCACCGGCATTCCCAAAAATTTCATTAATGGGTAAAAATTCAGACCATACATAGACTAAATTTTATATAGTCACTGATAGGAATGGAATAACACTCAGAATTGAATGATTAGAAAAAGTTATATGAAGAAATAAACTCTGTATTAGATCTTAGGGCAAAATGGGATTAAAAATGAAGAAAATATTGAGGATATTCCTTATGGGATAGACTGTTATCGATGTTAAGGTTTTGAAAATGCTTTGAAATTATTCCATTGATGGATTACCAACAATGGGCTAGGTATGGCCCAAGACCCAAAAAGGGTATCATCTGATTCAGCTGGAGAGTAAGCAGTGTGAGATAAATTTCAGAAAAGCTCTATCAGTTATGGAAGGCATGATTAATTTAGGGTCAAACATTAACCACAACTTGAAAAATCAGAGTCACTATATTATTAACATCGACATCTTGAAAAATAGATTAGGTGCTTCTTATCTCATTTACAAATGCAAGTTAATTTAATGGCAGATCTGCCTCTACTACCAGTATGGACAGTTAACAGTTAACAGCAAGTTTTGTAACAGCAATATTTTTCCATTCTCAAAATTGCAATGATAATGTTTGCTCATGACTATTACAAGACACGGTTAAAATTATTTTTTAATTATTTTATTCATTGAAAAATATTGAGTTATTGTGTATTATATTCCAAGCATTGCACTATGTGCTAGAAATACAAAAACAAGAAAGACAGGATCTTATATTCATGGAGCTTATAGCCTAGTGTACCAACATCCGCCTATCAGCTTGTCATACTTTGGTGGCTTGCGTGTTGCTATAATGCTGGAGGCTATGCCACTGGTAGTTCAAATACAAACAGGGTCAGCTATGGTGGACGGGTTTCAGTAGACCTTCTAGTCTAAGACAGGCTACCAAGAAAGGACTAATGATCTACTTCTGAAAATTAGCCAGTAAAAACCCTATGGATCACAACAGAATATTGTCTGATACAGTGTTGGAAGATGAGCCTTCGAGGTTGGAAGGCATTCAAAATATACAGTAGCCCAACAATAAACTCAAGAAGACCAATGATCATGCAGATGGCACAGGACTGGGCAGCGTTTAATTCTCTTGTATGTAAGGATGCCACAAGTTAGAGCTGACTCGATGGCAACGGACGACAATAGGAACACAGTCTAATAAGGTCATTCATTCGTTTATTCAAAATATCATATATACTGCAACATCAGAGTGCCTATTATGTAATAGACGATTAATCGAAGGCAGCTATTGTTAATACAACATCTATATTTCTTTTCCTCTCTCTATACACAGAAACACACAATATGTGTATATACACACTTACTCAAACAAGTGCAATCTGTAATATTTTCCTCCTTGACTCTTTTAGTTGTTAGAGTTTCAAAGTTACATATCAAAGCACAAAAATATCTCCAAGCTAAATAGTTCTATTGCAGAATCAAACCTGATGAGAAAAACACAAAGCCTGACATTGATTTAATACCCCGTCTTGCCCTTGGGTGTGTGGATCACATTGCAGAGTGTTTTAGAAAATCATGTAGCACATTTATGATTCAGAGGCTTTGGAGAGAGCTTGTCCCAGATGAGAAAGTATGATTCAAATAATGCAATATGCACAGGAATGACTGTATAAAGCACATGTCCTAAAGATTTCCCATTCAGACAGGTTGTATTCCCTTGGAACTCAGCATATGGGAAACGTCAGCTCCCCGGTAGTGTGTGAACGACACGTTGCTCCTTCTCAGGAACAGCTTTAATTGCTCCCCTACGGTTTGGCTGTGCATGGGACAAAACACTGAAGAAAGTGTCCACCTTAAACATTTCTTGATAAAACTTGGGTTTCCCACTGACATTTATTGTGGGATTCCTGTGGCTACAATATTACCAGGTGAGAATTTAACTTAATGCACTGCTGACATTTTAGAAGCCTATTTCTACTAGGACCATAGTTACCAATGAACCACATTACATACAATATGTAGCTTAGAAAGTATTGCCCTCACCAGCTGTTCATATGTAAAACGCACCAATGTCCTTCAAATTTCTCCTCCTGGATATATTTTTAATGTGGACGACTGTTGCTTCAGAGTCCAGACCACAATCTACCTGCAGCTACTACCCTTCTCCTGTTTAATTCACAGTCTGGGACCTGCCTTCCGAAAATTTATCACCCATTTGGATAGCTCCAGTCACTGGTCCATTGCTTCTCCCCCTGCCCCTTACAATCCATTCTGCAAAATATCTATACTGCACCATTTTAAATATAAATCTGATTTGATCGCATCCTGTTTAAAGTCTTGCAATGTCTTCTCACCACACTTTGATTAAAATTCAAATGCTCCCATGGCTCACAGGGCTCTGTGTAATCTGGTTCCTCTGTTTGTAAACATATGTTTTTTCCCTTTTTCTCCTTATTCATTTTCAGGGCTGGCTTCATGGGCGTAAAAACTGTGCAGTTATATAGGGCCATGTGCTCAGGTGAGCCCTGCACTTGGTTTAATACTCTGCAGTGGCTGACTTGAAATTTTAAACATTTTTAATTGAACACACATTTTCATCTTTCACTAGGCTCTGCTAATTATACAGCCAGTCCTGCTCATTATGCTTTTGCCACACCATATTAGTCTTCTTTTCTTTTTTTTTTTTTTTTCCTCAGCTAGGCCAAACTCATACCCACTTAGGGTTATTGGCACTTATATTCTCTCTTCCAAGAGAGCTTTTCCCTCAGTGATTTGCCAAACTGTTTCCTTCTTTTCAATCAAAGCTCAGCTCAATGTCAATACTTCCTTGAGATGTTAACCTATCACCCCACCTAAAGAGGCAACTCCGTGTTAGTCATAATCCATCCCTCATTCTTTATTGTCTTCATAATACTTACTCTTAGCAGATATGATCTTACTTCTTTAATAGTTTTCTTGCTTATTGCTTATCCCTCCTCATTATAACATTAAATGAAAACAGCAGAGACTTTAGCCATGAAATTTAATACTGTATTACCAGCAGCTAGAATAGTATCTGGCATATAGCAGTCACTCAATAGATATTTGCCAAATAAATGAAGGAATCCGTTCCCTGTATCATATACCATGACCCAACTCTAGGTTGCCTCATCTGAAAATGTTTCCACCTGTACCCTGAATGGCGCTCTCTCACACAAGTCATTGGGTTGATCCCTCAGCATTTGTTACAGCTTTGGGTTCTTGTATCTAATGCTCCTTTTTTTCCAGTCTCAATGTCTGCTTTCCTGGTGATGTTATAAGACATTATAAGAAGACAAGAGAGGAAATTTATCATGGTTTAAGAGAACAGGGATTGGAATTCAAATCCTTACTATATTACATATGGCCCTTCTGACAGTGGACATGTTACTTAATTATTCCAGACCTCACTTTTCTTATCTATAAGACTTAGAGTGTTGTACAGAGTAAATGAGAAAATGTGTTAAAAAACATGTAGGAGAGAGCTAATACATAGAAAATCTTCAATACATATTACCATTGACCCTTATTACAGATTCTTGAATTATTAGAATCACAGCTATTGATGATAGGTGGCTATCTTTACACACCTGTAAGTCATATTTATGGTATTACACAAAAATTCTCTCTCTTTCCCTCCCTCCACATACACATTAATATTGAACTATTTGTTTATATTGTTAGTCAAACTGTTCCCTAAATGTATAAACAAGCAATATTTTGATTCTGAAAAACTGAAATATAACTCAGCTCTAATACTTCTCACATTGCACTTTCTGGCTTTCTACTTCTGAAGTATGATTCTATGTCACTCTGGGCTTTCTAGGTTTCATTTCATCCCCAGTTATACTCGTACACAACATACAAATGTATCTGTAAGCAACAATAATATTTTGTAGAGACATTCTTAACATTGCCATTTTTGAAAGAAATAAACTTTTTCAACGCTAAAAAAAGGGCAAAATAAAATATTAAAAACAAAAACCAAAAGATCAGCTGTGTTTTCTAGCAATGCCTGTTGACAAAGGTTCCATAACATTTTTGAAAAGAAAGTGAAGAGGCAGAGTTGAAATGTTGAGACCACAGTTTATTGTAAATGCCTGAATCAGAGCAAACAACTAGTGAAAGGTCAACATAACAGCCCATTGATCTGTACTAGAACATTTGCTAAACCTAATAATAAATTTCCCCAAGAGTCATAGCAGTAATTCCTTCAAATATTTGTGGTATCTTTTTGTATGAGGCAGCTGACCAGAAAGTATAGCAGAATTTGCCCTTCATCGGTGTTAGCACAATGTCAATAAACTAAGGGCTCACTCTGAGGATTTTAAACTCATTATTATTCTGATAAATTTAATTGTAGTTAACTCACCTTTTAAGCACGTATATGTCGGTCGCTGACCTAGTCCCTTTGGAAACAGCCATCAATAATTTCATTAAATATATACTGTCCCTATAATCAAGCAGTTCCATGTAATTGGGGAGAAATTATATAAGACAGTACAGCAATTGCTATAACAGAAGTATACCAATATTGCTCCTGGAAAACTTGTTAGTTGCCATTGAGTTAGCCCTTGACTTGTGGTGACCCTATACAGTGGAATGAAACTCTGCCTGGTTCTTTTCCATCTCCACGATTGGTCACAGACTGGATCTTTGTGATGCATTGGATTTTCAGAAGTAGATCACCAGGCCTTTTTTTCCTAATTTGTTTTGTGTGTAAGCTGTACTGAGATGCGTTCAGCGTCATAGCAACACACAAGCCTTCACTTGGAGCTGGATGGTGGCCGTGCCTGTAGTACATTGGCTGGCGATTGAACTTCCCTCTTTACGGTGATGCGGTTTGGACACTCATGAGAAATTTTAGAGAAGAAATTATGTTTGAGCTGGCCCTTAAAAAGTAAGTAGGGGGAAGAAACCCTCAAAAATCAGAAATAGACTTGACCCAAAAGAGGTTAAGGCGTACTGACTAACAAAAACAAAATAACTAACGGTACACTATCAAGAAAATGGAAGACCTGTTTAGAGAATAATAGGGTTGCTGTACAGAACTAATGTAGAAACTCTAGGGCCCATGTTGTTAACCCCAGCATTATTATGTTCTTCATTACAATTAAATTAGCAGAAGTTAAAGAATAAAGTTGTGAAAGCCAACAACAACAACACAAAACAAAAAAAGTAAAAAAGGACTCAAGACTTCACTACCCAAGCATAAATAGTTTCACATGTCCCCTCATTGACCTACCCTTTATTCTCATCCTTAGCTCATCCAAATCACCATTTTGACTCAATCAAAGCTCTCAATCTAGGATGTTGTTGTTGTTAGTTGCCCTCCAGTTGCCTGTGATTCATGATGACCTTATGTATTACAGAATGAAAAGTTGCCTGGTCCTGCACCACCTTCATGATTGCTGGTACCTATCCAAGCTAGAGATTCTCATATTTAGTTATAGGCAGGGTTGTCAGATAAAACACAGGAAGTCCAATTAAATTGGAATTTCAAATAAACATTGAATATTTTTAGTAATAAGTATGTCCCAAATACTGTCTGATGTTTTTTGCCATTCCCTTGTAAATAGTGTTTTGTTTTTATTTTGTTTAATTCTCTAGAAGATTTTAATAGTTTCTGTTAAAATCTATTTTTGCAAACGTTTATAATGATTTTTAGGGCTGTTTTTGTTATTTTTTTGCTTGGGTTTTTAAAGTATTTTTAGATTTGTGCACTTGTAATTTTCATCAAATTTAATTTTTTTTTTTTGGCCATTTTCCTTTCAGATATTTTTTCATTGTCCTGCTTTTACTCCTCTTTCTTGGGGTCACTAGTTACATCTGTTTTAGACTGCTTAATATTTTTCTAACCACTGATGGTGCAGTCATTAAGAGTTTAGCTGCTAACTAAAACGCTGGCAGTTCGAATCCACCAACTGCTCCTTGGAAACCCTATAGGGCAGTCTACTCTGTTCTATAGGGTCTCTGTGAGTCAGAATAGACTCAACAGTAATAGTTAGTATTTTTCTAGAGATTACTAGCACTTTTTTTAATCTTATTTTTTATTTGATTTTAGCCTTATTCCTCTCTGTGATTTTCTTTGGCTATTTTCTATGTCTTCAACATTCTACACTATTTAATCTTTGTATCCTATAGAATATAATTTTATTTCAGATATTTCATTTTCACCTCTAGAAAAATAAGTGTGGTCTAAAGGACATGGATCTTCAGAAAGTACAAGGAAGAATTTAGGATGCATACTGGCAACCCAACTGCTTTCTGTGTATTATGCATATTCATTATTACAAAATCTTTGTCATTTCACCCAAAGGCACTTTGCCTACTAATTCTGGCTTATTTTTCTCACAGTGCAATGTAAAAACCTGTAAGTCCCACTTTAAACACTATTGTTCAAATACATGGGTACATGTGTTTGCACCCCCCCCCCACACACACAGACGCAGACAGATGTAAGATCTTTTATTCTTAATGTGCAGGATGAAATAATACTTGTGTTCTTTGTCATAGATCATGAGTCATTATATCCAGGCAAATGATCAAATTTCTAAGCCTTAAAATTAAAATTTGAATCAAACAGTAAAAAAATTAACTGCATGCAGTATACTGATAACATTTTTTACTTATTGCATTTCCACTTGCTTACTAAATATGAAGGTATTTGTAACAAAAATAACTGTGGTCATATTTCCTTTACTTAAAGGAGAAAAAATGATTGTTTTCTGAATCTACAAAGGATATATCTCAATACGGTATCAATCAAGAATGAGAAATGAGTCTAGTATTTGAAGTAGAAGGGGATTTAAATCAGAAAATTAGAGACTTAGAAAGCTTTTGGCAGAGGGGATAGTGAAGATAAAGGGGAAATAAAGTAACAGCTAGCATTCAGGAATTCAGGAAAAGCAGAAGTTGTAGGAATCACTTCTGGAGATCTCAACTGTCTGTAGCACCAAAGTGGATAATTTGCTGGAGGATGTTCAGAGCTGCTTGAAAAAATGTCTTTTATAGTGTCTGCTGAAGCCTTCTGTGCCTGCCAATGCTTCAGCAGCAGTAATGGTTTCTGCTTCTCTTTTATCTCTGAAATCTTATGGGAAATGCCTTTCATTGGCAGATTCTAACCTGAAACCAAGCAGAGTTTCTGAAAATTGTAGTTCCCTCACATTCAATGCCTGTGATAGAGAGTAGTGCATTGAATGACCAATGGGCAATCTGACCCAGTCCACCCCTTTTACTACCCAGTAACCACACAGTCCTTTATCAATACTTGCTTTGAAAGAACAATGGCAACTGGAGAGTTCTTCTTTGATGAAATTATGCCTTTTACAAACTAAGATACACTCACTATCTTCCTGAAAAAGGAGAGACCATAGCCCAATCAATGTTTTCATCTCAGTCAAACTCATTCCTTAAAATATCAGAAGACTAATTTGATTTTAACCCCTACTAGCTTATCTTGGAAACCCTGGTGGAGTAGTGGTTAAGAGCTATGGCTGCTAACCAAAAGGTCAGTAGTTTGAATCTACCAGGTGCTCTTTGGAAACTGTATGGGGAGATTCTACTCTGTCATATAGGGTTGCTATGAGTTGGAATCAACTTCACGGCAATGGTTTTTTTTTTTTTTTTTTTAAATTCACCTTATGTAAAATAGTAGGAGAAGAGAAGTATAAAAAAGGTTAATATATACATGCGTCAAAACATGGAAGAAAATATGCTTAGCTACTACAGGCTTTGTTTGCAATTGTCAATGAAGTCATGATAGTTATTAATAATTTCCTTCATACACTACTCCACTATTCCATATTTTCTTTGTCCTCAGCTGATTTTGATTCTTTATTTAAGGCATGATTCAAGACCTCATTTCTGGAGGCCTGAGTCATTACTGTTTGTATTGGATTCATATATTTCTCCCTTACTTTTTACTACTGGCTATGGAAGTCCCACTGTTAAGCACTTGGCTAACAGAAAGGTTGGTGGTTTGAACCCACCCAATGACTCTTCAAGGGAAAGACCAGGCAATCTGCTTCCATAAAGATTACAGTCAAGAAAACCTTATGGAGCAGTTCTACTCTGTCACATGGGGTCACTAGGAGTCAGAATCAACTTGATAGCACCCAACAACAACATCATGGTAGTCTGAAAATGTGCCCTCCGAACCCCTCTGGACTCCAGATATGTTCCTCATTTTGGTTATGAAGTAGTGTTTGTATTTCCACTCGACAATCAGGTTTAATACTCCAAAGGATAAAGAATTTTGCCAGACATCTCAATGGCACTAAAAAGTCAAATTAATTAGATATCCATTTCAGACTCTAGTTCAATAAAAACTTTAAGATGCATTCACCCTCTGGGCTACCTAGCTCAGCAAAGAAAAATTTGCTCTATGGGAGTTGTAGTCCTCCCTTGGGAATTACCACTCATGTACTAACAGAGTTAAGGGATGGGAGACAAATGTTTGCAATTGTATTATTGGGTAATAATGAAAGGGATGAGTCAAATTCCACTCTCTGCTTTCTGGACCCATGCAATGTAATTATGGAAAGAATATAATATACTGGCCACTGTTCAGAACATAGCAACACATAACGAAGTACAACACGCTAAAGTCTCAAATTGTTGACTCTGCTACTGATTCGGTCACCAAGCCTTCAGTATTGTATTACACCACTCTCGCGGGTTAGATAGGTCTGGATGATTTGTTATATAGTAGTAGTGGTGTGTGCACACTGCTGCTTCTTTTGGTAATAAAATACATTCTTTGGTCAAAATCAAACTTGTATTTTACTCCTTTGACAGTGAGTAAGGCATTCCATAAGTTCACAGAATGTCGGTATCTGGCAGAATTATTGCAGTCCAGAAAGCAAAATCATATCCAGAGTGATTGCCAACATCTCCATGACAAAAAGGGAACACTTTAATTGACCTACCACAAGGTGGTTGCCTTTTTCGTCCTGCTGAACATTGCCATATTGGAGGCTAAGCATTAGTCTCTGTTGTTGAAATGCTGGTACTCATCTGTAGCAGTAACCAGATTTGCCTTAGTGAGAGGAAATCCGTGTTGAAGAGGCAATGCATAATACCCATTTCTGCAACCATGGAGACAATGTTCTTAAGTCTATTGAATACATTCTCTTTGGCTAGGAAAAAGAGACTGAATGGTATCCATAGAACAGGTCATCTTGTCCGTCTAATTAATGAGAACCCTTTACAATGGGTGCCTTTAAGTTAGTAGTCATTTGAGACTTAAAAAATCTCACATCTCTGTTTGTTTTCAGAGTTCCATCTTCCATCTTTATACTACTTACACAGGTTGCTTTTCAATAACTTTCCAGTCTTTTAATTTCCAAGTCCGTGAGCACACATCCACACTACCATCGCTTCCCACAGTTTGGCAAGATCTGAATTCTGACTACTTCCCTTCTGAGTTAAAAGAACAACCAAAAAGTTACTTGAACATTTGTCTCCTGGAAGGATCTGCATTCCTTGGTGCTCCTCAGGCCATTCTCCTTACCCAATTGAGTGGGACTGTATTTTATTAGAAGTATACTTCCAACTATTGCCAATATATATAAACTGGGCATTACATATATTTTTAATTCTTTAGTCAGCTAGTTATAAAAACATTTTCATGAAACTATAGCTGTGGATTGAGGGAGAAGTGTGTCAGTTTAGCAAGAACCAGTTGTCATCGAGAAGATTCCAACTCATGGTGACCCATGTGTATCAGGGTAGAACTATACTGCATAGGGTTTTCAATGGCTGATTTTTTTGGAAGTAGATTGCCAGGCCTTTCTTCTGAGATGACTTTCAGTTTGTAGGTTGAGTATATTAAGTGTTTGGTGCTATTCAGTCAGAAATATTTTAATCCATCGTATATAAACAAATTCCACTTAATGATGGAAAACACCTTTATGATTTGGTGAATCAGATAATAATTAGCTCATGTTGGGTAGCTCCAATTACATGGTCATTTATGTTTTATGGTCAAGCTTTTAATCATTACCATAGTCCAGTAACAAAGTGGACATTTTTCACAAATAAAAATAGTTATCTGCAGAAGAGGCTTTGCTCTGCACTGGGCAAGGACTGTGTACCATGATTCTCTTATTGGGTCTTGCAGGTAAATATCCAGATAGCACCTAATATGACCCAAACAGAGTACTACTTGATCTCCATGGCCATAAATTTCAAGTGGCAAAACAACTTTTTATGATACATGGAACAAATACAGGATCTTCTCTTGCTCTTGGCACTGTTCAAAGCTTGCAGCCTTATCAAATATTAAATCAATCAAAACAATTCACAAATATGAGTTATAGGCTTCCTATACAATCTAGAGTTCCACCAAAAATGTGCCTTTTCTTAGAGATAGGTGGTATCTAATTTTAAAGGGTGCAATACACAGAAAGTTGTCTTTTACTTCTGAGGTAATATTTCAACATGCTCCAAACTCCAGATCTGAGAAAACTTTATAACCAATGTGACAAATCCCCAAGTTATATCAGTTTTATTACTAACTTTCTGGCACCATTATATCTTATCAAGTTAACTGGTTTAGTTTTGTTACTTTTTGTTCACTAGATACAGTTGGCCTGATGTGGTCAATATATTGAGCCTTAGGTGAGATGCTGGGTGAAAACAAATTGGTCAAGGAAAAAAAGATTATGAAAGACTACTAGATAATTGACAGACACTTTTGGAAGGTGTATTGCAGCCCACATCAGGTGAAAGTAAACAGCTTATGGTATTCTTGTTAATTGGCATAGATAAAAGCAATTATTTTTCAGAGCAATATCTGTGTATAAGTGCTGGTCTGTGTTTATTTGCTCCAGTAAGAAGAAAAAACAGTCTAAAATGGCAGTCACAATGACAGTAACCAACTGATTAAGTTTAAAATTATTCTCCAAGACCCCCCTGTCTTCTGCATAGGGTAAATTAAAAAAAAAAAAAAAATAGCTGAGTTAAATTAAAGGTAATAAAAATCACCTCACCTGCAATATTACATTTTATTTATTATTTTGATAGAGAACAATTCCAGGAACTTCACCTTGGTCATTCCTAACATAATAACCCTTAGTCATTGAATCAGCGAAGAATATAAATATTCTGCCAAATGTTAAGTATGCATACAAACACAGATTCAGATTCCAGAGTAATTGTCACAGAGCATATTCAAAAGTCCATTGAGGTTGGCAAAATAATTCTATTATGAAAACATTCTGCATGCCACTTTGAAATGTGGCGTCTGGGGTCTTAAATGCTAACAAGTGGCCATCTAAGATGCATCAATTTGTCTCAACCCACCTGGATCAAAGGAGAATGAAGAACACCAAGGTCACACGATAACTATGAGCCCATGAGACAGAAAGGGCCACATGAACCAGAGACTTACATCATCTTGAGACCAGAAGAATTAGATGGTGCCCGGCCACAACTGATGACTGCCCTGACAGGGAGCACAACAGAGAACCCCTGAGGGAGCAGGAGAACAGTGGGATGCAGACCCCAAATTCTCATAAAAAGACCAGACTTAATGGCCTGACCGAGACTAGAAGAATCCCGGCGGTCATGGTCCCCAAACCTTCTGTTGGCCCAGGACAGGAACCATTCCTGAAGACAACTCATCAGACATGGAAGGGACTGGACAATGGGTTGGAGAGAGTTGTTGATGAAGAGTAAGCTACTTGTATCAGGTGGACACTTGAGACTGTGTTGGCATCTCCTGTCTGGAGGGGAGACAGGAGGGTAGAGAGGGTTAGAAACTGGCAAAATTGTCATGAAAGGAGAGACTGGAAGGAGGGAGCAGGCTGACTCATTAGAGGGAGAGTAAGTGGGAGTATGGAGTAAGGTGTATATAAGCTTATATGTGACAGACTGACTTGATTTGTAAACTTTCACTTAAAGCACAGTAAAAATTGTTTTTAAAAGAAGTCTATTGAGCTGATTATCAGTTGGGCTAAGCAAAAGCTTAATTTATCATTTGTTGTCTATAAGTCTGTAGACTTACTTGTAGACTACAATGATGATCTCTCAACATTTGTATATTCCTTTCCCCTTAGTGCACAATCATCTAATTAATGGGTATAAAAGGTCACTGTTTGGAAAATTAGGAGAATATTTATGGCAAGTATTTCTGACACAGTTCGTTACACTGTGGTGGCTTGCATGTTGCTATAACAGTAGAAGCTATGCAACTGGTATTTCAAATGCCAGCAGCTTCACCCACGGTAGACAGATTTCAGTGGAGCTTCCAGACTAAGGCTGAATGGGAAGAAGTATCTGGCAGTCCACTTCTGAAAAAAATCAGCCAGTGAAAACCTTGTGACTAGCAGTGGAACACTGTCTGATACAGTGCCAGAAAATAAACGTTTCAGGTTGGAAGCTACTCACAATATGACTGGGAACAGCAGCCTCCTCAAAGTAGAGTTGATCTTAATGATGTGGATGGAGTCAATCTTTTGCAACCTTCATTTGCTGATGTGGCACTACTCAAAATGAGAAGAAACAGCTGCAAATATTCATTAGTAATTGGAACATGGAACGTATGAAGTATGAAATCTAGGAAAATTGTTTATCAAAATTGAAATGGAATGCTTGAAGATCGATATCCTAGGCATTGTTGTTAGCTGCTGTTGAGTAGGTTCTTATTCATAGCGATCTTATGTAAAACAGTATGAAACACTACCTAGTCCTGTGCCATCCTCACAATCTTTGGTATGTTTGAACCCGTTGTTGCAGCCAGTGTGTCAATCCATCTCATTGAGGGTCTTCCTCTTTTTTGCTGACCCCCTACTTTACCAAGCATGATTTCTTTCTCCAGGGACTGGTTCCTTCCTGATAACATGTCCAAAATATGTGAGATGAGGTCTTGTCACCCTCACTTCTAAAGAGCATCCTGGCTGTACTTCTTCCAAGACTGATTTGTTTATTCTTCTGGCACTCCATGGTATAACTGCCCCAGTGGATTTCCAAAGCTGTAATCTTTACAGAAGCAGACTGCCACATCTTTCTCCTCTGGAGCAGCTGGTGGGTGCAAACTACTGATCTTTTGGTTAGCAGTAGAGTGCTTTAGCCACTGCACCACCAGAACTCCTCATCCTAGTCATTAGTGAGCTGACGTGGACTGGTATTGACATTTTGAATCAACGATCATATGGTCTACTATGCTGGGAAAGACAAATTCAAGAGGAAGGGCATCAAATTCACTGTGAAAAAGAACATTTCAAGACCTATCCTGAAGTACAATGCTGTCAGTGATTGGATAATAACCACACGCCTAAAAGGAAGACCAGTTAATATGACTATTATTCAAATTTACATACCAACCACTAATGCCAAAGATAAAGAAACTGAAGATTTTTACCAACTTCTGCAGTCTTCTTTGATCTTCTGATCAAACATGCAATCGAGATGCATTGATAATTACTGTCAACTGGAACTGGAAAGTTGGAAACAAAGAAGGATTGGTAGTTGGAAAATATGGCCTTGGCGATATAAACGATGCCAGAGATCCCATAATAGAAGTTAAAAGAGTAACCACCTACTGCATTTTTATGTAAATAAGATGCGCTTTCTACATTTGTTTGCCAACAATGCCCTAGCCTCACAAGGTATTTTCATAAGTACCACTATGCCAATTTTTTTAAACATGTTGTTGTAAAAAAAAATAGCATAGCACGCACTAATGTAAATACCTCATGGGGGAGGATGTGGTTGACAAACAAACGCAGAAGTTGTGGATTACTTGTGTAAAAATACAGTATTCACTGGAAATACCTTTTTTCAACAACATAAACAATGATTATACACATGGACCACACCAGATGGAATAATAGGAATCAAATCAACTGCGTTTGTGGAAACGAATGATAGAGAAGCTCAATATCATCAGTCAGAGCAAGGCCAGAGGCTGACTGCAGAATAGACCATCGATTTCTCATGTGCAAGTTCAAGTTGAAGCTAAAGAAAATTCAAGCAAGTCCACAGGAGCCAAAGCATGACCTTGAGTATATGCCACCTGAATTTAGAGACCATCTCAAGAAAACATTTGTCACATTGAACACTAATGACCGAAGACCAGATGAGTTGAGGGATGACCTCTAGAAGGTCATTCATGAAGAAAGCAAAAGGTTATTAAAAACTAAGAAGAGGAAAAAAAAAAAAAAAAATAGATGTCAGTGGAGAGCCTGAAACTTGCTTTTGAATGCAGCGTAGCTAAAATGAACAGAAGAAGTGATGGAGTAAAAAAGCTGAACAGAAGATTTCAAAGGGTGACTCAAGAAGACAAAGTCAACTATTATAATGAAATGTGAGAAGGCCTGGAGTTAGAAAGCCAAAAGGGAAGAACACACCTGGCATTTCTCAGGCTGAAAGTACTAAAGAAAAAATTCAAGCCTAGAGTTACAATATTGAAGGGTTCTATGGGAAAACTATTAAAGGATACAGAAATCATCAAAAGAAGATGGGAGGACTCACAGAGTCATTTTGCCAAAAAGAATTGGTCGACATTCAACCATTTCAGGAGGTAGCACATGATCAAGAATCAATGGTATTGAAGGAAGAAAGTCAAGCTGCACTGAAGGCATTAGCGAAAAACAAGGCTCCAGGAATTGATGGCATACCAATTGAGATGTTTCAACAAATGGATGCAATGCTGGAAGCACTCACTTGTCTATACCAAGAAATTTGGAAGACAGCTATCTGGCCAGCCAACTAGAAGAGACTCATATTTGTGACCATTCCAAAGAAAGCTTATCCAATGGAATGTAGAAATTATTGTACAATATCATTAATACCAGATGCAAGTAAAACTTTACTGAAAATAATTCAAAAGCATTTGCAGCATTACATTGATGGGAACTGGGAGAAATTCAAGCCAGATTCAGAAAAGGATGTAGAATATGGAATATCATTACTGATGTCAGACAGATCTTGGCTAAAAGCAGAGAATACCAGAAAGATGTTTACCTGTGTTTTATTGACTATACAAAGGCATTTGACTGTGTAGTTTATAACAAATTATGGATAACATTAGGAAGAATAGAAATTCCAGAACACTTAATTGTGCTCATGTCTTCTACATATAAAAAAAAATCAGTTGTTCAAGCAGAATAAGGGGATATGCATGGTTTAAAATCAGGAAAGGTGTGTGTCAGGGTTGTATTTTTTTGCCATGCTTACTCATTCTGTGTACTGAGCAAATAATCCGAGAAGCTGGACTATATGAGAAAGAACATGATATCAAGATTGGAGGAAGACTCATTAACAACCTGCGTTATGCAGATGACACAACCTTGCTTGCTGAAAGTGAAGAGGACTTGAAGCACTTACTAATAAAAATCAAAGGCTACAGCTTTCAGTATGGATTACACCTTGACCTAAAGAAAACAAAAATTCTCACTACTGGACCAATAAGCAACATCATGATAAAAAGAGAAAAGATTGAAGTTGTCAAGAATTTCATTTTACTTGGATCCACAATGAACACCCGTGGAAGAAGCAAAGGGTGTATTGTACTGGACAAATCTGCAAAAGACCTCTTTGAAGTATTAAAAAGCAAAGGTGTCACTTTTGGGACTGAAGCGTGCTTGACCCAAATCATTGTATTTTCAATTGCCTCACATGCACGCAAATGCCGGACATTGAATAAGGAAGACTGAAGAAGAATTGATGTGTTTGAAGTATGGTGTTAGCAGAGAATACTGAATGTACCATGGACTGCCAGAAGAACAAACAAACTTGTCTTGTAAGAAGTATGGCCAGAATGTTCCCTAGAATTGAAAATGGGGAGACTTTGTGTTATGTGCTTGGGACATGTTTTTAGTAGGGACCAGTCCCTGGAGAAGGACGTCATGCTTGGTAAAGTAGAGAGTCATCAAAAAAGAGAAAGAACTCCAATGAAATTGATTGATACAGTGGCTGCAACAATAAGCTCAAACACAGCAACAATTGTGAGAATGGTGCAGAACCAAGCAGTGTTTTGTTCTGTGTACGTAGGCTTGTTATGAATTGGAACTGACACAACAGCACCTAAACACAACATTTCTGTTCATAATTTAGGGATCTTCCTTTAGCAAACCTAGTCTCCAGTTTATTAAGGAGTTCTGAATGTGTTGACTGGCTTAATTCTGTGAATTGGATTAAAGGCCATGAGTCACTTCTGGGGTGACTCAGTGAAGATTCTGTTGCTAAGGCCTAGAGGATTCCTTTATTTTTTTTTTTAAACTTGATCACAGATAAACCAATAATTTTCTGAGCTACCCATCTATTACAGTCTTTTTAACACTGATTTATCCACCATCATCAAAGAGTCCACAAGTAACATAGTTTTGATTACCACTGTAATTCTGATGCCCAGTATTGTTATCATGTGTATCTTGTCTCTTTTGTTTGAGTGCTATGATTCCAGTGTTGCCACTCTGGGACACCACAGTTTCTGTTAAAATCAGGAAGAACATTGTTATTGCAGCATCCTTTACTATCATTACTCAGTTGCAGAGGACAGCCCTACAGAGCATTTTGATGATTTTGGGGATCCCCCTGAATACGATGTTTTACACTATCTTGGTATAGAGAGTGCTTAGAGAAAATGATTTCTTGCCCCGCACTACATTATATCTTCATCTAAATTAAGGAAGAAAATCAATTCTATTTAATATCAGATTTCATTTTATTTTTAATAAGAACCATGGCCCTATAATAAGACATATTTTAGATCTGCCAAAGGAAATCCCCAAACTAAGCCACAAGACCTACAGGAGCAGGGGAAGAGTTTGGAGGTTTGTCAGATTGCAGTTGTTTAGGAAATGCCTTGGATTTTTTGCAGACTAGGCTCAAAGGGTGTAAAACAAACCCTACACACATTCACAGTGATCATCCAGAAACTAGTCTGGTACAAAGAATTAACACTAATCAAGGGAGATAACAGAATCTGGAATCTCTATTACATATCTACAATGTCCGATTATCAATCAAACTTGCTAGCCATATAATGAGCAATATGATGTTGCATTTGACATAGAAGGCTTTAAATCAGCTATTATTTATACGTTCAAAGAACTGAAAATATAGGATCAAATAATTAAAGTAAAACACAGTTTTAATTAGGATTTCAGCAGAAAAATGGAAACTATAAATGAGAATCAAAAGGAAATTATAGAAAGAAAATTATAATAACTAGTTTAAAATTCATTCTAAGAGTTTAACAGATGAGAAATGATACAAGTCAATAAACTTGAATACAGATCAAAACAAATTGGAGGAAAGGAGAAAAAAACAGAGAAAATAAACAGAGCTTGAGGATTTGTGGGAGAATAACAAAATGTCTGACTTACTTATTATAACCTTCTTATAATGTGAATCCAAAAATGAGAAGAGTGATACTTAATTGGAAAAATATGAATAAAAAATAACAAAACATTTCCCACATGCGATGAAAAATTCAAGTTACAGATAGAAGCCTGATGAACCCTAAGCTGAATAAATACGAAGAGAATTAAACCTAGTCACATCATAGTACAACTTCTGTACACTAACGTTAACAAAAATCTCAAATGGACTCAGAGAAAAAAGTCATATTATGGACAGTGGGACAAGGAAAAGAATGATAGTGATTTATCAACAGAAACAGTAGACACCGGGGTCGGGGGATAAATGACATCTATAAATTACTGTTATCAAATAATGCGAGCCCATCATGTCTGATAAATATGGAAGAACATTAACTAATGACAACACTATATACCTCTGTTTAAGAATACATTTTTAATGCAATTTCCTATGTTTTAAATATGTTGCCTATTTTTTAGCTCTCTATTAACCTTCTTTTTCATTTAGCCAGAAATTACTCTGTTTTTGAGTTGCATTAGCAATACCTTTCTGTAATTTATTTGTTTCACATGCTATTCATGAATGAAACCTCTTGTTCATCCTTTAGAAAGTTTGTTTTCATCTTAACAACAGAAGGTAAAGAGCTGCCTTGCCTTCACTGAACAACTGGATTAATGTTTAGATTCAAACCCAATGCTTAATCCATTATATATTAATATTTTCTTTCATTTTTTTGCCAAGTAGGGGCTCCAATGAAGTCCAATACTGAACACGATATAATTTCTTTTTCCAACATAAATATTTTTCTGAATCTTCCATCCATTATACTTTCATGTTCTGTTATATTATACCTAATACACCATTTGTCTCAATTTGCATTCATTAGATATATTAACTTTATTGTTTTATATTTCTTTTAAAAATAGTTGTTGTCAATATGGATTAAATTGTCTTCCCCAAAAAGATATACTGAAATCTTAACCCTGAGTACCTGTGAATGTGACTTTGTTTGAATATAACACGGATCCTAATCCCATTGTATAAAAGATGAGACGAGACATGGAGTGTTAGACAAGAGAAAGAACAGCCATGTGACCGTGGATGCAGATGCTGTTTGCTGTAAACCAAGGAACTACAAGGATTGCAGTATTCACTGGAAGCTGAGAGAGGTGTGAATCAGCTTCTCTCTCAGAGCCCTTAGAAGAAATCGGCACAGCCTAAACCTTAATTTGGGCTTCTAGCCTTCACAACTGTAAGACGACAAATCTCTGTGCTTCACTGCTACCCATTTTGTGGTATTTTATTACCACAGCCCTAGAAAAGAAGACAGTTGTCATTTCACTTTTATTAATCTGCTTCCTTCTCTCTCTAATTTCTTTTTATACTCATTTACTGTTCTCCTCTCAATGGAGTTTGAGAAGCTCTTGTTTGTCAAAGAATAAGTATTAGATAAGGACGTGTGGAATTTCCTCAGGTAATATTAATAATGATAGTTTTTTTTTTTTAGTATTTACCGAAAGCTTATGTTTCAGTTTGATGATAATCACTTTATAGACAATTTCTCACTTAAACTTTAAAACAATGTGATGAAGTATTATTGCTATGACATTTATACCTGAGGAAGCACTGTTAGAATATGTGGTCACAGCAGTACTATTGGTGTATGAAGTTGTTTTATTTTTCTCTTTTTGGAAGCCAAGTAAGACTATGTTACCAAATACCTCTGGTAGTTAATTCCTAGCATGTGACTGAGTTATGAGCAATGAGATATGGGTAGGAGTGATAAATACCATTTGTAAGTCAGGTCAGACATCCCTGAGAGTGATTTTTTATGTTCTCTCTTTCCTCCCACAATTACCTCAAAGGCCACATTAGTGCTATGGTAATACCATTAAATGGAAAAGCCCTAGATCCCTAAGTCATCATTTGGGAAAGAGCTGCCAGATCAAAATGAGAGAGAAATAAAAGTTTATTATGTTAAGCCATGGGAATTTTCAGTGCAGCCTGTTCTAATAGTGAAAGGCTAAATAACTTGACTAGGATGCACAGTTCATATGTGCCAAAGCTGTGACACCAACTCCCCAGATCTGATTCCAAAACCCATTTTCTAAGGAACTTACTACTACTTACTCTCTCCCAAAAGAAAGGTTAGAGTGTCTTTAAGTTCTACCTAGACCGAACAGTCTATGTTATAGTTGTCAGAGTAAAAGATTTATGTAGATGTTGGCTTTGAAAACTCCTAGCAAGATGAATGTGTAGAGGCAGCTGAAATAGTTTTGTCACTTCTCTGATAAACAACTTATTTCTAACAATCACAGAATACACAGATCTGGGTGGTAACCTTAACAAAAAGCAAACATTTTTCTTTAAAACAAGACCACTTTTTAACATTACTTCTTTTCCTCAAAGTGGACGTATTTTGTCTCTAATAAGAAGACATAAGT
Organism: Elephas maximus indicus; assembly: GCF_024166365.1. Lineage (NCBI taxonomy): Eukaryota > Metazoa > Chordata > Mammalia > Proboscidea > Elephantidae > Elephas > Elephas maximus. The sequence goes on along the minus strand of NC_064825.1, from coordinate 23,421,531 downwards.
GTATGACTTACTGGACATGTAAATATTTTTAAACTTTTTAAAATAGAAAATTTTGAATATTCATAAATATGCTTTTATTCTTTCATAATAAAAATTCATTAGATATTTAATTATTCTGTGTTGTCCTCTGCAGGTAGTGTCATCTATTATTAGTTTGTTCTGTAGGGAAAATGTTTAATAATACCTTTTACATTTCTTCTGAGATAAAAGTGGCAATATTGTAAAATAAGCAAAAAAATTTACAACTTACTTTCCAACTACACAGGTCACTCTGTTGTGAAGACAGGGAAACAAGTAGATTAGGGAAAACTTTCTGCTTAAAATGTCAGAAATAGTTAGACTAGGGCTGGAATGTCAAGCAAAGAAGCTTTTAGTGTTGTGAGCCACATCTAATTCTGAAATCGTGTGACCCCAGTCTGAACAACATCCTCCCACTTATGGCCTTCACTGTGCACACGAGCAGCACAACTGCTGCTGTAACAGTAAGGCAAGGAAACCAGAGAGGTCAACAAAATAGTGAACTGAAGTCACAGCATTAAGTAGTCTCTTGTGATTTTTTTAGAATTTTTTTTTTTTATATATATAATATCTTAAAATGCCGAGTTAATGGCTGGGAGCCACATTTTCAGGTATTTACTCAAAAGGCAATCTACAAAATTCACTTATTATATATGTAGCATCAACTATCTACTGGGCACTATGTGGGCAGCCAGGAATATAACAAGAACAAGACAGATATGATCTCTGCCTTTATTGAACTTTAGGCAACTGGAGTGGGAATCAGACAATAAGCAGACAAAAAATGTGTGTGTGTGTCCGTGTGGTGTTTATGTGCTGCATGTAGGGATATATTCCTAATGGTAAGTGCTATGAAGAGAATAAATCAGATGGTGTCATGAAAATGAGTGTAGATTTTTGACTGGGTGATAAAGACATCTCTGAGGAAACGACATCACTGGTTGGAGCTAAGGAATGAGAAGGACATAGATGTAACAGCTGAGGAAAGGAAGACAAATACAGAATCAAGTAAGAAGATATTGAGCTAGAAAATCTGACGGTTCTTGGAACAGAAGACAAGCCAGTGAGAATGGAGTTCAGTGGGCTAGGAGCAGAACTGTATGAGATGAATTGAGAGACATGGACAGGAGCCATGGCTATGTTAATTAAGTAGTATAAGCTATTTTGTAAGAGGTGTGGGAGGCAGGGGAGCGCTGCTAGCACAGTGGTTAAAGCATTCAGGTGCTAAGCCAAAGGTCAGCAGTTGGAACCCACCAGCCCTCTGCAGGAGAAAGATGTGGCAGTTTGCTTCCGTAAAGATTTACGGCCTTGGAAACATCATGGGGAAATTCTGCTCCATCCTATAAGGTCACTATGAGTTGGAATTGGCTTGACAGCAGTGGGTTTGGTTTTCATTTTGTGGGAGGCAGGAGATGACATAATTTCATTTATTTTTATAAGGATGCTTTCTACTTCTTAGTGGAGATTTGATTTTAGGAGAGGAAAACAGGAAGCAGGGAGACCAATTAGAATCTATTGCACTATTCAAGGTGAGACTTTAAATAGCATAGTGACAGTAAAGATGTGAAAATGTAGATGGATTTGACACATATTTTGGGGATATGATCCACAGAACAGAAAGACAGATGGACTACATTAAATTTATTTACTATTTTAGCACATACTATGAATTAGCCATTATTCTTGGCACTGGGGATATGAAACAAACAAACAAAAAAACCAAACCCCTTGCGGTCTAGTTGATTCCAACTCATAGTGACCTGATACGAAAACTGAGTGTTAGTACCCTTAAAAACCACCACCCATCTGTCAGTTTGGCATACTGTGATGGCTTGCATGTTGCTGTGATCATATCCCACCAGTATTTCAAATACAAGCAAAGTCATCCATGGTGGACCACAGTCTTAGTCACTGGAGCTTCCAGACTAACACAAAGAAGAAAGGTCTGGTGGCCTGTTTTGGAAAATAGACAATGAAAACCTTATGAATCACAAGAGAACATTGTATGACTCACTAACTTTGCACACATTATTAGGAGAAGACAAGTGCTAGAGAAAGGGATCATGTTTGGTGAAGAGAGCCAGTGAGGGTGAGGGAAACCCTTGGTGAGATGTATCGGCACAACATCCCCAATAAGAACTCTAACATGCCAATGAGAGACAAGAAAACGCAGGACTGGGCAACATTTCATTCTGTCCTACACAACATCACCATAAGTTAGAGTTGACTCCATGGCAGCTATGTATCTCTATCTACCCTGAAAAAATTTCATACTCTATTGTGGAAGACAGACAATTATTAACATACTATTAAAATTTAACCCAGTCATCTGACATGGAGGCCTCCACCTTACAATAAAACAAACAGTTTCCCTTGGGATCTCCGTGCACTCCCCTTCTGGCTCCCAGGCCAGCAGCTAGTATTAAGCCAGGGAAAGGCTGGCCATCCTAAGGGAGAAAAGGAACCATATGTCAAAGGAGCTATACAGCTTAATCATCATTAGCTGGGCAGCAGGTAAGGGGAGAAGTGGGCAGCAAAACCTAAAATTGTTTAAGGAGAGGGGGGTTTATTGATTTGGTTCAACTCTCCTATCTTATAGGATTTAAACCCAAGCCATGACTCCAGAACACAATGCTACCATACTATTGTAGACTAGGTCATCCAGGATAATCTCCTCATCTAAAGATCCTCAACTTAAGCACATCTGCAAAGGTCCTTTTTTCAAATAATTTTGCATTACCAGGTTCTAGGTATTAGGACTTGATATCTGTGGGGGATATTATTTAGCCAACTATACAAGTCTTTGATTTAAAGTATATACTGCTTCCTAGAGAATTACACCATATCACCTCTAAACTGGTGCTTCAGCATTCTGGGTAGTGGAGTATGTGCTATGATTAGTGGATCCCCTGGCCACATGATTTATATAAAATGGATATAAAATGGATTTTATAAAAAATGGATTTTATATAAAGTGGATTCCTTATGTTCATGTTATACATGATACTGTGCCAGTAGAAAAACATATTTATGTTGACTGGGATCCTATAGACATGAAAAGAATATATATAAATATGCACACACACACAGATATTTTTTTTCTGTCAAAATGAATCATTGCCCTTCTAGTACTCCACAAGCATCTTAAGGTCATGAAAAATAAGGAAAGTCTGAGAATACAAATATCTGAAGGTTATGAAAGATAAGGAAAGATGGAGAAACTTTCACAGACTGAAGGAAACTAATGAGACATGGAAACTAAATGCTATGTGGTATCCTGGATTGAGTCACAGAACTGAAAAAAGGACATTAATAGAAAAACTGGAGAAATTTGAATAAAAGTCTGTAGTTTAGGGGCAGACCAAGATGACAGAATAGACAGACGCTTCCTTCGAGCACTCTTTACAACAAAGACCCCAAAAAACAAGTGAAACGAGTATATTTGTGACAAGCTGGGAGCCCTGAGTATTAAAGGCAAGCTTAGACAACGAACTGAGGGGCAGGGGGAGGAAGAGGCCGTTCAGAAGTGGAGAGGAGTTACCGGACCGAAATCACGGGGAGCCCTGAGGCACCATTGCCAGAGTGGCAGTAGCGGTGGTGGGCTGGTCCTAGCGTTCAGCCTCAGTTTCCTCAGGGAGATGCAGCCAGCCACCCAGCCTACTCACACCCCCAGAACCTGAGGATAACAGAGCTCTCAGCAAAAGCTAAGTACTTGGGTATATTTTACCGTGCCCCCCGCCCCACCCCCAAGCTGGCTTCAGTGGCTGAATCCCTGGGCCTGAGATAGACCCTGGTGAGCACCTGGAGCCATCCTCCTGGCCTTGGGGAAGGAAAAAATTTGCAACTGGGGGGAAAAGATAATTTGCTAGCTCCATTAACTGGGGGAGCTCAGGACAGAAGAGGCTCCTGTCCAGGCATAAACCGTCCGTGGACCTTGAGCACCTTTCCCTTCTGCATGGACCTGCGTGGGCCTATTTCGGGAGAATAGGCCCTTGTTAGCAAACTCCAACCATTTTAGCTGTGCAGTGGATAGGTGGGTGTTTGACATTTGACATTGCTTTGCCTATTAAACAAGGTCCTCACCTACCCACATCAGGGACCTAAGGACTGGTAGCTCCACTCAAGTCGCCCAGCCACCCATGAGAGGCATCCAAAGATAACATGTACCTCCCAGTCCTTACAACCAAAAACTTTGGGCACCCATGGTCCATCTGCAGAACCCACCTACCAGCACATTCTGGGGAACAGAGACACATTTTCCTCAGAGACACTTGGGGATTGGTTCTCAGCCCCCTGCCTTGATCAGAGTGTGACCCCCTGCTGCAATCAGATACCAGTATATACGCCAATCACCCCTGCCCCTCTAAGACTGTAGGACAGAGCCTGTACCACAGACTTGATGATCAGCTACCTGGAAAGCTGAGCTGAATTTATACAAGAAAACTGAATGGACTCCTAGACTGATATACCTGATAACAGCTCTAGCCAGCTGGGGACAGTGCACCAGAGCTCCAAAGGTGGAAATAATCAAGCTAGCTCACTGAAGCAACGCATAGGGGTATACTAAAACAAAACAAAGCAAGCAGCTATGACACAGTAAGCAAGCATAAACTAAATATGATAACTTATAGATGGCTCAGAGACAACATTCAATATCAAGTCACATAAAGAAACAGACCACCATCACCTCAACAGGCTCTCAAAACAAGGAATCCAGGGATCTTTTAGATGAAAGTGCACTTCTGGAATTACCTGATGCAGAATACAAAAGTTTAATATACAGAACCCTTCAAGACATCAGGAAGGAAATGAGGCAATCTGCAGAACAAGCCAAGGAACACACAGATAAAGCAACTGAAGAAATTAGAAAGATTATTCAGGAACATAATGAAAAGTTTAATAAACTGGAAAAATCCATATTCAGACAGCAATCAGAAATGCAGAAGATTAAAAATGAACTTACAGAATTAGATAACTCAATAGAAAGTCAGAGGAGCAGAACTGAGCAAGCAGAAGCTAGAATTTCTGAACTCAAAGATAAATAACTTGGCACTAATATATTTCAAGAAAAATCAGATAAAAGAATTTAAAAAAATGAAGAAAACTTAAGAATCATATGGGACTCTATCAAGAGAAATAATCAATGAGTGATTGGAGTACCAGAACAGGGAGGGATAACAGAAAATACAGAGAAAATTGTTGAAGATTTGTTGGCAGAAAACTTCCCTGATATTGTGAAAGATGAGAAGATATCTATCCAAGATGCTCATCGAACTCCACATAAGGTAGGTCTTAAAAGAAAGTCACCAATCAAGCTTGCCAAACCAAAGATAAAGAGAGAATTATAAGAACAGTGAGGGATAAATGAAAAGTCACCTACGAAGGAGAGCCAATAAGAATAAGCTTGGACTACTCAGCAGAAACCATGCAGGCAAGAAGGCAATGGGATGACATATTTAAAAAATTGAAGGAAAAAAATTGCCTGCCAAGAATCATATATCCATCAAAACTGTTTCTTAAATATGAAGGTGAAATTAAGACATTTCCAGATAAACACAAGTTGAAGGAATTCGTAAAAACCAAACCAAAACTACAAGAAATACTAAAGGGAGTTCTTTGGTTAGAAAATCAATAATATCAGGTATCAACCCAAGACTAGAACACTGGGCAGAGCAACCAGAAATCAACCCAGACAGGGAAATCCAAAAAAAACAAAGCAAGATTATATTAAAAAAAAAATGCCCAAAACAGGGGAACAGCAATGTTACTATATAAAAGAAGACAACATTAAAATAATAAAGAGGGACTAAGAAATGTAATCATACACCTTCCATATGGAGAGGAAGATAGGGCGATACAAAGAAATAAAAGCTGCTTTTAAATTTAGAAAAATAGGGGTAAATAATAAGGTAACGACAAAGGAGACAAACTATCCTACTCATCAAAATATGATACAAGGGAAAAATACAGACTGAGCAGAAACAAATTCAACAACAACAAATATGAGGAAAGGACAATATATAAAGAAAATCTACTCAGCACATGAAATCAAGTGGGAACAAGAAACCGTCAACACACAAAAAAAGACATCAAAATGATAGCACTAAATTCATTCCTATCCATAATTACCCTGAATTTAAATGGACTAAATGCACCACTAAAAAGACAGAGAGTGGCAGAATGGATTAAAAAACACGATCCGTCTAAAAGCTACCTACAAGAGACACACCTTAGACTTAGAGACACAAACAAACTAAAACTCAAAGGATGGAAAAAAATATATCAAGCAAACAACAATCAAAAAAGAGTAGGAGTGGCAATATTAATTTCTCAGAAGATAGACTTTAAAGTTAAATCCATCAGAAAGGATAAGGAAGGACACTATATAATGATTAAAGGGACAATACACCAAGAAGATATAACCCATAGTAAATATTTATGCACCCAATGACAGGGCCTCAAGATACATAAAGCAAACTCTATCAGCATTGAAAAGTGAGATAGACAGCTCCACAATAACAGTAGGAGACTTCAACACACAACTTTTGGTGAAGGACAGGACATACAGAAAGAAGCTCAATAGAGACACAGAAGATCTAAATGCCACAATCAACCAACTTGACCTCGTAGACATATACAGAACATTCCACCCAACAGCAACCAAGTATATTTTCTTTTCTAGTGCACATGCAACATTCTCTAGAATAGACCACATATTATGTCATAAAGCAAACCTTAGCAGAATCCAAAACATTGAAATATTACAAAGCATCTTCTCTGACCATAAGGCCATGAAAGTGGAAATCAATAACAGAAAAAGCTGGGAAAAGAAATCAAACACTTGGAAACTGAACAATATCTTGCTCAGAAAAGACTGGATTATAGAAGACATTAAGGATGGAATAAAGAAATACAGAGAATCCAATAAGAATGAAAATACTTCCTATCAGAACCTTTGGGACACAGCAAAAGTGGTGCTCAGAGGCCAATTTATATCAATAATTGCACACATCCTAAAAGAAGAAAGGGCCAAAATCAAAGAATTATCACTACAACTTGAACAAATAGACAGAGAGCAACAAAAGAAACCCACAGGCACCAGGAGAAAACAAATAATAAAAATTAGAGCTGAACTAAATGAAATAGAAAACAGAAAAACAATTCAAAGAATTAACAAAACCAAAAGCTGTTTTTTTTTTTGAAAAACTCAATAAAATTGATAAACCACTGGCCAAACTGACAAAAGAAAAACAGGAGAGGAAACAAATAACCCGAATAAGAAATGAAAGGGGTGATATTACAACAGACCCAACTGAAATTAAAACAATCATATCAGAGCACTATGAAAAACTATACCCAAACAAATTTGAAAACCTAGAAGAAATGGATGAATTCCTAGAAACACACTACCTACCTAAACTAAAACAAACAGAGGTCAATAACTAAATAGGCCCATAAAAAAAGAAGAGATTGAAAAGGTAATCAAAAAACTCCCAACAAAAAAAAAAACCCTGGTCCAGGCGGCTTCACTGCAGAGTTCTACCAAACTTTCAGAGAAGAGTTAACACCACTACTACTAAAGTATTTCAGAGCATAGAAAAGGACGGAATACTACCAAACTCATTCTATGAAGCCGCCATATCCCTGATACCCAAACCAAGTAAAGACACCACAAGAAAAGAAAATTACAGACCTATATCCCTCATGAATGTAGATGCAAAAATCCTCAACAAAATTCCAGCTGATAGAATTCAACAACTTATCAAAAAAATAATTCACCATGACCAAGTGGGATTCATACGAGGTATGCAGGGATGGTTCAACACTAGAAAAACAATTAATGTAATCCACCACATAAAAAAAACAAAAGACAAGAATCACATAATTTTATCAATTGATGCAGAAAAGGCATTTGAAAGAGTTCAACACTCATTCATGATAAAAACTCGCAGCAAAATAGGAATAGAAGGAAAATTCCTCAACATAATAAAGGGCATTTATACAAAGCCAACAGCCAACATCACCCTAAATGGAGAGAGCCCGAAAACATTCCCACTAAGATCAGGAACCAGACAAGGGTGCCCTTTATCACCACTCTTATTCAGCATTGTGCTGGATGTCCTATCCAGAGCAATTAGGCTAGATAAAGAAATAAAGGGCATCCAGATTGGCAAGGAAGAAGTAAAAGTATCTCTATTTGCAGATGGCATGATCTTATACACAGAAAATCCTAAGGAATCCTCAAGAAAACTACTGAAACTAATAGAAGAGTTCAGCAAAGTATTGGGATACAAGATAAACATACAAAAATCAGTAGGATTCCTCTACACCAACAAAAAAAATCAAAGAGGAAATCACCAAATCAATGCCATTTACAGTAGCCCCCCAAAAAGATAAAATACTTAGGAATAAATCTTACCAGAGTTGTAAAAGACTTATACAAAGAAAACTACAGTACGCTTCTGCAAGAAACCAAAAGAGACTTACATAAGTGGAAGAACATACCTTGTTCATGGATAGGAAGACTTAACCTTATAAAAATGTCTATTCTACCAAAAGCGATCTATACATTTAATGCAATTCTGATCCAAATCCCAACGACATGCTTTAATGAGATGGAGAAACAAATCGCCAACTTCATATGGAAGGGAAAGAAGCCCCGGATAAATAAGGCATTACTGAAAAAGAAGAACAAAGTGAGAGGCCTTACTTTCCCTTATTTTAGAACCTATTATACTGCCACAGTAGTCAAAACAGCCTGGTACTGGTACAACAACAGATACATGGACCAATGGAACAGAATTGAGAATCCAGACATAAATCCATCCACATATGAACAGTTGATATTTGACAAAGGCCCCAAAACAGTTAAATGGGGAAAAGACAGTCTTTTTAACAAATGGTGCTGGCATAACTGGATTTCCATCTGCAAAAAAATGAAACAAGACCCATACCTCACTCCATGCACAAAAACTAACTCAAAATGGATCAAAGACCTAAATATAAAATCTAAAACGATAAAGATCATGGAAGAAAAAACAGGGAAAATGTCAGGAGCCCTAATACATGGCATAAACAGTATACAAAACATTTTAAAGAATGTAGAAGAAAAACTAGATAACTGGGAGTTCCTAAAAATCAAACACCTATGCTCATCCAAAGACTTCACCAAAACAGTAAAAAGACCACCTACAGACTGGGAAAAAATTTTTAGCAATGACATTTCTGATCAGCGCCTGATCTCTAATACCTACATGATACTGCAAAAACTCAACTGCAAAAAGACAAATAACCCAATTAAAAAATGGGCAAAAGATATGAATAGACACTTCACTAAAGAAGACATTCAGGTAGCTAACAGATATATGAGGAAATGTTCACGATCATTAGCCATTAGAGAAATGCAGATCAAAACTACAGTGAGATTTCATCTCACTCCAACAAGGCTGGCATTAATCCAAAAACACAAAATAGGAAATGTTGGAGAGGCTGTGGAGAGATTAGAACACTTTTACACTGCTGGTGGGAATGTAAAATGGTACAACCACTTTGGAAATTGATTTGGCACTTCCATAAAAAGCCAGAAATAGAACTACCATATGATCCAGCAATCCCACTCCTTGGAATATATCCTAGAGAAATAAGAGCCTTTACACGAACAGATATATGCACACCCGTGTTTAATGCAGCACTGTTTACAATAGCAAAAAGATGGAAGCAACCAAGGTGCCCATCGACGGATGAATGGATAAATAAATTATGTTATATTCACATAATGGAATACTATGCATCAATAAAGAACAGTGATGAATCTGTGAAACATTTCATAACATGGAGGAAGCTGGAAGGCATTATGCTGAGTGAAATTAGTCAGTTGCAAAAGGACAAATATTGTATAAGACCACTATTATAAGAACTTGAGAAATAGTTTAAACTGAGAAGAAAACATTCTTTTGTGGTTACAAGAGGGTGGAGGGAGGGAGGGTGGGAGAGGGGTATTCACTAATTAGATAGTAGTTAAGAACTACTTTAGGTAAATGGAAAGATAGCACACAATATAAGGGAGGTCAGCACAATTGGACTAAACCAGAAGCAAAGAAGTTTCCTGAATCAACTGAATGTTTCGAAGGCCAGCATAGCAGGGGCAGAGGCCTGGGAACCATGGTTTCAGGGGACATCTGAGTCAATTGGCATAGTAAAATCTATTAAGAAAACATTTTGCATCCCACTTTGAAGAGTGGCGTCTGGGGTCTTAAACGCTAGCAAGCAGCCATCTAAGATGCATCAATTGGTCTCAACCCACCTGGATCAAAGGAGAATGAAGAACACCAAGGACACAGGGTACTTATGAGCCCAAGAGACAGAAAGGTCCACATGAACCAGGGACTACGTCATCCTGAGACCAGAAGAACTAGACGGTACCTAGCTACAACCGATGACTCTCCTGACAGGGAACACAACAGAGAACCCCTGAGGGAGCAGGAGAGCAGTGGGATGCAGACCCCAAATTCTCATAAAAAGACCAGACTTAATGGTCTGACTGAGACTAGAAGGAGCCCGGTGGTCATGGCCCCCAGACCTTCTGTTGGCCCAGGACAGGAACCATTCCCGAAGCCAACTCTTCAGACATGGATTGGACTGGACAATGGGTTGGAGAGGGATGCTGGTGAGGAGTGAGCTTCTTGGATCAGGTGGACACTTGAGACTATGTTGGCATCTCCTGCCTGGAGGGGAGATGAGAGGGTGGAGGGGGTTAGAAGCTGGTGAATTGGACACAAAAAGAGAGAGTAGAGGGAGAGTGTGGGCTGTCTCGTTAGTGGGAGAGCAATTGGGAGTATGTAGCAAGGTGTATGTAAGTTTTTGTGTGAGAGACTGACTTGATTTGTAAACTTTCACTTAAAGCACAATAAAAATTACTTTAAAAAAAGCCTGTAGTTTAATTAACAGTATTGTACCAGTATTAATTTCTTAGTTTTGATAATTACACCATGGTTATGTTTACATTAGGGGAAAGTGGGTGAAGAATTATAAGAACTCTCTGTACTATCTTTGCAAATTTTATGCAAGTATAAAATTATTACAAAATTAAGAACATTACATACCTTTGACCAGTACTGGCACCAACCATCCCAGATTTTCTTGCCAGATAACATATTCAGAGGCAGAGATTAGTGTGCAGGAAGTTTACTAAGGAATGACCTTGGGATCAACAACTATGGACAGAGGGGAAAGAAGCAGAAATGGGCAGAGGAAGAAATCAAACTGTGATGCTGGCCTTTAAATAATCTTTCCATCCCCATGTGTAGTTCTAGAGATAAACTAACCCACCAGAGGGGTCCTAGAGTGAGCTGACCCAAATGGGTCTTTATTCCCCTAACTCAATCAGTAACTGGAAGTTAACTGTCTTGGCAAGTGCGCAACCTTGGCTATAAAGCTTTCTGCAGCTGAGGCAGCTCCTGTGTTGTTGTTGTGTGCCATCAAGTTGATTCCAACTCACAGAGACCCTATATGACAGAGAACTACCCCATAGGGTTTCCTAAGCTGTAATCTTCACAGAAGCAGACCTGCAGGTCTTTTTCCCATTGGAACCACTGGGTGGGTTCAAACGGCCGACCTTTTGGTTAGCAGCTTAGTCGACAACTTAAGGCTACCTGCTGACTGTACTACTAGGTACTGCAGAAAAAAAAGAAAAAAAGGCAAACCCTTCTTTGGAGAAGGATGAATATGATGAAGCTGTATGTCCAACGCAACCTCTTCATAGCAAAGGAGGTAAAGTAGTGGGCAAATGATGATATGTCTCACTGCTACTATCTCATACCACACTACTAAGAAGTTTATGATCTCATACACTGATAAAGTGACTTTTTAACGTGCAGTAGAGCACCTATAGATGATCCCCTGCAAGGATGGGGTACCATTCTCAAGAACTCTGTATACACTCTAAAATAAAAGACCACTATGTAGTTTTATGTCTTTAATAGATAATAAATGTAGGATCTGGAACCAAAGTGTGGAAACATGAGTGTCCATTTACAATTCTTCCAGTGATCCACTTAGGGACTTTGTTGCTTCCTGTCTCTGCAATCGTAAACTCTGCACATCTAGACATTCTCCTTTCCATAATACAGCACTTCTACCAGGGACACAGTCTGAGTCTCATTAAATTTTAAGCTATGGCTACCAGGAAATCAGCAGGCAAGGCTAGGAGTTACCATTCTAGCAGGGATAATTTACACCGGTCATCAGGAGGATGTAGGCATGTATTACACATGATGGCCTAGAAAAATGTTTGGCACCCAGGTTAATTTACTTAGGGATCTCTTGTTTTTCCCCTGTCTAGTTTTGATTATAAATGAATAGGTGCAGGAACCATAGATTGACAAAAGCATTGTGACCAGGGGCTCAGACCTGTCAAAGATTATAGTTTACGTACGTCACTTCACTTGGTAATTCACTAAATAAGGATACTAGCTGAGGGTGAGAGGGATGTAGAATAGGAAATAGTAAAAGAGAGAGATGGGGTGTATCAGTTGCAGCCCCAAGACCAACTATAGTGGTGGAGGCTGTGTGTGAGCTGAGTGTCAGATCATGCAGGACCTTATAGGTCATGATATAGGCTTTTGACTTTTATTCTGAGCAAGATGGAATTCCACTGGAAGGTTTGGATCACTTTTGCTACTTTATAGTAAATAAACCTAGGTTTGGAGGAAGAGGGTAAGAATGGAACAAGAAGCCCAGTTAGAAGGCTATCACAATAATCCAAGCAAGAGATAATAGTGAGTAGGGCTAAAGTAACTTAATGGAAGAGATAAAAAGTGAATTGACTGATTCAAATGGTATTCTGAAGGTTGAGCCAACAAAATTTTTAATGGATTGGCCAAGAATTGTGGGATAGAGTAAAGGACATTTTTAAGATTTTAGTTTTTTATGAGCTTGTTTTTGTATCACTAGGTCAGTTCTTAAAATCAATACTCCCACCTGTCTGTGTTTATAGATTGCCTACCCTTCCACAGAGTAGGCAACGTGATTCCATAACTATTTAGAGGCAGTCTAATATATACAGGAAAGGTAATGAAACATACATGCTACGACAATGTTTTAGCGATACGACAGACCCTTTATCCAGGTACCTCTCATCCAGAAGGATTGTAAAAGGAATTAAATCAAGTGAGAACCTTCAAGCAGATTTCTGAATTTAGTTTTTGAGACTTATGCATTCCAGGCCATACACTTAGATCCCATTACATTAGCCACAATGACATCAAGATAAAATGTACAGGGAACATTTCCAATGTCACAAGGCTTCTATGATTCATTCTTTTGTTTTGCGCTAGTGAAGTCTTTCAAGAGTTCCATCTAGCAATTGCAATAGTAGTCTTTGGTAATGACAGCGTCTATAAAGAGAAGCAGGAACATAGGATTACACAGAAGATTGGGTTCATTGTGAGCCCTAACAAGTCTCAAGCAGCCTGGGAGTCACATAGTAGCAATGGGAAATAGTGGAGAAGCAAAAGAAAGAAAAAGGAAAATCAAATGAGGCAAAAAAAGCAAATATCAATGATTTGCTGAATTTGTATGTCAGGTTTACTTGACATTCCCTTAGAAACATGGTATTATGGTTAAAGTGTGTCACCTTGGCTGGGTCATAATTCTTAGTGGTTTGGCAGTTATGATGTACCTTGACAGTTGTGTAATGATGTAGTCACCTCCATGATGAGATCTGGTATGTAATCACCTCCATGACGAGATCTGCTATGAGTAGCCAATCAGTTAAAAAGGAATTTCCTCGGGGGTGTGGGCTACATCCAATATATGTGGACTTCCTTGCAGAGCTCACTGCTTTTGCTCTGCTCTGGATCCTGTATTCTACTCATGAGCAACTGACCTCTGGTTTTTGGGGCTTGAACCAGCAGTCTGCCTTCTTACCTGCCAATCTTGGGTTTGTCAGCCTTCACAGTGTGTGAGCTATCAACCTCCTGTCTGACCTGTGGATCTTGGGTTCTTCAGCCCCTGTAGCTACACGAGTCAGGAAAAGACTCCAGCCTGATGCCTGACCCAAGGACTTGGGACTTGTCAGCCTCTACAACCACGTAAGCCATTTGCTTGAGACAAATCAATCTCTCTTTTCTTTCTCTCTCAATCTCTCTCTTTCTCTATCTATACATACATTTCACTGGTTTTGCTTCTCTAGAGAGCCCTAAAATAAATAAATAAATAAATACTAATTTTTTATTTTTTTTTAGAGAGCCCAGCCTAAGACATACAGGTAGTGAGGGTGCCTAAAGTACATGTCTTTAAGCACATCAGCATATTTATTGTGAGAAATTTGGCTTAGACTGAAAAATGACATTGTCTGGAGATGGGAGAGAGTAATCTAGCTGAGATTTAGAAGCAGAAAAGTGTATCACAGAGGAGGTGAGAGATAAGTCTCCTTTGTGTCAGAGCTCACTATCTGTAGTAGTCTCAGATTCTCTTCTGGGAAATAAAGTTTACTAGGGAATGGAGGGAGGAGCACCAGTGGCACGGTGGTTAAAGCACTTGGCTGCTAATCAAAAGGTTTGTGGTTTGGATCCACCAGTAGCTCAGTGGGAGAAAGATGTGGCAGTCTATATCTGTAAGAATTACAGCCTTGGAAACCCTATAGGGCAGTTCTACTCTCTCCTACAGGGTCGTTGTAAGTCAGAGTTGACTCAACAGCAATGGGTTTTTTGGTTTTAGGGAATGGAGGAACTGAGATTTTAATATTGTTTGTGGCTGAGAGAGAAAGCTGTATTTCTAAGTTGATAAGCAATTAACGGTCTCCCTGATTTAGTTAAGGAGTCTGAGAAACAACTGTTACCTAAAGATAACATGAGTAGTAAAGCTGTATTCAGTATTACAAACCTGGAACAATTTCATCCAAGAATACCCAGAAAAAATTTGCAATGATTAAAAAAGGAGGAAGAAACCTCGTGTCTTAGTTACCTAGTGCTGCTATAACAGAAATGCCACAAGTGGGTGGCTTTAACAAACAGAAGTTTATTTTTTCACAGTTTAGAAGGCTAAAAGTCTGAATTCAGGGCATGGCTGTAGGGGAAGGCTTTCTGTTTTTGTTAGCTCTGGGGAAAGGTCCTTGTCTCTCTCTTTTCAGCTTCTTTTCCTTGATTCCATGGTAATCTTCATGTAGCATGGCATCTGTCTTCTGCCCATGGCTTTTTGATTTGGTACAATCCTCAGCTGATGAATTACATGGAGAGGGCAAGCATACTGTGGCTCAGGAACATACAGCACAAGTTTAGGCTGGTGTCACTGATACGGGGCTGGCAATGAGGTACGTTTTCTAGCTGCAGAGCCCTTTCAGTGTCACTGTATTTGCCCTGAGACTATTTTTGCAGTTTTCAGAGAGACTGTCAAGTTGTTGTAGCTTAAGAAGTGTCGTAGAAACTGAAGTCATGAGTGTGTTATGTGGCACATTATCGTAGGAAACAGAGCTGGGTGTGAAGGTGTTCTTGTTCTTTCTTTTCTCATTCTCTGAATCAGTGCACTGATTAATGAATGGGATAAAACGGAGTGGTTTGGAATGATTGTACCATGACATTAGGGTAACCGAGCTACAGTTGCATCTCTTGCCAACCAAGGAAGGGGTATGAGCTTGGAAAATAAGTAATCAATGTAGAGAGAGGGAGAGAGAGTCTACTGGATATATTTTAAAGGAAGATTGCTATTTGAGAGCATATAGGGGAAACTAGGAAACTCTCACAGCAGAGTGGTTAAGACTTCAGGTGCTAACCAAAAGGACAGCAGTTTGAATACCAGCCGCTCCTTGGAAACCCTACAGGGCAGTTCTACTCTGTCCTATAGGGTCGCTATGAGTCAGAATCAAAGGTAAAGTGTTTGGTTCAGTTTAAGGGAAACTATTTGAATGTGATAAGGTGAGTTAAGTCTGTAGTTGCAGAGTCTTTGTTGGTCCTGGATGAAGTAGAGACTTTTTTTTTGAGGATTACTCTAACAAAACCTACAGTTCTCAGGAAAAACTAGAGAACTTTTTTTTTATGGTTAAAAGGGCATTTTGTAAATATTTTCAAATTATTTTCTTAAGACAAAGGTTAGACATACTTGTATCTTTACACATACGTGGCCAGCCCAAAGCAGAGGAAATATGAAGAAATAAAGGCCTTTATTGATACCTTCTGATAATCACACTACGCTTTAAGATTATACTTTGGATAAATGTCTAAGACTGATAAGTAGTAATATGGTCACTGGAACAAGACATGAACAATCCATTCCAGATTAGACCACAGCAGGAAAAGATCGATATGGAATAAAGAAAAGAGTACCTAGCCTGGAGCAAAATAGGAACTCAGCAATAGTCGTTAAAGGTTAGTTTCCTAGTGAAAAGGACTGTACAGTTACCAGAGAACCCACTATATGTCTTCCACATTTTTTTGTACTTAGATTTTTAAAACTATGTTTAGTTCTAAACTGAGAAGTATGGTTCAGTCATTCCAAATTTTAGTTATTTTCGTCAAGTTAAACGGATTCTACAGGTATTGACATGTATTGGTGTTTATCTGGATGGATTCTTTCTATTTAAATCAAGATTCTGCTGCCTAGATTGAGTAAAATCGTGGGAACAGATTACCATCTACTTACCCTGAAAAGAGATGTAATACCTGGGTTCAGAGCTTGGATCTGTAGTCAGATTGACTGGGTTAGAATCTTGCTTCTCTCATTTATTTTCTTAGACAAGTTTCATGACTTTTCTAAACCTCAAATTCTTCTTTAGATATTATGAATAATATTACTTATGTCATAGGTAATAAATTAAATAATACACGTAAAGTGATCAGCATCATGCTTGCCCATAGTAAAATCTCCATATACATTAAACTGTTAGCAATTTATTATCATTAATGATAGCAGTATTATTGTTGTTAAAGATGTTCTACAAAGCACATCTGCACCTGGGTGAGCTCGTGTTAGGACTTGCTGTCATATATTTCCCTACCTCTGTGTAAATCCAGCTTTACTTTCTACTATTCAGACAGCTTAAAATATTAGTTTCCAGAAAAAAAAGAAATGTGAATTTTTAGCCTCAATTTGAGATAGCTATATTGCCCCAAACTGTATTCCCAGATATGCTAGTTTATCAAAACAAATACAATAACAAGAGAGGCAAAGACGCCTCTCCACTTTAGTCCTCTACCCTGTGTCCTATCCTACAGACTCACCTTGTTAACAGGCTTTGAGCTCCAGAGAATGGCAGCATAAGAATACACTAGTAAAGGATAGGGTTGGACGAATGTTTTAAGAAAACTTTTCTCTATTTTGATATGCTCGCATGTAACACAAGGTATGATGATGGCATAAGTCAGAAATATATTTTGTTACACATAAAAATTCTTGATGTTCTGCCTATTTTTATATAGTTAAAACTCCTAAGGATCTGAAAATTGACTTTGTCTTACATATATTCATATATATATACTGGTGGCATAGTGGTTAAGAGCTTAGGCTGCTAACCAAAACATTGGCAGTTTGAATCCACCAGCCACTCCTTGGAAACCATATGGGGCAATTCCACTCTGTCCTATAGGGTCACTATGAGTCGGGATGGACTCAACAGCAATGGGTTTGGTTTTTGGTTTTATACACATATATATTCTCCAAAGAACTGTGCAAAGCGAAGAATATAGAGATAAATACATTGAAATATATTCTTAAAGATATCACAACCTAATGGTGAGGCAGCCATTGATAAATAATTTCAAATCAATAAAATAAGAACAATCTTTGTGCTGCTTCTAAGGAACTGCTATAGTACAGTTTTGGTGCTTTTGAAAGGCTTCATATCAGGAGTAGCACTTGAACTGGCTCTAGAAGTGAGAGTAGAAGTTTGTCAAGACAAACGTTCAGCATGTTTATAGGCAATGAGGTGTGGACCAGCATGACACAATTAGGAAACTACACGTAGTTGTGCACTGGTTGATCATTTGGAAAAACACCAGAGTGGAAACTGCAGAGAAGGTAAGTTCCAATCTCAGGGGCTCTTTTATGCTGTGCTAGAGCGTTTGGATACCTTTCTACTGGGTGATGGGTAACCTCTGGTTTGTTTTTAATCAGAGGAGTGACAAGATCGATTTGTTTCTTAGAACAATCGCTCTGTCAGAAGTATAAAGGATGAAGTAGAAGGACAAGAGGGAAGAGTTCACATATTTTTTTCTGTTTTTCCTCTTACCTCAAATCTATTTGCTGGCTTGCTTTCTGAAAGGTTTTTGAAGAAAAAAGTACTGGGTCTCTCTAGACATTGTAAATATAAATAATATTTTCAGAGTAAAAATAACTTTGCCAGCAGTGTTAACTGCAATAACCCTTATGTTTTAAGGCAACATACTTAAAAAATTGTCCTGGATTAAAAATGTCTCTGCTAAGAAACAGTGTATCACGCAAAAATATTTGCAAATTGGAACCTATCACAATGAGCTGACCTGGGTCGTATGAGAAATCTTGTATTAACAGTATAATCCTCATAGAAATAATCCCTGTTTGTGTGTGTGCAGAGATTCCACTGGGAGCTACAGTTCCTACTGAACAGGAAATAAGATCCTCAGCTCTGGAAATCAATTAAATAAATATGAAATAAAAGGGATTACTTTCAGCCAATTTGTGTTTCAAACACAATTCCCACAAGGTGGCGCATTACTTTGAAAAGGGCAGGAAGATGTTCTTGTGAGATCTAGTGGGTAAACAAACAAACAAAAAAAATCAATTCGGATGGAATGCTCTGTTGTCTTCAGAGGGCCACAGGGAAATGGCCGATCTTGCATCTGGAGTAGATAATGAGTGGGGACCTTAGTCCATGTGGTGAACTATAAAAAGAGTAATTTAGTAGACGGCTCCTCTTAAAATAGGTGCAAAGGAAACTGACTCTTTTCTGTTGTAGAACTAATAAAGGAGCCAGAAGACCGTCTTTTCTTCTCGCTCCTTTACTAGTCCTCTGAACTGTGACAAAACATTAGAGTGCTGCGTGAAGTGTAGAGGGAAAATACACTACATTCTCCATGTTTCAACTAAAAAACACCTATTCTATGTCCTTTGGGTAATATACATATCACCCTAACCTCTTCATGTGTTCTAAAATGAGACTTGAATCTTGTTGAAGGTAAGACAAATTGCTCAGCCTCTGTATGTTGAACTCCAGGTTCAGCAGAAAGAGTACAGAGTATATTTCTGTAAGTAAACGATCTATGGGTAAAAACATTTCTTTGTAAACAGTCAAGTCTGAGAAATACTGTTTTCACATCTTTGATGACATATGTTTCCACAAGGGGAAAAATATAATTGTGTGTTGCAATATATCTGATGATGCTGAGTTCAACCCAATTAAACAGGTATACACACACAGACACACTCACACACACAAATACATACACATATCTACTAAGCAGATTGTAGGAAAACAAAAAATACACAGTAATGGGCACAAAATAAGTACTCACGACACATGTGTTTGGATGTAAGCTGCAGAAAAGCCTCTTATTTCTAGTTCCTGATCATTTCCCTACTTACCAACGCTTCTGTATTGATTCTTCTCTTTAAGCTTACATGGAAGAGATATACTTGGAATAGTTTCAGTAATGGCAGCTTAAACAGAGACAGGAGAAAATCAGACACTGCAAAAAGTTGTTTCTTTCAGAGTCACTTTATGGGTCTGCATTACAATTTTTCCATGACTGGAGTGTACATCAGTTCTCTTGAGAATGTGAGCAAGTAGGTCAGTGCCATCATCGATTAGGAACATAGCCTGAGATTGCGACCCTCCTTCTCTTAGCTTACTTAGCACAGTGGCCCTCAACCATTTTTATGCCTCCATTTACATGTATAGCTGTATTCTGTCAGTGATGCTTTGTATTTTTTATTGCCCTGTTGGAAACCCTGGTGGTGTAGTGGTTAAGTGCTCTGCCTGCTAACCAAAAGGTCAGCAGTTCAAATGCACCAGGTGCTCCTTGGAAACTATGGGGCAGTTCTACTCTGTCCTGTAGGGTTGTTATAAGTCAGAATCGGCTTGATGGCAATGGGTTTTTTTTTTTTTTTTTTTTTTGGTAGGTTACAGAGCTGGTCACGTTACAGAGATAAACCAAACCAAACAAAATCCGCTGCCATTGAATCGATTCCGACTCGTAGCGACCCTATAGGACAGAGTAGAACTGCCCCATAGAGTTTCCAACGAACGCCTGGTGGATTTGAACTGCCAACCTTTTGGTTAGCAGCCAAAGCACTTAACTACTACACCACCAGGGTTTCCATTACAGAGATAGCAGTAGCAAAATGTGTACTAGAATGCAGATCTCCTGATTTCCCAGTCAGTGCTATATGACATCTATATTCCATTACAACGCGCTCCAGTCACAAGTGCTTGGTTATGCCATGCGTAAAACGTGCACAGCTTTCATTCTCTAAAGCAATGGCTGCCACACATCTTGCTTCTCATCTGTCAGGTATGTAAAGGGAGGTTACCAAATCAGTTAATGAATGATAATGATAATGTGAAGATTCATAACCACTCCACCAAGGAACACTTGGGCAAGATTTGTCAGTACCTATGACTCTCCCTGACAATATGAGTCAGAAGAAATGAAACATTAAAAGTGCCTAACAAGTCATAAAGACAGAAAATGTCGCTACAACTTTGGAATGAGAAATTGACTATAATGATTTCTTTTTTTCTAAGAACTACAAATGGGTCCATAACTATTGACCCTGACTTATTGGAAAAGTTGCTTTGTACAAGCATTCAGGATAGGCACCTGTGATTTTCAGCTTTGGTTATGTAACTGCCAAGTAGCATACTTCCAACATCTTGATGATGGTTATGATGGATCAGAACCAGGAATGCAAATGTGTCATGAATTTCTCAAAGTATATTTTAGTTGATTTTAATTTAGAAAAGTAAGAACACTTCTTAGGAACACGGAATGTTATTACAAAATAAAAAGGATGAGATTGCAAGAACTCTCAAATATCACTGATCTACAGTGACATGTCAGTAAAAATCATAAAATCCTCTAGGTTAACCTTTTACCTAAGCATGAAGTATATTCACAGTCTTCTAATTAGTTTCCATTTCATTCCTTTTTTTTTTTTGCATGCTTTATTTCATGATCTATTCGGCTACCATTATTGAATAGTGTATTGAGAAAGTAATATTCACCAGGCAATTGGCTATACATCTTATATCCTGGGGCAGAGATGGTCAAACACCAACGATTCTTATTCCTATCCCACGATAACTTCTTAGCCAGACACTATATTCCTCAACCCTCTTGCATCTTGATGTATAGCTGTGTGGGCCTGGGTGTTTATATATTTGGTGTTTCTCTCTCTTATTTTTTTCTCCTTCCATGATAAACTTGGTTGAAATGTGGTGAAGATGGCTGTACTGCAAGATGAAAGAAGCCTGGGTCACTGAATTACAGCCTGGGAAAGAACCTTCCAGTCAGGAACATCCACATCTATGTGAATTAGCAACAGATTTACGTATTTTAAGCTACTGAGAATTTTTTTTTTGAGGGGGGAGGCTTCTGTTTTTTGTTTTGTTTTACTTTGTTATAGGAATTAGCCTACCCTGACTTATACACGTGTAATCCTTGCAATACAGGTACAAATATTAATACTGATTTTAAAGATAAAAAAAAATAGCTCAGAGAAATAAATATTTACACAAGTTAATAAACAACACGGACTATGTTGAACTGAAGATTATATAAATCTACAAGGTCCTGAGCCTAACCAAGATTGGATTTTTAATGGTAAGAATAACTCTAGCTCATAACTGAATTAATTGATTCAAAAACATACCAGGCAGTAAGATAAATGAAACAGAGGCATAAATGAGGGTGACATATTTTGGGGCTGATTAGGTCATATTATTTTTTCACAGTTCTTATTCCTTTCCCCTATCCCTGCCATGCTTCAGTGTGGGTAGACATACTTCCTGACCTATTGATTTTGAACTTGCTTTGACCAAGAAAGAGCACGGGTTTGGAGGTGGTGATGGGCCTGTTAGTAATAGAGCTTAACCAGGCATCATGTTTCTGCAAACCTTTTTGAGTTTCATGCTTGCCTATGAGAAAAACAT
The DNA here is from genome assembly GCF_024166365.1 of Elephas maximus indicus. Classification (NCBI taxonomy): domain Eukaryota; kingdom Metazoa; phylum Chordata; class Mammalia; order Proboscidea; family Elephantidae; genus Elephas; species Elephas maximus. The sequence goes on along the minus strand of NC_064825.1, from coordinate 23,399,393 downwards.
AGATAGTGGCTGCTCTGTGTATCAAAGTTATGGAATGAAACACAAATGGAGCAGACCTGAACCTAATCTAGCCAAGCCCACCTGGCCCCATCTAAAAACAGCTGAACTCAGTTAAATCTAGCTGAGCCATAGCTACCCCACACCACTATGTGTGAAAAATAAATGTTTCATGTTGGAAAACACTAAGATTCTGGGTTGTTTGCAATCTGATGATATATTTGGTATGGATGAAACAAAGGATATGTTTAGGAATGGAGATTGCTAATACTGGAGGGAGGTATGACTGAAACGGTAAATTGGGACTAGATTGTGATTGTTCTTAAATGCCACGGCAAATAATTAAAAAAAAACTGTACATATGTATGCATACATACATATATATGGAGCCCTGGTGGTGCAGGGGTTAAGCACTTGGCTGCTAACCAAAAGGTTGGCAGTTCAAATCCACCAGCTGCTCCTTGGAAACCCTATGGGGCAGTTCTGCTCTGTCCCATAGGGTTGCTATGAGTCAATATAGAGATAGAGAGAGAGGCGGGGAGAGAGAGAGAGAGAGAGCGCCCTGGTAGCACAACAGCTAAGCGCTGAGCTGCTAACTGAAAGGGTGGTGGTTTGAACCCACCCAGCAGCTCCAAGAGAGAAAGACCTGGTGGTCTGCTCCCATAAAGATTACAGCCTCGAAAACACTATGAAGCAGTTGTACTCCGTCACATGGGGTAGCTATGAGTCGGAATAGACATGACAACACCTAGGAATACAATACATATATTGCAAGATAATGTACTCCATTTTGGTGTACTGATAAAAGAATTTATCCTCTGACCATAGTAAAATAAAAAAGAATAGAAAATTTGTTGAAGGAGGCCAGCTGGTAACAGGCCGTGATACCAAGTCTTGTGTCAGAGGTACAAGCTTTGGCTTAGTTATCACTCCAGATTGGTATACTTACCTTGATTTCTGACCATAGTAGCCCTGGCAGTGGCTTGCCATGTTACTGCCTTCATGAAGCCATGTTTCTGCTGCTGAAGCCATTTTTGCTATAGCTCAAGAAATACCATGATTAGTGCTACTGGTAAAGATTACTGCTTTGCCTGCTCACTGGACAGAGAGTATTCTTTGTCTTTTTCTTTAGCTGTCTAGAGATTATAGGTGAAGAAACTAGAAATTCAGGAAATTAATGTCGCCTGAGGCAGATACCGATCAAAGATGGGAGGTGAGAGGGAACAAGAAGGAAAAAAAAATGTCCTCCCTTTTCTGAGATGCAATACTGCATACTGCTTCTCCGAAGACATCCTGTGAAACAATGCAGCTGGATGCTGTGGCCTGTCAAGAAGCACACCCACTCATATTTATGGTCCCTCTAACCTGATAGTGGATGAATTATTATTGAACTGTACTGCCTATATCTTGAAAGTGTCAAAACATTTCTCAGAGGGAAAGCTTGGACATAATACGGTACAGCAGAGAAAGGTTGGGCAATAACTATACAACACATTATCTGGAATGTGGCTCTTGGCAATTCAGGTATTTATTTTGAGAATATTATAACTGACATTCATTAAGTACTTAGAATTCTACATGACTTGTTGAAAGCACTTTACGTATATTGACACATTTAATAATTACAATAACCCTAAAATGGAGGTTGGAAACTGAAGAACAGAGTGTTAAGTACACATCCCAGTTTATCCATTAGAAAGGGCTGGACCCGGGACTCATATCCAAGATATATTCTTAATCACTATGCTAAACTGCCAGACACATTTTGAGGCAATTTTGGGCACTTCAAGCAGTGACACAACTTAGTTTATTTGGCTATATCAAAAAGAAAAGATAGTCTTCACACTCTATGTCCTGGGATTGTTGTTTTTGGTAGTTGTCATCAAGTCCAATCCAGCTCATGGCAACCCCATGTGTACAGAGTAGAACTGCTCCAAAGGGTCTTCAAGGCTGTGACCATTTGAAAGATCACCAGGTTAGTCCTCTGAGGTACCTCTAGTGGCAGGGGGTGAGGAGGGGGGACCTCCAACCTTTCAGCTAGTAATCAAGTGCTTAACTGTTTGCACCATGCACGGACTCCTTTGTTCTGGGATTAGATTACTCTTCATCAACATGTTTATAATTCCACTTTATCTCAAATACTGATGCCACTGTCATAGCATCTTTCATCTTGGGCAACAATACTTAGGACAGGATAAGGATCTCCACCTGATAGATCCCTGAAAAAAAGATACTCACGTATGGGATAATAAGGAAGTAGAATTTAATTACCTGATATACTGGTGCTAAATTTATTAACGGCCATCAATATTTTGGGTCAGTGCTTAGTTTCATGGAATTTATACTGATATACTTACAATTTTCTAAATGTCATTGAATGCTGCTAATAAATACACAGGCAACAACCTTTCATTTTTAAATGCATGCACTATCATCCATGATTTTTAAATCAGTTCTATTGAGGTTTAATTAATACAATACAATCCTTCAACTGTAAGTGTATAATTTGATGAGTTTTGACAAAGTATACAGTTGTGATATAGAATATTTCACCTCAAAAAGTTTCCTTTGTTTTCCCCTTTGCTATTAGGAAAAGGATCAGAAAAGCTAGACCTTGGAAGGAAAGGAATAACCGACTTTTATCTAGAATATAAAAAGAAGTCCTACAACTCAATATTAAAAAGATAAATAACCAAATTAAAAATGAGCAAAAAAGCAGAAAAATATTTGAATATACACTTCACCAAAGGAGATATCATCCCTATTTTAAGAGAAAAGAAATCTGTGGCTTAGAAAGAATCGATAACTAAGATAAGCTCACATTTGGTAAATGGTGGAGTTAGGATTCAAACTGAGGTCAGTTCGAGAGCCAATTCTGAGCTCTTTAAGTGAGAAGAAGAAAGAGGTAAGGAAGGAAAACACACTAAGGGAGAAAGGAGGTAGGGAGAAAGAAAGAGCAGTAGGAAGGAGAGGTAGTTATGATAGCCATAATTTGAATCACTGCTGCCTTACCCTGAGTTCGATGTTTTTATCCCACACAGTGTCCCAGAGGATGACTGTATTTTACATTACTAGTATCTTTATGGAGACCCTGGATGATGCAAATGGTTAAGCACCTGACTACTAGCTGAAAAGTTGAAGGTTCGAGCCCACCCAGAGGCACCTTGGAAGACAGGCCTTGCGATCAGCTTCCAAAAGGTCATAGCCTTAAAAAATCTATGGAACAGTTCTACTCTGCATACATGCAGTCACTGAGTCAGAATTGACTCAACAGCAACTAACAACAATGACAACACCTTTAATGGAAACTGAAGAGAAAACTTCCTTTTAAATTTTTTCTAGGTCAGAGGTCCTGCCATTTTACCTTGCTTTATAGAGGGGTGAAATGGTAACACAATCACATGATGTGGAGTAAGTATTCCTGATGTTGGTGATGATGTGAGTTGAGAAATTCTAACAGAGAACAAGCAGGCAAAAGAGAAGTCTGGTTACTTTCAGCTAAGCTTCCTTCCTTCCTGAGGTTTTTGAGCAGAGAACTCCAAATGATATTTAAAACAACAAACGCTATGCGACATGCTTTACCAGATGTATGCTAATGGAAAGTAAAGTGAGAATGATGCCATGAATGTGTTTTCCAAGTGAAAAGTGTGGTTCAGCTCTTTTTTTGGGAGGTAGTTATTATTGTTTAAAGGTGTTAAAGGAGTGGAAGTAAATCGCTGCAACAGTTTCAAAACATTTTTGCAAGTCATCGCATCCACTCATTGGTGCGTATGTGAACAGAAGGGCCCTGTGAATCAGCATCAAAAGATGGTAGGTCTTTGTCCTCTGAAGTCTTATCTGGTCTCTTATTTTGTCACTGCTTTAATTTGAGCTTTGGTCTGTGAATGTCTGAGTGAACCATCGCTTTAAAGAGCTCCTGCGATAAAACCATCAGCCAACGGCAACGTGCCAGAAGCCTCAAATCATCACAGCTGTTTACAGTGCTGGGTTCCCCAGTATAAGAAATGTTCACATTTTAGCCTGCTTTACCTTCTAATCACAGTATTGGCCACAATAGCAATAGTAATAAAAATGTCATCTTATGGATATAGTGATTTAGAGGTTACATACTGCTTTCACGTGCATTATTTCTTTGTGAAACAAGTCTCCGAGATTAGTAAAGTAGTATTTTTATCCCCATGTTCAGAGATTTAAAGACATTTCTGCATGTAAATTGAAACTTGTTCTATCCTACTTCTGGAAAATTCCTCCTGCAGGTATATCAGGGTCTACCTTTCTTAAACAAATACACAAAAACAAACCAGTTGCCTTCAAGTTGATTCCACCTCATGGTGACCCCATGTGTGCAGAGTACAACTGTGTTCCATGGGTCTTTCGTTGGGTGTAACCTTTTTGAGCAAATCGCCAGGCCTGTCTTTTGAGGCCAGTCTGGGTGGATTCAAATGGCCAATCTTTCAGCTAGTAGTTGAACATTTAACTGCTTGTGCCACCCAGCTTTCTTACCTCTGTTAGATTTTTATTCATATGTCACCTTCTCTTTGAGAACCCTGTAAACCACCAGATGTAAAAATTCAATCTCTAATCTTTCTACACCCCTTATCCTCTTTCCCTACATTATTTGCCCTCCCATAACATATATTGCTATCTAACATGCTTCATCTTTTCTTATTTAGCTGGCCTGTTGTCTATCCTGTCCTTCTAGAATGTAACTTTCATGAGGATAGGGGTTTGATAGAGCCCGCACACATTGTGGAACTCTGGTAGCACAGTGGTTAAGAGCTTGGTTACTAACCAAAAGGTCAACAGTTGGAATCTACCAGCCGCTCCTTGGAAATCCTATGGGGGCAGTTCTACTCTATTCTACAGGGTCGCTATGAATTGGAATTGACTCAACAGCAACGGGTTTGGGTTTGGTTTGACGCACATCATCCCCCCTGATTGCCATCATTTTATTGAATTAATGATTGACTAGACATTCAATAGGCTGTCTGACTACATGCTCCATTTGGGTTTTTAAACACCACTCACAGCATGTTGCAGAAGTCTTGGTGGCACAATGGTTAAGTGCTCAGCTGCTAACAAAAAGGTTGGTGGTTCGAACCCATCAGTGGCTCCATGGGATAAAAGACCTAGCCATCTGCTCCTGTGAAGATTACAGCCTAGGAAATCCTATGGGGCAGTTCTATTCTGTCATAAAAAATATATATGTATGGTCTTTATGAGTTGCAAGTAACTCCACGGCACACAACACAGCATGTTTACATGTGGTAGGCTGGGGGAAGAATTTGGAGGATTCAAATATGGGTAAAACATTGATCAAATTAAATCCTTGAGTTTTAAAATGAAGAGTTGATAGGTTTATATGTACCTGCATAAGCATTACAAAGCTTTTGGCTTTTGGAAAGAGGAGGTTCTTAAATAGTAATAAAATTTTACAGTTGTAAGGTGGAAGATGGCACCGGGGGGTGAGGGGAGTGGGGTTCCAGTTATGACCTTGCTAACTGCAGCTCCCTAGGAGGAATTGCTTATCATATTTGGATTTCAGTTTCTTTACCAAACATATGAGGGTGCTGGGTGGGATTATTTCAAGTCTCCTTCCTGGTCTGCTGCAGTGATTTTCACTGATGTATAATTGTATAATTATATGAATTATACACTGAGCATCACGAGATTTTTTTAAGTTTAAATAAAGTTTTTGCTTCCAGAAGTCCCATAACACACACTCTGTCTAAATATACTTTAGTTGTTAATCACCCCTTTACAATGTTTATAAGCAAATTACAAATCAAATACGCTCTGCGAAGCTTGTAACCTTATTATGCTGCTAGCTCCTTGTCATTTTGACGGCTACTTAGATATTTTTGCATAAAATAAAATAAATAAAAATGTGATTTTATTTCTCAACCCTTATAATTTGACTGAAGGCTACACTTTCACTAGCTTCTATATTAGAAAGCTGAGATGACAAAGGAAATAGGCAAATTATTGTTAAATCAAAATTGATAGTATTGGGTAATGGATTTTTACTAATAATAACAGAAAAAATATAAGCTCTGATACCATAAAAACATGTGCAATAAACATTCCTTAAGAACAGCAAGGCACTGGACTCAGCACTTTGTTAAGTGAAGACCTAGATAAACCTTAACCTCCAAATCTTGTTTACACTTATCCATAGTTTTATGTTGCTCAGTGAATTTCTGGTTTCTTGAGAAATGTCCACTTGTGATTTAGTATCACAGAACTTTTCTCAGGGAAATTGGATAAGAGAGCTTGAAGAGTATTTAATATAACGCAAGCAAATTTTTTAAAAGCCTCTGTTACTGAGGAGAAATCTTTTTAAAGCTCTTTGGTCAGACTGACTGTCTACAATGATTGGCTTTGATGAAAAAAAAATACGCCTGGCTAATATCTACAGTAGGGAAGAAAACCTTGCAATTATGTTATCCCTCGTTTAGGCCTCAAACAAACAAGCTAATAGCTTCTTATTTATCTAACTGATTGTGCTTTGATTATAGGCCATTAGTGGGCATTACAAAGTGAAAAAGTTTGCTTAGACTTTTCCCATGGATATTTGAACTTCATGCTAATGATTCAATTTCAGTCAATTCTTTCATGTAGTAAAACCTTGATAAAGCAATATGGATAAAATTAAGCTATATAATAAATGGCTATCCAAAGGAATAAACTTCATATTTTCTCACTGGTTAGAGGCCTTCTTTGATTTCAAGGGGAAGCAAAACTTCAAACTAGGGATCTGAATTCCAACAACAAAAGTTAGTAACAGAAGTATTTGAACTATCCCAGGAGTTTAATCTGTCAATTATTTATATACATTGAGGGTAATCTTTTAAGTTCTCAGTTCTTTACATGTCCTTACTTTATTCTAGTAATCTATTGCCATTTTTAAACACAAGACAAAAGAACATGGCTATGATTGGCTGAGGAATAATAAGCAGTAAACTCACTGAGGGCCACAGGTCCCAGATAATAGGCCATAAATGACTGGAGGAGATACTAGTGGGACATTGATTGCCTGAGGAGAGAAAGATTTTGTCCATTTGAGAGTTGCAGACAGCTTCCTAACCAGCAAAGAATTTCAGTGTTAAAATACTTAGATGTTCTACTTCCTACTCTTCTGTTTTGTATTGCCCTCCCCTCCCATAGAAAACACATTTATTGACTTATTCAACGTTCTCTACTTTCAAAGACTAAGTCCAGCTTTGGGGGTGATTTGAAAGACATAACAAACTATACTTCCCCATCTCCAGAGTTTTTCTTCCTCCTCTCACCAACTGAATATTCTATTGTATCATCCTGAAACGAAATAATTAAAATAGCTAATTCAAGGTCATGCCTCAAATATGCTTTCATTTGTGTGATATTTCATAATTTATAAAATGTTATTATTATACTATTTTTTCTTACAAAATTTCAAGGCATGTATTAATATCACTCTTAGTTTGCATATAAGGAATTTGTCCTTCAGAGATTATTGAATGATTTGCCAATTGTCATAGTGCTATGGTTGCCAAGCCTAGGTAGGGAACCTACATCTTCTCATACTTGGTTTGAGCACCTTCTTCTGCACACTGCTATATTAAGCACTTTCAAGCAATGTTCTCTTGAATAGTCTTTATCTATTAAGTCCTTTGGGTGATACTCTAGAAATAAATAAAAAAAGGGAGTTAAACTTCAAAAACTACTAAGAAGCAAAAAGGGATATAAAGAAATGGTGGAAGACACAAGTGGTTAGTGTAAAAGTGAAAGCGTGAAAGCATAAGGAGCTTTAAAAAGAGAAGTTCTGGAATAGAGAGATGCTCAGATATGGGAGTTCATAGGCAAGAGAGATGACATTAGGGTAAAAGTAATCAGGAAATTCTTGATGAAGAAGGCAGCATTTTTTTCTTTGAAAGGTAATTGGGATTTTGACTTGCACAGATGGAGAGGTTAGGACACTCTGATTAAGAAGAATGGCATGAACAAGTCCAAAAGTGATAAAGAAAGTGAGTTGTTATAACTGTGGTCCAATTTTTTGAGAGAATGAGAGGCATGTAAAAGAGTTGTAAGAGAAATAAGCAGAGAAACGGAAGTCTCATTAAAACAACTACATGAAGTTTTTCCGTTTTCTGATGATACAATAAAAATTTACCAACTTCTGATCTGATTTTTATTTGGTTTTACCAAATGTTGGACTGATGCAAGTACATTTATCTGAAAGGCATTTCAGAAAACATGAGACATGGGCAAGACAAAATTTAGATTCAGTTTTGTTCCATATGAAGGCTGTAAGAGTTCAGATCTCAAGTAAGGGACACATGGTAGTTTTGGAAGTTGTTGTTAGGTGCCATCGAGTTGCTTCCAACTCATAGTGACCGTATATACAACAGAATGAAACACTGCTGGTCCTACCCCACTCTTGCAATTGTTGTTATGCTTGAGGCCATTGTTGTAGCCACTGCGTCAGTCCATCTCATTGAGGGTCTTCCTCTTTTTTGCTGACCCTTTATTTTACCAAGCACAATGTCCTTCTCCAAGTACTGGTCCCTCCTGACAACATGTTCAAAGTATGTAAGATGAAGTCTCACCATCCTTGCTTCTAATGAGCATTCTGGCTGTACTTCCAGGACAGACTTGTTTGTTCTTCTGGCAATCCATAATATATTCAATATTCTTCTTCAACACCATACATAATTCAAAGGCATTAATTTATCATCAATTTATTCTTTCACAGTCTAGTTGGTTGGAAGTCCAAATTCAGGGTGCCAGCTCCAGGGAAAGGCTGTCTCTGTTAGCTCTGGAAGAAAATCCTTGTCATCAATCTCTCTCTGGTCTAGGAGCTTCTCAGCACAGGGACCCCAGGTCCAAAGGATGCACTCTGCTCCTGGCACTACTTTCTTGGTGGTATTTTAAGAAGTGGAGCCCAGAAAATGGCATGTGTTGTGTTCAAGATGATTTGGTACATATTTTGCAGAGACAAGATGGATGATCTAGATTTATATTTAAGTCCAAGTCCTGTTACAAGTAGACTTTGAAATTTCAAGCTAGTATTTTTTTTAAGGATCCCTGGTGGCAAAGTGGTTAGCAGCTCTGTGGGAGAAATATGTAACAGTCTGCTTCCTTAAAGATTATATACAGCCTTGTAAGCCCTATGGGGGCAGTTCTATTCTGTCCTATAGGGTCCCTATGAGTTGGAATCAACTCAGTGGCAATGGGTATTTTTTTTTTTTTAAATATTTCTATAAAATGGAGGCAGATTCTCATCGTTTGTTTATATTACCAATAGATGTTCTAGGGAATACCTCTGAGACCCTTTAGAAATCTGCGTATGTGACTTTAGCCTGGTAAACTTTCAGTACGGCTGTAGCCAACTGCAACATACAGTGCTTCTTAAACATTTTTCGGTGTTGCATAGAAATCATGCAGAGAATTAAAGGACAACACCAGATCACTGAAGTGAAGACTTCAAACTATTACTTACTGTAATATATTTTCCCTGGAAAGCACTGCATTGCAAGCCAAAGGGACTGTATCTTATATTTCTCTTATAAATCTCTTATAATCTCCAAAGCAATAACAAGTGTTAAGTAAACTCTGATATTATCAGGATACGTATAGTATTTAAAATATAATAATGCATTTCCTAAATAGCTGCATTTTTGGAATGCAAATTTAGGAAATTTTTTGAGAAAGGTAACATAAGAAATGCTAAAATATGAAATTATACTTCATAAAAGGAAGATCTTAAATATGAAATTGCTAGAAAATATCAATTATAGATTGAGCAGACTCTGAGATGGGAATAGGGTTTTGAGTTCAGGTTTCAGAGAAGTCCATCAAGGTGCCAATCTGGGGACTACCTCTCCTCTCCATGGCTCTGGCCACACAGCAAATGTTCGCTTCTCTGAGTTCCACACTCTTCCTTTTCATTATTCTGATTAGTCATTTTTAAATCCTTCATAAATTAGATTTATAGAAAATTAAATAAATATCTCTTGGTTAGACATATAACCACAATGAAATTTCAGTTAAAAGAAAAAAATAAGGAAACCTACCATGAAAAGAAAATAGGAGAGAAGAGCCAAGTCAACACTGTTTTGGAAGCCCTAAAGCAAAAAGCTAAAGGGTAAAAGACCTAGGATTTCAGAAAAAGTTGAGCTTATCCCTGTAGAGTGAAGAGGAAACAATGAGCAAATGAATCTGGGCACAGAGGATTATTGGAAAGTCTTCAAAAGGAGCATTAGACCAACAGATGCATCCTCCCATCTTGCTCAAACAGGAAGCTAACTTTCCTCCATTCTGACAGGACACTGAGTGTAAACACTTGGGAAAAGTTGAATCAAACAGTCTAAGATGCAAGTGAGGGTGAGGCAAAACACTGAAATTATCACTGGAAAACATGACTTTGAAATATGGAGAACAATACCACTGCTCTTCACCGTTTACCTCATACTCTATCCTCCCCTTGACCAGCATACACGATGTAGTCTCATATTCTTTTTTTTTTCCTTTTGAGGTTTATTCTCTCATTTATCATTATAGATTTTTAAAAGTGATTGTAATTCTTAACAACTTTGATATAAAAAGTAAAAAGGTAAGACAATATAATTTTAAAAGTAAATATGAAAAATGGAGCTTTCTTTTTCCATTTGTGATGATAACTTGTCTTACTTTCATTAGATTAAGTAAGGTAGTATAGTATCACCAACTGTCCTGGTTGCCTGGGACTGTCTCAGTATTAGCATTGAAAGTTCTGCATTCTGCAAAACTCAGTCCTAGACAAACAAAGAGGGTTAGTCAATCTATTATTTGAGTGTATTTAGAAGTAGTTGGCTATTTACATCTAGTATGTGATTGATATATATATATATATATATCTTATTTTTAGTTACAAATAGCTTAAGATATTCTCTGACATTTTCAGATTAATCACATTAGAGGCCTTTAGTTCAATCATCTACCCTACTTTGTATTATCAGTTTAGCCTCCTATCCACAGTGAAAATCAGGAGTGTGTTTTAAAATCTATTAATGACATATATGGTTTTGGTGCTTTAAGCTTGCATACATATTACTCACTCTCTTTTTTTATGTACCAAAGTAACCTCTTTTTCACAACATAAACGAATCTAGTGAACACAATTGTCCGCCTGATCCTCAATTCTAGAGAAGAAAGACTTCTTCATTTTCCTTTGGGAATAATTCAAAGAGATTGGTGTTTAAAAGCGAAAATTGTTCCAACACGTTGGCACAAATAGTCTTTTCCCTGCAATACAATGCTTTTAGATACATCTTAATGTGAAAACAAACTGAGATTGTTCTCATAAAGTGGTGCTACATCCAAATGCAACTGGTTGGCATAAAAAAAGCAGCAGCATATGGACACATTGACAGCTTCTCACCCAGTGGAAAAATAAAAGGGAGACGGTGTATACACACAAACGTATGAAACACATCACCTCTTTCTTGGAAGCTCAGCAAGATGGAGTAAGCCATTTCAAAAGAACTGCACAGAGTAGTAAGCTCCATTCCCTAACATTTCTTCTCAGGGTTTAAAGACAGGAATGCAGATACTTTTAGAAGAATCCTGTTTGAAGACTTATTCAAGAGTAAAGATAATCCTTTCTACCAAGTGATGTGATGGGTAGATAAGGAGTGGCCCTTGACTAGCAACCCAGACAGACTACTGAAGATAGTTTGTCCACGTTTTAGGGTAATCTTTTTATTATTTCTCTGTGTTTCTCACTCTCTAAGTTACACAGAATAGGACATAACCTTAAGAGGTACACAAAATTGAAATATTTCTTTTAAAAATAACCTAAGGATTATATATAGTGAAAAAAATAAAAAGGTTATGATTTATTAAACATTTCTAACTTTTAAAGTAGAAATAAGTGGGAATAAAATGTGGAGTGAAAGGAATCTTTCTCTTACCAGGCATATCATACAAGCCAAATGAAGTTGATAGCCAAAGTGAACTTATTAAATCAATTTTTGAGTGAAAGATGACTTCTGTTCTATACTGCCAGTGCCAAATCCTGAGTCATATGGGTATATGGATATGCAAACATATTTTTTTATTTAGCTATCTATTTGTTTGTAGGAAAACCTCATGAAAGACTAAGAAAAACAAATGGTGGCATATATACATGGCATATACATATATATATAAAATAGTATATACATATGAATATTGCCCAGGGTCATGGTCTTACTTCTACCATGCACTAATTGTGTGACATTGAGGCAAATCACTTGATTTCTGTACACATGTATATCTATGAAACTAAACAATGTTACTGTTGTTGTTAGGTGCCTTCAAGTTGGTTCCGACTCATAGCGATCCTATGTACCGTAGAATGAAACACTGCCTGGTACTGCACCATGCTCACAATTGTTGTTATGCTTGAGCCCACTGTTGCAACCACTGTGTCAGTCCATCTCCTTGAGGGTATTCCTTTCTTCCGCTGACCCGGTACTTTACCAAACATTATGTCCTTCTTCAGGAACTGATCCCCCCGACAACATTTGCCATCCCTGCTTCTAAGGAGCTTTCTGGTTCTACTTCTTCCAAGACAGATTTGTTTGTTCTTTTGGCAGTCCATGGTATATTCAATATTCTTTGCCAACACCACAATTCAAAGGCATCAATTCTTCTGTCTTCCTTTCACATGCATATGAGGCGACTGAAAATACCACGGCTCAAATCAGGTGCACCTTAGTCTTCAGGGTGACATCTTTGCTTTACAACACTTTAAAGAGGTCCTTTGCATCAGATTTGCCCAATGCAATGCATCTTTAGATTTCTTGACTGCTGCTTCCATGGCTGTTGATTGTGGATCCAAGTAAAATGAAATCCTTGACAACTTCAATCTTTTCTCCGTTTATGGTGATGTTGCTTATTGGTCCAGTTATCGGGATTTTTGTTTTCTTTATGTTGAGGTGTAATCCATACTGAAGGCTGTGGTCTTTGATCTTCATCAGTAAGTGCTTCAAGTTCTCTTCATTTTCAGCAAGCCAGGTTGTGTCATATGCATAACGCAGGTTGTTAATGAGTCTTCCTCCAATCCTGAAGCTCTGCTCTTCATATAATCCAGCTTCTCCAATTATTTGCTCAGCATACAGACCAAATAGGTATGGTGAAAGAATACAACCCTGACACGTGCCTTTCCTGACTTTAAACCATGCAGTATCCCCTTGTTCTGTTTGAAAGACTGCCTCTTGATCCATGTACAGATTCCTCGTGAGCACAAACAAGTGTTCTGGAATTCCCATTCTCCACAATGCTATGCATAATTTGTTATGATCCACACAGTTGAAAGCCTTAGCATACTGAATGAAACATAGGTAAACATCTTTCTGGTATTCTCTGCTTTCAGCCAGGATCCATCTGACATCAACAATGATATCCCTGGTTCCACGTCCTCTTCTAAATCTGGGTTGACTTGTTGACAGTTCCCTGTCCATATACTGCTGTAGCTGCTTCTGAATGATTTTCAGCATGCTTGCATGTAATATTAATGATATTGTTCAATAAGCTCCACATTCGGTTGGATCACCTTTCTTGGGAATAATCATAAATATGGATCTCTTCCAGTTGGTTGGCCAGGTAGCTGTCTACCAGGTTTCTTGGTAGCCGAGTGAGCACTTCCAGCACCGCATCCATTTGCTGAAACATCTCAATTGATATTCTGTCAATTCCCGGGGCCTTGTTTTTCGCCAATGCCTTCAGAGTATCTTAGACTTCTCCCTTCAGTACCATAAGCTTCTGATCATATGTTACCTGTTGAAATGTTTGAACGTCAACCAATTCTTTTTGGTATAGTGACTCTTAATCCTTCCATCTTCTTTTGATGCTTCCTGTGTCATTTATTATTTTCCTCATAGAATACTTCAGCATTGCCACTCAGGCTTCAATTTTTTTCTCCAACTCGTTCAGCTTGAGAAATGCTGAGTGTGTTTTTCCCTTTTCTTTTTCTATCTCCAGGTCTTTGCACATGTCATCAAAATATTTTAGTTTGTCTTCTCCTATCTATTCTTTAGTGATTTAGAACCTCGATTACTGTTTTGAGATTATTATTATGTAAGTTGAGACTTCATTTCACTGTCAACTGTCTTCACATAAAAAGATAGTTTCCTGTTATATTAATTAAGGTATTTATTACTGTAAAAATTTTGCATTTTCATGTCTAATTGATATGAGTTTCTTGCCTTCTTAGTGGTGTATCACCAGTGGATATCTGTACCCCTACAGGAGTCTCCATAACCTGAATAGAAAAGCTTTTGTTAATATGGTTAATTGAACACATAATTCTATGCAATTATATTTTTAAATGACTTAATTCTTCATAAAAATAGGTGTTTATTTGTTCAGTGTCTAGCACAGTCTGTGGACCATGATAGTGCACTTAATGAGTATTAGCAAAATGAATACATGAATACGTGAAAACACATTCAAAGATTTGACATCTCTACTTTAGAACACTCTTCTCATGGTTTCCATGATCCCACACCCTTCCCTCTCTAAACTTCTCAATCTCTTTTACTAGTTCATCTTCCTTGGCCAAATTTCAAATGTTGAAAAACTTTAACTCTTGGTATTCAGCTTCCTTCTCTTTCCACTATTCAGTTTCTTTAAGATGACCTGACTTAATTGGTAGCATGTTAGTGACACACATTTTTAAAAAAATTTTTATCGTGCTTTAAGTGAAAGTTTACAAATCAAGTCAGTCTGTCATACACCTTCCTATATACTCCTAGTTGCTCTCCCTCTAAGGAGACAGTACACTCCTTCCCTCCATTTTCTATTTTCATGTCCATTCGGTCAGCTTCTGACACCCTCTGCCCTCTCATCTCGTCTCCAGACAGGAGCTGCCCACATAGTCTCACGTGTCTACTTGATCCAAGAAGCTCACTCTTCACCAGTATCGCTTTCGATCCCATAGTCCAATCTAATCCCTGTCTGAAGAGTTCACCTTGGGAATGATTCCTGTCTTGGGCTTACAGAAGGTCTGGGGACCATGACCTCTAGAGTCCTTCTAGTTTCAGGAGGACCATTAAGTCTGGTCTTTATATGAGAATTTGGGGTCTGCATCTCACTGCTCTCCTGCTCCCTCAGGGGTTCTCTGTTGTGTTCCCTGTCAGGGCAGTCATCAGTTATAGCTGGGCACCATCTAGTTCTTCTGGTCTCAGGCTGATGTAGTCTCTGGTTTATGTGGCCCTTTCTGTCTCTTGGGTTCATAATTACCTTTGCTCCAGGTAGGTTAAGACCAATTGATGTATCTTAGACTGCTGCTTGCTAGCTTTTAAGACCCCAGACACCACTCTCCAAAGTAGGATGCAGACTGTTTTCTTAATAGGTTTTATTATGCTAATTGACTTAGATGTTCCCTGAAACCATGGTGCCCAAACCCCCATCCCTGCTATGCTGGCCTTCTAGGCATTCAGTTTATTCAGGAAACTTCTTTGCTTTTGGTTCAGTCCAGTTGTGCTGACCTCTCCTGTATTGTGTGTTGTCTTTCCCTTCACATAAAATAGTTCTTATCTCCTATTTAATTAGTGAAATCCCCTCTCCTTCCCTCCCCCAATCTCGTAACCATCAAAGAATATTTTCTTCTCTGTTTAAACTATTTTTTGAGTTCTTATAATATTGTCCTTTTGCAACTGACTAATTTCACTCAGCATAACACCTTCTGGGTTCCTCCATGTTATGAAATGTTTCATGGATTCGTCATTGTTCTTTATTGATGTGTAGATTCCCTTCCGTGAATGTACCATAATTTATTTAACCTTTCATCTGTTGATGGGCAACTTGGTTGCTTCCATCTTTTTACTATTCTGAACAATGCTTCAATGAACATGGGTATGCATATATCTGTTTGTGTAAAGGCTCTTATTTCTCTAGGATATATTCCAAGGAGTGAGATTGCTGGATTGTACGGTATTCTATTTCTAGTTTTTTAAGGAAGTGCCAAATCAATTTCCAAATTCGTTGTACCGTTTTACATTCCCACCAGCAGTGTGTAAGTGTTCCAGACTCTCCACAACCTCTCCAGCATTTATTATTTTGTGTTTTTTGGGTTAATGCCAGCCTTGTTGGATTGAGATAGAATTCATCGTAGTTTTGGTTTGCATTTCTCTAATGGCTAATGATCGTGAGCATTCCCTCCAGTATCTATTAGCTACCTGAACATCTTCTTTAGTGAAGTGCCTGTTCATATACTTTGCCTGTTTTTTAATTGGTTTATTTGTCTTTTTGTAGATTTTAGAGATTAGACACTGATCGGAAATGTCACAGCTAAAACCTTTTTCCCAGGTTGTAAGGTAATCTTTTTACTCTTCTGGTGAAGTCTTTGGATGAACATAGGTATTTAATTTTTAGGAGCTCCCATTTATCTAGTTTCTCTTCTGCATTGTTAGTAATGTTTTGTATACTGTTTATGCCTTGCATTAGGGCTCCTAGCATTGTCCGTATTTTTTCTTCCATGACTTTTATCATTTTTTCGGGGGCCTCTTTCCATTCCATACGAAGTTGGTGATTTCTTTCTCCATGTCATTAAAATGCCATTGGAATTTGGATTGGAATTGCATTGTATCTATCGATGGCTTTTGGTAGAATACACGTTTTTACAATGTTAAGTCTTCCTATCCATGAGCAAGGTATGTTTTTCATTTTATGCAGGTTTCTTTTGGTTTCTTGCAGTAGTGTCTTGTAATTTTCTTTGCACAGGTCTTTTAGATCTCTGGTAAAATTTATTCCTAAGTATTTTATCTTCTTGGGGGCTACTGTAAATAGTATGCATTTAGCGACTTCCTCTTCAATGTTCTTTTTTTGGTGTAGAGGAATTCAACTGATTTTTTATGTTTATCTTGTATCCTGATGCTCTGCTGAACTCTTCTATTAGTTTCAATAGTTTTCTTGAGAATTCTTTAAGGTTTTATGTGTATAAGATCATGTCATCTGCAAATACAGATACTTTTACTTCTTCCTTACTAATCTGGATGTCCTTTATTTTTTATCTAGCCTAATTGTTCTGGCTAGGACCTCCAGCACAATGTTGAATAAGACTGATAAACGGCATGGTTGTCTGGTTTCTAATATCAAGGGGAATGCTTTCAGACTCTTTCCATTTAGGATGATATCGGTTGTTGGCTTTGTATAAATGCCCCTTATTATGTTGAGGAATTTTCCTTCTATTTCTATTTTGCTGAGAGCTTTTATCATGAATGGGTGTTGAACTTTGTCAAATGCCTTTTCTGTATCAATTGATAAGATCAAGTGGTTCTTTTGTTTTATTTATGTGATGGATTACATTAATTGTTCTTCTAATGTTGAACCATACCTGTATACCTGGTATGAATCCCACTTGGTCATGGTGAATTATTTCTTTTTGATATGTTGTTGAATTCCATGGGCTTGAATTTTGTTGAGGATTTTTGCATCTAAGTTCATGAGGGATATAAGTCTGTAATTTTCTTTTTTTGTGGTGTCTTTACTTGGTTTTGGTATCAGGGATATGGTGGTTTCATAGAATGAGTTTGGGAGTATTCCATCCTTTTCTATGCTCTGAAATACTTTTAGCAGTAGTGGTGTTAACTCTTTTCTGAAAGTTTGGTAGAACTCTGCAATGAAGCCACCTGAGCCAGCGCTTTTATTTGTTCGTAGTTTTTTAACTACATTTTCAATCTCTTCGTTTGTTATGGGTTCATTTACTTGTTCTACCTCTGTTTGTGTTTGTTTAGGTAGGTAATGTGTTTCTAGAATTTCATCATTTCTTCTAGGTTTTCAAATTTGTTAAAGTACAATTTTTCATACTAATCTTGATATGATTCTTTTAATTTCATTGGGTCTGTTTTAATATCACCCATCTCTTTTCTTATTTGGGTTATTTGTTTCCCTTCCTATCTTTCTTTTTTCAGTTTGGCCAATGGTTTATAAATTTTGTTAACTTTTTCAAAAGAACCAGCTTTTGGTCTTAACTCTTTCAATTGTTTTTATGTTTTCTATTTCATTTAATTCTGCTCTAATTTTTATTATTTGCTTTCTTATGGTGACTGAGGGTTTATTTTGTTGCTCTCTTTCTATTTGTTCAAGCTGTAGGGATAATTCTTTGTTTTTGGCTCTTTCTTTATTTTGTATGTATGCATTTACTGATATAAGTTAACCTCTGAGCACTGCTTTAGCTGTGTCCCAAAAATTCTGATAGGAAGTGTTTTTATTCTTATTGGATTCTATGAATTTCCTTATTCCATCCTTGCTGTCTTCTATAAACCATTCATTTCGAGCTGGGTATTGTTCAGTTTCCAAGTGTTTGATTTCTTTTCCCTGCTTTTTCTGTTATTGATTTTTAGTTTTATGGCCTTACGGTCAGAGACCCTGGTGGCATAGTGGTTAAGTGCTACAGCTGCTAACCAGAAGGCTGGCAGTTTGAATCCACCAGGCACTTCTTGGAAACTCTATGGGGCAGTTCTACTCTGTCCTATCGGGTCACTATGAGTCGAAATCGACTCGATGGCAGTGGGTTTTGGGTTTACGGTCAGAGAAGATGCTTTGTAATATTTCAATGTTTTGGATCCTGGTAAGGCTTGCTTTGTGACCTAATATGTGGTCTATTCTAGAGAATGTTTCATGCGCACTGGAAAAGAAAGTATGCTTGGCTGCTGTTCAGTGAAGTGTTCTGTATATGTCTATGAGGTCAAGTTGGTTGATTGTGGCGTTTAGATCTTCTGTGTCTTTATTG
Source organism: Elephas maximus indicus (assembly GCF_024166365.1). Taxonomy (NCBI): domain Eukaryota; kingdom Metazoa; phylum Chordata; class Mammalia; order Proboscidea; family Elephantidae; genus Elephas; species Elephas maximus. The sequence goes on along the minus strand of NC_064825.1, from coordinate 23,380,657 downwards.
AGCTTCTTTCTGAAAGTAGTATTTTGAAGTCTCCTACTATTATTGTGGCGCTGTTTATCTCACTTTTCAATGCTGATAGAGTTTGTTTTATGTATCTTGGAGGACTGTCATTGGGTGCATAAATATTGAATATGGTTATATCCTCCTGGTATATTGTTCCTTTAATCATTATATAGTGTCCGTCCTTATCCTTCTTGGTGGATTTAACTTTAAAATCTATTTTGTCAGAAATTAATATCACCACTCCTGCTCTTTTTTGATTGTTGTTTGCTAGATATATTTTTTCCATCCTTTGAGTTTTAGTTTGTATCTCTAAGTCTAAGGTATGTCTCTTGTAGGCACCATATAGACGGATCATGTTTTTTAATCCATTCTGCCACTCTCTGTCTCTTTATTGGTGCATTTAGTCGACTCACATTCAGCATAATTATGGATAGGTATGAGTTCAGTGCTGTAATTTTGATGTCCTTTCTTGTGTGTTGTTGAGTTTCTTTTCCCACATCATTTTTTTGCTGAGTAGATTATCTTTATATGTTTTCTTTTGCTCTTATTCGTTGTTGTTGATTTTGTTTCTGCTGAGTCTATTTTTTTGTTCTATTTTCTTTTGATGAGTAAGATTGTTAGTCTCCTTTGTGGTTACCTTAATATTTACCCCTATTTTTGTATGTTTAAGCCTAACTTTAATTCTCTATATTGCCTTGTTTTCTTCTCCATATGGAAGATCTATGACTACATTTCTTAGTCCCTTTTCATTGTTTTAATGTTGTCTTCTTTTATGTGATGACATCGCTGTTGCCCTGTTTTGAGCATTTTTTAATCTTGAAATTTATATTTGTGATTTCCCTATCTGGGTTGACATCTGATTGCTCTGTCCAGTGTTCTAATCTTGGGTTGATATCTGATATTATTGATTTCTAACTAGAGAACCCCCTTTAATATTTCTTGATTTGGTTTTTACGAATTCCCTAAACTTCCGTTTATCTAGAAATGTCCTATTTTCAGCTTCTTATTTGAGAGACAGTTTTGCTGGGTCTATGGTTCTTGGCTGGCAATTTTTTTCCCTTCAATACTTTATATAAGTCATCCCATTGCCTTCTTGCCTGCATGATTTCTGCCGAGTAGTCCGAGCTTTTTCTTATTGACTCTTCTTTGTAGGTGACTTTTCCTTTATCCCTGGCTGCTCTTAAAATTCTCTCTTTATCTTTGGTTTTTGCAAGTTTCATTGTAATATGTCTTAGTGACTTTCTTTTAAGACCTGCCTTATGTGCAGTTCGATGAGAATCTTGGGTAGATATCTTCTCATGTTTCACAATATCAGGGAAGTTTTCTGCCAACAGTTCTCTCTGTATTTTCTGTTATCCCTCCCTGTTCTGGTACTCCAATCGCTCGTAGGTTATTTCTCTTGATAGAGAAATAACACATGATTCTTAAGGTTTCTTCATTTTTTTTAATTCTTTTATCTGATTTTTCTTCAAATAAACTGGTGCCAAGTGCTTTATCTTCAACATCACCAATCCTGCCTTTCGTTTGCTCAATTCTGCTTCTCTACTTTTTTACTTTGTATTGAGTTGTCTAATTCTGTAATTTTATTGTTAGTCTTCTGAATTTCTGATTGCTGTCTCTGGATTCTCACAGCTTATTAAATTCTTCATTATGTTCTTGAATAACCTTTTTAATTTCTTCAGCTGCTTTATCTGTATGTTTCTTGGCTTGTTCTGCACATCGCCTGATCTCCTTGCTGGTCTTGTTCCTGATGTTTTGAAGAATTCTGTATATTAGTCTTTTGTATTCTGCATCTGGTAATTCCAGGAATGCACCTTCATCCAGAAGATCCCTTGATTCTTTGTTTTGAGAGCTTGTTGAAGGGATCATCGTCTGCTTCTTTATGTGATTTGATATTGACTGTTGTCTCCGAGCCATCTGTAAGTTATTGTATTAGTTTATTTTATGTTTGCTCACTGTATCCCAGCTTCTTGCTTTGTTTTGTTTTGATATGCCCAGATAGGTTGCTTGAGTTTGCTAGCTTAATTATTTTCCTTTTTGAAGTTGTAATGTCCTGTCACCAGATAGCTAGAGCTGTTACCAGTTATATGTGCCTAGGAGTCCCATGCACTTTTCTTTCATGGATTCAGATCAGGTGTGCAAATATTTGGTCATCAATGTGTGGTATAGGCTCTGTCCTACACAGTCTTAGAGGGGCAGGGGTGAATGATGTAGGTACCGGTATCTGGTTGCAACAGGGGGTCATGCTCTGAACAAGGCCGGGGGTAACACCATCCCCCATGTGTCTGTGAGGAAAGCATGTCCTTGTTCCCTACAGTACACAGGTGGGTGGGTTCTTCAGACAGACCTTGGGCACCCAATGTGTTTGGTTGTAAGGACTGAGAGGTATCAGTTATCCTTGGACCCCAATCGTGGGCAGCTGGGTGACCTGAGTGGAGCCACCAGTCCTTAGCCCCCTGATGTGGGTAGGTGAGGACTCTGTTTAATAGGCAGAGCAGTGTCAAACATCAAACACCCACCTCTCCACCGCACAGCTGAAACTGTTGCAGTTTGCCAACACGGGTCTATTCTCCTGAAATATGCCTGCATGGGTCCATGCAGGAGAGAAAGGTGCTCAAAGTCCACAGACCATTTATGCCTGGACAGGAGCTGCTACTGTCCTGACCAAACAGACTAGTGGAGCTGGCAGATTATCTTTTCCCCGATTGTGAATTTATTCCTTCTCCAAGGCCGGGAGAATGGCTCAGGTTGTGCACCAGGACTTCTCTCAGGCCCAGGGAAATCAAAAGCTGCTGAAGCCAGCTTCAGGGTGGGGGGCATGGTAAAATATATGCCAGTACTTAGCTTTTCCCGAGAGCACTGTTCTTCTCTGTTTCTGGAAGCGTGAGTAGGCTGTGCAGTTGGCTGTTTCTTCCTGAGGAAACCGCGGCCAAACTCTACCACCAGCCCACCATGGCCTGAGGTTTCCCAGTGATTCAGGTCTAGCAACTCCTCTCTCAATCCGTTTTCTAACTATGCTTTTGATGTTTAGGGGTCCTAGCTTGTCATACATATAATCGTTTCACTTGTTTTTTTGGATCTTTGTTGTAAGAGGATTCACCGGAAGCATCTGACTATTCCGTCATTTTGGCCCCACCTACAGTGACACCCATTTTTCTCTCTCTAACTGTAAACTTGCCTCGGAACTTCAGATTTTAGTATTCAGTTGCCCACATGCTCTCAAAAAGCCTATCTAAATTTGAACTAATCCACTTTCTTCCAAAACATAATCTAAAACATTTCTTTAAGCTTGTCCATTTTCATTCATTCTGTATTGTCTCTGTTCTTTAGATGGCATAATCTCTATTATTCCATCTTCACGTTCACTAATTCTTTTTTCTGCCATTTCAAGAAAACTGTTTGGCTCATCTAGTAAATTTTCCATTTCATTTTTGAATTTTCAACTCCAAAGCTTTTATTTGGTTTTTTATATATTTGTTTCTATTTTTGATATTTTCTACTTGAGGCAACATTGTCATATCTCCTACACTTCTTTAATTATGTTTATTTTATTTGAATATACTTATAATGGCTACTTTGAAGTCTTTGTTAAATCAAATATCTCAGGTCTTCCACAGTTGGTTTCTGTTGCTTTTTTTTTTTTTTTAAGTGTGTCATACTTCATTGTTTATTTGCACATCTCATGACTTCTTCTTGGAAACTGGACATTTTGGATAGTACATTGCATCAACTTTCCTCCCTCCAGGACTTGTTATTATTATTTACTTATTTGCTTGTTTAGTGCCTAGCTTTATTATTTAATAACCTCTGTTGCCCAAATGCCATAAACTCTCATGGTTTTTATTGAAATTTAATATATATATATTTTATTTGGTGTATGCCCATATGGTCATTTCAAGGACTTTAAATGATTTGTTTTAATTTTATTATTTTGCCCAGTTTTTCTGGGAGCTAGTCTGCAGAGCTTCTCACAGGATCATGTTGGAACTGGAAGCTTTTTCTCTTTTATAAATAGAACTATGGCATGTAATAAATTGTTATAAAAATATTTTGCTTTTCCATCATATAATTCAGATGCTGAACATTCCCAGTATGTTTGTGTATGCCTCCCTGATCTGAAGTTCCTCCTTTTCTTTCTAAATCATAGAAAGATATTAAAGATTCCAATAAGAAATACTTATACTGGCTAAATTATTATTTTCCTAGAGTCAGAGTAGAATGAAAACATAACAAACCCACAGAGCTTTTGCGCTATATTTTTCGTGAATTTTGTTTTTTCATTTATTTTAAATAAGAAGTATACGCTACACATAATCTTTTCCTTGATTTCGTCTAAAGTCTGATCTGAATTAACTTCAAATTACTATATAATACAGCCATAAGTTTCATAATTTCTAATTTTTCATACAAGGACTTTGAATTTCAATTGTTTAAGCCTTTTTGAAAAAATACTTTACTAGTTAATTTTAGTAGGCCATAATATTAAAAAAAATAATGGTAGAGTAATTTTCTCTTCAATATTTTATTTGGTGTTATTGGTGCATGTGTTTTCCTTAGAGTTCTATCACTGTGCTGGAAGTAAGTGGTAACCAATTTGAAAATAATTTCCACATACAAAATGGCAATATTTATTTAAATGTCTTAAAATTAGCATACTATCGAATTGCCTACATTTTCAGAGTTTTGAAATGAATCCTAATAGTTATTTATAACTTTCTGCTCTGTTTTTTTAAAATCAATAAGTTAGATGAGTAATGAATATTAGAAATCACATTCAAGTTAGGGTTCATTGTCTCAGAAGTCAGAGACTAAAGCATGGATCTTTTGTATTATTTTGTTACTACAGAGGAGATGCTTGGTGTTCTCAGTTGACTAGTTTTGATTTATCAGTATCAATTCAAAATGTCTTAGATATTTTGCAGTGAGAAATTATTACCAATGAAATACTACAGTTTTAACTAGTCATGCACACTGATATTCATGTATATTATTTTTAAATTTAACTAAGCAATTGATGTAATTCAGCATTTTTAAGTTGTGATTCACATGTGCTAAAGTGCCCCGTTGATTACAACTCATAGTGACCCCATATGACAGAGTAGAACTGTCCCACAGGGTTTCCAACACTGTAGTTTTATAGGAGCAGATCGCTAGGTCTTATCTCCTACAGAAATGCTGGTGGGTTCGAACTGGCAACCTTCAGTTAGCAGCTGCATGCTTAATTATGACACACCAGGGCTCCTCCTGTTCTCCATAATAGTAGGATTTCTCACAGATGCATTGTGGGCTGCCAAGAGATTAATTCAGAAGTGTCCTGGTCCATACTATAACTCCAAATTCTGTAATTTATCTTATATTACACAATACTGGGGTGTCCCACTTCACTGTAGAATATTAGTAATCCAATTCCATTCCCTCCACCTCTCCCAAAGTAAAACGTCCATATCTGATATGCCCGGATCAAAGAAGTTCACTCAATCTCTGATGAATACACTTTTCCATACAATTAGAAAGACAGCTATTCAACAAATCCCAGGGTCTACACCTTCACCAACATAGGTTGAATAGTCTTCCTTGACCACTTAGCTGAACTCAGATCTGAAATTGGGAAATTTTCCTTTCCTTTCTGTCATGGATTGAATTGTGTCTCCCCAAAATATGTGTCAACTTGGGTAGGCCATGATTCCCAGTATTGTGTGGTTGTCCTCCATTTTGTGATTGTAATTTTCATATGTATTGTAAATCCTAATCTCTGCCTGTGGTTAATGAGGCAAGATTAGATTATTTTAAAGAGGATTAAGGTGGGATTGTAACACTCTTACTAAGGTCACATCCCTGATCCACTGTAAAGAAAGTTTCCCTGGGGTGTGGCCTGTACCACCTTTTATCTTACAAGAGATAAAACGAAAGGGAAACAGAGTTGGAGACCTCATAACACCAAGAAAGCAGCACTGGGAGCAGAGCGCGTCCTTTGGACCTGGGGTTCCTGCTCGGAGAAGCTCCTAGTCTAGTGGAAGATTGTTGAAAAGGACCTTCCCTCAGAGCTAACAGAAAGAGAAAGCCTTTCCCTGGAGCTGATACCTAGAAGTGTTAACTGATCTCTGCCTTGCCCACAGCCCTACATTATTTTTTCTTGTTCCCCTTTTCCTGTGACCCTCTAAGCGCCTATAACATTTACAAATGAAATCTAGGCCATGACCAAATCAATTTGAAAAATTCAAAGCTAGTGGAACCCAAAGTTTAAAGTAGATTGATATTTTGATGCTAACTTCTTAAAAGTATGAACTGAAGAAGACTAGGGCACACCACGTAGGTCATTTTACTTCTGGAATTGCAACTATTATAATTTAAACTAAAATTGATTTTTTTTGACCCATTTTTCCCCTTTAGTGGCCACCCCATGCATCTCTGTTGCCCAAACTCTAAAAAACAATTTTAATAAAATAAGTTTTCTGGGAAATATGCCAAGGACAGAAATCCCATGCAATTTTTGCTCAGGAGTTGAACATATGAGAAATGCAAACTTTATAGCTCGTGGCAGAATAGAAAGAAAAGTTTAGAATGCAGATTTCTGTACTTTACTGCTCACTGAATAAGAAAGAAGGACATCCATCTTGAGAGCTGCCACTCCAAGCCTGTTCCCAAATATGACATTCACTCTTTTAAATGAACAATAGCCCCAAAATAACTCCACTGAGTAATATGCATATGAATTTCTGCATTGTAACTCACTGAATAAAAGTTAATACAGGATTTGATTAATTACTTTCTATGTTAGCATCCCATCTTTGGTGTTATACAAAGTTTTATTTCTGAGTCATGAGGAACAGGTTAAAACAATATCTACCAGACAAAAGATCTAAGTCCTCAATTAAGGATAGTATATGTGTGTGGGAAAATAAAACATCCAATAATTCAAAAAGCCAATTCAAAGAGCTTGAATTTGTAAACTGGAGTTATGCAAGCATTTCATAAGGATTTTGAGCTCAGAACCAACGTAGCAAGGTGCTCTGAGGGAAAGCTACTGTAATGCTTCGAATAATTTTAGCTCATCTCTCTGAATACAGAAAAAAAATCCATCTCTACAAGATTATTTTTAGGAGATAGCAAATATACTGTAATTTCCACCATTAAAAAAAAAAAAAATTACACCATACACTTTTCCAATGACTGCTCCATTTTTTTTTTCCTTCATGGCGAGATTCTTTGACAAGTTGCTTCTGCCCTTTATCTCCGTATCTCTATGCCCTCTCTACCTATCCTCTTGAAGCACAGAAATCAGAGTTTAATCCCTATTGTTCCACTGGAAGTGCTCTTGACAAGGTCCCAAAAGATCTCCATGTTAAAAAACCTTTTAGTAAACTCTTAACTCTCATCTTACATTTTTTTGGTAAAATTTGATCCAGTTGATCCACATTCCACCTTGGCTTCCAGGATACCTAACTGTTCTGATTTTTCTTCCTAACCCTCTGGTCATTCCTTTTCCATTTCTTTGCTCATTACTCCTCATCTTCTGACCTCCAAACATTAGAGAATCCAGGGTCTGCTTTGGACCACTTCTGTAGTGACTTCATTGAGTCTCATGGTCTTCTGTCTTACTATAACTCTCAAAAGTGTATCTACATTTGGAAATGTTCCCCTGAACATCAAATTTATGTAATCAATTGCCCATTCAAAATCTTACCTTAGATGTCTAGAGACATTTCAAAATTAATATCTCTGAAAAAGGATACCTGATATCCCTCACTACTCCTTATTTCTGCTTCTTCCACAGCCTTTCCTATCGCAGAAAGTGACAAATTGTTCTAACTGATCAGATTACCAAAAAAAAAAAAAAAAAGCTAACAAACAAAACCCCCAAAAACATACAAAAAGAACTTGGTACCATTATTAACTATTTTTTCACACCCTACATCCAGTCCATCAGCAAATCCTATGGAACAGAACTTCAAAATATTTATCCAGAATAGGACTACTTCTCACTAGTTCCCTTATTGCCAGTTGGTTCAAACCACTATCATCTTTTATGCAGAGAAATAGCCTTCTGCTGGTTTTTTGTCTTTATTTTTGTCCCCAGAAAGCAGCCAGAGTGGTCTTTTTTCAAACTTATCATGTCACTCTTCTGGAAAAAAAAAAATTATAATAATAATCTTCAATGGATCCCATCTCATTAAAAAAAAAAAAAAGATTTCCATAAGTTCATTGCAAGTCTCTTCAAGGCCTGTCTACTCCTCCTTGCTTTCTCTGTTAGTTCTCTGACTTCATCTTTTATTACTCTCCCCCTTACTTCATTTGAGCAAAAGGTCTATTTATTGATTCTGGGAAAAGTAAGACTTTTTTTGTTTGTTGTTTACTGCCAGTTCCCCAGCTCCTAGAATAGGTCCTAAGATATAGTGGATGCTAGTCAATATTTCCACCCATCTGCCAGTTTTTTGTACTGTGGTGGCTTGCATGTTGGTATGAGCTGGAAGCTGTGCCACTGGTGTTTCAGATACCATCAGGGTCACCTATAGTGGACAGGTTTCAGTGGAGCTTCCAGACTAACAAAGACTAGGAAGAAATGCCTGGTGATCTACATTCAAAATTAGCCAGTGCAAACCTATGGATAACAACAGAATATTGTACAATTTAGTGCTGGAAGATGAGCTTCCTAGGTTGGAAGGCAACAATGGACTCGAGCATGTCTGCTATCATGAAGATAGCATAGGGCCAGGCTACGTTTTATCCTGTTATACATAAGGGCATCATGATTTGGAGCCAACTTGATGATAACTAGTGGCGCAGTGGTGAAGAACTAGGGCTGTGAACTAAAAGGTTGGCAGTTCAAATCCACCATCTGCTCCCTGGAAACCCTATGGAGCAGTTCTACTCTGTCCTATAGGGTCTCTATGAGTCGGAATCGACTCAACAGTGAAGATTTGGATGATAAGTAACAAAAACAAGTACATATTTGCTAATTTAAAGAATTAAATACATGAATCATTGACTGACTAAAGTAAGTATATAAAATTTCATAATCAATTTCTGTTTCAGTAATGTCAACTTAAGAACACCGTGGAGGGGGGGCAATGGTTAAGTGCTCAGCTGCTAACCAACAAGTCAGTGGTTCAAACACACCTTCAGCTCCATGGGAGAAAAGACCTGGCAATCTGCTCTCATAAAGAGTACAGCCTAGGAAGCCCTATGGGGCAGTTCTGCCATACAGATTCACTATAAGTTAGTATCAACTCAACAGCACACAACAATGACAACAATGTCAACTTGATTTTTTCAGTTGTCATGATAAATATGCTTCATGATAAATATTGATATTCAGTCTAAATTTACAAATTTTAAGGTGCACATTTCAACATCATTAACATAACCATTCTAAGATCTAGGTTTTATCTATAATAAAAAATAGCTGTGGCTTTATCTATGTAAGTCAAAGCAAATGATTATGTTTCTCCCAATTGTCTGGATATTTCCAACAAATAAAGGCATTTAAAAATCCAACACATAAACGGAATACTACTCAGCCAGTAGGAGAAATGAAGCCTTGATACACGCTACAATATGGATGGAACTGGAAGACATTATGCTGAGTGAAATAAGTCAATCACAAAAGGACAAATATTGTTTGACCTCACTTACATAAAAAGGCAAACAAATAGAGAACAGTTTACTAGTGGTTACCAGGAGCAGGAGGGAGGGGAAAGAAGTGGGGTTAACAGTGATGGACATAACACATTGATTAAGAGTGGGGTTGTACAGCCAATCATTATAATTGCTGTCAATAAATTGTACACCTGAACAAAGTTAGAAAAAAAATCCAACACATGGACAATTGTTTGAATTATCCATTTTGAATATGCACATAATGTCAAAGATTATTTTTGTTAAATTCTCTTAAATTTGAGTGTCTTCTCAATCCTGTTGTGAATGACTAAACTACAGGATTCTGTTTAACTGGTATTGAGTAGCTCATACTGAGGCAACTGATTATGTTTGATAGAAATGAAATGTTGAGGATTTGTGCTTTACAAAACATTAAAATTAAAAGCTCCAGTGAATACTTGGAGCCCACAACTTTGTATCATTTTACTTTTGTATTTGTTTGTTTACATTCAATTTAAATGGCTTTTTAAAAAATATCTCACCCACAGATCTATTTTCACTGTTTTTAGTGGGCTATTTCTCATTCCATTTTTTTCCACTGTCCCACACAAAAAACAAAACACATTACGTAGTTTCTTCCTTCAGTAGACAGTCCTTCAGTCAAACACAAATTTCCATGAGAATAAAGGGGAAGCATTTTCGCATTCTCAACTTTAGTTAGGGTGATGCAGTAAATGTGGGAAAGCATATATATAAGGATTATCAAATTTCTTCCTTGATTATATACCAAGCCAAGCCAAATAGTGAAAAAATCAAACCCAAGAATTGTAAACACACAAACATTTAGGTATTTTGTTGTTGGTTGGTTGTTCCTTTTTTTCTGGTAGCCTCAGGAAACCCCAAAGTGCCTAGAAAATACATGCCATTTACAGAGTCCCCTTTTAGGCTCACTCTCCTGATCCCAGTGTTTCCTTTATGATCCACAGACTAAGGACTATAGTAGTCCCTCTGGCTCTTTACCAAAGATTCTCCTTGCTTACTTGTTTACCCATGTAACTCCTAAGATTCTTCCCTCTGCCCCTTAAATCAGGAGCCCTGGTGGCTCAGTGGTTAAGAACTCAGGCTGCTAACCCAAAGATCTGCAGTTTGAATCCACCAGCAGCTCCTTGGAAACCCTATGGGGAAGTTCTATTCTGTACTATAAAGTTGCTATCAGTTGGAGTCAACTCAATGGTATGCAACAACAACAGCACACACACACCCTGGAAATCCTTGGGACTTGAAAGGAATTTCTCTTAAATCCATCTTCTCTGATCACCTTCAGAAGCTGCTCCCAGTTGGTTCCAAACTCTTTGGCTGGTACCAAAAATTTTCCAGAAATTCTTTTTCTCCAAAAGATGCAGTGTCTTTGCTACATGACCACTTACAAAGGTAGCTCTTTTTAAAATGAAGCAGCACTGATTGTTACTGGAAAGTTCTGCTGCTCCTAATTGATTATATATATAACCTGGTGCCAACAGGACATTATATATATAACCCAGTGCCAACAGGACATTATATATATAACCCAGTGCCAACAGGACAGAGTAGAACTAATAGCGACCCAATAGAGTAGAACTGCCCCATAGAGTTTCCAAAGAGCGCCTGGTGGATTCGAACTACCGACCCTTTGGTTTTATATCCAGTGATATATATATATATATGTGTGTGTGTGTGTGTATTTATATATACATACATAGTTTTAAATTTTTTATTTTAAATGAAGTTTTGTAGCTTAATGGTTAGCACTGCTTGTTATTAGAAAGTTATTGCTACCCCCAATTTATATATATATATATATATTTACACACACACACACCTACAGTATAATTTTAAATTTTTTATTTTAAATGAAGTTTTGTCACTTATCGTCAACTGATTTCCAGTGTTGTTAGCAAAAGCACTGAATAGTTTATCCAGTCGTTACTAGTATTATGTAGTATGTTATCTTTTATTAATCTTTCATTCATACAATACTGGTCATAACACCATCTTCAAAAGGTAGTTCTAATGGTCAAAAATTATATATATGTTTTAAACATACATATGTATGTATTCATATATATATAAAACATATATATATGTTACATACACCCAATAACTATCTGGTACAGTCTAGAAATTCAGCAATCACAACATATTTTATTTTAGCTGTAGTAACCATAACTGAGCAGATCATAATTTTAACTACAGTGGTAGCTGCCCACTAACTGTATACCTCAATAAACTGGCTCAATATTAACATAATCAGTGTCTTTCTAGACCACTCAAATATTCTATAAGGATCCTGTCTAGTCAATTTACGCAACTTTCAACTAACTAGGATAGCCTGTCGATCATGGCCAATCAAATTACCTCATTTTTGAAACCTACATTAGGTAGCAAATTTCTTCATATATACTTATTATGATTTCAGATACTGAGATTTTTCAACAGGATTAAACTTCGTAAGTTTAAAATCTGGTAAATATATTATTATTCAGAAGGAAATGATGGCTAATTACGCTCAGGGAAATTTATCCTGACATTAACCATCAATCAGGATGGGAAGATAATGTTTGATATTAGTGGGCTTATCTGAGGAACAAATGAACCAATGATCTGTATAGACTATAGTAATAATTAATATAGGACTTAATAAGATATGTGACTTCAAAAATAAGCAAACTGGAATGTTAGCACCATGGAAACTGCTCGTTCATTATTTAAACAAGCAATATCCTGTTTTACCCTATTACAGCATGATGCTAGGTCCTGCGCGAGTCAAGTGTAGCTCTAATTTATCTCAGACTGAGTCATACATTTTCATTTTCTACCTTGCTTTTGGTCTTTTCCTTATTCTTTTTTTTTTTAGTTAAGCGTACATAGTCTCTACTTTTGCAACACAAATAGGAACTGACACCACTGATCTCCTGATAACAGCCTTCTCTGGGCCTGAATTATTTCGTCTAACTTTATTTAATAGGAAAAGGGAGAAAGGAGCATCCCACAGTGCCTTTATGCTTCATTTTGGCTAAATTTCTCTCTTCTGGGGTTCCATTTGTTTGCATTCTTCCAGTAGTTACTTGAGCTGTCAGAAATTGTTTAGAATGCACAGAACAAAATGTTTTGCTCCTGGCCACTCCTGCACATTCAAAGAGGAAGAATAAACATTCCAAGTATCAGGGAAAGAGCTAAGTTTACGCAATGCCTTGGAGTAAGAAAAAAAGAAAATAAGTGTTCTCTCGTGAGGTTCTCACTTTGTCTGTCAATGTCTTGCTTCATTTTTAAAGGAGAGGAACCCAGATTGAATCAGCAGTACAATTTAGATGTTCCTTAGTTGGTTTTACAGTTAACCCACAGGGATTCATAGAGCAGTCATGTTAGTTAACAACTATTTCCTGATCATTGACCATTTTCAGAATATTATACTAAGTTCTAAAATTTGCACAGTGTATGTCTGAATGTTGTGTTCAGTATATAATTTTTTAAGAGGTTTTTATGTTTTATGGAAATGATGTGATGCTCTGTACAATTTAGTGTCTGTAATTGGATATCCACTTTAGTTGAGGCCAAATTAAAAACATGAATAAACTTCAAGGGTATTATATTTTTATGTTGAATTGTATGAAAATAGATGCATGCAAACAGATGCATTGAAAGGCATGAAAATGGACACAAGTCTTAGGAGCAAGGACATTATTTTAAGTTTCTTTATGTATGTGTGTGTATATATGTATATATACATATACCTGGAAAAACTGGAACCTGTGTAAGGCAGAAACCTGTCAGAGAAGTAAAACTCAATTATTTTCCACTACTAGGGAATGACAGAAAAGTGGTAAAGGGCAGAAAAATTGTAAGACCAGGAAAAACAAGGCAGTCCCATCAAGTTCCAGCTCTCACAGGTTTCACTGTATATATAAAACCAATCCTCAGAATAAGTCCTTGTTGAATGAATTAATGAATATATGAGTTGGAAGTAAAATATATATATATATATATATTATAACCTTGATTGGGGATACATAATTGTGAAGATTTGAGCATGTAGACACAATTTGTGTGATTTTAATTTTGAAGCAAAACTCACATAATGTTGACATTGTCAGGTGCCCTCAAGTTGCTTCTGATTCACAGTACCTCTATTTACAACAGACCTAAACACTGCCTGGTCTAGCACCAGTCTCACAATTGTTGCTATGTCTGAGCCCATTTTGCAACCACTGTGTCGCTCCATCTCTTTGAAGGTCATCCTCTTTTTTCCTGACCCTCTACTTTACCAAGCCTGATGTCCGTCTGCAGGGACTGGTCCCTCCTGATAACATCAAAAGTAACTAAGTCTCGTCATCTCACTTCTAAGGAGCATTCTGTCTGTACTTCTTCCAAGACAGACTTGTCAGCTCCTCTCGCAGTCTGTGGTATACTCAATATTCTTCGCCAACACAATAATTCAAAGCCATCAATTCTTCAGTCTTCCTTATTTATTGTCCAGCTTTCACATGCATATGAGGGGATTGAAAATACCATGGCGTGGGTCAGGCACACCTTAGTCCTCAAGGTGATATCTTCGCTTTTTATCACTTTAAAGAGGCCTTTTGCAGCAGATTTGCCCAATTGCAATAGGTCATTTGATTTCTTGACTGCCGCTTCCATGGGTGTTGATTGCGATCAACGTAAAATGAAATCCTCAACAACTTCAATCTTTTCTCTGTTTATCATGATGTTGCTTATTGGTCCAGTTGTGAGGGGTTTTGCTTTCTTTTTATTGAGGTGTAATCCATACAGAAGGCTGTAGTCTTTGATCTTCATCAGTAAGTACTTCAAGTCCTCTTCATTTTAAGCAGCCAAGGTTGTGTCATCTTCATAATGCAGGTTGTTAATGAGTCTTCCTCCAATCCTGATGCCGGTTCTTCTTCATATTCTTCAAAATATCTATTGTTGTTTTTGTGTGCCATAATTAAATATGCTTGGTACTTGCATTAAGTGGTTAAAAACATGAATTGTGGATTCAGAAAGGCCTGGTTTCAAATCTAGCTCTTGGGTAATTCTGATCAGGCTATCCACCTGTATACACCTCTTTTGTAAAATGGTGACAACAAGGCATACTTTGTACACTGTTGAAGACTGAAAAAAAAATGACATAAAACGTGTGTGTTACAGAATAGTTCCCCCAACGAATGGCAGCTGTCAGTACTAATACCATATTTTAGTAGTAGTAAAGTTTTGTACTTTAAGAATTTTCTATTGCATCCTTGTCTCATTTAATTCTCAGGTTCTGTCTGAAGCAGACAGGACTGGCATTGCTAGGGATATTTTGCAGTGAAAGAAACTGAGGCTCAATGAAGTTAAATGATCTTCTTAATAGTATATAATTAATTATGGTGAATGTGGGTTAACAATCTGGTCTACTAAATTATAATTCACTCATCTCTTGAAAACACATCACACTTCTGCTTATCCAGAAGCTGAATATTTCATGGCACTTTTTTTTTTTTTTTATTGAAGGGACTCCTAATCCACCCATATACACATTTCACTTTGAATTTTTATTACTAAGTTATTTTAGTTGCTATTAATAAGTCAATAGCAATAATAACGTTGCTGAGTAAGGACATTCTGCCACAAGCATGTTTAAGTTAAGCAAGTATTATCCACCTCACATTAGGCATGTGACAGAGGTGGCATTATTGCTCAGTAATGAATGAACAGACCTTTAAATAAATGGTCTGGGGTAATCTGACATCCATGCAGAAAAAAAGGAAATTGGAATCACACCTCATTCTACACAGAAAAAAATCAATTACGGTTGAATAGAAATATTCCTGTAAACGAACAAAAAACTAAAAATATTAAAAAAATATATATATTATAGAAGAATGTATCCTTTACTTTCAGTACAGGATGGTTTCTTAACAAGACACAGAAAATATTAACCTAATTACAAAATTATGTTAATCAGAAGACATATTAAGAAATTAAAAAGAAAATATATTAACATGTAGTACCAATAAAAAAAAATTCAGAATATATAAAATATTTCTACATATCAATAAGAAAAATTCAGACAACCATCCAAAAAATAGCCAAGAGACTTCTACAGGCACTTTACAAAAGAACACATTCAAATGGCCAGAAAATACATAAGATGATGATTAATCATTAATAATCATAGTAGGTTAATCATGGAAAAGCCAATTAAAATCACAAAGATACGTCACTACTCCACACACATCACATTGGCAAAAAAATGGAAAATGGTACTACTAAGCATCATCAACAATGGAGAACTCTTCTATCTATACTGCTAGATAGGGTATAAGTTTTAAAAGAGTTTGTTCTCATCTAATAAAGTTGGAGAGCCACATCCCCTACAACTTAGAGAAACTCTTACAGGTGTATCCAAGGAATCATATCTTAGAATATTTATGGCAGCATTGCTTAAAATTGTTAAAAATAGAAACAGCCTAAGGGGTCACAAAGGGTAACATTGCTAAATACACTGTGGCATTTTATTCTATCTTAATGGAATTTCATACGCAAATGGAAATGAATTAAATACTGCTTCACAAAACAAAATGGATTAATCTCCAATATAATGTTGAATGAATTAAATTAAAAAGGAATACACACAGTATGATTCCAATTATATATAGATCACAATAGGGAAAACTAAATTATATTGCTCAGAGATGTATTAATAATTGATGAAACTAAACATAAAAGGAAGGGAATATTAATCACAGATGTCAGGACAGTAACTGGGGTTAAATTATGCTTTCAGCAAAAGGGTCAGGTTACCGCTGGTGTATTTATTTGAACAACTTAGTTTCAATAAAACAAATATTTAAAATTACATGCTTGGAATAGAAGTTAGATATTTGGTATGCTGAATTAAAAAAATTCTCAAAAAACATGAAAACAGCTGGAGAAATGAAGAAAGAAAGAGCGAGAGAAACCTTCAAGGTGAAGAATGTAAGAAATGTGTGAACTTTTACTCTGAAGATTTGGAGTAGAGAAGAAACAATGTATTTAGCTCTTCGTGACCCCTTGGACTGTTTCTATTTTTAACAATTTTAAGCAATGCTGCCATAAATATTCTAAGATATAACTCCTTGAATACACCTGTAGAAGTTTCTCTAAGACTAGGAGGTGTATGTTTTTAACTTTGTAAGATGAGAACTAATTGTTTTCCAAAAAGACAGAAGAGTAGATGGATTTGATATATTTTGGATGTAGAATTAATGAGGGTTTGGTGATAGTTTAGTGTGAAGTAGGAGAGAAGATTGTCCAAAGTTGATGCTTAGGCTTTCTCTCTGCACCTGAATGGGAATGTTGCCATTGATGGCAATAGAAAGATTGAGAAAGAAGCATATTAGGTTGAGGAGAAAGGGAAAAGGTGCATGGGTGCATGTGGGGTTGTGGAGCAGATAGAACATTTAGTCGGGGACATCTGTGACTACTGAAAATTATGGACATCTTTCATACTGCTGTATATTTGTGTCTAGAACTCCTAAGAGTTAAACAGTCTGGAAAAACACATTTTCTGATTGTCAATGTAGAAATGCTATTAAAAATCCTAAGAATGGATGAGATTAGGGAAAGAGGGTATAGTTTGCCACGAGGAGTCTCAAGTGCCGAGTACTGCAGAAATCTCATATTTAGAAGTGAGTTTAAGGAGGAAGACATGGCAAAAGAGATTCAGAAATATAGATAACTAAAAGAGCATGATTTCATTGAAGAGGAGAGTGTTTCAGTAAGGAGAGCATAGTAACCTGAAGACTTCTTTGAGGATCTGGTATTCAAACAGTGCCTACATCACAGGTGGGATCCTAAACGGTAGATATGATGGTGAATGGCTTTCCTTGAAGAGGAAACACTGAGTTGAGGGAGAGAAATGAATAAAACCACAGGACCTTTCTCAGAGGTGTTTGCTTGACTTTCTGTGATGTTTTCTAAACAGCAGGGAGACATTTTACACAAATGTTGGTGAAAAAAGAACTAAAGAGATTTATATTTTGTATGCATAACTACTTTGGACCTATTTTTTATGGCTTTTCTCTGACTTTGGTAACAATGTCATTGGTGTTAGGTGCTGTAGAGTACATTTTTGATTCTTAGCAATTCCATGTGACAGAGTAGAACTGTCCATAGGGTTTTCTAGGCTATAATCTTTACAGGAACCATACATGAATAGGAAAGAAGAGAGTCAGCAATTAGAGTAAAAACAGAAAGGAAGCTGAAAGAAGGGATTACAAATTTCTGATAATGCAGTACTATACAGTGATACCTATGTTTTCAAAAACAGAGTTTGACGAATCTTAAGACCCAGACATTTCAGTGAACAGACAATTTCTGAGTGCAAGATAAATTCTGATTGATTTGTCTCACTGTTCCTGAAATAACAGAGGCTAGCTCAGTGATTCTGGGGTCTCCTCTTTAACAGTTTCACAATCTATTTGGATAGACACAGGAACAGTGTCTCTTGATAAATGACAAATTTACCAGTAGTAATTTCTTGTTTGAAATGAAAATTTTATACTTGGCTGCATAGAAAAATTTGTTTATAGTATTTGAGGTTATACCTAAAATCCTCAAATCATGCTTGTAAACTCCAGATTGAAATTGCATCTTTGAACGTTCATATTAAGATGCATTTGTGATTCACCTTCATTTATCGTATAAATTTTTTAGGGCCTTCCAATATCCAAGAAGGTGTGAAAAGTGACAGTCACAACTGTGCAAAATGTTTTTTTAAATAATTTTTTTCAAGATACTTCTACTAAATTCATTTTTTTTACTATACTCTCAATTTATAAAAGTCACAAATTTTGTGGCTTTAGGATGAAATGCTAGCTAGCCAGAGTATGCATTGATAATGTTCCTGTCATGCTGGAAATTGCTCAAGAATTATTACGTTTATTGACATACTGCTCTATGAATTTGCCAAGCTATTTTACTCAGTGCTTTGTATTATAATCCTACACAGATTTAGGTATTAAAACTGTTGGCTTGATTTTTGTGGCAGGATACTAGAGAGCATTCTTTTGATAATGCATCAGGCTTCTTTTTCAAATTTGTTTACAGATGAATACTATCCTAATACATAAGGCGTTTGGTTTTGGAAACAGAATTATATGTGAGCTACTGGTTCCCCTTGATTTCAATTTCCTCTGCTGACTCTAATGTGGTAAGGGATGCTAAAAGCAGCAGGTGTTTTTATAACCCAGTAGGTGGTGCTTTCAACCAGAAATAGACAATTCTGGCTCTGCTTCCACTCCCTGGAACCTCACTTTAATAACTGTCCTTCAAAGATGCACTTGAAACCAAATTGATATGAAAAACTTTCGTGGCTATTCAAAGTAAATCTCAAAGTGCATTAATTATGGAGAAATACTACCAGCTTAAAAATGGTAATATCTTATATAACACTTTTGAAAAGAAATAAAATACAAAACAATAATGACCACAACAATAAAAAATAAGATTCTCCCCTCTTGTTTCTGTTTGGATTTTTTTTTTCTTGAATTCTTTTGTAGTTGTGAAATAGGAGGGTAGGTTCTTTCTCATGGCAATATTTTTTCCTGTTCCTGATAAGTCCATCTTTTATTTTTCTTCACAAAGCAGGTAGACTTTGTATTCCTGATAATATGGTAAAAAGCATAGGAAGTTCTATCCATTTCCCACTCTTCAGAGACAAACATGTTTAACTTCTCACAGCTTTGTGAAGCTTTGATAATGATGGAAGGTAAAGTGGTGCTTTCAATGTCAAGTTGCCCAGGCTATGCTTTTGATCTACTGGTAAATTACACTTGCTGAGAACCCAGGGTTCACCTTCTTTAGTGAGTCAAATCTCCCATTCTAGTCACTTTGCCTAGTATTATAGAAACATGTGGATGAGTTTGTTTAAAAAATCAAGGAATGGGAGAAAGGAGAGAAAGCTGGTTGGCTTTAAACTGTCTTGTATTAAGAAGTATCACATATTGTTTAAGTCAGAGAAATCAGGATGGAACAACGAGTAATGTGTATTTACATTTATCTTAAGTCTCCTCTATTCTAATCACTATTGGAGATACAGTTTTAGTCTTAGCTCTTGCTGTGTATTCCAATTTAATAACATTGATGCTTCAACTTCTGCTAATTTGGAACTTCATGGTCATACACATGTGCACGTGCTCTCTGTGAGTCTCAAACTTAGTTCTGCCTGAGAAAGACCCCACTTCTTTTAATCCAAATTCTGGAGCCAAAATCCCAGAATTCTTATTCAATACAGAAGTCGATTCACACTGACTTTGAGAACAGTGTATGGCATATCCATCAGTGCAATTTTTCATGAGTATTCACAGATAATCTAATTCATAAAATATTAATGGAACACCATAGCCCTGTTCACTTTTTGGGGGAAGTATCTGAAATACGAGATACTGTCTTAGTTATCTGCTGCTGCTATAACAGAAGTCAACAAAGAAAAATTTATTTTTTTCACAGTCTAGGAGGCTAGAAGTCCTAATTCAGGCCACCAGCTCTAGGGGAAGGCTTTCTCTCTCAGTTCTGGAGGAAGTTCCTTGTCATTAAATTCCCCTGGACTAGGAGCTTCTCAGTGCAGGGACCCTGGGTCCAAAGGACATGCTATTCTCCTAGCACTACTTACTTGATTATATGAGGTCCCCCTTTCTCTCTCCTCACTATTCTCTTTTATATCTCAAAAGAGATTGGCTTAAATTGTAGATTAACCTTATAGGTTGAGTCTACATAACTGCTGATAATCCCATCTCATTAACATCATAGAGATAGGAACTATAACACAGGAAAATCACAGCAGACAATCACAAATACTGGGAATCATGGTCTAGCCAAGTTGACAGATATTTTTGTGGGGACACAATTCAATCCATGACAGATATCATTTCTTTATCCTTGTTCAGATGAAGGAAATGTGAACATTCTGACTCCTCAAGTCATCAAAGTTTAAAGAGGCTAAATTTATTCTGAATTCCTTTTTAAAATGAAAACTGTATATTACATCTGAACATCATTGGCTCAGAAGGATGGTTGTTGGTGAAGAAGGGGAAAGGCATCACAGGTTTAATGAAGATCTTTTTGATTTGCAAACTAATTTAGGTTTGTGAAGTATGTGTTTTTGAATCTAAAGGAGTTAAGTGTGCTGCACCTCTTTAATTCTGTCCTGTTACAGCTCAGTCCCTTTATCCTTGAAGCTTAATGAAGTGTTTTCTTGTGCTCTTGCATGTAAGAGTTTAATCACTTTACTGATATCAACCACAGTCTTAGGCTGGGTTCTCTAGAGAATCAAAACCAGTAAAGTGTATAAATATATTTATAAGAGAGGTTTATATCAAGGAAATGGCTCACACGGTTGTAAAGGCTGGAAAGTTCCAAGTTCCTGGGTCAGGCTAGAGGCTCTTCCAGACTCACATAGCTGCAGGGGCTGTCAAACCCAAGATTTGCAGGTTAGACAGCAGGGCTCTGACTCACAGGCTGTGGAGACTGATGAATCCCAAGAGTGGCGGCCAAGGTGGCAGGTAAACTGCTAGCTCAAGCTCCAATAACTGGAAGTCAGAGGAACAGGAGCCAGGTGCAAGGTCCAAAGCAAGCAAAAGGCCATGGGCCTTGCCAGAGAGTTCATCTATATTGGATGCAGGCCACACGCCCAAGGAAACTCCCTTTCAGCTGACTGGTTACTTACAGCAGATCTCATCATGGAGGTGATCCCATTACATCAAATCTCATCGTGGAGGTGATCACATCATTATACGACTGCCAAAATACATCATAACTGCCAAACTGCTGAGAACCATGGCCCAACTAAGTTGACACACAACCTTAACTATCACAACCACTCTTTCTGTTACAAAACAATAAAATTTTAAAAAGCTTAATTAACACAAATTACTACATAGCATGTACACACAGAATAATAATTGTTTATGTGATCCACTTGACTCTAACATTCCTGGGTTCATGCAATGTTAAATGGTCCACCTATGATTATTGAGGTAAAGACAAAAACAAACACACAACAAAACAAAAACATAAGGTAAATATCTGTTTCATTTCTGCAACTTCACTCTGTACCCAAGGTTGAAAATTAGCTCTATTTTTTATTACAAAAAATTATTTACAACTATATCCTCATCCTATATAGTCTATCAAAAGTTTTCCAAGAACTTTTCATAATTATTTTCTTCCAGTTTGGAGCGGGTCTTGAGGGGAACTCAATTAATAGCACTCCCTTTCCACATATAACTGGCTGAACTAATTCCAAAGTAAATGAGGAAAGGTAAAGCTAGGATTATATCTCTAGGCAAGTGGTTTTGTATTACCAATTCTGAAAATTGATCACAGTTATTTACCCAGTTATAAGTAGGACTGGAAAACTGCAGGACTTCTTGAATGGGGAACCTGTTTAGGTCATGAATGGATAGACCAGAATACATGTATTCTGTGGTCAGAAGGAAGGAAGGAGATGGACTACATATTCTCAATCTCTCTTGTCTCATTAATAGGTTAAGTCAGTCCTCCACTCTTGTAGAAGAATGAATCAAAGGCATAGAGAAACGAGGGGCTCCATCCAGTTGAAAAAACAAAAGCAAACAGAAAACAAAAAAGGCAGGAGTAGAGAAGAAAAAAAAAAAAATCCTCTCTAACGTTACCTCATATTTGCTCTTTCAATTATTTGTATATAACAATTAATTCCTTAATCAGCCAGACTGAGGAGTTGAGCAGTTTGTCAGGATATTTTCTGGAACCTTTGTTCATATTTAATTTTCCTAATAAAGGTCTGAAATAAGTCAGAAATTAATATTAATTAAATCATTCTGTATTCAAGGTTGAAAACTCACTCTACATCTATCTCCCATCAAAAAGTATGTCCAACCACATCATCCTATAGAACTTATAAGAAATTCTGCAATGAGATTAATTTTTTACAAGATACTTCAATAATACAATGACAAACTAGAAATGCCCCAAATTTGAGTACAATTCCCTCTCCATTATCAACTCCCATGGTGAAAATAAAAATTCAAATGTTATTTCTTTTTGCAAATTAAATTCTTAAGACATTTGAATCCAAAGGAATTAAATCTAAAATTGAAGTATCTTGTCCTTGTGATAAAAAAAATCCAAACAAAATTAAATTTCCCCACTGTTTTTTATTCTGATCATTCACTACAGGAAGAACTGCCAATGCCTAAACTGAGTAGAGGTCCATTCAACAGTTTCAGTCTATGCTGTTTTACAGTTGACAGAGTATGTATTTTTTCAAGGTTCTATTATTTCAGTACCACACCTCTACCTCATTTTTAAGGACTTTTTTCCCCCATCCCTTAAATCGGCATCTCTTCAACATTACATTTCCAACGAATTACACCATCATTTATTCAAGTATTCCAACAAAACATATCTGAGTCTTGTCTATGATTTACTCAGTCTCTGTATCCATTCACTAATGAATTCCTCTGACTCTACTCACTCCCCTTATCCAGTCAAAGACTAATTTTTATGACTCCAGTTACTTGTATCAAATCACTAGCTTAAATTCACCTACTTTCCAAATCTTTAAGATTGCATTCTTAGTTTGAACTATAGTTACCCCCTTCTTAGATCACTGTGAGAGTAATCCTTAGAAGAGAAGAAATGGAGTTACTCTTACTCAAGGCCTTCTCCTTCCCCCAGGTTATAAATCTCATCCTCTCACTACTCAAGGACTTTGACTGTGCATTGTTCCCTCCCTCTCCTGCATCAGATATTTTCCACCTCTCCTAGAAAATATTTTTATTACCTCTCCATCTTGACTTTTGTCCCATGAAACCCATCAAGCTATCTACTAATTTCTCTGTACAGCAGAACGCCTCAAATGAGCTTTCACTACCATTGAGCTCTTTGTTCTTTTCATTCTGTCCTGAAACACTTCAGTCAAGTTTTTTCCCCCATTACTGCAGAAATTCCTCATGTCACAGTCACCTCTTCCCTCCATGTTGTCAAATACAATGGTCAATTGTTATTCATCATCCAGGCCCCACTTTCAGCAGCCTTTGTCACATTTGATCTCTCTCTCTTGTGAAATATTTTATTTATTTGATCACACACACCATCCTCATATTTATTTCCTACTACACTTGGTATGTCGAAAACACTGGTGGCATAGTGGTTAAGAGCTACGGCTGCTAACCAAAAGGTCAGCAGTTCGATTCCAACCAAGCGCTCCTTAGAAACCATATGGGGCAGTTCTACTGTGTCCTACAGTGTCACTATGAGTCTGAATCGACTCGCCAGCAATGGGTTTGGTTTTTGGATTACACTTGCTATCTTCCTCTCTTTTCTTATCCAACTCCTCTCCCTCTTTCAACCAATTAGAATTTGAATAGCTCCAGGACTCAGTTCAAAGACTTTTTCTTTTTCTATTCTCTGTGATCTCTTCTAGTTTCTTGACTTTAAATATATTATCTAATGATGACTTCCACATTTATATCTTCAGTACTGTTACCTCACTTCAACTTCAAGCATGTATCTGCTGCCCATCTCAAGTATTCATTTGGATATCTATCAGCGCCTCTAAGTTAACATTTCCAAAATAGATGCACTGTTTCTACTCCTTTTATACCTGTATTTCCAGCTCAGTTATCTCAGTAGAACTTCACATTAGCTTTCATTTCACACATTGTCATTTTTGTTCTTAGGTACCATCAAGTCAGTTCTGACTCATAGAGACTCCATGTACAACCAAAGGAAACACTGCCCGGTCCTGAACCATCCTCACAATTGTTATGCTTGAGACCACCCTTGCAGCCACTGTGTCAATCCATCTCATTGAAGGTCTTCCTCTCTTTGGCTGACCCTCTATTTTACCAAGAATGATGTCCTTCTCCAGGGGATGGTCTCTCTTTACAACATGTACAAACTACATAAGACAAAGTCTTGCAATCCTTGCTTCTAGGGAGACTTCTGGCTGTACTTCTTCTAAGACAGATTTGTCCATTCTTCTGGAAGTCTACGGTATATTCAATATTCCTCACCAACACCATAACTCAAAGGCATCAATTCTTCTTTGGTCTTTCCTTAGTCACTGTCCAGCTTTCACATGAATATAAGGCAATTGAAAATGCCATGGTTCACCTTAGTCATCAAGGTGACATCTTTACGTTTTAACACTTTAAAGAGAACTTGTGCAGCAGATTTGCCCTATGAAATACATCCTTTAAATTTCTTGGCTGCTCCTTCCTTGGGCATGGACGGTGCATCCAAGTAAAATGAAATCCTTGACAACTTCAATCTTTTCTCCATTTATCATGATATTACTTATTAGTACACTTGTGAGAATTTTTGTTGTCTTTAAGTTGAGGTGTCATTCATACTGAAGGCTATATTCTTTAATCTTCATCAGTAAGTGCTTCAGGTCCTCTTTGCTTTCTGCAAGCAAGGTTGTATCATCTGCATATCACAGGTTGCTATGAATCTTCCTCTAATCCTGATGCCCTGTCTTTCTTCATACAGTCTAGCTTTTCAGATTATTTGCTCAGCATACAGACTGAATAAGTACAATGAAAGGATACAACCCTGACACATACCTTTCCTGATTTTAAACCATGCAGTTTCCCCTTGTTCTTTTGGAATGACTATCTCTCGTTCTATATACAGGTTCCTCATGAGCACAGTTAAGTGTTCTGCAATTCCCATTCTTTGCAATGTTATCCATAATTTCAAGTACCTTTGCATAGTCAAAAAAAAAAATATATATATATATAGGCAAGCATCTTTCTGGTATTCTCTGCTTTCAGCTAACAGCCATCTGACATTAGCAATGATATTTCTTATTCCACATCCTCTTCTGAATGTGGCTTGAATTTCTGGCAGTTTCTTGCTGATGTACCGCTGCAACTGCTTTTGAATTGACTTCAGCAAAATTTTGCTTGCATGTGATATTAACGACACTGTTCGATGATTTTTGCATTCTGTTAGATCACTTTTCTTTGGTATGGGCACAACTATGGATGTCTTCTGATGGTTTGGTCTGGTACTTCTTTTCCAAATTTCATGGCATAGACACCAGGGCTGCATCCATTTGTTGAAACATCTCAACTGGTATTCCATCAATTCTCGGAGCCTTGTTTTTCGCCAATTCCTTCAGTGCAAGTTAGTCTTCTCCTTCAATACTATCAGTTCTTGATCATATCTTACCTCCTGAAAGGGTTGAATGTTGACCAATTCTTTTTGGTATGCTGATTCTGTGTGTTCCTTTCATCTTCTTTTGAAGTTCCTGTGTCTTTCAATATTTTGCCCATAGAATCCTTCTATATTTCAACTCCAGGCTTGAATTTTTTCTTCAGTTCCCTCATCTTGAGAAATGCTGAGCATATTCTTCCCTTCTGGTTTTCTAAATCCAGGTTTTTGCACAGTTCATTATAAAACTTGAATTTGTCTTCTCGAGCCACCCTTTGAAATCTTCTGTTCAGCTCTTTTATTTCATCATTTCCTTTTGCTGCTATACTTTCAAGAGCAAATTTCAGAGTCTCTTCTGACATTCAATTTGGGCTTTTCTTTCTTTCCTATCTTTCTAATGATCTTTTGCTGTCTTAATGTATGATGTCCTTGATGTCATCCCACAACTTGTATGGTCATTAATGTTCAACGGATCAAAGATATTCTTGATTTGCACATTAGCTCTTGCCAAAGTACTTTTGTCTTCCTGGTGGTATCTCCCATACCATCGAATTATATCAGAATCTGACTAGTTCTTAACTCTTGCTAAAATACCATACTCTTTCAAGTCACAATTGTATCCCATATGAATTACTGTCATACCTGCTAATTGATCTCCCTGTTTCCCATCTTGTATCTTTCAGTCAAAAAGTTCATTATTTCACATTTTATTTTTAAATAATTACAGATTCACAGGGAATTGCAAACAGTGCAGAAAGGTCCCTGTATCCTCTACTCAGTCCTCCATGATGATTACATCTTATAAGACTATAGTACAATGCTATAGCTGGGAAATTAACATTGGTGTAGCATGTATGTGTAGTTGTGTGTTATTTAATTGCATCTGTAGATACATGCAACCACGACCACAATCAAGATAGAGAACAAGGATTCATTTTAAAACCTAAGAAGACCATGTCATTTTTTTCCTCAAAACCCTGCAATAACTTCCCTTATACTCTTCTCTGGGCTCTCTTTTCCACCCTTATCCATTTACTTTTTGTCTTATCACCGATATTAACTTGTTTTATAGTACATATAAGGAACCCTAGTAGTGAAATGGTTAAGTGCTCAGTTGCTAGCCAAAAGGTTGGTAGTTCAAATTCACCCAGTAACTCTATGTGAGAAAGACCTGGCAATCTGTTTCCTTAAAGATTGTTGTTGTTGTTGTTGTTGTTAGGTGCCGCCGAGTCAGTCCTGACTCATAGAGACCCTATGCACAACGGAATGAAACACTGCCCAGTCCTGAGCCTTCCTTACAATCGTTGTTATCCTTGAGCTCATTGTTGCAGCCACTGTGTCAATCCATCTCGTTGAGGGTTTTCCTCTTTTCTGCTGGCCCTGTACTCTGCCAAGCGTGATGTCCTTCTCCAGGGACTGATCCCTCCTGGCAACATGTCCAAAGTATGTAAGATGCAGTCTCACCATCCTTGCCTCTAAGGAGCTTTCTGGCTGTACTTCTTCTTAAGGCAAATTTGTCTGTTCTTTTGGCAGTCCACGGTATATTCAACATTCTTCGCCAACACCACAATTCAAAGGCGACAATTCTTCTTCGGTCTTCCTTATTCATTGTCCAGCTTTCACATGCATATGACGCAATTGAAAATACCTTGGCTTGGGTCAGGTGCATCTTAGTCTTCAGGGTGACATCTTTGCTCTTCAGCACTTTGATGAGGTCCTTTGCAGCAGATTTGCCCAACGCAATGCATCTTTTGATTTCTTGACTGTTGCTTCCATGGCTGTTGATTGTGGATCCCAGTAAAATGAAATCCTTGACAACTTCAATCTTTTCTCCATTTGTCATGATGTTGCTCATTGGTCCAGTTGTGAGGATTTTTGTTTTCTTTATGTTGAGGTGCAATCCATACTGAAGGCTGTGGACTTTGATATTCATTAGTAAGTACTTCAAGTCCCCTTCACTTTCAGCAAGCAAGGTTGTGTCATCTGCATAATGAAGGTTGTTAGTGACTCTTCCTCCAGTCTTGATGCCCCGTTCTTCTTCATATAGTCCAGCTTCTCGTATTGTTTGCTTAGCATACAGATTGAATAGGTATGGTGAAAGAATACAACCCTGATGCACACCTTTCCTGACTTTAAGCCATCAGTATCCCCTTGTTCTGTCTGAACAACTGCCTCTTGATCTATGTAAAGGTTCCTCATGAGCACAATTAAGTGTTCTGGAATTCCCATTCTTCGCAATGTTATCCATAGTTTGTTATGACCCACATAGTCGAATGCCTTTGCATAGTCAGTAAAACCCAGGTAAACATCCAACATCCTTCTGGTATTCTCTGCTTTCAGCCAGGATCCACCTGACATCAGCAATGATATCCCTGGTTCCACATCCTCTTCTGAAACTGGCCTGAATTTCTGGCACTCCCCTGTCAGTATACTGCTGCAGCCATTTTTGAATGATCTTCAGCAAAATTTTGTGTGTGATATTAATGATATTGTTCTATAATTTCCACATTCAGTTGGATTACCTTTCTTGGGAATAGGCATAAATATGGATCTCTTCCAGTCAGTTGGCCAGGAAGCTGTCTTCCATATTTCTTGGCATAGATGAGTGAGTGCCTCCAGTGCTGCATCTGTTTGTTGAAACATCTCAACTGATATTCCATCAATTCCCGGAGCTTTGTTCTTCGCCAATGCCTTCAGAGCAGCTTGGACTTCTTCTTGATAATTACTAGCGATTTGAATGCTAAAGTTGGAAACAAAGAAGAAGGATCAGTAGTTGGAAAATATGGCCTTGGTGATAGAAACAATGCCAGAGATCGAATGACAGACTTTTTCAAGACCAATGACTTCTTCATTGCAAATACCTTCTTTCACCAACATGAAC